>NC_089506.1:161310635-161935635 GCF_036850995.1 Saccopteryx leptura | reverse complement strand
CATCAAATGCAAATCTCTACCTAAGCATGACACAGGGGTAGAGCCTGGGGTACAGTGCCACCAACCAGGAAGAGGGAGAAGAAAATAAAAAGAAGAAGATAACCTCTCAAAATCAAGAATAATACATAGTCTTTAGGACTTTTTTCACTTTTTTTTTGTTTTTTTCATTTTCTTATCTTTATTTTTTTTTCTTTTCTTCCACCTTGGTCCTTTTATTCTCTACTCATCTTATTCTCTTTTCTTCATCTTGAACTACATTACCCATAGGTATTACATTTCCTATTTTTTTCTTTTTTCTTTCTCTCTATGAAAGTTACATTCTAAAACACTTAATTCTCCCCCTTTCTTTTCTTTTCTTCTTTTTTTCTTTTTTTTTTTTCTCCCTCTCTTTTAGTTTCTTCTTTTCTCTTTCACTTTTCCTCTCATTTGATTCTCACTCATGAACAAATAATTTATTTTGGATTCAAATTTTTTGTGGCATTTTGTGTGCTTTTTACTTCACTTTTTAACTCATTAGCATTTCCCCCAACCCCAGCTCTACATTCTATGTAGTTTTAATTCCACTTATTAAAATAGTATTTTTTCTATACCTTGTTTCCTTCTTATCTCTTTCACTATATATCTCATTCAACCATCATTTACAAGCAAATTATTTAATTCTTGACCCAAATTTTTTCCTTTTTTGCATTTTGTGGGTCATTACCTCGTTTTTTTCCCTTTGTCACTTCTTCCCAACTCAGGCCCTCCATTATAGGTAGTTTTTACTCCATTGAGCACAATATAATTCTCAGTTTTTCACGGAATTTTCTCAAAGAAAAAAAAATTATAATTTTTTAAAAATTGTTTTTTATTGTTATTTTAACTTTTAATTCTCTATGAATTCTCATTAGTGTTATTAACAAAACCACCCTCAGATACCATTAAGGAAAAGAAAATTAAACATCAAGGATACAAAAGAAAGAGATGTAGCACATATAGATGAGGAAAAATCTATAGAAAAAAATTTAATAGACTGGAAACCTTGGAGTTAAATGACAGAGAATTTAAAATAGAAATCCTAAAAATACTCAGAGATATACAAGAAAACACAGAAAGAAAATTTAGGGAGCTCAGAAAACAACTCAATGAACATAAAGAATATATTACCAAGGAAATTGAAACTATGAAAACAAATCAAACAGAGATGAAAAACTCAATTCATGAACTGAAAAACAGGGTAACAAGTTTAGCTAATAGAACAAGCCAGATAGACGAGAGGATTAGTGACATAGTAGACAGGCAACTTGAGGCACAACAGAGAGAAAAGATCAAGACTCAAGAATTTTAAAAAAATGAGAAAGCCCTATAGGAATTGTATGACTCCATCAAAAAGAGTAACATAAGAATAATAGATATATCAGAGGGAGAAGAAAGAGAAAATGGAATGGAGAACATACTCAAACAAATAATAGACGAGAACTTCCCAAGCCTGCAGAAAGAACTAAAGCCTCAAATTCAAGAAGCAAACAGAACACCGAGTTTTCTTAATCCCAACAAACCTACTCCAAGGCATATCATAATGAAACTGGCACAAACCAACAACAAAGAAAAAAGTCTCAAAGCAGCCAGTGAAAAGAAGACTACAACATATAAAGAAAGGCCTATTAGATTATCATCAGATATCTCAGCAGAAACTCTACAAGCTAGAAGAGAGTTGACCACAATATTGAAAAGAGAAGAACTTCCAGCCAAGAATACTATACTCATCAAAGCTATCCCTCAAATATGAAAAAGAGAATTTATCATCAGAAAACCCCCACTTCAGGAAATACTAAAGGGGGCTTTCCAACCAGACACAAAGAACAAAACAAAACAAAACCACAAGTAAAAGCTCCACCAAGAACACAATAAGACCAAATTTAAACTGTGACAACAAAAACAAAAAAGGGGAGAGGACGGAGATTAACAGTAGCAAAGGACAATGGAGTGCAGAAGCACTCATAAGATAGTATACTACAATGAACATGGTAGGTACCCTTTCCATTACTTAATGGTAACCACCCCTGAAAAACTACCACAGAAGCACATGACTTGAAAAAGGAAGTAACAGAGGAAAGAAGTATGGATTACAACCAAACAAAAACAAATAATAGAAAAACAAAAGAGAAGAATCAAACAAGATTCTTCAGAAAGCAATATATAAAATGGCAATATGAAACCCTCAAGTGTCAATAATTACACTAAATGTAAATGGATTGAACTCATCAGTAAAAAGACACAGAATAACAGAATGGATTAAAAAAGAAAATCGAACTGTATGCTGCCTACAAGAAACACATTTAAAGAACAAGGATAAAAAAAAATTCATAATGAAAGGCTAGAAAACAATACTCCAAGCAAATAACATCCAAAAAAAAGCAGGTGTAGCAATACTCATATCTAACAATGCTGACTACAAGACAGCAAAAGTATTCAGAGACAAAAATGGTCATTTCATAATGATTAAGGGAACACAGAATCAAGAAGACATAACAATTCTTAATATATATGCACCATACCAAGGAGCACCAAAATATATGACAGCTACTGACTGACTTAAAAACAAAAACTGACAAAAATACAACCATACTTGGAGACCTCAATACACTGCTGATGGCTCTAGATTGTTCATCCAAACAGCAAATCAATAAAGAAATATTGGCCTTAAGTGAAACACTAGAGCTACTGGATATGATAGACATCTATAAGACATTTCATCCCAAAGTGACAGAGTACACATTTTTCTCTAGTGTACATGGAACATTCTGAAGAATTAACCATATATTGGATCACAAAAATAACATCAGCAAATTCAGAAAAATTGAAATTGTACCAAGCAATATTTTCTGATCATAAAGCCTTGAAACTAGAACTCAACTGCAAAAAAGAGGTAAAAGAAACCTACAAACATGTGGAAACTAAACAACATACTTTTAAAAAATGAGTGAGTCAAATAAGAAATAAGCGCAGAGATCAAAAGATACATACAGACAAATGAAAATGACAATACAACATATCAGAATCTCTGAGATGCAGCAAGAGCAGTAATAAGAGGGAAGTTCATATCACTTCAGGCCTATATGAACAAACAAGAGAAAGCCCAAGTAAACCACTAAATTTCACATCTTAAGGGACTAGAAAAAGAAGAAACAAAGACAACCCAAAACAAGCTGAAGAAAGAAAATAATAAAAATCAGAGCAGAAATGAATGAAATAGAGAACAAAAAAACTATAGAAAGAATTAATAAAACAAGGAGCTGGTTCTTTGAAAAGATCAACAAAATTGACAAACCCTTAGCAAGACTCACCAAGGAAAAAAAAGAGAAAAACTCATATAAACAAAATCCAAAATGAAAAAGGAGAAATCACCACAGATATTATAGATATATTTATACAAAGAATTATTGTAGCATAAAATGAAAAACTATAAGCACCAAATTCAACAATCTAGAAGAAATGGATAAATTTCTAAAACAACACAATTTTCCTAGACTGAGTCATGAAGAAGCTGAAAGCCTAAACAGACCAATAAGCAGGGAAGAAATAGAAAAAACTATTAAAAATCTTCCCAAAAATAAAAGTCCAGGGCCAAATGGCTATACTAGTGAATTCTATCAAACATTCAAAGAAGACTTGATTCTTATTCTACTCAAAGTCTTCCAAAAAAAATTGAAGAAGAAGCAATACTTCCAAACACATTTTATGAGGCCTACATAACCCTTATACCAAAACCTGGCAAGGACAGCACAGAAAAAGAAAACTACAGACCAATATCTCTAATGAATACAGATGCTAAAATACTAAACAAAATAGTAGCAAATCAAATACAACAACATATTAAAAAAATAATACATCATGATCCAGTTCGATTCATCTTAGAATCTCAAGGATTGTTCAACATACGTAAAACGGTTAACATAATACACCATATCAACAAAACAAAAAACAAGAACCACATGATTTTATCAATAGATGCAGAAAAGGCATTCAATAAAATATAACACAATTTTATGTTTAAAACACTCAAAAAATGGGTATAGAAAGTATATATCTCAACATAATAAAAGCCATGAACTATCAGCTAACATCATATTAAATGGCATAAAACCGAGGACTTTCCCCCTTAAATCAGAAATTAGACAGGGTTGTCCACTTTCTCCACTCTTATTCAATGTGGTGATAAGTTTTCTAGCTAAAGCAATCAGACAAGATAAAGAAATAAAAGGCATTCATATCAAAAAAGAAGTAAAGGTTTCACTTTTTGCAGATGATATGATCCTATACATCGAAAACCCCAAAGACTCCACAAAAAGATTACTAGAAACAATAAACCAATACAGTAAGGTCGCAGGATACAAAATTAATATGCCAACAACTAAACATTAGAAAATAAACTCAAAAAAACAATCCCCTTCACGATTGCAACAACAAGAAGGAAAATACCTAGGAATAAACATAACAAAGAATGTAAAGAACTTATATAATGAAAACTAGAAAGCATTGTTAAGGGAAATCAAAAAAGATACAATGAAATGGAAAAATATTTCTTGTTCTTGGATAGAAAGAAAATATATAATCAAAATGGCCATATTACCCAAAGCAATATACAAATTTAATGCAATTCCTATCAAAATTCCAATGACATTTTTTAAAGAAATGGAACAGAAAATCATCAGATTTATATAGAAGTATAAAAAACCCTGAATAGCCAAAGCAATCCTAGGAAAAAAGAACGAAGTTGGGGCCATTAAAATACCTGACTTCAAATTATATTATAGAGCCACGACAATCAAAACAGCATGGTATTGGCAGGCAGAAAAAAATAGACACTCAGACCAATGCAACACAATAGAAAGCCCAAAAATAAAACCACATATATATGGGCAAATAATTTTCAATAAAGGGGCCAAAAACACATAATGGAGAAAAAAGAACCTCTTCAACAAATGGTGTTGGGAAAACTGTAAGGCCACATGCAAAAGAATGAAACTTGACTACAGTTTGTCCCCTTGTACTAAAATTAATTCAAAATGGATCAAAGACCTAAAAATAAGACCTGAAACCATAAAGTACATAGAAGAAAACATAGGCAATAAACTCATGGACCCTTGTTTTAAGGAGCATTTTATAAATTTGACTCCAAAGCAAGGGAAGTGAAGGCAAAGATAAATGAATGGGACCACATCAAACTAAGAAGATTTTACACAGCAAGAGAAACTGACAACAAAATAAACAGACAGCCAACTAAATGGGAGATGATATTTTCAAACAACAGCTTAGATAAGGGCCTAATATCCAAAATATACAAAGAACTCATAAAACTCAACAACAAACAAACAAGCAATCCAATAAAAAATGGGAAGAGGACATGAACAGACATTTCTCCCAGGAAGAAATACAAACGGCCAACAGATATATGAAAAGTTGCTCATCTTCATTAGTTAATAGAGAAATGCAAATCAAACTACAATGAGATACCACCTCACACCTGTTAGATTAGCTATTATCAACAATACAGGTAATAGCAAGTGTTGGAGAGGCTATGGAGAAAAAGAAACCCTCATCCACTGTTGGTGGGAATGTAAAGTAGTACAACCATTATGGAAGAAAGTATGGTTGTTCCTCATAAAACTAAAAATAGAACTACCATATGACCCATCAATCCCTCTACTGGGTATATACCCCCAAAACTCAAAAACATTGGTAGGTAAAGACACATGTAGCCCCGTGTTCATTGCAGCATCATTGTTCACGGTGGCCAAGACATGGAAACAACCAAAAAGCCCTTCAATAGATGACTGGATAAAGAAGATATGGCACATATACACTATGGAATACTACTCAGCCATAAGAAATGATGACATTGGATCATTTACAACTAAATGGATGGATCTTGATAACATTTTATGGAGTGAAATAAGTAAATCAGAAAAAAACTAAGAACTGCATGATTCCATACATAGGTGGGACATAAAAACGAGACTAAGAGACATTGACAAGAGTTTGGTGGTTGGGGGGGGGAGGGAGGAGAGGAAGGGAGAGTGAGGAGGGGAGGGTCACAAAGAAAACCAAATAGAAGGTGTCGGAGGACAATTTGGGTGATGAGTATGCAACATAATTGAATGACAAGATAACCTGGAGATGTTTTCTTTGAACATATGTACTGTGATTTATTAATATCACCCCATTAAAATTAATAAAATTTTAAAAAATGAAACTTAAAAAAAGAAGATAAACAATTCATTCTAGCTTTGCAAACCCTCATACTTCACTATCAACACAAGTTGAATTATTACAAAAATAGCTGATTTATGCAAATGATTATTACCTTTTGTTGTTAATTTGACAAATATTAGTGGGTTTCTTTTACCTGTCAGGTATTCTATCCCCACTGACTTTATACTGTATTTTATAGACAAACAGAAAAATGAGTAAACAGATACCTGTATAAAATAAAAATAATTGGGTGATTGTTGGAGGAAAGAGAAGGGTTAAATGTATTTATTTGCTATTCTTGTATAGGATGGGATGAGCCAAAAAGAATTTGAACTAATCGAACTTGGTGTCCAATTAGATATTTGGATATCTTTTATCTTAAACTGCTGTATAATTGAACAGAGAGTAAATATCATATGATTTTCATTACATCATTCACGAAAGTGATATCTCAGAGATCATATTCTCTATCTGTCTCTTTGTAAGTATCGCTGCAAAATTAAGAAGGACATCACCATATAACAATGTAATCTATTTAATCTGTCTTTTAAATTATGATTTATTTAGTTCAACAATGAAAAATTGGCACCAGAATGGTAGAAAATGCAGACAATTTGAAGCCTTGAATCAGAGTCTGTTACTGTCTAGCTACACAGTTTGGTGTAATTCACTTCACCTATGTAATACATCTCTTTAAAATGGAAAATGGTACAAATGGCTATGTTAATGGCATGAATTATTTGAAAGTACTGTATAAAGTAGAAAGTAATGAATAGATTTTAATAGTAATTATTGTCAAACTTATATAGCAAGTATAATTTGGGCACTCCTCAAATGAATATAAAAATAAATATTTTGTTATTGTGTAAAATTTCATGGAGAAGCCTATGGAAAGAATTTTTTTTTGTATTTTTCTGAAGTTGGAAATGGGAGGCAGTCAGAGAGACTCCCACATGCGCCTGACCGGGATCCACCCGGCATGCCCACCAGGGGCGATGCTCTACCCCTCTGGGGCATTGCTCTGTCACAACCAGAGCCATTCTAGCACCTGAGGCAGAGGCCATGGAGCCATGCTCAGCGCCCGGGCCAACTTTGCTCCAATGGAGCCTTGGCTGCGGGAGGGGAAGAGAGAGACAGAGAGGAAGGAGAAGGGGAGGTGTGGAGAATCAGATGAGCGCTTCTCCTGTGTGCCCTGACTGGGAATCAAACCCAGGACTCCTGCATGCCAGGCCGACGATCTACCACTGAGCCAACCAGCCAGGGCCATATGGAAAGAATTTTTAAAGCAGGAATAAATTCTGTAGAATCAGAAGATCTATACAGTTTTAAATCATTCATATTTTTATCTGGGATACTTTTTTGAATGCTTATTAAGTAGAAAGAAAAACTCACTTTCAAGTATTTAAGAATATTGGCAATGCATAAGAGATGTATTGGAAATAAAACCCTGCATAAAGATTTTAAGATGAAAATGCTATTTTAAGTAGTTAAAAATATCGGAACATACTTAAGTCAAGAAAAGACTGAATATATTAGTTTGTTAACACTGTGATGTATGAAAAGTGTTTGAAATTTATTGATTGGTGTCACATTTCTGAAAATATTAAAAGGGTATAATAATCAAAATATTAATAATATTCCATTTAATATAGTTTGCATCTCTGAAGACATAAACAAAAAGCAAGGAATATCATACTGAGATCAAAGTAAATAATGTTTATTCTAATTTAATATGTGACAGTGTTTAATATAATACATTATTCAAAAGCAAAATTATGCATTGAACAATAATTTAATGGACAGTTGAATCCAAAGTGGTTGTTATCCTTGTGTAAGTTTTGTATATAATTCTTACAGAAATTATAAGTTTTAAAAGAACTTAGGCCTGACCAGGCAGTGGCGCAGTGGATAGAGCGTCGGACTGGGATGCAGAGGACCCAGGTTCGAGACCCCGAGGTCGCCAGCTTGAGTGCGGGCTCATCTGGTTTGAGCAAAAGCCCACCAGCTTGAACTCAAGGTCGCTGGCTCCAGCAAGGGGTTACTCGGTCTGCTGAAGGCCCGCGGTCAAGGCACATATGAGAAAGCAATCAATGAACAACTAAGGTGTTGCAACGCGCAATGAAAAACTAATGATTGATGCTTCTCATCTCTCTCCGTTCCTGTCTGCCTGTCCCTGTCTATCCCTCTGTCTGACTCACTCTCTGTCTCTGTAAAAAATAAAAATAAATAAATAAATAAATAAATAAAAGAACTTAGATAACTTTTTGTTTTAGACAAAACAAGGCAGTCATGCCAAATATAGCTGTTGTTAGATACATATATCTAAGCTTCACACTTCTTATTTCATTAGTGCTATAAAAAAATTTAGGTTAGTTTAGTAAGGTTTATGATAAGATGTTAGTCCTGTTATAAAAAAGATTTCTTTATTTATTAAGTGAGAAGTGGGGAGTGAGGAAGGCACAGACTCCCGCATGTGCTCCGATCAGGATTCACCCAGCAAGACTCCTAGAGTGTGATGCTCTGCTCATCTGGGGCTGCTTCTCCATTGCTCAGCAACAAGCTATTTCAGCACCTGAGGCAATGTCATGAAGCCATCCTCAGCATCTGGGGCCAACCTGCTCCAACCATTCGACCCATGGAAAGAGAGAAATAGAAGGTGAAGGGGGAGGGATGGAGTAGCAGACGGTCACTGACCAGGAATCAAACCCAGGACTTCCACACATAAGACTGATGCTCTACCGCTAAGCCAACTGTCCAGGGCCACTATTATCTTCACCCAGCCTAAAATAAGCTTGATATGAGTAGATCCACAGAGCTCAAGGAGTAGAACTATGGAGTATGTATTGCAATCTGAGGACAGATTTGGGAAATCCTAAATGAGAGAGAAAGAAATAGTACTAGTGATAAAATAAGCAGAGAATTTATACCTACAAAATATATTAAATAAAAACTCATGGGACATACAATGGAAAAAAACAACAACTATTTTTAAAGACCAAGAAGCAAGAATTGTTGCTTTGTACTGCTTTTCTATAAACTGTTCGTGGCTGTCCAAATGCCATAGCTCCAAGAGTCAGTGTGCCAGAGTAGACATGAACATAAACTTGCACCTGTGTCTCCATGTTTTCTGTCAGTGACCATGACCTTCCTGGTCATTACTGATTGAACCAGGAATTTGCAACTGACAAAGTTATCCATTGAGATGCTGGAATTTAGTAAACTTTGATAAAATTGAAGATTTACTAACTTCTGGGAGTACATAAAGAAAGGGACATAAACTTGAACAGCAATTTGGAAGTTTGGTTTAAGGGACTTGGGGCCTCTATTAATAAAGTCATGATTTTGATCTCTATCAATGACATAAAAAATAATGAAGAAAAAGCGAATTATCAAGTAATAAATTCCCAACCTCTTAAGACCTACACAACTGACAGTGTTAGTTCTGTTATAAACAATGACAACAAAAGCCTTTAGCCAAAAAGGTGTAATAAAGAACTTTAGCTTCAATTTTTAACTCTTAAGTTTTGTGTAATGTTTCACAGTGCTTTTTTTTAATATAATAATACCCCCTTCATAACAGATTCAAAGAGAAAATAAGAAGGTTTATGAAAAGAATAACAATTTAAGTATAATTATTTACTATCTAAAAGAGATTCAAGAAAATCATCTTTAATAGATATTTGACTATTTAACTGTGCATTTTCCTAAGCATTGTTTTGTTTGGAATAAAGCGTACACTTGAAAAAGCTCTAATTGTTAAAATATATTGAACAAAAATGTTTAGGAAAATGTTTCATAATTTGGATTCATTAGAATTTTAGGCTTTGATTTTTTAAAAAATCTACAATTTTTATACTTATTTTGCTAATTATATTAGGAGACCTATGGATCATTTATTTATTTATTTTTTTAATACTTCAATTCTTCTATGACCAGCATGATTTTTTTTTAATTTTTTTATTGATTTTTAGAGAGAGGAGTGAGTGAGAGAGAGAGAGAGAGAGAGAGAGAGAGAGATAAGGGGGAGGAGCAGGAAGCATCAACTCCCATATGTGCCTTGACCAGGCAAGCTCAAGGTTTCGAACCGGCAACCTCAGTGTTCCAGGTTGACGCTTTATCCCACTGCGCCACCACAGGTCAGGTCCTATGGATCATTTATAAGTGACAGTTTAAAAAATATATACTATGTATTAAAAAAATAGACACCCTGGCTGGTGGCTCAGTGGCTAGAACGTTGTTGCAGCATGCCGAGCTCACTGATTTGATCCCCGGTCAGGGCACATAGGAGAATCAACAGATGGATGCACAAGTAAATGGAACTAAGTGGAACAACAAGTTAATACTTCTCTCTCTCTCTTTCTCTCTTTCTCAAATCAATGGAAATATTAAAACAAAACAGAGACTATTTATTGTACTTTACAATTTACCAATACACAGTCTCTGAAATATTATGGACAAAAATACATATACAATCACTTCTTACAATCTGGTTTCCAGAGGACTCAAGAAAATACAACAGAGTTTTGTTTCTCCCACTTTTTTAACAGTTTCACCCATCAAAAGTATGTTCTAAGAAATATATCATAATTTGCTTTCAAACTATTTTCTGAAATATTTATCACACTCAGTATTAGACTTTGACATTTCTCATTTACTTTTCAAATTATGTTTATTAATTTTTAAATATAGGATAATTATTAAAAGACTATGTTTTAAAAATTGTTTTCCACAGACTTAGTACTTTGTTATGGGTAAAACATAAGTAATAACTAAAAGGAATTCTTAAATCTTGTTACAGAACTTCAGAAGTACAAAAAAGACTCAAACTATCACTAGATTTTAACACACTTTTCAAAGTGCAAATCTATTTCAGAAATCATTAGGAATACTGTCTTCTGATTGGACTCTTAACACCAATGGTTATGAAAAGCAACACTGAATCCTCATAACTGTTCACTTGACCATTTTTTACTCTGGGACCATGGCAAGCTCTAAGCTTACACAATATACAACCATAATTTTTATTACTTTTGTGATCAATCTTCTCTGATATAGATCTCCTCAGGTTCAATTTCTCTTCCTGCAGTAGTGCTCCCCTTCCTGTTTACTACTGGTGCGTGAACATGCCTCTAGATACAATTTCCTCAACACACTGTCCTGAGATCTCCAGCTTGCTTATTGTGAGACTAATATCTTATTCATTTTGGTATGATCTATCACCTACCACTTTCTTGCCTCTGACTCTTGTATTCCTCTATAAATCTGAATAAAACAGTAACTTGCATAGTGACTATTTAATGATTGGGTAGTTCATTTCATTTGCTTATTTTAGGCAATGTGCAAGAAATAATGTACTACAAAATGTTTAAATGTATTAGCTTCGTAATTTTTTTAAAAATCTGTCTTGTCATGTATAACTATATGATATCATAGAAATGTAAACCACAATTTATTCCATGCAAAAAATGGGACTGAAAAAAAAATGGGACTGAAACAGTAAATATTTCTTAAAGTCATTGTGCGGATTATATCTGATACATGTAGAGAATTTAACATGTAAGTGGGACAAGATAAGAATTTCAAAATGAAAAGAGCTGTTATATGCAAGTATAATGCTCTTGTTACGGTTATGCTAAGATATGGTTGATTTCCATAATTACTAGTTTAATATTTTCATTTTTGCTTCATTTATGCTATGCTATGTTATGTTATAGTAATAAATAATTTTTTAAAGATGAAGGAATTAAAAGGAATGATCTATTTTTCAGACATACCCATGTCCATTTCAGACCAGCTGCAGGGCTCTGCTCTGGGTAGTCATGTTCTGCATTTGGGCCTGATGCTGACACAGTAGCCATGATCATGCAGCTAACCACCTCAGAAGAATGAAAGAACACACTGTAAGTGCATCTACACCAAACTTCCGGTTTAGAAATGGCATGCTTCACTTCTCACATATCATTGGCTGGAGCTGGCCACAGAATCACGTTTAAAGGTAACAGAAGTCCAATCCTACCATTCACAAAGGCAGAGAGAAAAAAGGAATTACTTGATAGCGCTAATACCTGCCACAGTTATCATCTTTCATTCCTCCCAGATACTGCATTAAGAAACAAGTTTAAAAAAAAACTTGTGACTTATAATGTACTGAGGGGGTCAAAAGGAACACTCATTTCTCATAGAAGAACACTCTCTCATTAGCTTTACTCTGAAACATTCTTGAATAAAAAGCATTTGTGCTGCACAGTGAGACAAATGTGATTCCTCAAACCCTGTAAATCAGACCTTCCAGAAGTCAGTAATAAAGACTTGCTACAGCTCACAATTTGATCTTCTTAGTGGTGTCTGGGCACCAGAGTCACTTTTGCAATTGTGTTTTGTTTTCATTTTGTCTTTAAGATACCCATGCTTAAGTTTCACAGCAATATTTATAAAGAGGAAAATCAAATGGAGATTGTGTTGGGACGTCAAGGTTCAAGTACTGCTTTTTTTAAAAGTATAAATCAATTCACTTTGATTTTTAATTCATTTTTTTCTGAGATTCTTAGATATGTACGAATAAAACATATGAATGAAAAATGTAGGAAAAAGAAGTCTCCTAGAAGTATAAGTATATCTTACACATGCACAAATGCACACATACAAATATATGTATGTATAACCTCTCACATGAATATAAAATAATTGTAAAATTAAAATATAAAGATATGTACACTTCTTTAGATATTAAAAATAAATTATAGTTATACTGATTGTAACACTTGGAGAAGGTGTAGAAATGGAATTAAAATATTGCACATTTCTCTATCATTATAAAAATATGTATTTTTAATATTAGTATTTTGGAAGCACATGCTAATTGTATATGTTTTCATGATGAGTTTTCCATTCATTTCTTTATTTACATGATTTAGGATAAATCAGTCATGATTTAGGAAGGTCATCCCAACACTTATAATCTCGTTGTATGGTCATATAGGAATTTTTTTTTAAATGTGTGCCTTCAAACATTGTTAACTTGTAAGTTTCAGGGTGCAAGATTATCTGGATGAGGAATGATGCATAGTCATCTCTGTTGGAGTTAGTCAAAGATATATTCAGGTTAATAAAGATTAGGATGAGAAATAAGCAAAAGAAAGACCATATATTGGTAGTGGTCAAAACAAGTAATGGCTAAAGTTTGTTCTTCCAAAACAAAATATTAGGTAGAATTTATTGATTAATATTAATAAAGTCAGAGATTGGTATACGCACTATGTGTAGGTCAAGTCAACAAACTATATAACACTCCTAAAAGAAAGAATAAATTTGTAATACTATTTTGAAAGCTTAAGAGGCATGCCTGAATTAGTACAGGTAAACTCTAATTATTATTAATAGTAGTAATATATAACCTAAAGAAGGAACACTTGACTTGAACTTAAAGATTAGGAATTATAAGCATAAAGTTAAAGATAATCTGAAATTATATATATATACATATAATTATATATATGTATATACATACAAAAAAATCTTTAAGATAATCTTGCAAGGTTGCTATTTTATAAAGTTAAAAAACAAATGAGCTCAGTCTCAGAGAGATTACCTAACTTTTATGTGGTTTACAGCTGGTAAGTAGTAAGGCCAGAATCTGATCCCAGGTTTGTCATCAAAAACTAGTTGCTTCTTGCTCTGAAGCAACACAGAAGACACAGACTTATGCTATCAATGTCAAGTTACTTATCTTCTTGCATGTCCAAAACATGCTACAAGACTTGCTTACAAAAGTTAAACATTTATTATGGTGATGTTAAAAAATGAATGAGAGATGTCATTGCTTTTCATTCCTTGATCCCACCCTCATAAAACTGACAACTTCTCCTTAGCACAGAATTAACAATGTAGCCCAGTGATTCATTTCTGATAAAAATACTGCACAGTTCTTTGTAAAAATGTTTCCTGAATACTTTCTAAAAAGGTACTTCTTGGGCTACTTGTTTTGGAGTGGAGAGTAGAATACAAGCAAGAGAGAAAAAGTTGTAAGACCCAGACTGATTTCAAAAGGAATAGCTCTAGTTTTGCCTCTCATATTAAGTTTCTCTGTTAACCTATTTTTTGAAGACTATGGTAGGACAAAAGATAGAAAACCACTAAAATTATGTATTCCATCCTCATATAGTCCAATAAAATATATATTACTGTTACTACAATTTTATAAGTTATATACTATATATGAGGCTCATAGAGATTAAATATTTTCCTCCAGATCACACAAATGGCCAGTGACAGAGCCAGGATGAAAGTATCCAGCAAAAATCAGACTCCAGAGCCTGCAATCTTATACATGAAGTACTTATGATACTGCTTGGTATCACGTAATTACTCCATAAATGTCCCAGTAGAGCCCAAGCTCTACGTCGATCAGGTCTCCCTGATTCGACTTCCCTGTGCAGTGGGACACCCCAGCTTATTAGCAGGGCTGCAGCCTCTTCGAGACTACTCTTGAAGCGGCTATGAGGATGCTACTGTTAAATGCCACTGGAGGAAAGACACAACCAACACACAAATTAGTTGCAATAATCACACAGGCAATTTATTACTCACAAATTCTTTTGGCGTACCTGGGTACAGCTTAAGGGGGCCCCGTCGGCGTGCTCCTCTCTGCTGGCTTTGGTCAGAGCTCAGAATGTCATGGAGACAGTCCACATCAACGTTGGAGTCTGGCTAACTACTGCAGCAGGGGGCCCCTCAGCTTTAGTACCTTTTCTGACCAACTCCTTCTAACAGGTGTCAATCTACAGGATTATCATCACCTCAAACCACCTTTTTGGGAGTTCCTTGCAGGGAATCCCCTTTATGTCAATCTACTGAAATGTTTACATTAAACCACTTTTTAAGATGTTCTTATTTTCATCAATTTACAAAGTTAATGTAAATAACACCAAGCCACTTCTTATCTATGTATAACTTCACACACACATACTAACTGGGCTCTGCTTGAAAGTCAGTCTATTTATCACATTACAGAGTTATGGTACCAAGTTACTTCTTATCTATGTATAACTTCACACACATACTAACTGGGCTCTGCTTGTAAGTCAGAGTCTGTTTATCACATTACAGAGTTATGGCACTAAGCCACTATATTAATTCCTATTCAATTGGCATAACTTTATTTAATTTTAATAATTATTTTAATATCATTTTAATTACTTTTATATATCTTCCATATTTTTATATTTCTATATATTTAATTACTATAACCTTATATTACTACAACATTAAATGTTTTATTGCTTTCTTATCATTCCTCAACTACGTCACACAGAGCATGTTTTCCCCTTCAGTGAAGAGATGAAAGGTAAAAATGATTTCAGTGTAAAAGTCTGTGAAGTGAATAACTTCTTGAGACAAGTCCACCTGACCTTACTACTACAAACTGAGGGTGAAGAGAACAAGATAGATTCTTTTCATGATTAAATGTATAATAAATTCTGTAATAAAATGAACACATTCACCATAGAAAATAGGAGCAAAATATAGCCAATGCGACATATAAAACATAGAAATATGGCATGCCCATAAGTTTTTGAAGCTTAAACTTGCAAACACTGCAAAATATAAGCAAAAATTTTTCTTTTGATTTTTACATCATCAATATAGAAAATCAGAAAAAAAAAACTGGATAAAGATGATCATGAAAAAGCATTTTGTACCTATGTTATTTTAATAGATTATTCAATGCCTTAGATTGTCATATCATCTTTTTATTTTACGCTAAATATTATCTTACTGTAACATATTTTAGATATTGAATGGATATAACATTTTGTTACTATTAACTGTTATATATTAGTTGGTACAAAATAGTTTTGAGACTTTTTTTGAAGGACATTTAAGGTAATGTATTTTTTTCGTTTTATATGATCCCCTCCTATGTGCACAAATGCTTTTTGTCAGCTGTTGAATTTTATCTTAATATTTAAAAGTTTCATTTTATTTTCCCTCTATGAAGATAAAGTTAGTTTAACAAATTCATTTACTTTTGTGATGCAAATATGAGATTGTAATTTTTGCAATACATCTGGTCCATTAGTTGCTATATGAATAACTAATCTAATATTTTTGATTTTTGATTTCTATGTAGATATATAATTGCTTGTCAGTACCTTCAATTGGCTCTCAGAAACTATTTTTGAACTTGATATATTTGTTTTCAAGCCTTTAACTGGCCTTTCATAAGTGTTACTATAATTGAACTGTTATTAAATCTCATTATAGTAATACATTTTCCCTTCAGGTACATAAAATAGTCCAAATATGGCTTGATTTGTTTGATTTTTATTCTTTATTACTTATTTCTGTATATCTGCCTTATCTATAATGTTCATCTCTCTCATCTCCTCTATTAATCTGAAAATAAATTGGCTGTTCCACTAGCACATCTATGGCACTGATTAGATAAACAAAATTTTGAAAACACTTCTAAAAACATGATTATTTTATTTTATTATTTTATTTTTGTGACAGAGACCAAGAGAGAGACAGAGAGAGAGACAGATAGGAACAAACAGGGAGATATATGAGAAGCATCAATTCTTTCTTGAAGCTTCTTAGTCTTCTTAATTGTTCACTGATTGCTTTCTCATTTGTGCCTTGACCGGGGATGGGGGAGCTGCAGCAGAGTGAGTAACCCCTTGCTCAAGTCAGCAACTTTGGGCTCAAACTAGCACACTTGGGCTTCAAGCCAATGACCCCACGCTCAATCCAGATGAGCCCACGCTCAAGCCAGCAACCTCAGGGTTTCAAACCTGGGTCTTCCACATCCTAATCCGACACTCTATCCACTGTGCCAGTGCCTGGTCAGGCAAAACATGATTATTTTAAATCATGTGAAAATATATGTGTTTTTAGTTTATTTGGTAAATAATAACTTCTATTAATTGAATTTGTAGAAACCATCAGCATTTCGTAACACTGTTATTTGCTATAAGATAAATATATTCGTCTTTATTTTTGTCTTCTTCTTCTGATTCAAGTTTCTTCTTAGCTTTAAATTTCAATCTCTTGCCAGTTTGAGAAATCTCTCAACCTCTAAACTTTCAAAAAGTATCACTTTCATCATCAAAGAAAATACTCCCAAAAGCGTAACACCTCTATACTAATTTTCTTCTACTTTAGATCTCAACTCCTTCTACCATTGGGACTTTATTCAATTATTTATACTTACTACTGCATATTTAATTTCTCTAGTAGCTCATGTTAGATTCAGGGAGGTGTACTGTGGCTGCCAGAGTGTAACATTTTGGAGCAGGAACAGGGAGTGCTGATAGGGCCCCGTGAGGCTGAGAACAAAGAAGTTTATGTTTGAAATTTGCCACTAAGCTAAACCCGGCCCCTGTTGCTATGCTACATGCGACCTTCCTAGCAAATAGCTAACTGCCACATCTGCTTCTGTATAATGCTTGCTCACTTAGGATATATAAGGACCTAGCTGTAAGCGCCAGGCGCGACTCTCATTTGCAGCTCCTTGTGAGTACGGTGTCTCCGGACATCTTGGGAGTTCGTCCCTGTGCAGGTTAAACTGGCCAATAAAGTACCATCTACACTCCTGAAAGTCTCCGACGTTTGTTCTCGCACCTGGTTGATGCAACATTTTGGGGGCTCGCCCGGGATTCTCCCTTGGTGGAGTTTTGGGTCAGAGACTGGAAGGACAGCTCGAGCTGAGTAAGTATTCACTGAGGATCCTCATTTGGTTTGGCTTTTGGGCTCCGGAGCACACAATCCTGAGGTAGTAGGTGGGATGCTGCCGGTAACCTACCCAGGGCTTTCAGAAGTGGGACACCGCTTTCTGAAATTTGGATATTTGGATTTGTTAACTTTAGGAGTAACTGGTCATATTAGGAATCCTTTTTGCGCCGCGCTGTGCTGCGTTTTGTCTGAGCTTGAATGACTGAGTTGAGTGTGAGAGAGACAAGTGTGTTCTTTGTGTTAATAGTGTGTGTTGCTTATATCCTACCCTTTCTCATTATTCCTAAGTCATCTAGGATAGGACAACAGGAGTCTGTGCCAGGATCCCCGCTTGAGTACCTGTTGAAGAATTTTTCTGATTTCCAGAAGAGGGCTCAGGGGTACGGAGGTCCGCAGCCGAGTCCAGGTTTCCTCTGGACCTTGAGCCAGCTGGAATGGCCTACACTTAATGTGGGATGGCCCACAGTGGGCACTTTTGACCTTCTCTGGGAGGCAAAGCCATTTTGCCTCCTTCTCCGGGAGGTGCAGCCATTTTGCCTTCTTCCCCGGGAGACACCACTGGCACCAGATGCTGACCCACGGGCACCTCCTTGCCTCATCTATGTGCCTTTTTACGCTAGTGATTTATACAATTGGAAACATCAGAATCCTCCGTTTTCCGAGAAACCTCAGGGACTAATATCTCTCCTTGAGACCATTTTTAGGACCCATCAGCACACATGAGACAATTGTCAGCAGATTTTACAAACCCTCTTCACATCAGAAGAAAGGGACAGAATAATAAGAGAAGCTGCTAAGGCGGTATTGGGAGAAGAAAGGGAAACTCGGGAGGGAGGAAGGGAAATAGAAGATGCTCTCCCATCTCAACCTCCTACTTAGGACCCTAATACCACTGGGGGAAGGGATGCGCTCCTCCAGTATCACTGGACTCTGTTGAGGGGGCTCAAGGCAGCAGCTAGAAAGCCAACCAACTTCAGTAAGGTTAGTAAAGTCATCCAGGGAAGAGAGGAATCCCCAGCAGCCTTTCTAGAAAGACTCATAGAGGCTTATAGAGTACATACCCCTCTAGATCCTGAGGCAGAAGAGAACAGGAGACTAGTAAATATAGCCTTTGTAACTCAGGCCGCTTCAGATATTAGGAAAAAGCTTCAGAAGATAGAGGGATTTGAAGGAGAAAATAGAAGCAAGCGTTCCAAGCGCTTAAAGAGGCCCTGGTGACTGCCCCATCTTTGGCCCTGCCAGATCTGGCCAAACCCTTTCAGCTATTTATAGCAGAAAAGGGAGGGGTAGCTTTAGGGGTACTGAGCCAGGAACTTGGGCCGTAGAAGAGGCCTGTCACCTATCTGTCCAAGAAACTTGATCCTGTAGCCTCGGGATGACCAACATGTCTGAGGGCGCTTGCTGCGACCTCCATACTAGTTAAGGAGGCTAGTAAATTGACTTTAGGCCAGGACATCAAAGTCATTGGGGAACACTACGTAGAGCAAGTGCTGCGAGCACCTCCTGACAGGTGGCTATCTAATGCGCGGCTAACGCAGTATCAGGCTCAGCTGCTGAACCTTCCATCTGTTCAGTTCCTCAAAACTGCTGCCCTGAACCCAGCAACCCTGTTGCCAATACTGGATTCCACTTTGGTCCACAGTTGCAAACAAATCCTTGACACAGTGGCTGGCTCCCGCCCGGACTTGACTTATGGGAAGGCAGACCTGACCCTCTTTACTGACAGGAGCAGTTTTATTAAGGATGGACAGAGACATGCAGGGGCAGCGGTGACCATGGAAAATAAGGTCCTGTGGCAGAAAAAACTGCCCGCAGGAATATCTGCACAAAGGGCAGAGCTAATAGGATTAACCCGAGCCTTACAGATAGCAGAGGGAAAAGTTGCCAACATCTACACTGACAGCTGGTATGCATTCGCCACTGCCCATGCCCACGGAACCAAATACAAGGAGAGAGGCAGCCACTGGGCCACAAGAAAGCCTTCTGCCATTTCTGCCTAAGCCAACGCTACCTCCAGATCCTAGATATTCCCCAGAAGAAGAGCAGGAAGGGATGCAGTTGAAAGGGAAGAAAAATCAGCAGGGATAGATAGAGCTTCCTGACTCCCGGCTCTATTTACCCCAGGGAATAGTAAGAGAAATAGTAGGAGATATTCATACTAGTACTCATCTAGGACAAAACAAGCTAGAATAACTTATCAGAAAGTATTATGTAGGGCCCAACATCAGGGATATTGTCCACTCCATTGTCTCGAGGTGCAGCATCTGTGCCAGAGTAAATGCGCAGAATAAGAAGCTACCCCCCTTTGTGAGGTATCGGGGGAAAGCTCCGGGAGAACTGTGGCAAATAGGTTTCACAGAGATAACCTCTAGGAAGTCAGGTTATAAGTATCTATTAGTATTAGTAGACACTTTCTCAGGATGGGTGGAAGCATTCCCCACGCGAGGAGAGGCTGCTTCCACAGTCTGCAAAGTCTTATTAAGGGAAATCATTCCTAGATATGGCATTCCTCTAGCCCTAGGATCAGACAATAGACCTGCATTCATATCCAGGATATCCCAATAATTAGCCACTAACTTAGGTATTAATTAGAAATTGAATTGCATTTATAGGCCCCAAAGTTCAGGACAGGTAGAAAGAATAAACAGGACTCTGAAGGAAACTATAATCAAGCTGAGAGGGAGACCGGCAAAAACTGGGTTGAGCTCCTCCCTTTCACCCTTTTTAGAACCAGATGTACCCCCTATCTCAATAAATAAACCCCTTATGAAATCTTATTTGGGCAACCTGTGCCCCTTGTACCTCGATTGACCAGAGGGGAACTAGAGATTTCTAATCATAATTTCCTCAAGTCCTTACAGGCCCTGCAACACATCAGAAGCGAGGTGCAGGCCCTCGAGAGATCAGCCCAATCGAATGCGAAACACAGCTCCTGACTACCGGAGCCACCGGAGCCTGGACAGTAGGTGTGGACTCTCAACCACAGATGGGGGGCAACCTTGAGCTGCGGTGAAATAGACCGTTCCAGGTGATCCTGAATACACCCACAGCTATTAAGGTAGCTGAAAAGCCCTACTGGATTCACCTCTCCCACATGAAGCCGGCCCAACTACCCGATGAAGGATCTCGGAGATAGTAAGTCAAGTGGACCCCTAGAGAGCCTCTAAAGCTCACCTTCTTCTCCACTTAGGACTAATGACTTTTTATTGTTTACCCAGTAAGGGACTAGAGTTGCAGAAATGGGTTTTAATCAGGACAGCAGAGAGCACAGTTATAGCACAGAATAACACCTGGGACAGGAACCTGCTACCTCCTGGCAAATTTCACCTTAGGTAATTCCAATTACAGTGACTATTGCCTTAACCAAGAAACCCTATCTGCCACCCTAGAGGGCCCAAAAGTAACGAAGGCACCTGAAGGACTATAGTTTGTGTGCACTCAAGGTATCTTCAAGTGTATAGTCCCCACTCACCCTCAGACAGCTATCCAAGACATTCTCCAAAGATATTGCACTTCTCCAAAACCAGGTAATATATCTCGAGAAGCAAACAGACTCCCTAGCCAAAGTAGCCCCTCAGAATAGGAGAGGGCTAGACCTCCTTCTCCTTGAGCAAGGAGGACTGTGTGCTGCTTTAAGAGAAGAATGTTGTTTTTACGCTAACCACTCTGGGGTAATTAGAGAGAATATCAAGATACTTGCAAACAGATTAAAGAATAGGAACCTAGAAGAAGACAGCCCTAGCTAGTATGCCTCTATGTTCAAGACTTCTCCTTGGTTAACTACCCTCATATCCGCAATTGCTAGACCCCTCCTATTATTATTATTGGCTCTTACCTTTGGACCAATAATCCTTAATAAGCTCCTTGCGTTCATAAAGGAGAGGGTAGATGTAGTAAAGTTAATGGTTTTGTCCCAACCTTACACCAGTCTCCCCACTGATGAAGAATCAAGGGTTTGATTTATGCCCAAAAGAGATGGGGGAACGTTAGATTCAGGGAGGCGTGCTGTGGCTGCCAGAGTGTAATATTTTGGAGCAGGAACAGGGAGGTGCTGATAGGGCCCTGCTGTGGCTGCCAGAGTGTAACTATTGAAAGAGCAGGAACAGGGAGTGCTGATAGGGCCCCGTGAGGCTGAGAACAAAGAAGTTTATGTTTGAAATTTGCCACTAAGCTAAACCCGGCCCCTGTTGCTATGCTACATGCGACCTTCCTAGCAAATAGCTAACTGCCACATCTGCTTCTGTATAATGCTTGCTCACTTAGGATATATAAGGACCTAGCTGTAAGCGCCAGGCGCGACTCTCATTTGCAGCTCCTTGTGAGTACGGTGTCTCCAGACATCTTGGGAGTTCGTCCCTGCGCAGGTTAAACTGGCCAATAAAGTACCATCTACACTCCTGAAAGTCTCTGACATTTGTTCTCGCACCCGGTGGATGCAACAGCTCATCTCTTGGATTAAGGTTAACATGAAAAAAACAACAAAAACAAAACAAATTGAATCTTTTCCTGGACCTTTTTAATCACTTGAAATAATCTTTTTGCCCATACCACAAAAATCAAAATAGTAGCATAAATTTATGGTCTTTCTTCATCAAATCTTATTTTATTCTAAAAACTTTAATAAGACACCTCTCTACAGGATTGCTAGTTAGGTATTAAATATCATCTTTATGCCCTGGCCGGTTGGCTCAGCGGTAGAGTGTCGGCCTGGCGTGCGGGGGACCCGGGTTCGATTCCAAGCCAGGGCACACAGGAGAAGCGCCCATTTGCTTCTCTACCCCCCTCTCCTTCCTCTCTGTCTCTCTCTTCCCCTCCCACAGCCAAGGCTCCATTGGAGCAAAGATGGCCCGGGCGCTGGGGATGGCTCTTTGGCCTCTGCCCCAGGCGCTAGAGTGGCTCTGGTCGCGGCAGAGTGACGCCCCAGAGGGGCAGAGCATCACTCCCTGGTGGGCAGAGCGTCGCTCCTGGTGGGCGTGCCGGGTAGATCCCGGTCGGGTGCATGCAGGAGTCTGTCTGACTGTCTCTCCCCGTTTCCAGCTTCAGAAAAATACAAAAATATATATATATCATCTTTATAACACTTGCTGTTTAAGTAAGACAAGGTTGTAGATGACGCTACACTTCCATTATTTCAATCTCAACTCTGTTTACTTGCCCCAGTGTCATTATTTGTAAAATAGAGATAATACAGTACTTATATCATAACTCCATTGTGAGTTTTAAAGTGGATTAATATATAATTAAAGCACTTACAATAGGGCCCATGGCATGCCTAAAATATGAAATCAAGAGCTACTCTTATTATTGAAACCTTCATCTTGGTATTTTTCTTTTTGGAATAACTTTTCCTAAGTTCTTCACATGCTTGATTCCTTCTCATCTTCTAACCTCAGCTCGAATACCATGTGTTTAGTAAGGCCTTCCCAAATTACTCCTTGTAAAGTATTCTTGCTTACTGAAAGCTCATTTTTTCTATCACAACATGCCCTGTTATGCATTCTATATTGTTATTTTGTCTTGTTTCTTATTTTCCCTATATACTTGTCATTAATTCTATTGTCAGTCTTCTTCTTTTTTTTTTTTTTTACAGAGACATAGAGAGTAAGAGAGAAGGATAGATAGGACAGACAGGAATGGAGAGAGATGAGAAGCATCAATCATCAGTTTTTTGTTACGACACCTTAGTTGTTCGTTGATTGCTTTCTCATATGTGCCTTGACCATGGGCCTTCAACAGATCAAGTAACCCCTTGCTCAAGCCTGCGACCTTGGGTCCTAGCTGATGAGCTTTTGCTCAAATCAGATGAGCCAGCGCTCAAGTGGTGAACTCAGGGTCTTAAACCTAGGTCCTCCGCATCCCAGTCCAACGCTCTATCCACTGTGCCACTGCCTGACTGGACTGTAATGTCAGTCTTAACAGTAATAATTCTAATGGGAACTGGATCCATAAAAGCAAAGACCATATTTGTTAGTTTAATGACTCTATCTACAGCATATAGTAGGTTTTCCAGAATATTTGTTGAACTGAATAAATAGTCACCATTTCTATAATGTGAAATATCAGCTCTATTCAAGTTACTCCCAACTTTCAGAATGGCCATAGAAAGAACTCTATATACTCTCCAGCAAAACTATACTGGTAACATTTTAAAAACAAAGAAATTACCATTTAATGTATTTAACAGCAGTTACCTTAAGAGCATAAAGAAAATAAAAGGAAAAAATTAGTGAAAGAAATCTACTGACTCTCCATTAAAACAATGGCCGTTTATGGAACCTGAACTTTGACCATCTTACTCCCTTGCCCCAACCCCAGCTCAGTCTTTCAGAAGCTCTATTTCAGACAGATGTGGACAAAACTTGAGGCTTCCTTTACTCTGAGGTCCCTTTCAAGGAATACAGGATCTCATCAGAAATGTCAACTTCCAGAATTTGTCATACGACTACCACCTTCAAGCTGTAAGTTGCAAAGGCTTAGCCAAAGGCTCACTTCATCCACCAAGGCTCCACTCACAAGACAAAATGCTTACTCCAGAAACATCAGGTCAAAATATTACGGACTTGATTGTCATTTCCCCAACTTGCTTATAGGATAGAGGTTCCACTCCAGGAAAGATTGTCAGCCCCAATGCAAGCAATATGATCATTCAAAATATGTAGTAAAAAAAAATCGTTAAAGGAATTAAAACTTTACTGAATAAAATATTTGTTTTATAAGAGAGAAAACAAAAAAAGGAAAAGAAACAAAACAAGTATGAAATATACAGAAAACAAAAAAAGTAAAATGGCAGAAATAAAGTATATTATATCAATATAACATCAAATTGGAATAAAAAAATTGGTAAATCTTTTGCTACACTGGCAAAGCGAAAGGAAGAGGAGACTCAAATTACTAAAATGAAGAATAAAAAAGTTATAATTATTATTAACCTTATAAAAATAACAGGGACCGGCCTGACCTGTGGTGGCGCAGTGGATAAAGCGTTGACCTGGAAATGCTGAGGTCACCGGTTCGAAACCCTGGGCTTGCCTGGTCAAGGCACATATGGGAGTTGATGCTTCCAGCTCCTCCCCCCTTCTCTCTCTCTGTCTCTCTTCCTCGCTCTCTCTCTCTGTCTCTCTCTCTCCTCTCTAAAAAAATGAATAAATAAATTTTACAAAAAAGGAACCCAAAGGAGTTTCTATTTAAAAAAAAAAAAAAGAAATAACAGGGACCATAGGAGAATAATATGAAAAAATATAGACCAAAAAATTAGATAAACCAGTTAAAATGTTCAAATTCACAGAGATACATAAACTACTGAAGAATAAATAAACAATCTGAATAGACTTTTAAAAAGTGAGAAAACTGAATTAAAAAAAAATAAGAAAGAAAACTCTAGCAAAGAAAAACTCAGGGCTACCTGGTAATTTTACCAAACAACTAAAGAGAAATTGTTATCAGTTCTTTATAAACTCTCCCAAAAAACAGAACCTGAAGGAACACTTCCCAACTCATGTAATCAGGCCAGTATTTAACTGATACCCAATCTAGAGGAAGTCACTGAAAGAAAAAATATTACAAAATATTACCTTTTATAAATATAGAACCAAAAATCCTCAACAAAATACTCATAACCAAAACTCAGGACCACATACAATCTTATAGAGTAGCTATTAAAACTTAATACTAATATCATACTTAATGGTGAAAGAATAAATACTTTTGCACTAAGATCAGATACAAGACAAAACATTTTCTATCAGTATTTGAACTTTGTTATGGAGATTCTAGCCTGGACAATTGGGTATAAAATGAAATTATATGCATCCAAATTAGAAAAGAACTACTTCTGTTCACAGATGGCATGATTTTGCATATAGAAAACCATAAGGAATCCACTAATAAATAAATGAGTTCAGAAAGGTTACATGACATAAGATCAATATACAAAAATATTCCTCTCAATTCATAATGAACAATCTGAAAATGGAATTTTAAAAATTCCCTTTGTAATAGCAAACATATAACACTTCATAATAACTTTAACAAAAGAAGGATTATAAAAATTAAATCTATGAAAGTTATGAAAACATCGTTGGAAGAACTTAAAGAGGTAAATATTAATATGTGGAAATACATTCCGTCTTTATGGAGTACAACATAATAATGTTAGTATGGCAGTTCTCTCAAATCTTCAGATTTAAACAATGTATCAAAATCCAAGCTGGTGTCTTTGCAGAAATTGGCAAACTGACACTTAAATTTATATGGCATTTCAAGAAATTTCCATCCTCTAATGTATTAACCTTTATCTTCTCAAACTGGACTCTTCCAGAACTGCTTGTTTCAAATCTTAAAAAATTCTTAAGAGAAACTTTAAGAAATTTTTAATGTTTGTTTCCACTTAGAAACAGAAGGATACATTTTATAGAAATAAAATCTAAGTATGAAATTGAAATTTTGTTTTAAAAACTTGGACAGCCAACAGAAATTTAATTTTCTAGTTTCATTTTATTCCATAAAAGGAGACCATATGATGCTGTAAATTGTAATGCATATTTCTAGGTCTCTTTTAGAAGATACACTGGATTTAGGCCACGGTTTAAGGCTTCAGGTTAACATTATCCAAAACATCACAGCTCAAAATTATCAAAACAGGAAGAATATCTGACCCATACATTTGTAAAATTAAATCTTCATGGGAGGCAGGATAGTAAGAAGTTAAGAAAATTCCTTGGCAAGTGGAATGGGGAAACTAAGACAGATGCAAACTAAGATGATGCAAACTGGCCTCATCCAGTACCAGGACTCCTGACTCAACTCTCTCCTCCCTTGCACAACCACTCCCGTTAGCATTAAGTGCTCAGGATAACTTGATCAGCATGGAATCATCTTAAGAACAAAAGCTCAGGGCCTGACCTGTGGTGGCGCAGTGGATAAAGCCTTAACCTGGAATGCTGAGGTTGCCGGTTTGAAACCCTGGGCTTGCCTGGTCAAGGCACATATGGGAGTCGATGCTTCCTGCTCCTCCCCCTTCTCTCTCTCTCTCTCTCTTCTCTGAAATGAATAAATAAAAAAATAAAAAAATAAAAAAACAAAAAAAACCTCAGGTCTGTTGATCACAGAGACATTTTGGTCAAATTAAAGATAACCTCTAGACTTCATCTGTATTTTAGCTACAGGCCCAAAAAAGCAGCCAAAACCAGATGAAGTTATATTCCAGACCCAATTATCAATTACCACCTATCCTACTGCTGATCAATCAGTAAAAATCATGACCCTGAACCTATATGTTTATTTTGATGAATGAATCAGCATATTAAAGGGCACACCTGGAAAGCTGATGAAAATTCTATTGAGACCCTCCCCTGAGACCACACCTAAAATTCTCGCTTACCTTTCAAAAACATGAAATCCTAAAGGCAAAGAACAGCTTTGCGCACACTCTCTCTCTAGAGCATACCAGTACCTTCTTTCTTGTGGAGTGCGTCTTCGATTTTTTTTCCCCACAATTTAAGGATCCACACAAGACTTGCAACCAGGGGAGCAGTGGGCAGCAAAGGCTGTCCCAGACTAATACCTTGAAGCTATTTCCAAAAGTTCTCTTTTTGTCTGTTTCCTGAGTCCATGCCGCCCAGCTGGCTCACTTCTGTCTCAGTGACTTTCTTTCTAAAGTGCCAAGGCCGCTCTCTGAGCAGCCCACTCAGTTCTTCCCTTTGAGTGTAGCTTTGCTTTGTATGCTACATACACTTTTTTTTTTTTTTTAATATTTTATTTATTCATTTTTAGAGAGGAGAGAGAGAGGGAGAGAGAGAGACAGAGAGGGAGAGAGAAAGGAGGGGGGAGGAGCTGGAAGCATCAACTCCCATATGTGCCTTGACCAGGCAAGCCCAGGGTTTCGAACCGGCTACCTCAGCATTTCCAGGTCGACGCTTTATCCACTGCACCACCACAGCTCAGGCCTACATACACTTCTTGTGCTGCATGTCTTAGCTTTGGTTTCTTTCTTAGCCAAACTCAAGAAATGCGCCATTTGCGCTAACATGTGGACATCTACATTTAAGGAAATTGTTGAAAGAGAAATAAATTCAGAGGAATACTTCTGATGTTTATAAAAATATAATGAAAAATAACTCAAGGATTTCCTAGTATGACTAAAACACGGTATGTTGAATAGTTAAACCGTGAGTTAAACTAAATTTGTAACAACTATCACAATTTATTTTGATATGAGAAAAATCATATAATTTTTAGATTTATTCTTATGAACTATATTATTTCTTTTTTATATATAACCTTTCTATGACACACAAAGAATATTAAGTGTTGACCTCTTAAAATTTTGCTGCATGAGTGTTACTATATATTCTCTCAATGGTTATGGGTGTTTCTATTACCCTACTGTATGTATCTTTCTTTTTATTCCCATTATCAATGGATATACAGCATTGTTTAATTTATTGTACACTTATAAAAATATCTTCTTCTAGAAAATGCATTCAGGCATTAATAATTATTATTCATAGATATAAAACAAGTGTTATAATTACAGGAAGATATGATATAATATCTAATGAGAAAGGCTTAATCACATAAAAGCTATCACGGAGGTCTAGTGCACAAACCCTGTTTCAAACTAGCTCTGTTCACATGAGCGAGTATTTACCATCTCTGCCATTTCATGTTTTTATCTATAAAATCATGTCAGACAACATGATTTCTAAGGTTTCCTTTCAGCTCTAACAGTTTGTGTATTTGAGCGGAGGTAATTTGCAATTAATTTATAAAGTGAATGCAAGTTATTGCACTAAACAGTAAAATAAATTGTAACATAGATTGTATTTATTCTCAAAATGGTTAAACATTTGAATATTTTTAATTTGCTCTATTGATTTAATTCCACTCTCTTCATATGCTGCTGAAACAATATAAAAGAATATAAATACACAAAGCATAGGTTAACTAATCACCTGGTGTGATATAATGGGTAGAGACTGTAAATTCATTATATTTTCAAAGGCTTCCACTTCCCAGCCTGTTAGCAAAGATATGAACTCTGATAAATCAGCCTAAGGGCAGGCCTGGACCTTGTCCACCATTGTAAATCAGCTTATCCACATTCACACTAATAGCAGCAATGTTAGAGAAAAATAAATCACAGTCTACGAATTACATTTTGTTAGAAAACAAAATTAGATGTGTTCTTATGCTGACATCATGCTTGATTTTTAATGACAAACTGTAAGTATTTAATGAATGGGTAAAAATGTAATGGTTTATGTGTTCATATTTTGGGTCTCAATTAGCTCTATAACTGGACATAAATTCATTTTAATCTCAATTTTAGATTTTATAACTCACATTTCATGAAGTGAGAGTAAAATAGAAGCAGTTTAAAAATAAAGAAAGATACAGGGGAGGCTTGGAGAGTACTAGAAAGAATGGAATGAGAGAAAAAGTAAAAAGTGAGCAGTATGACGAAAAGATACTAGAGTGATAATAGAAATGAAGTGTGTATGTGAGTGTGTATGTGTGCCCCCATATATGTAAACATATAATTTAATGTAAACATTTAAGTTAAATGTTTATATTAAATACCTATGGTGGCATTATTGAGTGATTAGAACAGTCTTTGTTAGGTTGCACGAAAGAAACACCCAGAGTTAGAATTCACAAAGGGGGTTTAAGAGTCACATCTACACCCTGGCTTGGTAGGTCAATTTGTTAAAGATTTGTCCTGATTCATCAGTTGCAGGTTTGATCCCTGGTCAAGGCACACAAGAAACAACCAA
The DNA here is from genome assembly GCF_036850995.1 of Saccopteryx leptura. NCBI lineage: Eukaryota > Metazoa > Chordata > Mammalia > Chiroptera > Emballonuridae > Saccopteryx > Saccopteryx leptura. Next base: position 161,905,894 of record NC_089506.1, on the reverse strand, counting down.
TAAATGCATAAATAAGTGGAACAACGAATCAATGTTTATCTCTCTCTCCCACTCTTTCTCCCTCTCTCTCTTACTTTTTCTGTTTCTAAAATCAAACAGTACAAAAAAAAATTAAAAGAAGCTCACATCTAGAGATAGCAAGGCGAGAGAAACTAACTGAGCATATATGTGCAGTCAGTAAATCTGAGTGGTTCACGGTGAGGAATGTATTCATAGCCATGGATAACCAAAGAGATATTTTAGCTTTGTTTAGAATACAATCTGAGCTTAAATGTTCCACTATTAGAGGGAAAACTGCTATTCACATTTCTCAAGAGAGACAGTATGATTAGAACTACTTACATCCGAAGGAAACAGTAACAGTGATAGCCAATACTTTTCTAGTGCTTATTATAGTTTAATGTAAAAGAACGTTTCTAAGAACTTTGAATTAACATGTTCATTTAATCTAACACCAGTTGTGTAAGGTAGGTACTATTATTATTTAATCATACTGATTAAGAAACTGAGCCAAGGCCTGACCTGTGGTGGCGCAGTGGATAAAGCGTCGACCTGGAAATGCTGAGGTCGCCAGTTTGAAACCCTGGGCTTGCCTGGTCAAGGCACATATGGGAGTTGATGCTTCCAGCTCCTCCCCCCTTCTCTCTCTCTGTCTCTCCCTCTCCTCTCTAAAAAAATGAATAAATAAAAAAAAAATTTAAAAAAAAAAAAAAAAAAAAAAAAAGAAACTGAGCCATGGATTGACTAAATAAATTTTAAGTTCACATAGAGGCAGCCAGAATATTGATTCAGAAAATTGGCTTCTGAGTCTATGCCTCAGCCTTTACACTATTTGCTTCTTTATGCTTATTCCATATTGTTATAAAGTACCTGTTGGGCAGATAAAATATATTATGCTCACTTTGTTAAAGATGGCGCTGCCCATGTGGAGGCCGTTGCCCAGGTGATATTAATGTGTGTCTCTGTGGGCTGTGGGCAGGCAGGATCCTTGTAGCCTGGGGCTTGGTTTTAGGACTAAGCCTTTCCCACCCTTTTTGATGTAGGGTGTACAATCCCATCATGCCCCAGATAAGTAATTTAGTATTAGAGACTTCCCTATTTTGTATATTGGATTAAAGGTTTGAATTTCTACACTATAAAATGGGGGCAGAACAGGAGCTTGCTCTCTTGGTTCCTGAGATTAACATTAGAACAGAGAGAAGAGAGAGCAGAGAGCAGAGAAAGGCCACGTGGAGGAGGCCCTGAGAAGCAGCCAAGATGGCGGAGCGTTGAGTGAGAAGCCAGTTTGTGCAGAGTTTGTGCAGGGAGAAGGAAGGAGATGGGGAACTGAGGAGAATAAGTCTGGTGAGCTAGAAACCTTTGATTCTGGGAAACTCGAATAAGTCAGTAGCTTTGTGAGCACTGAATGTGAGTGGGCTTTGGAGCCCAGTGTGTGTTTTTACTTGCCCACTGAGTGCAAGCTAGGATTAAAGATGATGGCCCACCAGTTTTTGGCTCCGTTGTGTCTTTATCAACTGTCCGAATCCAATGCGAACCTGCATGGGCCAGGTTGCTGTGATGGTGGCAGTGCCTACTGGCTTTACAGTATCACACCCCAGATTCTAAAAGGCACTGTACCTCACTTCATCGAGTTCACATAGAGACACCCAGTCCAGATAAATTTTGAAGAGTTTTATTAGAGGAGGAAATTTTAAAAATGTCGGCCGCATATGGCTGACACGAGGCATCTGCAGGCCCAAATCGTGCAGTCCCAAAAATAGTTCAGGGGCTGCTTATATACCCTTGATCACACACAGGCAGGGGGAGAGCATGACATCATGGCATGGGCTGACATTTGTTTAGGGGATACACAGAAACACTAAGGCTTTTAAAGTAACACAATCAAAGACATTTATAAATCTTTTAGGGTTCATCTTCCCTCATTAGCCTAGAGATATTTTGCTCTCAACATTCCATGAAGGGGGAGGAACTATAATCAATGCAAGGTGGTTGTAAAGCCAGTAGCCAGGGCTACCACCACAGCAGCCTGGCCCATGCAGGTTCGCATTGGATTCGGACAGATGGTAAAGAAACAACGGAGCCAAAAACTGATGGGCCATCATTTTTAATCCTAGCTTGCACCTGGCAGGCAAGTACAACACACATTGGGCTCCAAAGCCCACTCACATTCAGTGCTCACAAAGCTACTGACTTATCCGAGTTTCCTAGAATCAAAGGTTTCTAGCTCACCAGCCTTATTCACCTCTGTTCCCCATCTCCTTCCTTCTCCCTGCACAAACTCTGCATAAACTGGCTTCTCACTCAACACTCCGCCATCTTGGCTGCTTCTCCTGGCCTCTTCCACGTGGCCTTTCTCTGCTCTCTGCTCTAACCACAAGAGTAAGCTCCCAATCTGCTCCCATTTTATAGTGTAGAAATCAAAACCTTTAATCCAATATACAAAATAGGGAAGTCTCTAATACAAAGTCACTTATCTGAGGCATGATGGGATTGTACCACCCCACATCAAAAAGGGTGAGAAAGGCTTAATCCCAAAACCAAGCCCCAGGCTACAAGGATTCTGCCTGCCTACAGCCCGCCCCCAACAAATATTAATATCACCTGGGCAACGGCCTCCACGTGGGCAGCGCCATTTTTAACAAAGTGAGCATAATATATTTTATCTGCCCAACAGTGGTATGTAAATTCTGCCTCCTATTGAAAGAGAAGAAGTTTCTTGGTTAACCTTTATTTTGGCTTTAAAACTGAATGACCCATTGTTCTTGCAAGCCAGAAACTTCTACATTCTTCTTCCTCCTCTCCCTAAAGGAGTGATAGGACAGGAAAGCCTGACCTTTCCTCCCAGAATATTAATATCAGTTTTCAGCTTTTTGGTACTTTACAACAATATATGTGGTGTCTTTTCCTACCAAATACAGCACAGTGGATAAAAGTTCAGGCTCTGTATTTGTAGTATCTGGCTCTAGATCTCAGGCACCTTATTCAATGGCTGTGTGTATGTGGATGTTATAACATCCCTGTGTGCTTTATGTTTCTAGTATTTAAAATAGATAATAGTACTTTGTTGAGCTGGAGTAAGAATTGAGCATAACAGAGCTTACAAGGAACTTGCATGCCCCAACTCTTCAATAAATGTTAGCCAATGCCTGCGAGGTAGCACTGCTTTTACTTAATAATATATATATTTTATGCATGAGGTAAAGCAACTTCATGAAGCCAGAATTCTTGGAGGCTCCTTTACTCAGAGGTGGACTAGGAACATATCCGGTATTTAGCGCACCAGTAGTGCCTTTTCAGGGACGTACCAATTATAATCCATCCCTACTTGCCTAGATGACAATGAGGTCAGGGATTTTGAGTGACTTCTTAGTTTACAGAATTACAATGAGAACTACTGTTTTGACTCTTCTTATCCACATTGTCTTCCTTTTTTTTCTACCTATAACTTAATAAAGCTTGGCTATTATCATTTTAAAACTTGAAAAGGATAAAAAATTAAATAGTGTTTGCAGATCTCAGCAAATATCTTCAGAAAGCTGGAAAGACAATAATACTTCACCTCCAGAACTGGAAGGTAGATATTAAAGTAACGGAGAACCAGTCTCAGGTTTGTCAGCATCCCAGGATGGTTGTAAGATTACAGACAACAGTAAACACCCTGGAGGATGCAGAATGTCTGTGAAGTATGCATTTGAAATAACTAGGCCTCCAGGCAATCTAAGTCAGTCTCCAAGGCCCAAGCTTAACTACAAAGTAAAGTCAGTGTCCTAAGGAGCCTGGTTTCCAACATTCTGAGGGGATAGGAAGGTGAACTCATAGAATGTTCAGCCTCATAACCCATCTAAACCAGACCAACCCTGCAAGGACAAGTTAAATACCTTGTGCTCTGGGGCATTTGTGCAATACTTGAAGCCTTGGAAATGAATCAGAATCTTCAATAGAGTATATACCCTGACCAGAACTAGATATTTAGTTATTTGTTTAATTATTGTTAATTTTTTTACACACGGTGGGTTTTTCTATCCAACTAAAGTATTTCTGTGATTATATATTTTTGAGATAACTTCATGGTACATGATATATTGTGTTTCCCAAACACAGCCAGAGGGATATGTCTCCTGACTTCTGCAATGTGACCTTGTCCCCCTCCTCTAACCCCATGAAGAGCTGGAGACTCTTTCCTCACCTCCCTGAGTCTGGGAAGCCCTGTGACTGCTGTGATGGATGGAAGCCGCAGGAGTGGTGCTGGGCTGGTTCTGCTACCTGCCTCCGGGAAGCCAGCTCCCCTGGAAGGGTTCTATTTTCCCTGAAACTCCCATATTGTGAGAAGACCATGAAAAAGCCATAAATATAAGATGTTATGGAGAAAAAGAAAAGAAAGAGGGAGGAAAATAGAATAATAGCCCAAGCAAAATTAAGGTGCCAGATATACATGTTAGAAAATAATACTAGTATTTTCACAGTTCTGCTCAGTAACGGCTTTATGAACAAAGATTTATGGGGGTTGGAGGTTGGGTCATGTCTTTATATTGCATATGGTAATGGACCTAGATGATTGTCCTCCTCTCCACGAGAAGATTTTATTCTTCTCTCACTGATTCAGTCTCTGTCTCTGCAGAAGACAGGAGGCTCAGGTTGTGCCAGCTGTCTTTATAAGCTCCAGTAATTAATTTCAGGCTTTTTTTCCTTTTGGTACAGTACCCTATACACATAGATTACATCTCACCCGCACTGTGTCACCTGGTTGGGGATTGGCATGTGGTGAGCTAGTGCTAGGATCATTCTGTAAGTAAATAATCAGTCTGTTTCTGATCTGGGAGCCTCGTCTTGCCTATAAGGATCAACAATACACTAAGATATAAAAACTTAGAAATATTAAGTCATTTTGGAAGTGGATCCTCCAGCCCTGCGGCCACAATATGACAACCTGAATTGGAGACAAAACTGCGCAGCTGAGTCCTTTTCCAATTTCTTGCACACAAAATCATGCACAAAATAAAATGGTGGTTTTAAACTATTAAATTTCCGAATACCGTTTTACATAAAAATAACTAATTATAAAACAGTGGACATTTTATGTAAATGTTATCTTTTCCTGTTGACTTATTGTTGAAACATTCATTTCACCACCTATTTAAAAATATTGCATATTTTTGTATACAATGAACCAGGTTTACATAAAACAGAAATTTTGGCCCTGGCTGGTGACTCAGTGGATAGTGTTGGCCTGGGGTATGGATGTCCTGTGTTTGATTCCTGGTTAAGGTACACAAGAGAAGCAACTATCTGCTTCTCTCTTTCTCCCTATCCCCCCTCTCTTCCTATTCTCCTCCCACAGACAGGGGCTCAACTGGTTCCAAGGACGGCCCAAGTGCTGAGGATAGCTTGGTTGGTCTGAGTATCTGCCTCAGGTTCTAAAAATAGCTCGGTTGATTCAAGCATCAGCCTCAGACAAGGTTGCCAGGTGGATCCCAGTCAGAGCACATATGGGAGTGTGTCTCCCTATCTCTCCTACTCTCACTTAAAAAAATAAATTTTATGCCCTGGCCGGTTGGCTCAGTGGTAGAGCATTGGCCTGGCATGCAGAAGTCCCGGGTTCAATTCCTGGCCGGGGCACACAGGAGAAGTGCCCATCTGCTTCTCCACCCCTCCTCCTCTCCTTCCTCTCTGTCTCTCTCTTCCCCTCCTGCAGCCAAGGCTCCATTGGAGCAAAGTTGACTCAGGTGCTGAGGATGGCTCCATGGCCTCTGCCTCAGGCGCTAGAATGACTCTGGTCACAACAGAGCAATGCCCCAGATGGGCAGAGCATCGCCCCCCGGGTGGATCCCGGTCGGGTGCATACAGGAGTCTGTCACCTGCCTCCCAGTTTCCAACTTCAGAAAAATACAAAAAAAAAAAAAAAAGAAATTTTATGTTGTAGTGAAACATTTTACTCTACTTCATCTATTCTATTTTCTGATCATATTCTAATTTTTCTTCAAACAGATGCTTTTTGATATTTAAGTAAGGTCATCCTTCTCCTTCTTTCTCTTTATATTCCACATCTTCCTTTTATGTATGTATGAATATGTTAGTGTTGATATGTATGAATATATATTCATTTATTCACATGTTTATTTATAAGTGTGTTTATTTATTAGTAGAGTAATATCTATGGTTTGTCATTCTCAAGTAAATGTGATACAACTTGCAAAACGATTACATATAGTATTCTGACATATGTTTATGAGTTTAGGATGGAAACAAGGCCATCTTTGAATAATGGAATTAAATGCACACATATTTACATAAAATAAGGTTGGACATCTGAATATACTACTAGAAACCAAAAAATAATTGGAATAACATAAGTGTCAGTTGCTATCATTTTCACATATGACCTATATTATCCTGGTTACCTGAACATTTTGTTATTATAGAGCTATCCACTAGAGAGATCCATTGCATAGGTTAAAAATAAAAAATTGTAAGACTCATCAGGGAGTTTAACAGTGTTGAATTCTTTTCCTGGCTCTGCTTGTCTTGTTCCATGGACTTTGAGCAGATCACATGAGAGTCATTTCTAAGTTTCTTCACCTCAAACCTAGGATGAAGGTTCATTCAGGAATGAAGTTCTATCATCTATGAATTTACATACTGAGAGTGAGTTGATAGAACAATAAAATGAACAAGAGCTGTCAACAGAAGTAGATTTCTGAGAAAGTGATAGAGAAGAAATGAGTGAAAAGGACCAGAAAAATGCAATATTTCATACATTCATATTTTTATTTTAACTTAGAGCTAAAGTTGGGAAAGTTTCATTCTCAGTATAGATAATCCCCTTGACAGGAATCCAACATTTTGTCTCAGTGAGTGAAAGTATGATTAAATGTCTGATGATCACCTGGGTTTTTAAAAGATAATATTAAATAAAGATATTTTAAATAGAGTTGGTATGAATTTTAAAATGGATATTATAATTTGAAAAGACCAGCTTTTGGATGTTCTTAACATTGGATTCATGAATGAAACTATGAGATTTAATTTGTCCATTAATCTCCTGAAGTGTGTGTAAAATTATGTGATATGTCAGTTTGGGGCAGAAGCTTTATATACCTTTCATCAGATTCTCAAATAGCCTTGGTCAGAAATAAAGACTTTCCACAGATTTCTTTAAAATAATTCAGTCAGTAAACACAAACATGGTGAGCTTGGGGAAAGATTTACAAATGAACCGCGTTCCTTTGACCTCGCTTTTCTTCTGCTTAGGATGAAAATATGCAATTCTGAACTATGAATTTTCCTTAAAGTATCAATTAAATAGATTGTGTACTCAACAGACATAATGGGAATCATTAACCAACCATTATGCTATGTCACCTTTGCCTGTCCTAGGAAAGTGAGGGGGTCTGACGCAGTACTATACACATTGCAATACCAGCTGAAATACAATAGAGAAAAGCCCCCATTCAATGGTGATGGTCTCCCCCCCCCCCCAATCAAAGTGTTGATTTCCTATAAGGGACATAATCTGAGAAAAATATTTCTTTAGATAGGGATATGGCTATTGAATTGTGTTGACAAAATATGCTGTCAGATCAGTTATTGTTAAAATAAATAAATGAATAGGGCAGCTGAAAAATTTTAAAGGGAAACAACTGGTTTAAAATTTATTTTCCACAAGTATAAACACGGAAACTTGATTTCAATGATTGGGTACACAAGTTTAATGTTAAGATGTTAGGATGCTTGTTAAAAGGGCAAATGTCTCCAATAAAAATTAGTAAATTATTTCTAGCAAATACTGAATAAAATCCAATTTGGGTTATTGGTCTTTTCACAAAAATAATATATGAATTTTAAAATATATAACTATAAGCATGCTTTGTACAAGTCATTTGGAGGATAACTATGTTATGTGCTTAGGTTAAATAGTTAATACATTTTCAGTAAACAGACTGTTACTTGCTGATCCCACTAACAGCCCAGTCAACCACTATTAAGTACGTATAGAGAATTATTTGTATATTTTACTAAGGATGTGCTGTTAGGGTTAACAATTCTTGTCTAGGCTAACCAATAAAAATGCCACCTCGGTGCAGAGAATTTTAGACTTTTATTACTTAATTAGAATAAACAGATATTTTGCCTCATCTATTCTTTATTATTGTGATCAAAATTTTGCTTGCGGGAACATTTCATTTACCTCATTTTCTCTCACAACTTCAGAACAAAAACCAAAGTTGTTTTGTGTGTAATGTCTTCTTGTAAAGTGATATTATTACTTGATCAGCACTCATTGGGCAAACATATTTTTCAACATTCCTCTTTTAATTAACTTGTCTTATAAACAAAGGCTACCAGATGAACACAATTTATCCACAGCATGTATTTTCAGCTCGGAGGCAGATAATTATTGCTCACTGCAGAAATAATGTCCTCCTATTTGCTCATGTAAAACAAACTTTAAATGTCATTTTGCTGCGATAAAGATTACATTGCACAGGGATGTCTTAAGAGAGGACAATTACCCGGAGGAACGTCTCATTAACCTGAAGGTCAGAGGTGAGAGATGATCACCAGCTCTGGCTAACACAAATCTAAATTGCCTTACTCTAAATGTAATGTCCTCATAATCACAAAAGTGGGGACAGTAAAGGCTAAACAGTTATTGTGATACATTTCTAAATGGAATTATACATTGTAGAGAGCGACTTGGTACCTGCAATTTTGCCCCTTCTGTTTGGGGACCAGAGCAGAGCAGAATAAAGCGGCTCTGGAAGTGAATTGCCTCCTTTAATAAACTAGAGGTAACTTGGCAACATTTAACTGTATAGTTCTAATTAATCACAGCAATTGCAAAGTGATCCTTAAGCATTAAGAGAGAATTGTGCTTTCAAACACAGTGCCTCAAGTCTGCCAACCGTGCTCAGCTGTGCTACAGCATTTCAGCGATATATGTATGAGCAGGGGACACTAGAGAAATCGTGCTTACTCATTTTTAAGCTGTGCATTAATTTTCTAAATGGTGACGTTTCACAACACTAGGTCATTTGTTCTTGTAATCTAATCATCTAGCCTTCCCTAAAAGTCCACAAGTTTACTTTAGCTTGCATTAAGTCCTACCCAGACAAATGCTCCAAGGAAACACTCTGCTCCTTTAATTCTAAAACTCTATAAACTGTAAGACAAACAATAGTTTTAGTAATAGTTTTCCATAGGGAACATGAAGAGCAAAGAAATACAATCCAAATACACACTTTGATTACAGCTCTACCAAAAGTTTAGTGCCAAATAAGTCATGCTTTATGGAAGCCTAGAAGAGCCTGCATGTCGTCTAGAAGTAGTCCAGTCAGAGGAAAAGCATTGCAGGCACTGCCAAGCTATCTGTCAGAGTGTTTCCATTGATATAAACAGCAGACATGCAGCTGCTCTGTGGCAGGTCACACCATCAGCTGGCCAGTGCGAAGGACTTGTAAGAGGATCTGGTTTGGTCTATTTAATTTACAACAGAAACAATGGACCTCTCCAAACAACAAGCAATTTGGAAGAAGAAAATTGTAAAGTTGATTAGCACATCCTGGAGAAGGTTAACCTTTCTGGCTAAAGAAAGAGAAAAAAGAATAGAGAGGTACCTTTCTGGTTAATGTAAAATTGGCAGTTGCCCTGGAAAGGAAATGAGAGAAAGTCCTCAAATTGGTTTTGAGCCTTAGGAACTTTTGAATGGCAGTTCACTTATCAGAGTTGGAGTCTTTTTTATTTTATTTTTTTACATTCTTCTACTTGAAAGAATAACTAATAGGACATGCATTTTAAAATGAGCCTCTTTTATTTTTTTACATTCTTCTACTTGAAAGAATAACTAATAGGACATGCATTTTAAAATGAGCCTCTAAAGAATATTCATTTGGTTGTATTCAAATAAGGAACTGGTTTAATTGAGTAAGGAACACATTATTAACCATAAACCCACCTTTAAACCATAAATACAAGGGTAAACAGTAAGAATCTGAGAGTAGGGAGGCTTTTAGCTTAAAGACTCCTGTGAGTAAAAGGGATGAGACAGAAAGCAGTAATAAGTTGAAGGAGCAGTTAGAGTGGTTTGCAACTTCATCAACTGGTCCTGATTTAAGAATATTTTCGAGTATCAAAGACAGCAGAAATATGTGTTTCCTTCCTCGTTCCCTTTGAACAGCACATCATAGACTTTTTAAAGTAGCAATCATGTCTATATTTTAAGCTATAAGAGAGACTTTCTCAGGCCTGGTCAGTTGGCTCAGTGGTAGACAGAGCTTTGCCCTGGCATGTGGATGTCCCAAGTTTGATTTATGGTCAGGGCTCACAAGAGAAGCAACTACCTGCTTCTCTACCCTTCCCCATCCCCTTTTTTCTCTTTCTCTCTCTTCCCTGTCCACAGCCAAGGCTCAATTGACTCAAGTGCATCGGGCTGGGTGCTGAGATGCACTTGAGTGCATCCATGGCTCCATGGAGCCTCCGCCTGAGATACTAAAAGTAGCTCGGTTGCAAGCAGGGCTTCAGATGGGAAAGCATCAGCCCAAGATGGGAGTTGCCAGATGGATCCTGGTTGGGGCACGTGTGGAACTCTGTCTCTCTATCTCCCCTCCTCTCACTTGGAAAAACAAGGGGAAAAAAAGAGAGGCTCTCTCTTTTCTTAGGATTAGAAAACTGACTTTTGAGGATGAAGAAAGTAAGACATATAATCTTGAAATGAAGGAAATGTTAGCCCTACATAAATATGACAAAGAATATAAATACCCTGGAATAATAGGTTGACTTGAAGTTAAAATGAAATTTAATTTGATCAGCTTCTTCCCTTGAGACAAACTTTTATTGTTCCAGCCCTTCCAGTGTGGTGATTATTTGACTTTTAAACTAGTTTGTACTATAATAGTATGGTGAAAAGAGGTGACTAGCAGGAGAATCCATCTGGTTCTGCTTGACATGTGTATAGGTTAACTGTGACTACCTAGCAATACTCTACCACCTGATTAACCTAATTTATGTTCACAAGAAAAGTGGGGGGGGATTAAGTCATGGAGGTGATGGCAGTGCCAGTGCTTTGGGGCCTGTGCTTGTGTGTGCAGGAGCCTTTCCTCATAAACAGCAAAGTGCTCCTCTAAGCCTCACTGTCCAGAGACAAGGGCTACTCTGAGCACCCTGGTCTATCCTGACTCTTCCCAAAAGGTAAAGGGAACATTTTACAAAAGCCTTCTATACCCTTCTAAAAATTTTTAGTGGTTGTTCCTGGCTGGTTGACTCAGCGGTAGAACATCAGCCTGGTGTGTGGAAGTCCTGGTTCGATTCCCAGCCAAGGCACACAGAAGAAGCTCCCATCGGCTTCTCCACTCTTCCCCCTCTCCTTCTTCTCTATCTCTCTCTTCCACTTCCGCAGCCAAGGCTCCACTGGAGCAAATTTGGCCTGGGTGTTGAGGATGGCTCCATGGCCTCTGCCTTAGGTGCTAGAATAGCTCCAGTTGCAATGGAGCAATGCCCCAGATAGGCAAAATATCATCCCCTGGTGGGCATGCCGGGTGGATCCTGGTCGGGCATATGTGGGAGTCTGTTTCACTGCCTCCCCACTTCTAAATTTGGAAAAATACAAAAAAAAATTTAGTGACTTACAAATTTTATTTTAATTTAAATGTTGTAAATGAAATAATTCTTATTATATATAGCATTATAAAATAAAAATTTTTGATACAGGAAATTTGAAGTAAACTTTTGAGTTGTTACATGACTTTAAATAAAATGTAAAATAAATTAGTTATTTAGTAAAAAGTTCCAATGTGTTACTTTATTTGAATTTCTTATTGACATGTTTTAGCCAACTTTGGAAATAATTTCAGTGCAAGTAACTCAATATAAGGTTAAAATCCCATGAAACATCTTATTTAAATTGAAATAATCAACTTAGAACATGATGGCAAAATAATTATAAAAACATTTCTGTGTCTGCCTTCATGGCTCCAAACATTACATATAAAATATCATTATTGACTTAAAAAAATAAAAGATACAGATTAAGATGGCAGTGGAGTAGGCGGACGCACAGATGCCCAGCTCTCAACACCAAACTGGAATACAAATCAATTTAGGAAAAATCAGCATGAAAAACCAACACTGAACTGCAAGAACAGCTCTCAAAAACCAAGGAGCAAAGAGGAAGCCACAATAATCCTGGTAAGGAGTGCCTGAATCTCCTCTGCTTACAGGAATGGAAGGGGGGGGGGGTGAGGCTGAGAGCCCAGAGAGGATTTCACAGAGGAAAAAGAGCAGAAACTACTGCTCACAGCCACTTACCTGGTGACCAGGGAGCAAGGTGGGTTGAAAAGACCAGCTTATCTCCCAAGTGGAAAGGACAGGGAGAGGGACAGACTGTGAGGGGCTAAGGTATGCATAAAACGAAATAAAAAAGCTGACTCATTCATGCTGGAGGTGGCCATAGCTGGGGGAGGGACTGAACCTTTCACAAAACAGAGCTGAAGTGCTTCTGGATCAGAGTTCTCCGGACATCTCTCCAGCTCCAATCAGCGCAACAAGACACAGCTGAAAACAAGAAGTGGGGAGGAGGGGCAGTAACTCAGGTCTCCATGGAGATCTGAGATACACCTCCCCCTACTGAAGCTGAGAAAAAACCCTGCCCCCAGTGAGATTAGTTGGTGGAAGAGACCTTCAGCGTCTCAGGTTACACCCACAGCATTCCTGGTTACAGTTTCAAGGAAGCCCCCTGCTGAGATCAGTTAACAAGACTATCACCTGTTAAGAAAACAAACAAATCAAGACTTCAAAGCTGCCCAAATCCGAAAGTGGATTACAAATAATAGCTGATACCAACCCAAGAAGACCTAGAAATAACACAACTGAAAACTGGAGGCAGACAACACCAAGCCTAGACTCAACCAACTCTACAAATAAAACAAAAAAAAGAGAAGATGAGAAGACAAAGGAGTGCAATCCAAATGAAACCACAAGAGACACCTTCAAGAGATGAACTGAGTGATATGGAAATAATCAAACTTCCAGATGCGGAGTTCAAAATAATGATTGTAAGGATGCTTAGGGATCTTAGAACAACAATGGAGGGGCAGTTTGAAAACCTAAATAAAGAAATAGCAAGTATAAAAAAGAATCAGTTGGAGACGACAAATACAATATCAGAAATAAAGACCACAATGGAAGGAATTAAAAACAGGATAGATAGAGCAGAGGATCGAATCAGCGAGTTAGAGGACAACTGGAATGAAGGCATGAAAGCAGAGAAGAAATGAGAAAAAAGACTCAAAAAGTCAGAGGAAACTCTTAGAGACCTCTGTGACAACATGAAGAGAAATAACATCCGCATCATAGGGGTTCCTGAAGAAGAAGAAAAAGAACAAGGGATAGAGACTTTGTTCAATCATATCATAGCTGAAAACTTCCCTAAATTAATGCAAGAGAAACTCTCACAAATCCAAGAAGCACAGAGGACTCCATTAAAGAGAAACCCAAAGAAACCTACACCAAGACACATCATAATTAAAATACCAAAGCTAAGCGATAAAGAGAAAATATTAAAAGCTGCAAGAGAAAAAAAAGTTATCACCTACAAAGGAGCCCCCATAAGGATGACATCTGACTTCTCAACAGAAACACTTGAGGCCAGAAGGGAATGGCAAGAAATATTCAAAGTAATGCAGAACAAGAACCTACAACCAAGACTACTTTATCCAGCAAGGCTATCATTTAAAATCGAAGGAGAAATAAAAAGCTTCCCAGACAAAAAACAACTCAAGGAATTCATTACAACCAAACCAATGCTGCAGGAAATATTAAGGGGCCTGGTGTAAACAGATCAAAGTGGGAAAAGAATACAGAAAAAAAAAAAAGGAATACACCTTTAAAGAAGAAAATGGCAATAAACAACTACATATCAATAATAACCTTAAATGTAAATGGATTAAATGATCCAATCAAAAGACATAGGGTAGCTGCGTGGATAAGAAAACAGGACCCATACATATGTTGTCTACAAGAGACACACCTTAGAACAAAAGACACACATAGATTGAAGGTAAAAGGATGAAAAAAAACGTTTCATGCAAACGGAAATGAAAAAAAAGCTGGGGTAGCAATACTTATATCAGACAAATTGGACTTTAAAACAAAGGATATAGTAAGAGATAAAGAAGGCCACTACATAATAATAAAGGGAGTAATCCAACAGGAAGATATAACTATTATAAATATCTATGCACCTAATATAGGAGCACCCAAATATATAAAACAGACTTTGATGGATTTAAAGGGCGAGATCAACAGCAATACTATAATAGTAGGGGATTTCAATACCCCACTAACATCACTAGATAGATCCTCAAGAAAGAAAATTAACAAAGAAACAGCAGACTTATTGGAAACACTAGATCAACTCGATTTAATAGATATCTTCAGAACCTTTCACCCTAAAGCAGCAGAATATACATTCTTTTCAAGTGCTCATGGTACATTCTCTAGGATAGATCACATGTTAGGGCACAAAAGTGCTCTCAACAAATTTAAGAAGACTGAAATCATATCAAGCACTTTCTCCGACCACAACGGCATGAAACTAGAAATGAATCACAGCAGAAAAGCTCAAAAATTCTCAAACACATGGAAACTAAATAGCAGGGTGTTAAATAATGAATGGATTAAGAATGAGATCAAAGAAGAAATAAAAAAATTCCTAGAAACGAATGACAACGAGCATACAACAACTCAAAGTTTATGGGACACAGCGAAAGCAGTGCTGAAAGGGAAGTTCATAGCACTACAGGCACACTTTCAGAAGCTAGAAAAAGCTCAAATAAACAACTTAACCCTACATCTAAAAGAATTAGAAAAAGAACAGCAAGTAAAGCCCAAATGTAGTAGAAGGAAGGAAATAATAAAGATCAGAGCAGAAATAAATGACATAGAGGCTAAAGAAACAATACAGAGGATCAATGAAACTAGGAGCTGGTTCTTTGAAATGGTAAACAAGATTGATGAACCTTTAAGTAGACTCACCAAGAAAAAGAGAGAGAGGACTCAAATAAATAAAATTAGAAATGAGAGAGGAGAAATAACAACTGACACAACAGAAATACAAAATATTGTAAGAAAATACTATGAAGAACTGTATGCCAAAAAACTAGACAACCTAGATGAAATGGACAAATTCCTTGAAACACACAATCTTCCAAAAATCAATCTGGAAGAATCAGAAAACCTAAACAGACCGATTACAACAAAGGAGATCAAAACAGTTATCAAAAAACTCCCAACAAAGAAAAGTCCAGGGCCCGATGGCTTCACAACGGAATTCTACCAAATATTCAAAGAAGAACTAACTCCTATCCTTCTCAAACTATTTCAAAAAATTCAAGAGGAAGGAAGACTTCCAAGCTCCTTTTATGAGGCGAGCATAATTCTGATTCCAAAACCAGGCAAAGACAACACAAAGAAAGAAAATTATAGGCCAATATCTCTGATGAATATAGATGCTAAAATCCTCAACAAAATATTAGCAAACCAGATCCAACAATATATGGAAAAAAATCATACACCATGATCAAGTGGGATTTATTCTGGGGAGGCAAGGCTGGTACAATATTTGTAAATCAATCAATGTGATTCATCACATAAACAAAAAGAAGGAGAAAAACCATATGATAATTTCAATAGATGCAGAAAAAGCATTTGATAAAATCCAGCACCCATTCATGATCAAAACTCTCAGCAAAGTGGGAATACAGGGAACATACCTCAACATGATAAAAGCCATCTATGAGAAGCCCACAGCCAACATCATACTCAATGGGCAAAAATTAAAAGCAATACCCTTAAGATCAGGAACAAGGCAGGGGTGCCCCCTTTCACCACTCTTATTTAACATAGTCCTGGAAGTCCTAGCCACAGCAATCAGACAAGAAGAAGAAATAAAAGGCATTCAAGCTGGAAATGAAGAAGTAAAACTATCACTATTTGCAGAGGATATGATATTGTATATTGAAAACCCTAAAGTCTCAGTCAAAAAACTACTAGACCTGATAAATAAATTCAGCAAAGTGGCAGGATATAAAATCAATACTCAGAAATCAAAAGCATTTTTATACACCAACAATGAACAGTCAGAAAGAGAAATTAAGGAAACAATCCCCTTCACAATTACAACCAAAAAAAATAAAGTACCTAGGAGTAAACTTAACCAAGGAGACTAAAGACTTGTACTCGGAAAATTACAAAACATTGATAAAAGAAATCAAGGAAGATACAAACAAGTGGAAGCATATACTGTGCTCATGGTTAGGAAGAATAAACATCATTAAAATGTCTATTTTACCCAAAGCAATCTATAAATTCAATGCAATACCAATTAAAATACCAATGACATACTTCAAAGATATAGAACACATATTCCAAAAATTTATATGGAACCAAAAGAGGACACGAATAGCCTCAGCAATCTTAAAAAAGAAGAATAAAGTGGGAGGTATCACACTTCCTGATATCAAGTTATACTACAAGGCCGTTGTACTCAAACAGCCTGGTACTGGCATAAGAACAGGCATATAGATCAATGGAACAGAACAGAGAACCCAGAAATAAACCCACAGTTCTATGGACAACTGATATTTGACAAAGGAGGTAAGGAAATACAATGGAGTAAAGACAGCCTCTTTAACAAATGGTGTTGGGAAAATTGGACAGCTACCTGCAAAAAAAATGAAACTAGATCACCAGCTTACACCACTCACTAAAATAAACTCAAAATGGATAAAAGACTTGAATGTAGGCCGTGAAACCATAAGCATCTTAGAAGAAAACATAGGCAGTAAGCTCTTGGACATCTCTCGGACATCTCTCGGAGCAATATATTTGCTGATTTATCTCCACGGGGAAGTGAAATAAAAGACAGGATAAACAAGTGGGACTATATCAAACTAAAAAGCTTTTGCACAGCTAAAGACAACAAGAACAGAATAAAAAGACAAACTACACAATGGGAGAACATATTTGACAATACGTCTGATAAGGGGTTAATAACCAAAATTTATAAAGAACTTGTAAAACTCAACACCAGGAAGACAAACAACCCAATCCAAAAATGGGCAAAATAAATGAATAGATACTTCTCCAAAGAGGACATACAGATGGCCAATAGGCATATGAAAAAATGCTCAACATCACTAATCATTAGAGAAATGCAAATTAAAACCAAAATGAGATATCACCTCACACCAATCAGAATGGCGCTTATCAACAAAACAACACAGAATAAGTGCTGGCGAGGATGTGGAGAAAAGGGAACCCTCCTGCACTGCTGGTGGGAATGCAGACTGGTGCAGCCACTGTGGAAAACAGTATGGAGATTCCTCAAAAATCTGAAAATCGAACTGCCTTTTGACCCAGCTATCCCACTTTTAGGAATATACCCCAAGGACACCATAGAACGGCTCAAAAAGGAGAAATGCACCCGCATGTTTGTGGCAGCATTGTTCACAATAGCAAAGATCTGGAAACAGCCCAAGTGTCCGTCAGAGGACGAATGGATTAAAAAGCTTTGGTACATATATACTATGGAATACTACTCAGCCATAAGAAATGATGACATCGGATCATTTACAATAACATGGATGGACCTTGACAACATTATACGGAGTGAAATAAGTAAATCAGAAAAAAAACTAAGATGAATCCATACATAGAAGGGACATAAAAATGAGACTCAGAGACATGAACAAGAATGTGATGGCAACAGGGGCGGGGGGGTTGGGGGAGGGGGGATGGGGTGAAGGAGAGAGGGGTTAGGGGAGGGGAGGGGCACAAAGAAAACCAGATAGAAGGTGACAGAAGACAATTTAACTTTGCAGGAGGGGTATACAGCACAATCAAATGTCAAAATAATCTAGAGATATTTTCTCTCAACATATGTACCCTGATTTATCAATGTCACTGCATTAAATTTAATAAAAAAAAATAAAAATAAATAAAAGATACACATACAATTTGATATGACACTACAAAGTATCCTGGAGTGAAGAAAATTAAATGCAATCCAAGTGCATCTTTGAGCAGGTTTGCTTAATCACATCTGTACATATCTAATGCAAATTTTTCCCCCTCTGCTTTACTTAAACTTTCCAAGATATGTTTGGATGCTACAGGATAGGCTGAAAAATTTCAATCTCAAGTTAAAATACATGAAAACAATTTCTCGCTTAAATAAACTTTTTCTCATGCCTAGAACAAAAAGGAAGTTGTTTAACCAAACTGTGGATGTTAGATACAAAACATGAAACACGACGAGATAACTCCATCCCGTGGTCATCCCCTGCAGCTCACACTCAAGATTGTTTGGGAAACCGTGCGCTGCAGTTGTCTGAGGATAAGCTCTGCTGTATGTCTTCCTGTAAGGAACAAGGGGGCTGAGCCAGCAAGGAAGCTTGGCTGCCAGTTTCCTTGTCCACTTTGTTCACACAAAGAAATCTTCTTAGTTTCACAGAACGATCTGAAAGCAAATAAAATTTCAAAAATAAATTAATTTGGTTAGTAACACCTGATTAAAGTGTCCTCATTATAAGTAAACAGTGCTTTAGCTGATTATGCTAATCCTGCTTTTTCTTCCTTCCTGCCTGCTTCTCCTTTTCTTTCCTTTCAACCTTCACTTTTTCATTTCCCTGTCACTCTATCTCTGCCTCTTTATCTTTTCATCTTTCTTTTGTTTTTCTTTCCTGAAATATATCAAACAGTTAAAGATAATTCTTAATCTGTTGTGGTAATTAAAAATTGGCATAATCATAAAGAACAGCAGCACAGTATAAATTTTGGGTTATGTTAAAGAGGAAAGCAAATTATTCCATGAAGTAGTAGTGAAAAGCAAAAAAGATTTGTTTTCTGCTTATTTAAAGATAATTTTCAAACTTCATAGATATTTGAGATAGTTAAGTTTATGGGTCTCTTTTATTATTGTGTTGTTATATACTCATTAGGAATCAAGGATTTAAATATGTATATTATGATTCTATTTAGTGTTTTATTATTTTTGAAACTTGGAACAATAATGTAATAACTATAGAAATGATTAAGGAGTAATCAAGCATGATATATTTTAAACATCTATTAATTAAAATTAAATATTATAGCATTAAGGTCACAAATTTTCTTATTCTGGCTACTGTAACAAAAACACTATAAAATGTTGTCCTAACAACATTTATTTCCCACAGTCCCAGAGGCTGGGAAATCTGAGCTCTAGGTGTCACAGTCTGAACCTGGTGAGAGCCTTCTTACTGGTTTTCTCCCATGGTTGAAAAAAGCAAGAGCTATCTCATCTTCTTTTTATAAAGTCATTAATCCCATCATGAGGGCACCACCCTCATATTTAATCCTAATTACCTTCCAAAGGCCCCACTTCCAAATACCATCACATTGACAAACAGGGTTTTAACATATGAATTTTAAGGGGAACATTTAGTCTAGAACACAGATATTTCCAAACAATTGATTAAAATATTTTAATGAATTTTTTTTTTTGCTTTTGTTTCATCCAATTTCCATCCTTCTAGCAATAGTTCTATATTATTTTGTGCATTTCACCCTACCCAATCCCAGATCATACGTTCTAAGTGAAGCTTTGATAGCAGCACCAGGGGTAGCCATATTATTATATACATTCAGTCATTCAACATATCCTATATTCTGGACCACAGTAATAGAACCTGTGATAGGCATGTGCTTAATGGGGAATGTGAAAGCATGCAAGCACATATTCCTACTGGATTAGACCTGACAAAGGGTAGGAGCAGGAGCTCTATGTTCCGTGATATTGTTACCAGATTGAAGGGTTTTGTTTGCTAAGAAAATAAAGATTTATAAAGGACATGGAGCCATGCCTGTAGTCACAGTTAACTAACACACAAAGACCTGTCTCCCAGATGCGTCTAGGGGATGGATTATATAAAGAAAAAAAAATCATTAATCATGGTGTCTAATAGAGTTAAGTTTGTGGTCTCTACTGATTGGTTGTTGCTAGGGTAGGGGGTATTTGATCATTGCATTTGGTCCTGATGTCAGGCATGCAGTTGTTCTGTTCAATTTCACAGTGATTTTGTCTATAGGATTATTCTGATTTCCTGGGTCTGGAGCTAAAACAGAGCTGAAGCCGAGATACTATGTTTAGTTTAATTGCAAATTCTGTCTCAATAGTCAATAGAGCCTGACATATGGTGGCACAATGGATAAAGCATCAACCTGGGAAGCTAAGGTCACCAGTTTGAAATCTTGAGCTTCCCTGGTCAAGGCACATATATGGAAGTTGATGCTTCCTGCTCCTCCCCTCCTCCTTCTCTCTCTCTCTCTCTCTCTCTCTCTCTCTCTCCTCTCTAAAAATGAATACGTTTTTTTAAAAAAAGAAAAAATATAGTCAATAGACCCAGGACCTTGTTTCTAAAACTACTGGATGCTGACCAGAAGCTCAGGATGCTATCCTGAGGGCTTACTGACTAAAGAAGGGAGAAGAAAGTGGGTAAGTCAGGGTACTAGGTGGGATCAGCTTGATTCAAAGGGAAAAACAAAATAAAGGCCAGGTGAAAGAAAATGAGTTTTGTGCATATTTATAATATGACATCTAAGAGCATAACATGTTCAGAGAAAGTGGAAATTAAAGTTGGAGACAGAGCAACGGAGCCTGAAGGCCTCACTGAGGTCCTGTCTTCTTACTCAAAGCCACTCAATTTATTAGTTCATATAACTACCTTTACATTCTGTATTTGATTTTCAGTCATTCGCAACTATCAGAAGTTTAATTGCTCAATTTGATTATTTTCACAATCCAGATCTTCACTTTTGGATTGACTCATTTTGTTTCACATCAGACAAAGATTGTGAGATAGAAAAAAATGACATTTTAAACCTTTACAATATCCTTTTCTTTAAAACACTGGAAAAAAATATTTTTGATACTGGTCCATTGATAATATTTTAGTACTATGTTTGGTAGTTTGATTTTTAAACTTGTAAGGAATTTGTTTGTAAGGGAGATTGTTTTTTATGGTTTTAAAGAAAATTGTTTTTAGTTTATGATATTATTTTTCTTCTTCAAATGTGGTGACTAACAACTACTGCTGGGCTTTTCCTCCACTGTCCCTGTCTATGTAAAGGGACTTTCAGTTTATATTAACTATATAAGCTTTCCTTAGGCAGGAATGAATCATACATTGTCTTTTATACAAGGCATCAATTAGGCCTTAAAGATTATCCAAAAAGTTCTTCTTAGACATTTTTTCTCATCAAGGTCAACACAGGATGTTAAAAATTTTTAAAAGCATCAATGATACTTTTATCTCTCCCAAAGTAGTGCCAAATTACTAGATTTACTTTATTAATTGTACAGCAATTTTTAAGATTGATTTTAATTATATGACTGATAAATTCTGCATTATCCAGATATTGCTATAATTTCTCTATTTGATTCCCTTCTTTGCTTTTTGGAAATGTAAAATTCAGAAGTCTGTTTGAACTTTCTGTTTTTATCTTTCCTCAAGAAAAAGTGAGCTTGAACCTGGAATGATTTACAAATGAAATTCAAATGGAAGAAACCATAATTTATAAAAAGAAAACAAAAGTCTCTATTCTACAATGATATTCTTGTTTGATTTAATTTATTTTACTATTTAGTTGATAATCATATAACTGGTTATTATATGAATGTACAGAAATATTATGTTGCTTTAGCCTAGGTTTATTGAGTTAAGACATATAGGAAGGACTTTTCATTTATATTTTTATCATTGCCTCTTTAGGTCTGATTATTTAATAATAACTTTTCAACTAATCACTGCACTTCAGACTCACCTCTTGTTTATACATTTCTTATCAATAGTTTTATTTTCATGGGCTTCTGATGTTTTTTGCTTTCATTTTTGAAGTCTGAAAGCTCTATTTTCTTCCTCTATAATTGTTCTACTTAGCTGAGGCATAACAATTTAAATATTTTAAAATTTGTTTTTTTGTAGAGACTTCTAAAATTGGCAAAGATGTATTCCTAAATGTATAATTAAAATATCAATTAATATAAGATGAATGTTAAAAGACAAACACAAAAAAACTAAGATATAGTTTTCTATATCCACAAAAGTGACATTACTAGGAATGGGCCACACATCTCATTTCTCATGGAATGAGAACAGTCGTTAGAGCTATATCGTCAGTTCCTTATCCCTGATATTTCAATGAGAATTTGTAGAATACACTGTGAGGCTATGCATAGTTATGTAACAATCAGACACAGCAAGGTGCCTTAGTGCGAAAGCCCTGAATGGACCAGCATCCAGGGCCTCTATGACTCTGTATTGGAAACAGCAAAACAGCAGGATAAGATTCATTAACAGAATTATTGTTTAGACTCTCAAAAGAGAGATTAAAAGTCAGCATGTTCCTTTTCCTTTACCCCCCTGAAAACTTTGTCTGTTTCCTTGAGTTATTTGTACTAATAAACATCTGGGAGGACGGGGGATGGGGCTTCAGTCCTTCAGTCTGTAGACAGGGACTGTTGCCCCCCTCGGCCCCTCGGAGCATCTGGTCTCCAAATAGTTCATTGTCGCTGCCATAAGTGGCAGGGCCCCTTGTGAGGAACCAGATGAAATGATCTCCCAAAGCCTGGCAAAGGAGAAGGATGTCTGCTCATCTTACACCATGTTGAAAGGGACACAAGCAGCAGGGGAATAGCCCTTAAATGCTTGCAGCGAGGTCACTTTTAGGGATCAGGTAGGGGATTTCCCTTTCCCTTTATCCTTCCCCACTTTCTTTTCCTTCATAATGAAAAATTCCCTTTCCCCTCAGCAGTAGAGTCTAAAGTTATAGCTACAGGGACTCCTCAGAGCTGCAAGGTGTCGGATCTAAATTTAACTGCCCTCTTGATCACGATCCAACAACTTTGCCCTTGGTATCCAAAGGAAAGAAATTTAGGATTAGAAGATTGGGGAAGCCCTTTTACCAAGTGGATGGTTGAGGCAATCAGGAAGGGATATGAAATGACCCCTTGGGATTGGGAAGGACTTGTAAAAACTGTTCTCACCACCTAGCCTGGGCCTCAGACCACTCCCCCTGGACATTTCACTGCCCTAACCAGCAGGAAGTAGCTACAGAAAAAGAGTCCTTTGGCCCTTTTCCTTAAAAAACAAAAGGCTGGAATGTTAGGTTTGGGTCAGGCTCCTTTAAATCTAAAGCCCCTTTAAAAACTCAAATTCTTCTCACTCAACCCTCTCTCCTCTTAAGCAACCCCCCCCTCCCCCTGCCAACCTGGGAAGGTCCTTAGGACAAGGCCTTCAGGAGGGACCTGAAGGTAGGAAAGGGAGACAGTCTGTGACTAAGGCCACAAACATGTTACACTGTGGGAAAAAGGACATTTTCAGAAAAATTACAGGCAGAGAGAGCCTCATAGCAACTATGTAGTTTGGCTTTTGTGTTTACCCTGAGGGCCTAATTAAAACTCAATCGAAAAATTCCTTATAATGTTCCAGCAAAGCAGATTGTAAAAAGCCAATATGATCAATTACTATTTTTGTTGTATATACAAATTACCAGGCCATGTTAAAACTAGATTTAATACTATAAGATAATATTAATTTCACTCTTTAAAAAAGAAAAAAATAGCTGAGGATGATATTAAGAAGAAAAAAAAGAAACTAGGTCATTTAAATAATTTGATTAATGTCTTTGAAGTTCTTAACAAAAAATATGTTTGTTTTCCCTAGGTTTACAAAAGGTTCCTATTATCTCTGTTATGTCTTCTAAAATATAGGTTTGTTTGCCAATGAAAGAAATTGTTTCTAATGGTGATAAAATATGTTTATAAAAGCATCAATCTAAAATTGCTTATTACAACTGACTTAGTTGTCACTGAAAGTTAAGGTTTTCAAAAATTGAGAATTCTGATTAATTAGAAAGAAATTGTATGATTTTAATGATTAAAGGTATAAAGTATGGAGGTACTTCTGAAAGGAAAAGGAAGAAAGTAAATTGTTCTGAAAGTTGGTATTTCTGAATAGTGAAGGTTTGTCTAAGTTGAAGAAGGTTTGTGTAAATTGCAGAAGGTTTGTGCAAGTTATAGAAGGTTTGTGCAGAAGGAAGAAACAAAAAGAGAAGAAACTGAGAAAGTAGACAAAGGTAAAAGGTGAGAAAAGAACAAAAAGAAGGACTTTAGAAAAAGGGGTGTTCTGGAAGGAAAATAAAAAAGAACATTAAAACATTCTTAGGGGCCACAAGAGCTTGAGAAATTTACCCAAACTTACAGGTATGATAGAAGAAGCTAATATCCTTCTTAAGCCTGAACTACACAAACAAAAAACAGGGAGTCAGGAGGAAAGATTCACCCACAAGAAGAATTGCTTAAGGCTTTTTTACTCTTAACTTTTTAAAAAGTGACTCTTCTGGATTTACTGCAGCTGAGATACATTTTGTACCAGGAAAGCAATGGCCTAAGCCTCTCGTGTTGTACCAGGATATATTAGCTGACCCTGAGTGGCAGTCCAGTCAAATTACTAACCCGGGGTCAAAGGTATGTTCCAATTTTGTCATCAACAGATCCTCTTTAGATACCAGTAAGAAACATAAAGCCTTATCATGAACTGGCACCAGCACTTAGGAAGCAACCTGGTTCCAGAGATCCAGAAGCTGGTAGTGAATCTATCTCCAGAAGTGAACCCAGAAAAGAAGAAGAACGCCTAACTCACTCCCAAGAACTCAGGGAGCACCTGACATCACCTGGGACACTTTAAAACATCTATCCAGGCATTCTAAAGAACTTTTGCAAAATACAGACATACGTGTAACCCATAAAAACCTGTTTCACTCCATATTTGCCCTTCACCTTCCTCTGCAACCACCCAACCATATTCCTCTCTGTTAATAATTACTAAAACAACAAAAGGGGGATATGCAGGAATATGCTATGAACATATGCAGAGTTAGGATGACAATTAGAGACAGTGAGGAGCCCTAGGGCAAAAGCCCTGAGCAGACCAGAGTCCAGGGCTTCTCTGAACCTGTGCTAGAAACAGCATAACAGCAGAATAAGATTCAATAACAGAATTGTTTAGGCTCTCAGAAGAGAGATTAAAAGTCAGCATGTTCCTTGTACCGTTTCACCTCCCTGAAAACTTCTGCTGTCTGTTTTCTTGAGTTACTTGTACTGGCTAATAGATATCTGAGGAAAGCTGGGGATGGGGCTTCAGTCCTTCATTATGTGGACTGGAGCGTTGCCTCCTCTGAAATTCTCAGGGCATCTGATCTCTGGGTAGTTCATTGTGATGCGACAAGAAATAGTGGAGTTCTTCTGTTTTATATGATGGGCTTCTGCCTGAGGTTTTGTTTGAATAAAGGGCTCTGTGGAGAATGATGGGGTAGATAGATGATAGAAAGATGATGATGACAGATAGATAAGTGGGTAGATAGATAGATAGATAGATGATATATAAATGATAGAATAAAATTCTTAATGTAATTACTTTGTTATAAAACTTCTAAGGGCAGAATTTATAATTCAAAAATGATAGATTCTAGGACTTCTTGTTCTTTCTTCTCAGCTATGAACACAAAGTTGTGCATATTATAGGTTATTTTAATAAAGACCAATGAACTCTACAGAAAATAAGATGACAGGAACAGGATGCTCATGATTAGCAAATTCATTGCCCCAAAGCTGAAGAGTGAGCTCTCCTAGCAAGTCTCTTCTTTCCTGCCTCTGGGAGAATTAGACAATAGTTTTTTCTATCTGCCTAATACAACTTTGAAATACTTCTAGTGGGTGTATATGCTGCTACATTGCATTTGTTTATAAAGGCTTTTTCTTCTTCCTCCACTGTTAATATTTTGAGGCCAGCCATGATCAGTATCTTAATAGCCTTGTTGCATTATGTGCCTAGAGTAGGTGCTCCATAAATGTCAGTGGAATGAATGGACACACTTTACTACTTCATTTCCATTACATGGATGCATCAGTATACACATGTCCCTGGCCGGGACTCCTTCCCTTTTACTACTCACTTAGGTATATCTTCCTGCCCATCCTGCAGTCCATGGCTCAAATGTCACTTCCTCAATGAAAGGCTGTCTCTGAAATCCTACATTGTCCACATACTGTTTTCTTTTGTGGAACTCTTGCTTTATAGAACTATCACAATTTGTAAAATGTATATTGGTGGATTTGTTTATTTTGTGTCTTCTTTTCCATGTAAATTGCCAGCCCTATATGATCTGGGGTGTGTGTGTGTGTGTGTGTGTGTGTGTGTGTGTGTGTGTTCCTAAGAGTTAGCCTAGCATAGAACTCATAGTTGCTCTTTATATGTATATACATAGAATGTATGAATGAAATTATCATAACAGGTAATTTAAAAAGGTAAATGTGGAGCTTTTTGATTTAAGCCGTATCATAATTTAACAGGATTCCCTTCAGCACTCTTCATGAAGGAAAACCATTAAACATAAAAGAGAGAAAGAAGAAACGCCTTTGTGCACATAACTAATGCATCCGTTAGACCTTCTCATAAATGAAAAATTAAGGTCAAAAGCAGGAGAGAATGTCTGAATGTAATATTAAAGAATGGTTTTGAGGACTTTTCATAACCTTTCTTTACAAGGAACCAGCTGCCTTACTCAAGAATGACAATATGATTTAAATACTAAAAATGATTCCTATTTAGTGTACCTTATAGTTACTGTCAAGGAACACAATGGCTCAACATCAGTGATTTTTATCAAATCCCTTTTGTGTTTTATCCAAAACTGTGTTTGTAACAAAGACTAAATTCTCGAAAGCAAATCTGTCTCGTTCTGTTAGAGCTGTGGAAGGTATCCCTGCATGGAGCCAACAGGCAGGGGAGGAAATGCATCCTGAGGGATGGATTGGAGTGTACAGAAAGGAAGGGGTGAAAGAATTTGGGAAAGACAGATAAATGGAGACCTACATATGCTATGCACTTCAGAGATGATAATTTTAGCAAAGACTAAAGATTACTTGATTTTATTTCCCCTTTAGTAATAGAAAATTTAAAAAATTTTCAGTTATCAGTTTATTTTTGCTGAGCTCACTACAACTTGAAAAAAATGACATTTTCTAGCTTTCTTCCTAGGTAGGCATGTGGTCATTGCTCTCAGTTCTGGACTTTGATATCTAAGTTGGAAGGTGTGGAACTTCTTCCTGAGAGAGGATGTAAAGGTTTCAGATGGGAAGAGGCCCCTTTTGTCCTAGTGAATTCCATGCTCCTTCTTGTCTGCCTACCATCCCTGGACTGACTGCTTAATTCTAGACTGCTAGACTTCTCTTAAGTAAGAAATAAATGAACTCCTATTTTATTTATGCAGATAAATTTAATACAAACCAATATAATAATGGGGGGGGGGGAAGGCATGGTATCTGATCTTCCAGAGCTTAAATGTTAGTATAGAACTATATGTGTCTTTAAAATGCAAATTTCCTATTTTAGTAAAAGTTGGACCCAGTAATTAGAGAAAAAGTTAAAATCTATTGAATAAAGATGTACATAAATACTCTGCTAAACACTTTTAAAAATGATTCAGCCACTTGATATTTTCAGTCATGAACTCAAAACCTAATACAGAAAGACAATATTTAATATCAATCTACTCTTTCATTCTTTGAAGGCAGAAATATCTTTCTTTTTTCCCACCACAGCCCAAATGCTCAGTTTTAATATACTTTATGTCAGTGTTTGAGAAGTTATAATTACATATGAGTTGATGCACTATAAATCATTCTATCACATTATATTTGTTGCAGTAATATAAGGTTATAGTAATTTAATATATAGGAAAATATGGAAGATAAATAAAAATAATTAGAATATAATATTAAAAGCAATTAAGGAAATTAAAGTTATGCTATCTGGATGGGAATTAATATAGTGTGTACAGATATGATAAACAGACTGACTTTCCAGCAGGGCCCAGTTAGTGAGTGTGTGAAGTTACATATAGACAAGAAGTGGCTTGATGTCATAACTTTGTAGGTTAACATAAACAAGAAGCTTCCCTAGGAACACCTTAAAAGTGGCTTGACATAACATTTCAGTAGATTAACATAAAAACGGCTGGTTCCCTGCAAGGAACTACCAAAAAGGGGTTTGAGGTGATAATCCTGTAGATTGACACCTGTTAGATAGAAGGTGTTGGTCAGAAAGGTACTAAAGCTAAGGGGTCCTCCTTGCTGCAGTAGTTGCCTAGACTCCAGTGTTAACATGGACTGTCTCCATGCTGCTCTGATCAAAGACAGCTGAGTGGACTGTCTCCATGCTGCTCTGATCAAAGACAGCTGAGAGGAGCATGCCAACGGGGCCCCCTTAAGCTGTACCCAGACACACCAAAAGGATTTGTGAGTAATAAACTGCCTGTGTCATTCTTGCAATTAACTTGTGTGTTGGTTGTGTCTTTCCTCTGGTGGCAGTTGGTCTCAGGACTGATAAGTAGAATCCTCATAGCCGCCTCAAGAGTAGTCTCAAAAGGCTGAAAGCCCAGCTGATAAGCAGGAGTGTCCCACTGTGTGGGGAAGTTGAATCAGGGACACCTGATTGATATAGAGCTCGGGCTCTACTGGGACAATATTTTTTCCTAAAAATTCCTAACACATTTAACTATATTTATTGGCCTGATTCATAATATATAAGCTTATTATATATTTCTTTTACAAAGTATGCCCTGAAATATAAACTACTTAGAGAAAAGAGTCATATGTCATTTAACTTTATCACAGAATTTATTGGTTTTAGGTGTATAATAATCTATTTACATGAATTAATAAAAGTTGTGTGAGGCAGAAGAATTATTTTCTTTTAGGTATCAAAATATATGAGTTTATGTCTTAATAATTTCTCTTCTTTTGTTATTTTGGATATATACCTTAACTTTTCACTACATGTTTCTTGTTTCTAGATGGGTTATAATATACCATGTAAATTCCAAATGTTTTACTAAATCAAAGATCACATATGAAATTCAGATTTCTGTTGTAAAAAGTACAAGGGATCAAGAATCACACAGTCATAAACTTGTACTCTTACTCAGCCACTTAATACTAATGGCTGAATGACTAGGACAATTAAAGTATCTGAGCTTCAATTTCTTCTATAAAAGTGCAATATTAGCACATGGTTAATAGAGTAGCTGTAATATCTTTCTCCATCTCCAGCTTTCTTTTCTTTCTGTTGGCTCTATTCTCAAAGTCTTCTGTAAGATAATCTAATGATGACCACTACATCTCCAGATTGTCAACTAACATTACTAGGGAAAAGTTAATTCCTTTTTTCTGATTTTTTTTCAAAAATCTTCAATAGCATAATTCTCATTAGGCAGAATTAATTATGCATTTATCTCAGACTCTGTCCCTCTGTTTAGGGGAGGAAGTATTCTGATTGATTAAGTTGGTAATAGAACTTGAGATCAGATTGGCCTCAACCCCAACCAATGAGAACCAATATTGGGGCAAGTTCAGTTTCCCAAAGGAATGTCAAATTCTGAAGGGCTGCAGTATAGAAAGTCCAGTACAGTATTTCACTGTGAGTACTTCAAGCAATTCGTCAATTATTTTCAAAGTTACAGTTAAACTGAGTTTATGTTTTTACTACCTTGCTTTACCCTTTATTTTCTTTGAAATTTCTTTTCTGACAGATGTCAAGCAACTTTCTTCTTGATTGATTTTCTACATGCTTTATCTCTCATCCATCTAGTTCCCATTTTTTTTCCAAAATGTCAAGTCTCTTTCCTGAAAGCAAACATGGATTTTAAGTACTTAATAATATAACCTGATTCTGATTGTGCTGTATCAGAAAATTCAGTCTAATATTAAGATTTAATTGATTACACTGTGCAACAGTTAAATGGTATTGCCTTTATACTGGTTTGGTTTTAAGCCTTTTTAACATGAACTCATGAAACTAGTAAAATAGAAGACATGATACTGGTAAAGTAAAGCTAAGAAATATAGGAAACTGATAAAATACAAGACACTGTCTTTAAACCCTTTTTTTCATCTGTTTATATATATTTTATCAGGAACTAATACTCTTCACTCTTTCTTAATGTTCCATTAAAAGAATAACAAACAGTGATACAAAGGTGATTCAGTGGCCATGCAAAGCATCTCTATGTTTTGAAATAGCTTTAAACATACTTCTTTGAATGGGGTATTTACATATCATCCCATTAAATATTTAGACCATGAGTCCCTTTCTCTGTATTTTCAATTTCTAAATCCCTGGCAAAATAGATGCTAGGTCTCTTCTTCCTTGATTTTGTGAAATATTTTACTCTGATGACATAATTTTCTTTGCATAACTCTCCTTTAGTCATTTCTATAACACAAATTTCCTTGGTGCTTTTCTTACCTTTTGGTCTAGGATGTATAATTATTATTTTTTCACAAATGAAGATGGAAGCAAGTACCTCAGTTCACACAAGGTATATTATTTTATTAATATACTAGATCTCTAACCAGAGAACAAAATTCCCTTTTTTAATCCCAAGTTTAACTGTCAACACATTCAATAAACATTTGAGAGGAACAGGAGGTCTAACATGAATTTCTGTATACATAAAGCACATACTGAGGAAAGTGAATTCAAAATCAAAAGCCATACTACTCTTTTATAAATAATCAGTTTGTTTACATTCTTTTTGGAACAGCAAAGGCCTTTGGGGAATCTAGCTGTAGTGGCAGTACTAGGTATTGTAGCCTAAAACTAGTTTCTCCTCCATAGTAGAGAAACATATAACAAAGCTCCAGTCTTGTGAAATACATATCTATATATACATACATTTGTTTGAATAAGAAATAGGCCAAATACAAATTAAAAATATGAATGAAACTTCCAAGGAAGTAAGGGATTGTGATTAAAATCTTGTGAAATTGATAGATTTTGTGAAAAGTGGAGCTTGGAAAGGGAGGTAAAGAATGGAAATGAATGGAATGAAAAAAGACACACACTCAATAAGATTTATATAATATAGGGAACAATGACAGGATTGATAAGGACACAGAAAATTCAAAAACTTTGATTTGTTTCCATTTACTACCTGCATTACAATGATCAATGTTATAGATTGTTTTATTGTTCAAAATATACTCTGTTCCTAATTGGGTACATATGGTACTTTCCAAACTTGTTGACATCATGCTTGGCCATGAGAATTATGGTACATGTCCATTCAGTTGACTTCAGAATGGGTCATATAAATTGCTTTGGTCAATGACTTGGCAACAGAAGTGAATGAATGACTTCTAAGTCAAAGTTTAGAGTGAGTTTGGGCATGTCATGTTTCTCTTATTACTTACCTAAGAGTCTAGAAGGATCTCAAGTACAGGTCACTTTGTCATCAGGTGAATAGAGCAGAGTGGTAGCTGATTAACAATGGACATAGAATATGAAAAAAGAAGCCTTTGTGGTTGTAAGCCACAGATATTTTTGGGGGGCTGTGTGTTAGCCTAAACTAATTGTTAGAAATGTATAAGTAATTCTTCAAGAAAGAAGTGGTTTGTGAGTAACATCATCAGTCATAGATAAGATTTCCATAGACAGAAAATATAAGATAATGTTAATGAGAAAATAGAAACAGGAAACACCTGCTGTTTTTTTAGTGTAACAATATAATAACAGATATTTTCTTGTTTCTTAATTGTTTTATCTATTTATAAATAATATTAAAAAGAATGATTAATAATAATATTTATCTTATCTAAATGTTTCATAACCTTAGAATATAGTAAAGTAAGCTACTCATAATCAATAATTATTCACAAGTTAATTGTTCTAAAATTTGAGGAATAGGATGCAAAAGTGTTTGCAAGTGGCTTACTGAAGATGAACCATACACTTGAGAGCAACAAAGTTTTTAATCAGGTGGAAAGAACAGAAGATAATTATTTTAGAATGGCTGTGAAGAAAATTAGTCATGGTATTAATCAGTAAAAAGATTTAGCCCAAGTTTTAAAAGGAAATATATCATAATCTCAGTACTCTGATGCTGTGGATCTTTACAAAAAGATGTTTCTTTTATATTCTTTGAATTATAAAAATTAATTCCATTGTAAAAATTTAAAGAAGATGATGTGGTATAGAGCACAAGCCTTTCCACTGCCCCTCCCACAATGTAAGTACTGTGATAGTCTGGCCTGGTGTTGAGCCAGAATGACAAAATCCTGAGGAGAACTCAGCTTTGGAGGCAAAGCTGGCCCTCAGCCGTGGCAGGAGAGTGTGACTGAGAGGAGCCCCAAAAATCATGATTATAGACAGTCCCTGGGTTATGAATTAAATAGACCCTCAATTTGAAAATGTTTAGGTATTTATATTTAGATAAAGGTAAAAGTAAATACTATGTTAAGACAAACATCTGTCTAAGTTGCATTTATAGGTTAATGTACCTGTTCCAACTTACTCACAAATTCAACTTAAGAACAAACCTAAAGACCCTATATCATTTGTAACCTGGGGTCACCTGTATCTGGAGCACAGACCATGTTCCATGTGAAGTTACTTTAACAACTGACATTGCTGGGTGGCTGCCAATACACTGTTTTTGATACTGAATTTAAGAGAGAATATATTGTATAGATCTCTACATGAGATCATTAGGTAACAATTAAAAATGAGTTAATTATACTTTAACTAAACATTTATAAAAAGTAATATATCCACATTATATTATCCAGAAATACTGCATGTTCAAGAATAGAATTATCTTCTCCAACCCTGGAGTGCAGATTGGCTTGTGAATTATTTTGGCCAATAAGAATGAGGCAGAAGTGATATTATTCTAGTTCTGAACTAAACCTTCATGATGTTCTTTCTCTTGAAACGCTGTAAGCTACAGTGTGAACAAGGTTGCGCTCCCCTATTGGGCCAGATACAAACCATTCTATTGGAGGCTGTAAAGCCAGTAGCCACGGCCACCATCCCAGCCGCCTGGCTAGTGCAGGTTCGCATTTGATTCGGACAGATGGTAATGAAACAACAGAGCCAAAAACTGGTGGGCCATTATCTTTAATCCTAGCTCGCACCCAGTGGGCGTGAAATACACACAGTGGGAAAAGACTTCCCTTTTCATTCAGGGCTCCCAAAGCTACTGACTCATCTGAGTTTTCTAGAATCAAAGGTTTCTACCTCACCAGCCTTATTCACCTCTGTTCCCCATCTCCTTCTCTCTGCACAAACTCTGCACAAACTGGCTTCTCCTTCAGAACTCCGCCATCTTGGCTGCCTCTTTGCTGCAATGCTAATTTCAGGAACCAAGAGAGAGCAAGCCCCAGTCTGCCCCATTTTATAGTGTAGAAATCCAAACCATTAGGCCAATATACAAATAAGGAAGTCTCTGATACAAAGTCACTTATCTGAGGCATAAATGGGATTCCTCATAAGAGTGCATCACCCCACATCATGCAGTAGTCAAAGGTGTGGGGAAAAGCTTAGTGTTGAGAAGATTTTAGGATTAAAAGGGTGGGAAAGCCTTAGTCTTAAAACTGAGGCTTAGGCTATAAGGACCCTGCCTGCTTACAACCTATCCGCCATACCCAATGCAAACTATAAGCAAGAAAACATATAATCATATTTACAAACTTATTTGACCAACAGAGGCCAAGCTAGATCAGCAACTCCTGCCTTGAGCAGATGTGGTAGCTAATTACCAATACCAAGGGAAGCCCAATCAAGACCAAAAAAAATTGTTAAGCTGAGCCTAGGGTAAATGTTGACATGCAGTCTTATGAGTTAAATAAATCAATTTTATTTATTTATTTGTTTGTTTATTCAAACATTTATTTATTTTTATTTTCCATTGATTTGAGATAGAGATAGAGAGAGAAAGGGAGAGAGAGAAACATGAACTCATACTTTTATTTAGTCATTCCATTTAATTGTGTACTCATTGGTTGCTTCTCATATGAGTCCTGACCAGTAGTCAAAACCATAACCTCTGGTATAACAAGTCGACAGTGTAAGCCACCCAGCCAGGGCTATTTGTATTTTTCAATTAAAGTTTGTTTGCATTCAATAAAATTTTTGTATTAGCTTCAGATGTACAGCACACAGGACAGACATTATAAAGGTTACAAATTGTTTCCTCTGATGATTTAAGTGCCTACCTGGCACCATAATTATTATAATATTGTTAACTATAATCCTTGTAATTCCCCAAAAGATCAAACTCTTTGCTGGGACACATTTATTTATAGAAATATTACACTCAGTGCATTTATATATTTGAGAGACTTGAGACAGACTTTTCCATAGACTTTCATGCATCAATTAAACATTATACTCTAGTAAATGACATAGTATATTCCAATGGACAGAAAATATCAAGTCAAAATGTTTAAGTACCTCATATACTACTCAGAACCTTTATCCAGTTTGTCTGACTGGTCGTTATCTGTTTAATAAAACTTCCCAAACAACTCATTAATATTTAAAAAGCTATCCAAATTATAAACTTTAAACAGCAGAATTCAAATGTCGTATATACATAATTCAAAAGAACTATTTGAAAAACAATCTTTGGACTGCAATTGCTCTCTAATCCACCTCTTGAAAATCTATATAAGAATTCAATGCCGATGCAATTCAAATCATTTCATTTATGGTTGCTGTTAAAATTTCCTCTATAAGGTTAGTATGGCAGAAACAAAAGTATGAATTTAACAAAGGGGGAAATTGTAGAAGGTGAGAATTGTTTTCTATAAGCAAGCTGCAAAATTTTCACACTATTTGGTGGTTGTTGACAATATAGCTATAATCAAATTTTTACTTACATTATATCTGTGAATCTTCTTCAGTGGTTTAAAATAAATTCTCTGCTCAAAACTGATGCTGTTCACTATGAAAAGCTAATATGATTTCCTTTTATTAGAAGTGGCTTGACTTCTAAGATTAGTAAAATTCTTGAGCTGTCATTGACCCCAAAATAACTGGAAAAAGAAAATTCCCTTAGGTCAGCATTGATCTTTTTACTTCTGTTATGTATATAGCACATTAGTTGCAGTATAAGTTTAAAGAATGTTGCTCACAAGATTGAGGTTAATATTTTATTCATGTATACTCAATGTATTATCCTCTAAACTCAACATAGTAATAAAATATATCTTTGTGATATCATCAAGAGTTTTTGCCTGAAAAGAATAGTTATTATAAAGACAGATTATGACCACAGACAATGTAAATAGTTGAATTATTTGGAATTATGAACTATATTCAATGTGAATCCAAAATGGAGTCACTATGATTAATGTTGCCTCAATGAATACAAAATAAATATATAATTACCACCCACTTTCTTTCAACTATTACCTTCAGTATATAATTCACATAAACTATATTCAATTCACAGTAATGTAAAAAGCTTAGTTTAAACCGACAAAGGACAGGAAATTTAGAGTCAAAGCTGAAACTATCTGGAAGTGTTGGTCACATCACACATGTGGTAAAAACTAAAGTATGAATTCACATATGGTAAGTCTTTGAATGGGTTTCATTTCCCTAAGGAAAGGGAGTTTCCAGTGAGATAAAAGGAAGATGCTCCTATATTATGATTATTTTAAAAATAGCTATATGTGAAATTTAAATGCATAATGAATACCATATACTTCTAAAGATTCCTGTTGACCAATGGCATGCAAGTATGAACAGAAGTTAACAATATTCTCTAACCTCAGCTGTCAGCTCACTAAAATTTGCTATAAAAGGCAAAAAAGTATGGATGACTCAGCATAACTGTTACCATGACTTGAAAAACAATCAGGATCTATTAAGAAAATCAAGTGCATGTTATTTAATTTCCAAACTTAGGACACTTCCTAATCTATAGATCTATTGTGGAGTGTAAGCTTGCGATGTTTTGAGGAGAGCTCAAATTATTGTTATACTTTATATGTTAAAATATTTAAATATATATAATATACAATTTAAATATATATAGTATCAAATATTTAATGCATTATTTCAGCTCCTTAAAAATTGATTATTGTTATTTTGCATGTTAAAGACTGGAGAAATGTGGAAAGTTATAAGAGCTGAGGATAATGTAGAATATACAAAATATTTTAGAATATATTATGTCAATGGATAATAAACACAGTAATTTTTAAAAAGACCATTATGTAATTAGAACAACATTCATATCTTTTGTAAACAAACTAGTAGAGTTTGAAGAAATTAATTTAAATACCAATAATGATGTAAACTATGATAGAAATGTTCAAATATATGGAAGCCAGTATAATTTTCCATAATACTGCATAACATACAATGAAATAGGAAAAAGATTGACTTTTGAAATAAGAAACACCCATTTATTAACTATTCATAAAGTCCATCTAGCTCTGTAAATTAGCATAAGCTTAAAGACCCATTACCTGAGAAATATGAACTAGGTCTAAAAGGAATTAAGCTGTGCAGTTAAAAATGTTATTGATGCCTGCCCTGCGGTAGAACAGTGAATAAAGCATTGACCTGGGATGCTAAGGTCACCAGTTTGAAATCTGGGGCTTGCCTGGTCAGGGCACTTATGGAGTTCCTGGTCCTCCTCCCTTCTTTCTCTCTTTTTCCCCTCTCTCTTTCTTCTCTCTCAAATAAATAAATAAATAAAAATATTTTAAAAATGTTATTGACAATAAGACATACTGCTCAAAATATGGGTAATTAATTTATTAAGATAATTAAATATTTGCAATTAGATACAACAAAATAACAGTCATATTATATATAAGTTAAAAAGCTAGTAAAATGTTAATGAACTTTATATTCTAACTTCAGGTTTAACAAAATTAGCTAATAATAAATAATTGGCAGTCTTCAAGTAATAAGAGATCATAATTCATGGTCACATATATGTTGCAAGATACTGGGAATCAATCAACTATTATCAGATAAATTAATTTGATAGCACAAAAATATCATATTTATTTATTTATTCATTTATTTTAGTGAGAGAGAGAGAAAAGACTGATAAAGACAGATATGAGAAGCATCAACTTGTTGCAGCACCTTATTTTGTTCATTGATTGCTTTCTCATAGGTGCGGGGCAGGGGTGCTCCAGCTGAGCCAGTGACACCTTTTTTAAACCAGCAACCTTGGACTCAAACCAGCTACCTTGGGTTTCAAGCCAGCAAGCTGTGGGCTGAAGCAAACTACTATGAGGTCATGTCTATAATCACGTGCTCAAGCAATTGACCTGGAGCCAACCCAGATGAGCCGGCACTCAAGCTGACAACCTCAGGTTTCAAACTTGGGTCCTCACCATCCCAGATTGATGCTCTATTCACTATGCCACTGCCTGGTCAGGCACAAAAGAAAAATTTATATGTGACCTATTGAATCATCAAATTTTAGATCAGAAAATACCTTGGCTAATGTCTGGCCCAATTTCTTCATAGTGCAGAGGCAGAGAGTGTGGCTCATACAGGTTAAGAAACAAAATCCATGAACTGGTGAGTAACAGCTGTATCCAGAACTGTTTTATATTGTACCTAGAGTCAATTTCTAGTAAACTTGACCATTAAGTTATCCACACAAATTGTGGGTAAATAAACTCATTATATAATTCAACACACATTTCCTGCCCACTGTGTTCTAGGTAAAGCACCGTGCTAGGTACAGGACAGAACAAAGAGCAAAACAAATACAACATATTACAACCCACATGAATATGCATTTGAAAGTGTGCATGACTTCATCTTAATGCCCAGACTTGCTTATATTAATAATTTTTAGCTCCTCGGGAAGATAAAGAAGATGGGTACAGAACAATTCTAATAGAAAGAAACTTATCCTTATATTAATTTAGGAATATGGGTGAGAATAAGAATGTGTCTCTGTGTGTCTGTTTGCCTGGGTGTGTAGGAGAGGGATAATGCAGTACTTTAATACTTCTGGAAGTTACCATAATCATTTTGGGAATAACGTATTGCCTATGATCACTGTAGCAATGTATCTTTGGCAGAGGTATATTCAGCTCAGACTGGTTGCCAGTCCTGGCTGTGTCATTGCCCAGGTCTGTCAGATGTATCATTCCTTGCTATTTGGAACAAAGCAAACAAAGCAAGATTTTAGTTATCCCTTTAGAATTGACAAATTTTCCAATGCTATTCATGCAAAAGACAACCAAACAAAATTATTCACTTTTCTTATTTCAAACAAAAAACAAACAAACAAACTAAAAGTGGCCTTTCTGAATGGAAAATACTAAAAGAAAGGCTTCAGATATTCATCAGAATAGAATTTAAAATGATTTGTATAAAAATGAAGATTATTGGGTATAATTTTTGTAATGCTCTTGGCTGTTTATTTTGATAAAATAAACCAAATGTTCAATCTCCCTTTGAATTGTTATATATATTTCTGTGTGAAATATTTGTTACATTTTCTTTTATACACTATCTCCCTCCTTATCTGTGGTGTGTACATTCTAAGAGCCTCCATAGATACCTGAAACCATGGATAGTACCAAACCCTATATATACTATGTTTCCTACTCTATATATGTAATCATGATCATTTAATTTATAAATTAGACACCGTGAGAAATTAACAACAATAACTGATAATGAAATGGAACAATTTTAACAATATATTATAATAAAAGTTATATGAGCGTGGCCTCTCTCGCTCTCTGATAACTGACTTATTAACCAAGATAGCAACTACGTGACTAGTGAGTGGGTAGTATATACATCACAGACACCCTGGACAAAGAGATAATTCACTTCCCAGGCAAGCAATTTAAAGCTTATGAATTGTTTATAAGTTTGCCATTTAATATTTTCAGAACAGAGTTGACCATTGGTGACTGAAACCAAGAAAAACAAAACTTCAGAAAAGAGGAATCCACTATATTAACTGTGATCCACAAAAAAGTATTTTTAGACCAAAAGGCAGCAAAATGGATTTCTACTCTACTCTGTGGCCAGAATCATAAGTTTGTCACTGGGTAACTGACAGTTCTTCCATTCAGAATCAATATTCCTGCTATAACCAAGTTTGTTAGGAGATTTTTTACAAAGACTATAATAACCAAAATTAACTAACTAACTTTCCTGTGGAAAGTTAGTTTGGGTAGGGTAAATGTTAAAACCAGAAAATAATTACACCCAAGCAAAATATTTTACATTTGATTAATGTAAAACAGTTTCATATGGTCATTATATAGTATAGTTATCACTCAAGTCAAGAAATTATATCATATTTATGCTCCATAAAGAAATTTAAAAAAAAATCTTTACTATTTTATATTTTTACATTGATATAAATGTTGGTGACATTTATTTGAATGTGCTATCACAAAATGACATAAATATACTCAGTGCATTTATTTGACTGACTGCACATCATACATTCGAATAAACATGTATGACACAATCTCATTCAGATAAACACACTGCATTTATTTAGAGGTCTTCACATTCATATTGGATTGAACATTCAAATGCATTTAATCAGTCTCAGAAGTGACTCTTTGATACATTGTTAAAAGGGGAACATGATACTTAAAAATATCTGTCTGTTTGTATTGTAAAATGTACCTTTACCTAAGGCTATCATAAATGCAAAAGACCAAGCCTATGATAGAGGTAAGTTTGGAAACCAGGTACTATGAGATATCTCAGTGGGACTATATCTGAAATATTGTGTAATGCCGAACAACACGATGCTTATTTCCAAAGAACCTAAAATTAATTGTATTGAAATTCCTACAGAGGATGCAAACTAAGTATTGTAATACAAGAGTCAGGTTTTAATAAAAAAAAAACACACACAATTTAAAATGGAAATCCTAAAAATATTCAGAGATATACAAGAAAACAAAGAAAGGCAACTTAGGGAGCTCAGAAAACAACTCAATGAACACAAAGACTATATTTCCAAGGAAATTGAAACTATAAAAACAAATGAAACAGAGATGAAAACTCAATTCACGAGCTGAAAAACAAGGTAAGAAGCCTAGCTAATAGAACAGGCCAGATAGAAGGTAGGATTAGTGAAATAGAAGACAAGCAACTTGAGGCACAACAGAGAGAAGAAGAAAGAGACACAAAAATTAAAAAAAAAGAGATAGCCCTACAGGAATTATCTGACTCCATAAAAAAGAATAACATAAGAATAATAAATGTATCAGAGGGAGAAAAGAGAGAAAATGGAATGGAGAACATACTCAAACAAATAATAGATGAGAACTTCCCAAGCCTTTGGAAAGAACTAAAGCCTCAAGTTCAAGAAGCAAACAGAACTCCGAGTTTTCTTAACCCCAACAAACCTACTCCAAGGCACATCATAATGAAATTGGCACAAACCAACGGCAAAGAAAAAATTCTCAAGGCAGCCAGGGAAAAGAAGAATACAACATATAAAGGAAGGCCCACTAGATTATCATCAGATTTCTCAACAAAAACTCTACAAGCCAGAAGAGAGTGGACCCCAATATTTAAAGTCCTAAAAGAGAGGAACTTTCAGCCACGAATACTATACCCATCAAAGCTATCCTTCAAATATGAAGGAGAAATAAAAACATTCACAGATACAGAAAAGATGAGGGAATTTATCATCAGAAAACCCCCACTCCAGGAACTACTAAAGGGGGTTCTCCAATCAGATACAAAGAACAAAAAAAAAAAAAAAAAGAACAAAGCCACAAGTAAAAGCTCCAAGAAGAACACAATAAAAACAAATTTAAGCTGTGACAACAAAAAAAAGAAAGGGGGGAAGAGGATGGAGATTAACAGTAGCAAAGGACAATGGAGTGCAAAAGTACTCACAAAATAGTGCACTACAATGAACAGGGTAGGAACCCTTTTCATTACTTAAAGGTAACCACCATTGAAAAAACCACCACAGAAGCACATGAGATAAAAAAGATAGTAACAGAGGAAAGATGTATGGAATACAACCAAATAAAAACAAAAGATAAAAAAATGAAAGAGAAGGATCAAACAAGACACAAAACTAACAGAAAGCAATCTATAAAATGGCAATAGGGAACTCACAAGTGTCAATAATTACATTAAATGTAAATGGATTAAACTCACCAATAAAAAGGCACAGAGTAGCAGAATGGATTAAAAAAGAAAACCCAACTATATGCCGCCTACAAGAAACTCATCTAAGTAACAAGGATAAAAACAAATTCAAAGTGAAAGGCTGGAAAAAATACTCCAAGCAAATAACATCCAAAAAAAAGCAGGCGTAGCCATACTCATATATGATAATGCTGACTACAAGACAGCAAAAGTACTCAGAGACAAAAATGGCCATTTCATAATGGCTAAGGGGACACTGAATCAAGAAGACATAACAATTCTTAATATATATGCACCAAACCAAGGAGCACCAAAATATATAAGACAGCTACTTATTGACCTTAAAACAAAAACTGACGAAAATACAATCATACTTGGAGACCTCAATATACCGCTGACGGCTCTAGATTGGTCATCCAAATAGAGAATCAACAAAGATATAGTGGCCTTAAACAAAACACTTGAGCACCTGGATGTGATAGACATCTACAGGACATTTCATCCCAAAGTGACTGAGTATACATTTTTCTCCAGTGCACATGGATCATTCTCAAGAATTAACCATATGTTGGGCCACAAAAACAACATCAGCAAATTCAGAAAAATCAAAGTTGTATCAAGCATATTCTCTGATCATAAGGCCTTGAAACCAGAATTCAGCTGCAAAAAGAGGAAAAAAATCCCACAAAAATATGGAAACTAAACAACATACTTTTAAAAAATGAATGGGTCAAAGAAGAAATAAGTGCAGAGATCAAAAGATATATACAGACAAATGAAAATGACAATACGACATAACAGAATCTATGGGATGCAGGAAAAGCAGTGATAAGAGGGAAGTTCATATCACTTCAGGCATATATGAACAAACAAGAGAGAGCCCAAGTGAACCACTTAACTTCACACCATAAGGAACTAGAAAAAGAAGAACAAAGACAACCCAAAACCAGCCGAAGAAAGGATATAATAAAAATCAGAGCAGAAATCAATGAAATAGAGAACAGAAAAACTATAGAAAAAATGAATAGAACAAGGAGCTGGTTCTTTGAAAAGATCAACAAAATTGACAATCCCTTGGCAAGACTTACCAAGGAAAAAAGAGAAAAAACTCCTATAAACAAAATCCAAAATGAAAGAGGAAAAATCACCACGGACACCGCAGATATACAAAAAAATATTGTAGAATACTATGAAAAACTTTATGCCACTAAATTCAACAACTGAGAAGAAATGGATAAATTCCTAGAACAATACAACCTTCCTAGACTGAGTTAAGAAGAAGCAGAAAGCCTAAACAGACCTAATAGTAGAGAAGAAATAGAAAAAACCATTAAAAACCTCCCCAAAAGTAAAAGTCCAGGCCCAGACGGCTATACCAGCGAATTTTATCAAACATTCAAAGAAGACTTGGTTCCTATTCTACTGAAAGTCTTCTAAAAAATTGAAGAAGAAGCAATACTTCCAAACACATTTCATGAGGCGAACATAACCCTCATACCAAAACCAGGCAAGGATGGCACAAAAAAAGAAAACTACAGACCAATATCTCTAATGAATACAGATGCTAAAACACTAAACAAAATACTAGCAAATCAAATACAACAACATATTAAAAAAATAATACATCATGATCAAGTGGGATTCATCCCAGAATCTCAAGGATGGTTCAACATACGTAAAACGGTTAACGTAATACACCATATCAACAAAACAAAGAACAAAAACTACATGATCTTATTAATAGATGCAGAAAAGGCTTTCGATAAAATACAACACAATTTTATGTTTAAGACTCTCAACAAAATGGGTATAGAAGGAAAATATCTCAACATGATAAAGGCCATATATGATAAACCATCAGCTAACATCATATTAAATGGCACAAAACTGAAGGCTTTCCCCCTTAAATCAGGAACAAGACAGGGTTGTCCAATCTCTCCACTCTTATTTAATGTGGTACTAGAGGTTCTAGCCAGAGCAATCAGACAAGACAAAGAAATAAAAGGCATTCATATCGGAAAA
The DNA here is from genome assembly GCF_036850995.1 of Saccopteryx leptura. Lineage (NCBI taxonomy): Eukaryota > Metazoa > Chordata > Mammalia > Chiroptera > Emballonuridae > Saccopteryx > Saccopteryx leptura. The sequence continues at coordinate 161,862,803 of NC_089506.1, read as the reverse complement.
AAAGTAAAGGTATCACTTTTTGCAGATGATATGATCCTATACATCGAAAACTCCAAAGAATCCACAAAAAGACTACTAGAAACAATAAGCCAATACAGTAAGGTGGCAGGATACAAAATTAACATACAGAAGTCAATAGCCTTTTTATATGCCAACAATGAAACATTTGAGAACGAACTCAAAAGAATAATCCCCTTCATGATTGCAACAAAAAAAAATAAAATATCTAGTAATAAACATAACAAAGAATGTAAAGGACTTATATAATGAAAACTATAAACCATTGTTAAGAGAAATCGAGAAAGATATAATGAGATGGAAGAATATTCCTTGTTCTTGGTTAGGAAGAATAGATATAATCAAGATGGTCATATTACCCAAAGCAATATACAAATTTAATGCAATTCCCATCAAAATTCCAATGACATTTTTTAAAGAAATGGAGCAAAAAATCATCAGATTTATATGGAACTATAAAAAAACCCGAATAGCCAAAGCAATCCTAAAGAAAAAGAATGAAGCTGGGGGCATTACAATACCTGACTTCAAACTATATTATAGGGCCACGACAATCAAAACAGCATGGTATTGGGCCCTGGCTGTTTGGCTCAGTGGTAAAGCGTCGGCCTGGCATGCAGAAGTCCTGGGTTCGATTCCCGGCCAGGGCACACAGGAGAAGCGCCCATCTGCTTCTCCACACCTCCCCCTCTCCTTCCTCTCTGTCTCTTTCTTCCCCTCCTACAGTCAAGGCTCTATTGGAGCAAAGATGGCCTGGGCTCCGGGGATGGCTCCTTGGCCTTCGCCCCAGGCGCTAGTGTGGCTCTGGTCTCAGCAGAGCGACGCCCAGGAGGGGCAGAGCATCGCCCCCTGGTGGGCAAAGCGTCGCCCCCTGGTGGGTGTGCTGGGTGATCCTGGTCAGGAGCATGCGGGAGTCTGTCTGACTGTCTCTCCCCGTTTCCAGCTTCAGAAAAAAACAAAACAAAACAAAAAAACCCAGCATGGTATTGGCAGAAAAATAGACAATCAGACCAATGGAACAGAATAGAAAACCCAGAAATAAAACCACATATATATACTCAAATAATTTTTGATAAAGGGGCCAACAACACACAATGGAGAAAAGAAAGCCTCTTCAATAAATGGTGCTGGGAAAACTGGAAAGCCACATGCAAAAGAATGAAGCTGGACTACAATTTGTCCCCCTGTACTAAAATTAACTCAAAATGGATCAAAGATCTAAACATAAGACCTGAAACAATTAAGTACATTGAAGAAGACATAGGTATTAAACTCATGGACCTGGATTTTAAAGAGCATTTTATGAATTTGACTCCAAAGGCAAGAGAAGTGAAGGCAAAAATTAATGGATGGGACTACATCAGACTAAGAAGTTTTTGCTCAGCAAGAGAAACTGATAATAAAATAAAAAAACAGCCAACTAAATGGGAAATGATATTTTCAAACAACAGCTCAGATAAGGGCCTAATATCCAAAATATACAAAGAACTCATAAAACTCAACAACAAACAAACAAACAATCCAATAAAAAAATGGGAAGAGGACATGAACAGACACTTCTCCCAGGAAGAAATACAAATGGCCAACAGATATATGAAAAGATGCTCATCTTCTTTAGTTATTAGAGAAATGCAAATCAAAACTGCAATGAGATACCACCTCACACCTGTTAGATTAGCTATTATTAACAAGACAGGTAATAGCAAATGTTGGAGAGTCTGTGGAGAAAAAGGAACCCTCATCCACTGTTGGAGGGAATGTAAAGTAGTACAACCATTATGGAAGAAAGTATGGTGGTTCCTCAAAAAACTGAAAATAGAACTACCTTATGACCCAGCAATCCCTCTACTGGGTATATACCCCAAAACCTCAGAAACATTGATACATGAAGACACATGCAGCCCCATGTTCATTGCAGCATTGTTCACAGTGGCCAGGACATGGAAACAACCAAAAAGCCCATCAATAGATGACTGGATAAAGAAGATGTGGCACATATACACTCTGGAATACTACTCAGTCATAAGAAATGATGACATCGGATCATTTACAGCAAAATGGTGGGATCTTGATAACATTATACGAAGTGAAATAAGTAAATCAGAAAAAAACAGGAACTGCATTATTCCATACATAGGTGGGACATAAAAGTGAGACTAAGAGACATTGATAAGAGTGTGGTGGTTATGGGGGGAGGGGGGAGAGGGAGAGGGAAAGGGGGAGGGGGAGCGGCACAAAGAAAACTAGATAGAAGATGACAGCGGACAATCTGACTTTGGGTGATGGGTATGCAACATATTTGAACGACAAGATAACCTGGACATGTTATCTTTGAATATATGTATCCTGATTTATTGATGTCGCCCCATTAAAAAATAAAATTATTTAAAAAAATAAAAAAACAAACAAACAAAACAACAACAACAACAACAATGTATGTTTTTCCAAGACATACCTAGCCAGCTTGGGTACCAGTAGATTAAAGTTTTCACCTACTGCACTTCACTTAAGAGGCTCCTCACTAAATTAATACCTTCTACAACAACTCCCATATACACACAAAAAGAATGGGCTAAATAAGACTAAAAAAAATTTAATGACATATTTATTTTATTACCTTAGCTTTTAAAACCTTTGGGAATTTTCAGAAAGGTTTTAATTACCAGATATCTTTATGGTAGATATTGAGTTGATTTTTTTATAACATAAAAATTTTACTTGATACCCTAATATTGGAGGAGAAAAATATATAAGCTATGTATTCTTATTTTACAATAATATTTATTACAATACAATATTCAGGATTAACTTCTATTTTTTATGTAGTTTTTTTTTTATCTTGATTCTAATGTGGTTGAGATACACAATCATGCTCTACATTTTGAAAACACTCTGTCCACTTGAAGGGTATGGCCACGGTTCTCTCAATGTAGTAGCTTATGGGGGGATGCTCTGCTTTCTTAGAAGGTGGTATCAAGCTATATTTGACAAATGCCATTTCATGCACCTCTCCCCTTACTTATCAGAGAAAAATAAAAATTTCCCTTTAGGTGCTAAAGATGTCAAGAATCAACGTTTATCCAAACAAGGTAAGTCAATGCTATAAGATTTTACTAGCCAAGGTTAGCAAGAAGCCCCATCTGCATACTTTTTTCATGACATCTTTTCTGTCTCCAATATTATACCAGTATATTAGGGATTTCCAGTGTCTCTTAAGTGGTCTCCTAGTGTTGTTATTGGAAATTAGTCTTCTGGTACTGTGGCTTCTTCTGAAGCATTGTCATTACCTACTCTCAATTAAGACAGTATGTTTATGATGGTGGGAAAAGCCCCGGGATGCCATGCACCGTGTTCCCAGGTCAGCAGCAGCACACGCTTGCTTAGTGCCCACTGACTGTTGGAACTCTTGACCTCATGCTTCACCTTAGGGAATGCTATTTGCTGATTCCCACTATTTGGATCATACATATCTACTCCCACTGCAGAAAAAATAAACTATTGCTCTGCCTTCCAAGATAATAAGTCATAATTCCCTTCTGTGAATGTGAACCAAAATAGCCATTAACTTCTAACAGCTTCCTTTACTTCGGCAGTCTATGGATCCTGGGAGAGGGGATGGGGAGGTCTCCTTTTAAGTGGAGTTGCCAGATTTAGGATATAATAATGCATATATACAGATAAATTTATCTTTCAGAGAAACAAAGATTGACTTCTTTAAGTGTAAGTAAATCCCCTATAATATTTTATAAATACTTATATGCTAAAATGATTTGCTATTGATCTGAAATTCAAATGTAAGTATAACTGGGAATTTTACATTTTATCTGGAAATTCTACCTTCAGTGAAAAAGGAGAAGAAAATTACTTTTCTAATTATTTGTTGATAATTGAGCAGGATTGAGAAAGAGCAATTAATGTTTCAACCACTCATCTTGTTATAACTGATGATGAAATTGATTGTGTAATTTGTCTCACTTTCCCCTTAGTTTTGGTGATTGTAAATTCAATTTTTATTCCAAGTTATAAGTGTGCTAATGAATTGCTGTCCCAATATTTGCCCTAGTCTCCATTTTAAGGGTTTCTACAGGACAAATGAGAAAGGGTTATTCTCAGCCTGGAAGGAGCAAAGCGCCATTGCAGTCCAGTTGTTAGAAAATCAATAGTAGTATATGCAAGCACTGGTAGCTGCTCCTCCTCCTCCTTCTCTCTTTCTTCTTCATCTATCTCTTTCTCTTTTTTCTTTTTTCTTCTCACTGTTGTTTTTCATATTGTCATTACTATCATTCCCATCATCATCATCATCATCTTAGTATTCTTATATCACCTGAAGAAATGAGAACTAAACACAAATTCAATTATCTTTTCTGGCCCGTGTGTGTTAAAGATGAATCACTTGCTATTTCTGCACTCAACACAGACCATTATGAAACACATCTTTCCACACTTCTCCAAACAGTGGGAGCCCTCAATAGCCTAAAGGTAGAGTGCACTCTCCACACCATGACAACTGTTTATACATTGCAGCGGATTCCAAAAGGCGTGACTTTCACAGCATTTAGAGACCTTTAGAGCATTTGACATTTCTGTGACCTCTACGTTATGTGAACATTTTTCTAGTGACTCATTTTTATTATATCTTACAAAAATATTGGTTTCTGAAATGAGAAAAAACGAATGTGTTCCTTTAATATAGAGGGTGTGAGAAGTACCGACTTAAAGCCTCAAAGCTAAGTATTGTCTTATAAATTTGGGTTTTTCACAGCTTCTAACCTCAACGCATCCTGTGGGAGAGTGAGGATAGTTAAAAAGGGACTACTTTTCATACAGTGTGTCCGTAAAGTCATGGTGCACTTTTGACCGACCGGTCACAGGAAAGCAACAAAAGACAATAGAAATGTGAAATCTGCACCAAATAAAAGGAAAACCCTCCCAGTTTCTGTAGGATGATGTGGCAGCATGTGTGCATGCACAGATGATGACATAACACCATGTATACAGCGGAGCAGCTCACGGCCATGCCAGTTGAGATGTGGATGGTACAGAGGAAAGTTCAGTGTGCTCTGTGGCTCGCTAAATTCGAATCCCTGACCAAAGTGTAATGAGAATATTGGCGCGTTTATAACGAAGTGCCACCACATAGGAATAACATTACTCGGTGGGATAAGCAGTTGAAGGAAACCGGCAGTTTGATGGAGAAACCCATTCTGGTAGGCCATCAGTCAGTGACGAGTCTGTAGAGGTTATACGGGATAGTTACCTAAGGAGCCCTAAAGAATCTGTGTGTGAGCCCACATTGAACTGCACTGAATAGGTATGAAACTGGGAAAGTTTTCCTTTTATTTAGTGTAGATTTCACATTTCTATCGTCTTTTGTTGCTTTCCTGTGACCAGTCAAAAGTGCACCATGACTTTACGAACACACTGTATTTCTCAGTTGGCAGGGAAACTTTCAGATTAAAATTATTTTTCATGTCTAGCTTGTCTAGCTGTGTAGTTTTCATGGGAGTATGCATTACAGAGCAGAATAAACATGCTTTCTGAAAGCAAAGAGTTAAATTTTCTTAGCTTGGGGATTGATGGTGAACCCAGGGGATAGGTAATAGACAAGGGGAGATGGGTAATGTTAACGTGGAAATTTTGCAATAGTTCATGAAATTTAAAGGGTTCAACTGTTTGCAGATATTCTTACTAAAAATTCCTCTTTCAGAACTGATGAAGAGACTACAGTGAAAAAAACAAGGGCTAAACAGGGAGTACTAACTGAATGTGAGTATTCCTAAGTCAGATTTGCATACATTTTTGCTCAAAGATTATTGCAGAATTAATGGATGAAATAGGTATTACACAGTTATGAATCAACACTAGAGTGACTCTCAGAGACTAAAATAAATATTATTTCAAAGTTTATCTTAGAAAAGAGTCATCATAATATGCAATACTTGTCATTTGGAAAAATAATATACCATATATGTTCATTTTGGTTTTATTAAAATTCAGTGTAAATGAACAAAAAACCTCCCCATCATTTTAGAGATCAATATATTTATATCTATATTTATCTATTTATATTTACGCCTAGATCTACTCTCCATAGAATATATATATACATATATATATATATATATATATATATATATATATATCCATGGTAAGACACTAGCTACAGAATTTAACATTGAGACCTGGAAGGACTGTATTAGAGTAGTCAGTTAAAAGATGCTGCTGTAGTGTTCACTGAAACTTTGTTTCAATGCTTTTTTGTTCTTTTTTTATTTGACCACATTAGAGAGAATACATTTTTCTTAGAAGCACTTTTCCTAAATAAAAGAATTAAAATCAATAGGTGCTTAATTTCTCAAGGGGAACGCTTTTAAAACTACAGGGTCCACTCAGAGGATTAGGTCAGTCAAATATAAAGGTGTATAAACTTCTGGAATCAAGTTGAAAAACCTCTATCAGTAAAATTTTTCATCATGTTACCTGAGTTTAAATTAGAAAGTGAAACAGGATTCTCAGAACTGAGACTACAAGTATATTCTTAAAAGCAAAACTCCTGTGCTTAAGAAATAACATTTTTAAAAGAACTTTCAGTTCTTTCATTCTTGACAAGTGTGGCTCATTTTCACTTGCTTTAGATGGATACCTTAGAGGTTACAAACAATTTTTCTACTCAGATAATTTTCAAAATACATGGGACCCCATTAGACTATGATCCTCTTCTCCATTTCATTAAAATAAAAGAAGAAAAATAAAATAACAGTATCCTCAACAGTGACATACAGAAAGGTATGATTAATTTTTATTATTTTATTAAAGCCTGTTATAACTAGCTGGTCAGTCCCAAACAGTAGATAACTATTCAGTTCTTTGATTTTTTTTTTTTTTTTTGCTCAGCAAAGAATCTTTGTATGTATGCCATTAATATTCAAGGATAGGTACATTAGTAAGGAATCCTAAATCCCCATTTGCAAATATCAGTCTGATTTAGATTTCCAAAGGACACAGTATAATTTACAAGTCCTGTTTAGTGGTAGGCCACTAAATCTTTTTAAATGAATGTGGATATATGCTGTATCTCCCCATATATAAGACATACCTTAATTTTGGGGCCCAAAATTTGAAAGAAAATATTTATATACTACATAAAGTTATTGAACTCAAGTTTTATTCATCATAAAATTCATACAACTCCTCATCACTGTCAAAACTCCCATGTATTAGCTTGTACTCATCTGTGTCTAATGATGAATCACTGTCTTCATATATTGCCTTGTCCTCAGTTCCATCTATGGCATTTGAAATGCAACACTTAAATGACTTGACAATGATCTCAATCTTGATATTATCATAGAATCTTTTCACTTAGGTACAAACTTCTCCTATAGTCGATTTCTTTTACTTTTCTGGCTGGCATCAAATTGTCCCCAGAAGACTTCATCCTTTGGTTCCATTCTTCTTTCATAGAGGATTTGAAGGGTTTGTTAATGCTGACATCAAGTAGTTGGAGCTGGGATGTCAAGCCTCCAGGTATGATGCCATGTTTTATTTTTTGCTCTGAAGCAATCTTCTTTCTGTTTTTTGTTATGTGTGCCCTGAACTGATCAAGCACCAATAAGATGGGTTTGCATAAAAGCCCACCTGGTCTCCTTCTCCAAACTTTCTCAAACCAGATCTTCGTCCCATCTTGATCCATCCAACCCTTGGCATGAACATGGAAAACCCCTCCTCATGGAATGTCTTCTTTTGGCATTGTTTTGCATTTGGAAATCACCACAGGAGGCAGCTTGGTTCTGTCAACACAACGAGCTAGAAGAACTGTATAATGGCTTTTTTCACATCCACTTGTATTCACCATTATAGTATTCATCTTCTTCTTATCTTTTTATTTTATTTATTCATTTTAGAGAGAAGAGAGAGAGGGAGAGAGAGACAGAGAGAGAGAGAGGAGAGAGAGGCAGGGGGGAGGAGCTGGAAGCATCAACTCCCATATGTGCCTTGACCAGGCAAGCCCAGGGTTTTGACCAGGCGACCTCAGCATTTCCAGGTCGACGCTTTATCCACTGTGCCACCACGGGTCAGACATCTCCTTCTTATCAACAGTTCTGTTACTAGAGACATCAAACTGAAGGGGAACTTCATCCATATTTGCAATTGGTCCCAATTCAAATTGATGTGTCTTCCAACATTGAATGACAAAATGATGAAATTCAAGAACTTTCTGCTCATCACTTTCAGGCATCTTTTGGGCAAGTCTGGTGCATGTATGCATGCTTAGTCCATTCCGTTTCATTAATCTGATCACCAATTGTGTCCTTTCAAATCAGTAACTTATTTTTCATCAGCAATTCTTCTTGCCTCTTGCTGAACCATCTTTGTGGACACAGGAATTCCAAATGCCCTTTGCTCTTCAATCCATATCTTCAATTTCCTCTCTAAATCAGGCCACTTTGCTGACTTGCCTCTCATGGCCTTCTTCTGCCGTGGCGTTTTCAGTAGGGTTTCTTCTTCCTGTAGCCAGTCTCAGATTGACTTCTCAGTTGAAAGAGAACCAAATTTACATTCAGCAGCACGATTTTCATTCACTTTTGCAAACTGGATCACTTTTTACTTGAATTCAGCACAGTACAAAAATCTTTTCTGAGCCATTTCTGGACAGAATGCGGCAAAATGTAACCTACCATAATATGTATACTGGTAACAAGTTTGAAACCACGAGTGCAAAGACAGCAAGCATGATAAAGCGAGAAATGCAAGTAATAAAATCTACAACCACTGTATAAGATGAACCCAGTTTATAGACACCAAAGTTTTTTTTAAAAAGGTGCATCTTATACATGGAGAAATACAGTATATTATACATTATAGATTCATACCTAAAATCTATTTTCAAGGAAAAATTTAAAAATTTATATAATTTAAATGTGAGTTTAACTAAAAACATCATTTAAAAGAAACTCAGTCTTGAAATTATTTCACATTAATAGGTAAATCTGATGCCAGAAATAAATTTTTTGATCATGGATTTTTTGTTATTTTTTAGAGAGGAGGAGAGAGAGACAGGGAAGGTGAGAGAGAGAGAGAAGAGAGCTAAGAAGTATCAACTCATAGTTTTTTCCCTTTACTTGTTCATTGACTGCTTCTCATATGTGCCTTGATCAGAGGGCTCAAGTGGATTCAGTGGCCCCTTTCTCAAGCCAGCAACCTTGGGCTTCAAGCCAGTGACCTTTGGGCTCAAGCCAGAGACTTTGGGATCATGTTGATGGTCTAGCATTTCAGCTGGAGATTCTGCACTGAAGCCAGTGACCCTCCACTCAAGCTAGTGATCCTGTACTCAAGCTGGCAACCTTGGGTTTTGAACCAAGAATCTCAGCTTTTTGGGTTGACCTTCTATCCACTGTGCCACCACCTGCCAGGCTTATCATGTTTTGAATCTTAGTTCTGCTAAGCTTTACACCTTCAAAATCCTTCTGTTTTTTTCAATTCTGCTTGTATTGCCAGGACTTTGGGAGCTTATGACATCAAAGTAAATAGCTCATAGAATTGAATAAAACTGAATAAAAATTTGAGCCTGTTGAAAAGCAGACGATGTTACTTCAGAGAAAGATGCTTCAATACAACTTTCATGAAGAGGAATAGTTTACCACCTATGAAAACTGGTTTGAGGTGCATTCCTTATGCTGCCACATGCCACGGAATGCCAAGGGTTGCCGGCAGCCCCTGGTAAGTAGCAAAAGTAAGGAAGCATCCTTCCTGAAAAGCCTTCAGATGGAACATAGCCCTGGTGACACCTTGTTTTCAGACTTCTAACTCCAGAACTTGAAAGAATAAGTTTGTGTTTCAAGTCAAAATAATCTAATCTAAAAGAAAATCTTACTTATTTTTAACAAAAGACTTTAAATCACTATATACAAATCCTCATCAGTTCAAAGGCTTGGGAACACACTACTGTTAGCTTCCAGTCCTTTCTATGGTTCCTGGTAGTGCAAAGACTTTTTTGGTTATCCTTTAGGTCCACGTTAGAATAGAAGCACCAGAAAAAAGACACTACTGTTGAAAAAATATAATTAATTTGAAAATCCCAGTACTCTGTAGGTAAAAAGAAATCTGACATAGACTAGGCATAAATGTTAAGGTCTTGCTTTCCAGTAATTTAAGAACTATCTAGAGCAAGGTTTAGGTATAGAGGAGTCACAAGTCATCCTAGAATTCAACTTTATGATAGAATGGGGTGTTTATGGTGCTGATAATTAGAAGATTCATAGAGTAAGGAAAGGAAAACAGCACTAGAGAAGAGGAAGATAGAATTATGCATGTTTAGATTCATAGCATAATTCATCTAATTAATACAAAAGAAGTAGTTAATACAGAATTTCTACAATCTTGATAATGCTTTCAAGGTTACTAGATGATTTGAATACTTTGGATCATTCTAGATAGAAAAAATGTTAAAGTTTTTGTTCAAGCTACTACGATTTTTTTCAGTGTGTAGACAGTTTTCTGCATGCTCATGTTAAAGATCTATCTTGTTTTATTTATTTATTTTTTTTTTTTTTTCATTTTTCTGAAGCTGGAAACAGGGGGAGACAGTCAGACAGACTCCCGCATGCGCCCGACCAGGATCCACCCGGCACACCCACCAGGGGCGGTGCTCTGCCCCCCAGGGGGCGATGCTCTGCCCATCCTGGGCGTCGCCATATTGCGACCAGAGCCACTCTAGCGCCTGAGGCAGAGGCCACAGAGCCATGCCCAGCGCCCGGGCCATCTTTGCTCCAATGGAGCCTTGGCTGCGGGAGGGGAAGAGAGAGACAGAGAGGAAAGCGCGGCGGAGGGGTGGAGAAGCAAATGGGCGCTTCTCCTATGTGCCCTGGCCGGGAATCGAACCCGGGTCCTCCGCACGCTAGGCCGACGCTCTACCGCTGAGCCAACCGGCCAGGGCGATCTATCTTGTTTTAAATAAATAAATAAATAAATAAATAAATAAATAAATAAATAAATAAATAAAATAAACAACCATAGCCCCACATCAATCTGATCAAAGCTGAACAAAAACTACAACAAAAAAAATTCTTATCAGGTTATTTTTTCACAAAGAAAGGAGTTATTTATTTGCATTACCTTTTAAACTAGAATAGCCATCATGATTCTCAGCCAAATATGTTGCTCATTTTTTTAAGCTCTTCTCACTGCTTTTGTCAAAAGTGGTTGTAATCTCATGCAGATGAGATATTGATCTGTTGCCGATGTTCACTGAGCAGCCAAAGGGGAATCACATTACCAGCTACAAACTCCATCAATCATAGTCTCCTTAATAACCGCACTTAAACGATCTCTCTTGGCATTAACTTATATTGCATCCATGGCTGGCATCCAGGCTACGAAAAGAAAATGGTTCGTTTTGAAGGGTAGGGGTTGAAGCCACTATGGATGATTTAAATAAAAGGTCTCAGGCGTTGCTCAGAACAATAGGGCTTATTACATTAATTAATTTAATTAAAATTAATTTGGATCAAGTCTATGGAAAGAGAGCAAAAGATTCTTGTACTTGTTTAGAGATACATGATTATGTCTTTAACAAGCAAATTAAATACAGATTAAAAACATATAAGTAAATGTTGGGCAGATAAAATGTATTATGCTCACTTTGTTAAAGATAACACGAGGAGGCCGTCGCCCAGGTGATATTAATGTGTGTTGGGGTGGGCTAAAGGCAGGCAGAATCCTTGTAGCCTGGGGCTTGGTTTTGGGATTAAGCCTTTCCTACCCTTTTTGATGTGGGGTGGTACAATCCAATCATGCCTCAGAAAGTGACTTTGTATTAGAGACTTCCCTATTTTGTATATTGGATTAAGGGTTTGGATTTCTACACTATAAGATGGGGACGGAGCGGGAGCTTGCGCTCTTGGTTCCTGGGATGATTAGCATGAGAGAGCAGAGAGCAGAAAGAGGCCATGTGGCCAGGAGAAGCAGCCAAGATGGCGGAGTGTTGAGTGAGATGCCAGTTTGTGCAGAGTTTGTATCTGGGATAAGGAAGGAGATGGGGAACTGAGGAGAATAAGGCTGGTGAGCTAGAAACCTTTGATTCTAGGAAACTCGGATAAGTCAGTGGCTTTGTGAGCACTGAATGTGAGTGGGTTTTGGAGCCCAGTGTGTGTTTTTACTTGCCCGCCCGGTGCAAGCTAGAATTAAAGAAAATGGTCTATCAGTTTTTGGCTCCATTGTTTCTTTACCGACTGTCCGAATCCAATGCGAACCTGCATGGGCCAGGCTGCTGTGATAGTGGCTCTGGCTACGGATACTGGCTTTACAGTAAATTTGAAAGTGTGAATGGGACATGAAAGCCTGCATTTGGATCGAATCTTGCTTATTAAACATATCTCCTTTGATCTCCATCCCTCCCCTTACGTGCACACTTTTGAAAAGCTACTACAACATACAGAGTGAATAAAAAGAAAACAGAAAAATGATAAAGAGGTAATAAAATAAGCCTGACTTGTGGTGGCGCAGTGGATAAAGCATCAACCTGGAACACTGAGGTCACTGGTTCAAAGCCCTGGGCTTGCCCAGTCAAAACACATATGGGAGTTGATACTTCCTGCTTCTCCCCGTTCTCTCTCTCTCTCTCTTTCTCTTTTCTCTAAAATGAATAAATAAATAAAAAATTAAAAAAGAGGTAATAAAGTAATAATGATAACAAAAATTTATTATTATTATTGCTGGAGGAACTAAAGAATTATTGTTTTAAGTAGCATGCCTTTCTCATAGTATCGGCTCAGCTGTCCCACTTTACTACCAGCAGCCTTGCAGGGCAGGAAATCAGAGGAAGGATATAGCAAGCATGAAAAGGGCACCTCCTTATTACTACATATTTTCTCTGGCTCTCATGTTCTATAAATACCAGCAATTTGGGAATAAGTCCAGGAGAAACAGCTATTCTTCCTGCCCCATCCCTCCCATACACCTACCTAGCCTTACTGCATTTGTGTTCTCCCAGAATACTTAGTTTTGGTTCAAGTCCCTACTCTCAAACTTCAATGGAATAAGACTTTTTCGGATAGATGACTAAAAACAAGTTGAAATACAAGAGTCACAGCCACCCCTACCACCTCCACTATGTTGAGCCAATAGATATTAATGAGGTAATGCCAAGAACAGGACATTTGTAGCATAGTTCCAGGAAGTATGGATGGTTATTTTTATAAAAGTTTATGAACAGTTTAGATCAAGAATGGAAAAACTGCCTTTTAGCTGTTTGTGCTGTTTGATTTACATCCACATGCTATAAAATCTTGATTGCTTCAGCAGCAGTAGAGAAGAGAATGTTATTTGATTTTCTTTGTGTAAAATCTTATGTGATAATAATTGAAACTCAGTAAAAACTAAGATTAGAACCAAAAAACTATGAATCAATGAATAAAAATGGAAGAAATTGCTAATTCCATTCTAAACCATAACCCCTTTTTATGTATATGTGTGTGGTGGGTGGTGGTGGTGTATGTACACATCCAAGTCAAACGATGAACACGGCAGAATTCTGTGTACTCAGCCACCCCTCTTCCAAAACATACACATCAAAATAGTTATATATTTTTTAAACAAGCACAGCAGGTTATCACACATGAATTAAAACCAGGTATCCCAAATTTCATTCCACAGGGCACCCATCCACAAAATGTCCAATAATTAAAATTCCTGTGTTCAAATTAGTGTAGGAAATATTACTTTCTAATTTTCCATGTACATTATTATATTGGAGACCAATAAATATTTAATACATATTTCTTATCTTTATTAACTCAATGTTAAATATCATTAAAAGCACTGCTCTAGAGGAAAAAGAGTAAGGCATATTCTTCTAACTTATACATATGCTTACATTGAAACTGTGGTACAAAAATTATTCCTTAGGGGGAAAATAAACATGTTTTCTTGTATAAAACCTTCTTTCAGGGTCTGGCTGGTTGGCTCAGTGGTAGAGCATTTGCCGGGCATGTGGAAATCCCTGGATCGATTCCTGGCCAGGGCACACAGGAGAAGCACCCATCTGCTTCTCCACCCTTCCCGCTCTGCTTTCTCTCTGTCTCTCTCTTCCCCTCCCGCAGCCAAGGCTCCATTGGAGAAAGTTGGCCCAGGCGCTGAAGACGGCTCCATGGCCTCTGCCTCAAGCACTAGAATTGGAGAATCGATGGAAATGGAGCAATGCCCCAGATGGGAAGAGCATTGCCCCCTGGTGGGCATGCCGGGTGGATCCCGGTTGGCACATGCGGTAGTCCGTCTGCCTCTCCACTTCTAACTTTGGAAAAATTAAAAAAATAAAAACCTTCTTACATTGAAATTTATAAATTAATAAAACATGTACTAATGAACTTATATAAATAGATCATATATCAAATATGATCTATATGATAGAAAAATAGAATATGTCTAAGATTGTTATTCATTATCACATTAATACACAAACAAAAGGCAATTTTCAAGTGTTCAAAATCTTAAATAAATTAAACCATAAAGAAGACTTAAAGACATGCATTTTTTTCTTACATTTACTGTCTACATAATTCATTATGAAAAATCAGAAGAGAAAACTACAACACAGTATTTATCAATATTTGCTATATTCAGGCTCTTTATGCAGAAGCCTCATCATTACTATTCTGTGTTCTAACGTATTTGGTCCCACATGTTCCACTATGTAGATGATGATGTACAATTTACTGTGGTTTTACTGCAGTGGGTTATACATGATTTTCCTTGTATGTTATGTATATGTATGCATATGTGTGCACAAATGTGTATTTGTATGTATGTGTTTAGTTTTTTACATCAATAAATAATGAAAAGCAGCATGTGTAAAATCCATATCCCTGAAAATTGAAATCTACTTCTTATTTCCTACATCAAAAATGACTCCAGCCTCTTATTCTCTATTAGAATCCTACTAATCCTTCAAAGGCACTATCATTCAATTCAATTCTATGCTATGAAGCTTTCCTCAAGAATACATTGATCCTTGACATCTATCCCATTTTGCTAGCTGCATTGGTACTTGATTATATTAAGACATTTTTATTTGATTAAATGTAGACCTACAATAAGATTATTTATTTTTAAAGATATAATATTAAATACCTCCCTTAATGTACTTAATTACTTTGTTGCATAAAGTGTATTTGTTATATGGCCAACTTTCACCACTTAAAATTCAGAACTATATATTGGATTGCAAATTAAACTGAAACACATGGAGTGTAATAAACTTCACCAGCTAGTAATTAGTATAGCCTGGTGTTTAAGAGCAAACATTCTAATTCAGATTTTTGGGTACCCTGACCACATATTTGTAGCTGTATGACCTTGGGCCAGTTATTTAACTTCTCTATGTTTTAATTTTCTCATCTCTAAAATCAGATTATAATTGTATAAAGAAGAGTATATTAATTAATGCAGGTAAAACACTTAGAAAAATAATTAGCCTATATTATGGGGTTTAAATGTTAGCTCTTAATGAAGGTTAAATTTCTGGGAAAATAGATTATACAGGAGATATTAGGCTAGGATGAATTTTATACCATGGCATTGACAACTGCTGAGAGCTCTGAAACAGGCCCAGGATGGTCTTCAGAGTTGTCTTGCATTGCAGCAGGGGACTGTGCCTTTATACTTTTAGGCTAATTAATCTCAGGGTGCCCTAGGAAGAGCACCCTACCTTGGATTAGGCGCTTTTTTTTTTTTTTTTTTTTTTTTTTTTTTGTATTTTTCTGAATTGAGAATCAGGGAGGCAGAGAGACAGACTCCTGCATGCGCCCAACCGAGATTCACCCGGCATGCCCACTAGGGGGCAATGCTCTGCCCATCTGGGGAGTTGCTTCATTGCAACCAGAGCCATTCTAGCACCTGAGGCAGAGGCCATGGAGCCATCCTCAGCACCCAGGCCAACTTTGCTCCAATGGAGCCTTGGCTGCAGGAAGAGAAGAGAGAAATAGAGAGGAAGGAGAGGGGGAAGGGCGGAGAAGCAGATGGGTGCTTCTCTGTGCCCTGGCCAGAAATTGAACCCTGGACTTCCACACGCCAGGCCGACACTCTACCACTGGGCCAACTGGCCAGGGCCTAGGCAGCTTTTTTTTTTATTAGGACAGAGGACTGAAAGGTGACCACCAAGCTGATTTCTCAGGACCTGGATAAGTGAGACAGACTTCAAGAGGAATTGGAAAGGGGCAGAGGAAAGCTGTGGTGTATATCACAAACCTTCACTTCAACTTCTACTGACATTGTTGTTATTGTTTAAATAAAGATAAATCATGTTGTAACCAGCTCTGTAAATCTAAATTCTATAAAGATTTTAGAGGAAAGGTAAACACTAAGAACACAAAGAGTTCCAATTTTCCTTTCTCATTTTATGCCCCTCCCATTTAGTACTGACTTGCTTATTTGGTCCTTTTACAAATGTTTTGGATATGTAGCAAATCAATTAATATATTGATTCATATTATATCCTGGAGTATAGTTTCAGCATATTCACTCTCAGAGAGCTTTTGTTTTAGGCATTATTTAGAGTCACTTTCTAGTGATCATAAATAGAATAGATTTGGGAACTCTTTTTGAGAATTTTGTGGGTTTTTTTTTTTCCTATGAAGAGATAGCCATAATTTCTATGGGATCATACTCAATATTGTCACTGCAAACATGTTGACTTTTTGTCCAAACATATTCAGTTGGTTTACAAATAAAAATGACAATTAATTATAAAAATAAAATAATTAAAGATGTTTTGCTTAAAAATATTATACAATTATATAATTATTTTATATTTTCCAAATATGAGATAAAATGCCCTATAAAATATTTTAAAGAGCAGGTAATTTAAAATTGCATTAAAATTTTTATGACATGGCTCATACTTCTTAGTATTCCAGCTGATAACTACTGTTCATATCAGGAATACACACACACACACACACACACACACACACACACAATTTTTCTATAAGATTTAGAAAAACAAAAGACAAGTAATTGTTGTTTTTGCTATTTTTGTTTTTGTTGCTAGTCACTCCCTTAAAAAATCTTGTTCACACATGCACATACACAAATCTATACACACATGAATGTAACCATTTGCATACAAACTTAGAAAAAAGGTAGATATTTAAATAAAATAAAGGAGAGTCAAACTTTATTTTATTCTGTTAAATATTTCAAAATCTCCTCATTGACTTAATTAGTCAATGAGTGAGTCAGGCTAGTCTGTTCTTTTTGTACTTATAGAAACTATTTTATATTTATGACAAATGCAATAAAAGTGCAAGTCAATTTCTGAATAATCCATTTCCACTTACCATCAAAAATAGTATTAAAATTTAGACTCACATAATTGAGTATCTCTTGTGTAAATATGTTGCCTTAAGAGTGCTTAGAAAATGTTTTTTAAAGACACAAAGACTTCAGAAAAAATCTCAGCTCTGTCACTTCCCAGCTGTAACCTTGGGAAGGTTATTTGTACTTGGGCTTTTATCTTTTCATCTGTAAAATGGGTCAATATCCAGTTTACTAATCTCTTATTATAATAGTCTTAATAACATCTGTAAAGAATTCGACACATATTCTGCTATAAAAATTATAAATGACAAAGGATTGATAGCTTTTAGGTTCTGCATATTGACACGGAACTTTAATACCACTTTCACCCCTGAGCTTTGGGTACTCTTTCTGTGAGAAATGGTGCTGGGACTCAATTATATTGTGCAAACATGTTTCATTCTTAGAATTTGTCCACAGGAACAGGGAATGGGAGAAGAAAAGTTTTGCTTGATAATAAGTGAGCCTTGCCTGACCAGGCAGTGGCACAGTGGATAGAATGTCAGACTGGGACAAGAAGGACCCAGGTTCAAAACCCGAGGTCACCAGCTTAAGTCCAAAGGTCTCTAGCTTGAAGGCCAAGGTTGCTGGCTTGAGCAAGAGGTTACTTGCTCTGCTGCAACGCCCCCTCCCCCTGCCCCGTCCAGGCACATATGAGAAAACAATCAATGAACAACTAAGGAGCTGTGACAAAGAATTGATGCTTCTCATCTCTCTCCCTTCCTGTCTGTCTGTCCCTATCTGCCCCTTTCTCTATAACCCTCTGTCTCTGTCACACACACACACACACACACACACACACACAAAGAATTAAGCCTTATTATGTTTATCTTTCTCATTTAATTATTATTCAATGGCAAAAACACTGAAGTGTAGCCAATGAAGTCCATTGTGTTGTAAATATAAATGTAGATAAATGTCTGATACACAGTCATAAGCATTATCACCAAATGTGTAACAGTATTTATGTAAATTAAGAAAAATTATCACATTTTGAAATAGATAAATGACAAGCAATTGTGTTGCTTAAATACAGATTTATTTTCTGGGGAAAGAGAATTCTATAGTATAATTGACAATTTAATCCAGCTCACTTAGGTGAATTCCATGTTTCATCTCTCATGAAATCATCAAATCAAAATACTTAAAAACTCAAAACCGTTTTTGAATTCTATAAAATTGAAGAGCTCACTTTACTTTTTAATAAAATTTGTGTAACAACACAATAGCCTCTTTTTTATTCGGTGCACTGATTTAGTATAATAAGGTTATCCAGTCAGAATTTATATTTTGTATTTCAGACATCTTCATGTCATATAACAGAAATAGTCAGATATTGAGTTCATTTTCCCCCTTTGCTTTTCTAGTGAACATTTTAAGTAACATTTTCTACAACTGTTGTGCAGCAGGAAGCTTACTAGAGATGCTGTTTCCATAACAACAAATAGGATTTGATCAAAAACACAATGCTCAGTGGTTACTGTTCCTCACAGCAGGCAAAAGCAGTTATTCAAAATTACAAGCAGCGTGACATAGAAAAAAATAAATTAAAGCAAGGGGTGTAAGGGTCCTGTTCCATATTTAGTAAATGTTTAACTCATGAATGCTTGAGGTGGCAGCTGTGGGTTCTCACTTTAGTCAATCTTTTCCTTATATCAGGACCTAAAATTTAGAGTAGTCATGGGCATTCTTTTTTCAGATGTTGAGTGTTATAAGTCAAGGAGGAACCAAAAATGACAAGGCAGAATACTTTCTAAATTGCCTAACTGCTTATGTTAGATAACAATTTATATATAATTTCTAATAATTATATATTGTTTTTAATGCTTATAGAGATATTTACCCTTTTCCAATCCTCTATTTAATTTAGTCTACTTAAAATTTAATGTATATCTATTAAAATGAAAAATTTCCTGAAGAAGTTCCAAGATGTTGTAGAATAAGGTAAGAAACATCATCAGACCTGAAAGATGCTGATGATGTTTACATAGATTGCTTCAAAAGCCCCTTCCTTTCTCTTGTTTCCATATCTTTGGTTTCTGCGGTTATTCAGTTTTGAGATGTGTGCACTTTCAGTGTTTAATGATCCATTTTTTTAGATAAAAAAATAGGATCAGTATTTTAAATTTAGAAGAGAATTAGAACTAAATAAATATAAAATTTTATGGTCTAATACAATTAATTACAACAGATTTTTTTTTCTTTTAGCATATTAGATTCACAAAATGTGTGGGAAAAACCTTTATATTTAGGGAATTGAAACACAACCCTTGAAGAAATCTCTTCGGTAATCATTCTTAAGAGTGTGAATTAAGCCCCATGACCAATTTCAGGAAATCAAATTTATTGCTCCTCAATGTGTGCTTTTCCACTTACAGACAGCTTTAATTGGCAGTTCTTCTTATTCTAAGCAGCTGATAGATAAACTAAAATCTTCTTTATATTATCTATTCACTAGTTAAATATGAATCTTTTTAGTCCATGCTTTGTCTCCTGTTCTGTTTAGTTATGGATGCGTAGCAACTGCCTACATGCTAACAGCTCTGTGCAATACATAAGTGATTCATACACTGTTAAGTTTGATATCACCTCTCTCTTCATAATTTCCACAATATTTATTTTTGAGCCTCATTAATGGTGTATAGTTTGATTTGTATTAAATTTAAAAGGTGGTGTTTGCTTTTTCTTCTTTACTAAACAAATTCCATTAAAGTATTAATTGTGATCTTTTCATCTTTGTATTCCTAGAGCACCTATGACATCTTGCTTAAGGAATGTATTCAGTAATTTGCCATCTCTTTAAGTCAGTGGATAAAAATGATCAGAAATCAGGGTGAGTAGAGAAATGGCTCAGCACTTACCCCACTGTAGTTGGCAGACTTCGAAGGTTCCTCTGAATTCTATCCCCTGAATTGTATCCACACCTCTATATAATCTCCTTTCTTTGAACGTGGGCAGAATCTGTGATTTATTTCTAATCAACAGAATACAGCAAAAGTGAAGAGATTTTTCAGATGCAATTAAATTCTCTACTATATTGACTTTGAACTAATCAAAAGGGAGATTATCCTGGATCCACCTCGTCTAATGAGATGAATCCTTTAAAAGTAGACCCAGACCTTCTCTGAAGGAAGAGTCTCAAAGAGTCGCTCTCCTGCTGGCCTTGAAGAAGAAAACAGCCATGATCTGAAATCCCAGCAGAGAAATCCACATGTCAGAGCATGGCAGACAGCCTGAACTAGTGGAGGGCCTCAGCCCTAGAGCCACAATGAACTGAATTTTGCCAAAAACTATGTGAGCTCTACACTTCAGAAAGGACCATATTTTGATTGCAGCCTTGTGAGACTCTAAGCAAAGAACCTTGCTAAGTTAAACCTGGACTTCTGCCCTGGCCGGTTGGCTCAGCGGTAGAGCGTCGGCCTAGCGTGCGGAGGACCCGGGTTCGATTCCCGGCCAGGGCACATAGGAGAAGCGCCCATTTGCTTCTCCACCCCTCCGCCGCGCTTTCCTCTCTGTCTCTCTCTTCCCCTCCCGCAGCCAAGGCTCCATTGGAGCAAAGATGGCCCGGGCGCTGGGCATGGCTCTGTGGCCTCTGCCTCAGGCGCTAGAGTGGCTCTGGTCGCAATATGGCGACGCCCAGGATGGGCAGAGCATCGCCCCCTGGGGGGCAGAGCACCGCCCCTGGTGGGCGTGCCGGGTGGATCCTGGTCTGGCGCATGCGGGAGTCTGTCTGACTGTCTCTCCCTGTTTCCAGCTTCAGAAAAATGGAAAAAAAAACAAAACAAAAAAAAAAACAAACAAACAAAAAAAAAACCTGGACTTCTGACTCATGGAATTAATGAGATAAAGAATAGATCTTGGTCTGACCAGGTAGTGGCACAGTAGATAGAGCATCACCTGGGATGCAGAGGACCCAGGTTGAAAACCCCAAGGTTGCTGGTTTGAGCATGGGATTATAGAGCCCATGGTCTCTGGCTTGAAGCCCAAGATCACTGGCTTGAGCAAGGGGTCACTGGCTCAGCCGAAGCCCACTCAGTCAAGGCACACATGAAAAAACAATCAATGAACATCTAAGGAGCCACAATGAAAGATTGATGCTTCTCATCTCTCTCCCTTCCTGTCTGTCTGTATGTCTGTCTCTCTCAATAAAAAAAAAGAATATATCTTCTTTTATGTTGAGGTTCTGGTAATGTGTTCTGCAGCAAGAGAAAATTAATATAACCACCAACAAAGCCCTGATTATGCTGTAGTGCTATCCTAGCTATAGTCAGAATTTTATGCCATCAGTATGTAGACACATATTATTTTAGTAGAGTTTCTTATCTGATTTTAATCTCATGTAGTTGGCAGGTGCTAGGTACCTGTTATAAAATTGGATTGCATTGATTAATAGCTATAAACTACTTTGAAAGAAAATTATAAAATGTAAGAAGTAGGTTTAATTTTCACATTACCATCAACTTCTACTATTCTTTAATTTTAATGTTTATTTATTTATATAGTAAAAGGGGAAGGGAGAGAGAAAGAGAGAGAGAGAGAGAGAGGGAGGGAGAAACATCAAGCTGTTCCTGTATGTGCCCTGAGTGGAGATCAGACTGGCACCCCTGAGCTTCCAGAGGATGCCCAAGCAACCGAGCCCCCAGCCAGGGCAACACTCGACTATTCTTTATGAACTAGCATAGGAGTAAAAATAAATGTATTTTTGTCTTCCTTCTTGATTTCTTTCTTTTTGTGATTATACATTTATCCAAAATATATTTGTTAAATAGATTCTATATCTGTAAAAATGTTCTAGGTTAATGCATACTCAAAATGTTTTTAAAGAAGGGTTAGGAAACAACACCTCTTATAGTATTTAATTTTATTAAATATTATACAGTACTCTAAGAGGATATAATTATCCACATAATGGCATACAAACAAACTAAAAATTCCTCATAATCAAGAAGACCCAAACCAAATCAATCATTGTAATAGGTATAATGTCTAAAGTTTCATTCTAGTCAATTACATTTTGAGAGGAAATAAGAATTTATTTACGTATTTCTAATCAAAAGTCACATTATTTTTATAGCCTGTAGCTGTGTGAACAGGAGAAATGATGTTATCAACAATAATTTTTTATAAGCTAGAGTTTTTCTAGCAATCAGTTTAATAGAATTTGAAAATATGGTTTAAATAAAAGTTAGATACAAATTAAAGGGAAAATTCAATCACTGTCCATTTAAATATGTAGTGCTAAAAACTGCATGTTAAATATTTGAAGTGTCTGTTTTTACTCTTTTTTTCAAGTATAGATGAGGTTATTCACACTAATTTTTTCACAGATGAGCTATTCAAAGAATATTGTGAGAAAGTAAGGGGCACATTACCAAAGCCCAAGTTCACAGAATCAAAACAAAGATGGACATTCTTAAATTAGAGACTAATCTATGATGAAAATTTTGATTGATCAGTTCTATCATTTACTTACTATGATGAGACACAAATATTTCACCAAAATAACGAACAATGTAGTATCCAATAGCTATCATCACAGATAAATTTTCTATGCCTTGTTTAAGACACAAACTGCTGTATATTCAAAAATATTACAGTGTACATACCCCTGAAAACAAGCTCAGTGTGGAGGTTTAACAATTACACCAGAGCAGTTAATTAGGCATTTAGAGCTATTAGAAGTCGACAAAGCAAGCCTGGATGAATTATGCTCCTAGTTTCTAGGAGAAACAAGAAAAAATAAGATCTCCAGTGTATCTGTTCAATATCCAAATGAGGAAGAACATTGTTTTGAGGGCAAAACATGGGAGGCTCAACTTCTCTACTCTCATCCATCCTAAAATTCAAGAAAGGATCAAGAAAAAATTTGTTGGAAAAGTGAAAATATCATATCATTTTCACAGAACTATATTGAACACATTAATAAGATGAAATTAACTTTGCAAAATATGTCCTTGGGTAAAAACATAAGATGAAAATAAAACAATAGGATGAATGATTTAATTTCTGAAAAGCAGCTGATGCCCTGGCTCCCATCTAACATGCATCTGAAGCAAACTAAGAAGCATGGCAAGGAAAACAAATTATTAAGAAAATTGCATTTTAAATGTGTTGGAAACTCAACTGATTAAATTGAATTTTTCAAGAGAGTAATACAAACTAGGAAGATGGGCAAATCTAGTAGCCCTTGGCCCCCTGATCTAATTGTTAAATTCACAATGATTATATATGACTTAATATTATTGCAGTTTACCAAATTGACAAATGTAATTGCTGAGACTGATGAAAGAGAATATTGGGATGCTGCTTTGGATTCTGTTGGAAAGTACTTAGGAGTTGTCAGACGGTGCATATATTCAGAGGTCGAGAAGGGTAAGAAGGTAATGAGACTAGAGACCAAAAACAATTAGAGTGTCTAAAGCCTCAAACACAGTATAATTGTGGCTGTAGAGTAAGCAAAACAATTGAGTTTAATGTATTCATAATGTTTGTCAGACATGCAAGAAACAAAATATGAGGGATAGATAGAGTCTGAAAGCCTAAGTGCAGAATACTCCCTCATTCAGTCACTACGATATTCAGACAACAAATGCTTATTGATGCAAAATGAATGAAAGTGTGTCCTTGATGACTTTGTACACATAACATTAACAAATATCAGCACATGTTGAACAAAAGAAAGTGGAAATCACCCACTATTCAACTCTATTTGAACATGATTACAAAAGATAATAAAATTAAAATAATAATATTAGTGGTTTAAGTGATGAGATCAAGAATGTATTGGCCTGAATATAGATGAAGGAGGTCACTTCTGAGGAACTGTACAGGAAGTATAAATAAAATTAATTGATTAGTTAATACAAAGGAACTATCAAAAGAGTATTATAATCTCTAAGAACAATAATTGGTGGCAGTTTTGACAGTAGAAAATTGTTAGTGGAGGAAGGTGACATACATAGTCTGATTCTGACCCATTACATTTTATCTATTGAGAACTCATTTACAGTAAGAGAACCATTCATCTCTAAGCACCTTGAGAATGAAGAACACAGCTAATCCGTCTTTGTATCACAAGTACAAATCAAATGGTAGCAATACATATAGAAAAAAAATAATTTATAATTGTATAAATATGAAACATATTATATGAAGAATTTTTTGCGTAAATGAAAAGATCTTTTAATTTTATTTTGCCAGAGCAAAACTACTTCAAGAATTCAATATATAGGCTTCCCAATGTCTTTTTTTAAATCTTTTCTAAGATTACATTTATATCATCTTTATAATTTATCCTATTTAGTTAGATTAAAACACAACTTTTTTGTAAATTGACAAAATTTTTCATCTTATTTTTATTGACTGGCTTGTATTTATTTTCATGTATTTCTCTATTGTTGGATATTTATTTGTTTTCCTAATTTCAACTATAATAAAGAGTAAAACAATAAACATTATGCATACTTTCATATGAAACATTTTTTAGTTGTCAAATTAAAAAAAAATTTTTTTAAATTTTTTTATTGACTGTATTGTGGTGACGTTGGGTAATAAAGTTGTGTAGGTTTCAGGTGTGCAATTCTATAATATTACATCATCTATATATTGTGTGTTCACCTCCCAAAGTCAAGACTCCTTCTCTTACCATTTATTCTCCTTTACCCTCTTCTAGATTCTCCTTCCCCCTTCCCTCTTGTAATCACCATACGGTTGTTGATGTCTATCAGTCTTTGTCATTGCTTAATCCCTTCAACTTTTCCACCCAGATCCTCAACTCCCATCCCCTCTGACAGTTATCAGTTTGTTCTTTGTATTTATGATTTGTTTATTAATTTATTTCAATCATTAGATTCTAAACATAAGTGAAATCATATAGTACTTATATTTCTCTGAGTGGCTTATCTCACTTAGCATAATGCTCTCCAGCTCCATCCATGCTGTCACAAAAGGTAAGATTTCCTTCTTTTTTAAGTCTGAGTAGTGTTCCATTGTATAAATGTGCCACAGCTTTTTTACCCACTCATCTACTGATGGACACTTGAACTGTTTCCAAATCTTGGCTATTGTAAATAATGCTGCAATAAACATAGGGGTGCATATATTTTTTGGAATTAGTGTTTCATGTTTCTTTGGATATATTTCCAGATGTGAAATTACTGGGTTGTGAAGTGCTTTCATTTTTAATATTTTGAAGTAACTCCATATTGCTTTCCACAGTTGGTGCACCAATCTGCATTCCCACCAACCATGCATGAGGTCATCTGATAAGGACTTAGTATCCAGAATTTATAAGGAGCTTATAAACCTCAACACCAAACAAACAAACAAAGAAACAATTCATTTAAAAAATGGGCAAAAGACCTGAATACCCACTTCTCCAAAGAGGACATACAGATGGCCAATAGATATATAAAACGATGTTCAATGTCACTAATCATCAGAGAAATGCATATTAAAACCACAGTGAGATATGGCATCATACCTGTCAGAAGGGCTATCATCAATAATTCAACAAACAACAAGTGTTGGTGAGGATGTGAGAAAAGGGACTTTTCTTATGCTAAATTCTTAAAAACCTTTCCCAACCTGTTACTTTTTTCTAATCTATGTTATTTCTCAACCCAGTAGCAGCGAGCATAACCCCATAAAAAAGGCCAAATCGCATCTGTCTTTTAAACAAAATTCTTCGTTTGTTCTTTATTTCACCCAGAGTAAAAGCCATAATACTTACACTGTCACAGAATGTCCAGCATGTTTTAAGTAAAGCATACACCCTTCTTAAAGTTGTTGCCTGGAACAATTTGCCCTGTGATATTTATATGATTTACATCTTCATTTTCTTCATGTCTTTTCTAAAGTCTCTCTTTATTTGAGAGACCTTACTAAAACAGCAATATTGCTCTTATCTGGTTCTATTTATTTTTATAAATCACCTTCTAGCATGTTTTATTTTGATTAATTGTTTTTTGTCAGTCTTCACAAGAATAGATGTTCTTCAATAGCAAGTGACGTGTCTGTTTTGTTTACTGCCATATCCTTGCTCACACAAAGCATAACCCACATGTGAATGAAAGAATGAACAAATGCATGGAATGTAAGTTGGGATCAGCTCAACAAGTGTACTGGGCATCTTGTAAAGAATCTGTACACACTGGAGAAGTAAAGAGGTTTAGATTTTTTAAATAGATAATAATATGGTCACTCATTCATCTATTCAACAAATAATTATGGGATGTTAATCACATGACAAGTGATATGTTCAACACCAGGCACACCGAAATGACTGTAATAGACCCTGCCAAGACTTGTATTTTTATGTTCATAAAGAAAAATTCAGTTGTGGTTTTAAAAAGATCACTGATGTGGGTAAAAAATATCCCAGGGATTGGAGGACTGGATGTGGGGGCACCAGTACAGAGCATTCTGTAATGGAAGTCTGGGTTAGGGCAATAGCAACAAGTACAAAGAAAAAGGGGAATCAGAAAACATACTGCTCACAAAAATTAGGGAATATTTTATCACTTTAAAATATCCCCTAATTTTTGTGAGCAGTATACTTTCTCCTATTGGACATCAGTTAATAAATTGAAGGTACTTACTGTGAGTAAGCAAGCACATCATTGAATATGTCATAAAGAATATGGGGAGGCCCTGGCCAGTTGGCTCAGTGGTAGAGTGTCAGCCTGGCGTATGAATGTCCTGGGTTCAATTTCTGGTCAGAGCACAGAGGTGAAGAGACCATCTGCTTCTCCACTCCTCCCTTTCTCCTTTCTCTCTCTCTATGTCTCTCTTCCCTTCCTTCAGCCACAGTTCAGTTGGAACAAGTTGGCCCCAGGAACTGAGGAAGGCTCCATAGCCTCACCTCAGGCACTAAAATGGCTCAGTTGTGGAGCAGTGGAGCAATAGATCCAGATGGGAAGAACATCACCTAGTAGGCTTGTGGGGATCCAGGTCGGGGTGCATGCATGAGTCTGTTCCTTTGACTCCCCTACTTGTGAGGAGACAAGGAGATTCATAACAGGGCTGAGAAGATCTGAGTTACGTCCTCCGTCCCAGCACATACAGTGCCTGACCTGGCTTCCTCGTTATTGAGAGGATAGGGTAAGATGACCTCGTGTGCTTGTTAAAACCAGAGCGCGATGATATGCACACGAGTGCTCTGTAACCACTAGAACACAAGAGGAAACGTTGGTAGAAGAGGTGTTGAGATTGTGACTGTTTTTGACCACCAAACTCAAATTAGCCCAGGTGAGCAGACTCTCACTTAAGAAAAAAAAGCATAGAGGAAAATATTGATTTAGGTCCCTAAGAACCTCATTCAAGACAAGTTAGTAAAAATGTCAGTAGCTCCTGCACTCCCTAAATTTCAGCTATAAGTAGATAAAACAGCAGATTCATACTCTACTGAGCTTATGTTATTGACTATGGAAACAGGTAGGTTATTTCTCAGCAGCATAAGGCAGATGGTAGAAATGGAGATGCTCACTATCAGGATGACTTATCTGCAGCCTATGTTGATTCAGCATGAAACATAATAACCCAACTTTGAGTTACCCATCATATGTGAAATTAAAGCATTGTGAAAACTGAGATCTAAGGTGCTTGCAATAGTCTTTTTGAAATCAGGTGCCTTGTGGATAACAGAGTGAGATCATCAATCTTTATACTTGAAAATGTGTGATATCAAGAGCATTGTGAAAGACAGGTGGGCAGTGTGAGGACTGCAGTGCTGAGATACCCTGACCTCCAACAAAGTCTGATGTCATCTTTCCTCAAAAGACTCTTGTGTGATTCCATCTATGCCATTATAATAGTTTAGTGACTGAACGATAAAATTCCGTGAGTTTAGTGAGCAAGTTACAGAGAAGTAGAATATATATTTTGGTCATGAAAGATGCAAACTAGATGACACCATGGACATAGATTTACAAAATAAGAGAATGTTCTAATATTCTAAATATTCACACAGTTAGTGTTTGGAATTTGCAAGTGGCTGGGTAAACTAAATCGGGGTACAGAAGCAGGTTACAGATCACTGGATGTGCAGTCTCGAATCTAGTCAGGTTTTGGAAAGTGAAGGTCCCTTTCTCCCTATAGCATGTTCTTGATCTTCGATAAATTTGCAAGGACAGGACTTTAGGAGTTGCAGCTTTCTTGATCTTGGAAGTCTAGAGGTTGTTGTTACTATAGCATCATGGAATTTGGGGATTCAAACCTAATCTTTAAATTATTTCCTACCCCTTGTTCCTATTGATTCTCTCTCACTATAATACTGATATTGATAACATATGCAATATAGTTTCCAATATCATGGGACAATCAAGTAAATTAGCATTTATCTCTCTCTATATATAATGGGAAAAATAGCTATGCTTTTATACCTACAGCAAGTAAAAATGCTTTGATTTGTTGAATATATAATGCCAACGTATATAACTTGGACCCATGATCTTTTCAGCCTCTCTTGGTCCCTGTCCCAGTTGAAACTAAATCAGGCAGCCTAAAGAAACTCATGAATATTAAGACAAAATCATTTTAATGTACTGTTGGTCTACAAGGTGAATACTGTAGTATTATAAGTATAAAGACTATATCTGTTAGTTGAATGAGTTCCTAATTTTATTTTTAGTTTTGCTATAAGTAACAATACTTATTTATTTCTACTAAAAATGAAAATAAAACATTTTGAACTAGTAAAATGGTCTTTAATAGTCTTACTCATTTCAAATAAAGAATTCTCTATTAATATTATTATTATACTTTAATTTATTTGGCCTCGATTCTCTGAATAAAACCTTTCTATTTGAAATAAATTATTTGATTAGCCTTCTTGAATGATCATTTTTAGGTTTACTTTTAAAATAGTTGGACTACATTCTTTACTTAGTTATTGACTTATGAACAGATTTAACTTCTGAGTGCCAAGTAAAATTTTGTTTTTAAGCTGACTATAACCAAAGTGCACATATCTTTTGAGTTTTATGAAATCTGAACATTTTCCATTTCCCCTTTTAATTAAAATATTATTTCACTGCTCTATTTCCCCTATTTTTCTCTGAGTAGTTGAAACAACTGTAAATGGGAAATTTCAAAAGAACAGGAACACTTGGCTATATTTCTGGCTGATCAAGAAGCAGAAAATGCAGGAAATCTAATGAGAAAGCTTATTATTATGATTTGCACAGCTCAGCTTTTGCATAATCAAGCATGTCAATACACTCACGCATTTGTGAATGCTGCTTAGAACCACACATCTGAATCTTTTTAATGTTACTCCATTACCATTGCTTTTGCTGTCCCACTCAGGAAGCCATCATCTCTGACCTCAATTTTCAAAATGGGCCAGCTTAAAACAAAGACTGGATGTGTTTCCTAATCCTATCAAACCTTTTTTTTTAAAAAAGCAGAATGAAAACAGGTGGTGTTCTCCATTTATAAAGAAGATGAATTATGAACTGTAATCTGAATATGGCTGTGATTATACAGGTATAATTGCTCATCTGAAAGTTGGTAGAATTGTAGAAAAAGCTATGTAATATTCAGGTGATCTTTGTTAGCATCTGTGGTGTTTTTGTTCCCTTAAAATCATGCAATATTTCAGTTAATGTTATAGGAACATATGTTGCTATTTGTCAACATGATAGTGTAATGCATATACATGCAGGAGGGAATCATGCCAAGGAAACTGCATCTATATACTCTCAAAAGAACTGATGTGAGTAGTAAATACCCTTCACTCCCTTTCTCATTCTTCCTTCATCCTTGTACTTAAGACACACATGAAAAGATGTTGGAATGATGAGGACTGTAATCCATAGTTCACTATCATAATCCAGCAATATTTTAAAACTCTGGGTCAATGGATAAAAATAACTATACGGCTATTCATTTTATAGCTATTTGTTATATAATTATTGTTATTTTATTGTCTTTGTGATTATTAAATGAATAGTTGACTAGTGAACCTGAATAAGAGAAAATAGATTTTAAATCACGCTTTTCATGTGTTTTTATGTATAATAAAGGGAAATAAAATTTGGGCATCAGTGATCAGTTCTTTCTAAAAAAAACCTGTATGAATAAGAGAGAAAACACAGATGAATAGTAAAATTCAGTGGGTTTGTAGCTAATTGAAGAATCCCTTACAAAGGTTACTGTTTCGTGGATTCTTGATGACCTGTAAAGGCTGCACATGGTGAATTGACATGGGAACAGGGATCTACAGTTAATATTCAGGAGAGGACATTAAAGCCTTTTTCATTAAATTTACAGATTGCAACGAATCTATACAGAATTCTATGTCAGAATACAAAATGATGTCAACAACATGAAGAAAATAATTAACAAATAATGAGATGGCTTTCAAAACATTAAATAGAAAGCACTGACCTTGCTCTGTAATAAAATTGTTTTCTGCAAATATAATATAGTATGGGAAGTTGAGACATAACAAAAACATGTGTTAGGGATTTTATCTGGTGGAAAGATTAATAAGAAACAACTGCATGATTAATAAAAGCACTCATGACATTTAGACTACAACTCCCTCTGGACTGGCTTTTAAGTGTTCCAAAGACAGATTTTAATGTTTCTTCAACAAACTTATATGTCTAGGCCTAATTTTGAAATTAAATTAGTATATTAGAATTTAAAATTCTGAAGGTAGACATATTATCATAATATGCAAAGATTTTTAAAAAGTATTCCAAAATAGACTAAAGTATATCTAAGAAAACACATTTAATACTAACTTTGAAATATTAATCTGCTTAAAAATATAGGCAAATCCACATATAAAATTCATAAACATAGAAAGTTACCTGATAAAATATACAAATATCCCAACTTGTTCAAATGAATCAAGAAAACCTAACTGAAAACACTAATGCAATTTTATTTTTCCTAATAAGTCAAAAGAAAAAGTCGCAATCACAAAAAAGCTATGCATTCTCAACTCATATGAAATATATTTTTAGAATATTTATCAAAAGCTATAAATTCACACATTTTGACTTCTTCACTCTTTTATTTCAATCCTAATTATTAGACATTTTTCTATGCAAATATAAAAGCAGGATAAAAACTTTAGTATGTAAGTGTTCCTTGAAATAGTACATGAAACTTTTGAGAGTAGTCAATGGACTCCACGATAAAGAAATGATCAGTTTGATTATGATTGTCTTCTCAATGAAATATCAATGCACTATAAAAAATTTATGAAGTTTTTTATAAAAAACATATAGTTACGATATAGTGTCAAGTAGATGCCAGGTTACTAATTATAAACACATTATTATAAAGCTGCATGAAATATATAGGCACATGTTAAAAATTAAGAGGATCTTTCAAATATTGACAATAATTTTTTTTTAGGATAGCTAAAAGATGGGATGATGTTCACACTGAATTACTTTAAAATATATTTATAAAATAAAATCACACCTAGACCCAAGAATAAAGTCTAGGACCTATAGTTACTTATATATACCTGATACTGAAAAAAATCATAGATGAGTTAGTATCAAAATAAAGGAAGTCCAGAAAATAATTTTAAAAAATCTTTGGAAACTATTGTTATTTAATAAATAGGCAGAGGATGAAAACTTGCATTAGCCTGATTTAAAAAAAAAAAGCAGACTGAAAAAGATTTTAGCAGCTACTACATCCACAAAGTGAAAACAGTTTAGTTCTACACGAGGCTGGTACAGTATCTGTAGTTTCCTCGCCTCCCTAACTGTCCTTGAATACAAACAACAAACCATTACTCCTCCGCAGCAACCAGATTATATTTCTCCACCCTCAGAAACCTGAAACAACTGATGTGCTTGTTTTTAATTTAGCAGTAGCAAACCTTGGTCCAAGCTGTCAGTTTTGGATTGGCTTCAAAGAGGCTGCATCCGGGATAAAAGGCTCTTGAAGGAAACTGTCTGTTCTGATCCCCTCTCTAAAATCTGGGAGAGCCACTCCAGCAGACGGTGAAATTAGTCTGGGTCAGGCAATATGGCAGAAAGCACTGTGCACTCTTACTCGACTCAGGCAAAAGCAGGAGTTGAGTGCCGCCTCTTCTCTTCTTGAGTCTGAGTGTGTGTCTAAGGGCATCGCAGTTCCCCCACCCTCTCCCCTACACCCACTATCTTCTCAGCTAGGTAATGCTCTCGTTCCAATCCCCACCTCTCATCATCGCCCTTCAACCCAAGAATCTCCGTCTTTCTGAGCCAAAACTTATAAAATTACAAACAAGTTTAGCTTACCTGTTGCAGGCAAGTTAGAGAGCACAACAGAAATGTGTAACTGAAGACTGGAAGTAAGGGGTACATTTTTACATGACCACTGACCCTAACACTGTGTTTGCCAGGAAATCTTCAGTAAAATACCTGTCCATACTGACCCAAATGGAGTCTTGAAAGTTACTACAATGACTGTTCATTAATCAAAAATATTTTACTGAACACTTACCAGCCTGGCACAGGAAACATTGAGATGAATATAATTTGCTTCAAGGTTAATGTTTAACAGATGAAATAAAAAAAAAAAAGAGCATGTGAGAATACTTACAGTACTTTGATATGTATTAATAATAGTACAGATGTAAAATTACACCACCAATAAGATGGAATCCTAGCAAAGTATAAGGGATGGGGTAGGCAGATGTTAAAGTATAAGGGAAGGGTCCTTTGTATAGAGTCTAGAAACACTTGCAGAAATTCCCCTGTAGAATTACTAGACCATTCCAGGCAGAAGGAAAAGCAGAGATGAGGTAGAGACACTTGAAATAATAATCATTGTAAAGGAAGTCTTAATGATTCTTTGTGACTACCGCAAAGGACACATGGTTGCAGAGTGCTAGGGAAGGAGCCTTTAATAGATTTCATTGGGATGCTATTTTGGAATATGTATTTAAAAAAAGGGAGAATAGAGTTAGGTGATATGTCTTGAGGCTGTGAAAATAATCTGAAAGATGTTGAGATACTAAAAGGGTCATTGGAACTGAGAAGAGGCCTGGATATGAGATATATTGTAGAATATAAGAGAAATTTTTGAACAGGGATTCACAGAACTTGCACTGAGAAAGAATAGGTAGCTCTCCTAAAGCAAAATCACTGTTTCAGCTGAGATCGTTTTCAGGAATGTGTTTGTTTTAAATGTATGTCTTGTTATAGTTAATATATTTTATGGTTGTTTTGCACAGAAGCAGAGCCTGCTATGGCTACAAGCAGTTTACTGTGTAGGTTTTCTCCAGAAGCACTAGTAGGAGAGTAGGAATGTGAGACAGAGAGAGTCAATACAGGTGCATAAGAGAGCAGGTTTCCACTGTGAGTTACTGAAGCTCGGTCCCACTGGGACATGCTTCCAAATTATTCCACCCAAAGTGTGATTCCATTCATCAACTCCATCTGTCAACTGGTTGTATACTACTCCTAGGGGCATTAAATTGTTTGCACTTTACCTTGACCCTTGCCCACAGACTGAGAATATTTTTATAGCCAAAGAACACCTCCACACAGAGTCACAGGTGTTTGCAGTGAGAGGCTGTCAGAACTGTGAGTGCCAGGGAGATCTGGGTGGGACCACAACGCATCTGCTATACACATTAAATCAGTATTTCTCAACCGAGACTTTATGTCTAGGTTTCTATAATGAATTTTAATGTCTTCAAAAAAGTTTTTTTTTTTTATCTTTCATGAACATAGCTTAAGTATATTCTAAATCTGAATAGTAACTTTAAACTTGTTTGCTTCCTGATGATTTCAGTGTCTAAATGATAAATGATACCAAGAAGTATAAATTTAAATAGTAAATAAGAAAAGTAAGTCAATGAATATTGTATGAATAGAGGTTTCAGAGAAGTGTAAATAGAGAAAAGTTGGAGATGTTATTCACAGGACCCAACCTAATAGAGACATACTGTTATGGGGTTTAATTGTGTCTGAAACAGATTGACATTACTCTTCTAAGATCTAAATTCCATGACATATCTAGCTTCGCAAAAGTATCTACGATGGTCAATTTTATGTGTTAACTTGGCTGGGCTCTAGGGCCTAGACCAGTGGTAGTCAACCTGGTCCCTACCGCCCACTAGTGGGCATTCTAGCTTTCATGGTGGGTGGTAGTGGAGCAACCAAGTATAAATAAAAAGATTTAACTATAGTAAGTTGTTTTATAAAGATTCATTCTGCCAAACTTAGTGAAAATCCGACATAAAGTACTTGGTAAGTAATTATTATTATATGCTTTAACTTGCTGTAACTCTGCTTTATAAATTTTATAAAATAAAGTTACTTCCCTACTTTATAAATTACCATTGCTGTGGAACCAGTGGGTGGTTAGAAAATTTTACTACCAACAAAGATACAAAAGTGGGCGGTAGGTATAAAAAGGTTGGCTACCCCTGGATTAGATATTTGGTCAAACATTATTTTGGATGTTTCTGTGAGTGTTTTTTGGATGAGATTAATATTTAAATTAGTGGACTTTGATAAAGCAGATTGTCCTTCAGAATGTAGGTAGGCTTTATTCAATCAGAAAGAACAAAGACTGACCTATCTGGAAAAAGGAGGAATTCTGCCGGCTTTTGGAAAATACTGATTAATCTTAAGTATCTGCCCTTTAATAAATTACCTGAACTAATGTGGCATGAAAATGGTAGCATTGGTCCACCTTGAGCCATCTTTGGGCCACTGAGAGAGGGTTGGAATATGCAAAATATGACAGTTGCTATATGATTATTCAAACATAAAGGTAGAGCAAGAAAAATAATTATTTCACTAACAAAGTCTGGAAAACTGTATGAGCAATGTCTCACAAGTATACATACAATTGCTGAATTAGTTATAAAAATAGCATACTTAAGATAAAAGACATGTAAAACTAATGGTTGGGTGTGGCATACTTTTTAAAATAAAAAATAGAAAAGTTTAATCCATTCCATTTGGCAAAAAGTAACATGTGGTTGAGCTTAATTAAACTGGTGAATTTCAAATTACACCACTGACTGGCTTCAAACAGCTGTTATTTTTCTTAAAATGACATTTGTAGAGTCATCTTAAAAGTGTTTGGACCTAATTTATTTTCATTATTAAATGGAATCTATGTTTTACATGTTGTATTATAGATTACATAATATATTACATAAAATAAACAATTCATCTGATTTCTTATAAAGCTTGAATTTAATCTAAACAAACTACCTATAGAAATCTTAAAATCAAATAAATATTGAAATATGTTAAATACAATCTTCTGTGCTATAACATTTTATGACTGTATAATTAAATTTATAATGTACAGTAAATATTTACAGTCTGATTTCATGATCTAAAAAGAATGTCCAGCTATTCAGGAAAGATTCATGTGTTTTTCCATGATTTTACTGCAGGAGCTTTGTCATAGCTTTTGTCACACAGTGATTGGGTATATGAACTTGTGATTAATTCTGGAGCATGAACAGACTTTTTTGGAGGAGAGAGGACTGTTAATTTCTATTTTATAGTCTACTAGCACTCAATATGAGAGTGGAAGTCTTTTTTATATCTGTCCTTTTACTGTGATAAGAGGGTCCCTCTCACTCTTCATTCAACCCCTCATATAAAGTACTACTACTGAGACAGATTTAGCAATACATCCATTTCATGAAAAATGCAAAAGTTATTCAATACGTGAATTCATGTTCACAGACACTTGGAAAGGAGCTAAGCTGACCTTGAACACTAGACATCATACAACATTTTGGTAACTCTGCCACCCATTAACTGTCACTGAAAAATATGTAAAGTCTCTGAATAGTATACTGCTCTCAAAAAATATGATATTCTATTGCTTCATATTTATTTTGAAATATCCCCTAATTTTTGTGATTAATATATGTTCCTCAGTTGGGTATTGTGGGAAATAGAAAAAGGTTTCCAGTTTTCAATATTTTTTTTTCAGAGACAAAAAGAGAGTCAGAGAGAGTCAGAGGGATAGATAGGGACAGACAGACAGGAACGGAGAGAGATGAGAAACACCAATCATCATTTTTTGTTACGACACCTTAGTTGTTCATTGATTGCTTTCTCATTGTGCCTTGACCTAGGAGCTACAGCAGACTGAGTTCCTTGTTCAAGGCAGCAACCTTGGGTTCGAGCTGATGAGCTTTGCTCAAACCAGATGAGCCCGTGCTCAAGCTAGCGAACTCAGGGTCTCGAACCTGGTTCCTCCGCATCCCAGTCCAATGCTCTATCCACTGTACCACCACCTGGTCAGGCTCCAGTTTTCAATTAAATAGAATAAAATTTGATTCTACTCCAAATAACTATTTTTTTAAAAAAAATAACAATTAGACAGCAATAGTTTTAATTGTTCATAGAACAAATATTTTCATTTTCTCGGGCACATTTCAAGTTTTTTTGCTCTGTCAACAAGACTCTTTGGGAACTGAAACTCTGAGTCTTAGTGTATCTATTTAAAAATCTGCAGACACTTGGAATTTTTAAACAAAATGGGATATTTTTCATAAAAAAATAGCTGTTAAGTATACTATCAAACTTGCAGATTGAATATTTTAATGTTATATTTTTGGTCACTGAATCAAAATTTTTCTCCAGTGAATACATAATCACTATAACATATCACAAGTACTTGTTTCAAGTATCTGCTTTTAACTTATTTTCAAAAGTATGAGTATTTTTTAATTAAATTTTTTTTTAATTTATTCATTTTTTAGAGAGGAGAAAGAGAAAGAGAGAGAGAGACAGAAGAGGGAGGAGCAGGAAGCATCAACTCCCATATGTGCCTTGACCAGACAAGTGCAGGGTTTCGAACTGGCGACCTCAGTGTTCCAGGTTGACGCTTTATCCACTGCGCCACCACAGGTCAGACCAAAAGTATGAGTATTTTTATAACTAGTGGTGAAAACTACTCATTCGATAAAATGCACCCCTCAACTGACATTCAGGTTGGCACCTTGCTCTCTCAGACTTCCTACTGTCACATACCATTTTGTTTTGTTTCCCTCCTTGTTTTATTTAGTGCCTAGTTAGTTTGCTTAGCTAATTATTATCGGTTCAGCTGCTGAGTTCTGCAGTACATATTGCATTAATATAGTTGTTGTTGCACTCCAGTTGTTTCTCATGGTACCCACAACAAATGATCTTCCTAATACCACTGCTAAACAAGAATTATAGGTATACATGCACTGTTTCCAGGAACATTCAGTCTCCGTATTGATTGAGACCCCAAGAGATGAAATGTTATGACAACATGAGTGAGTTTGTGTGTTGGTTGATTATTTTTTTGTTTGTTTGTTTTTGTTTTTTCTTTTTCTTTTTTTTATTTTTTATTTTCTGAAGCTGGAAACGGGGAGAGACAGTCAGACAGACTCCCGCATGCGCCCAACTGGGATCCACCCGGCACGTCCACCAGGGGGCGACGCTCTGCCCACCAGGGGGCGATGCTCTGCCCCTCCGGGGCTCGCTCTGCCGCAACCAGAGCCACTCTAGTGCCTGGGGCAGAGGCCAAGGAGCCATCTCTAGCGCCCGGGCCATCTTTGCTCCAATGGAGCCTTGGCTGCGGGAGGGGAAGAGAGAGACAGAGAGGAAGGAGGGGGGGGTGGAGAAGCAAATGGGCGCCTCTCCTATGTGCCCTGGCCGGGAACCGAACCTGGGTCCCCCACACGCCAGGCCGACGCTCTACCGCTGAGCCAACCGGCCAGGGCCATTGGTTGATTGTTTGAATTGTATTTATTTTTTGGGTGCTTTTTTTTTTTTTTTTTTTACTTATTTACCTTGATGGTACTGGTTTTTATTTTCTATTTTGGGGGGGAATAATTGGAAGAGGAAAGCAGGTCTCCTTTTTTATAAAATAATTTTTTCAAAAGCAGCCATTGTGAAATGTAGATACCTTTACAGAAATCATGTTGCTCAAGTTGTTTTATATATGGTGAAATGTGACTTTGTTTTTTTATTGACAACATTGAATTATAACTATTACATGTTTACTTATGCCAATTCTGCCTGTTCCCTCTGATTTTTCTACTTCTCTTTTTTTCCTTTTATTTTAATTTGATTTATCACCCTTGTTACTCCTCTATTTTGCTGCTGTAATTTTTGTTACTTATCTCACTGGTTTGCTTTGTTTAGCTATCCAATTATTTTTACCAATTAAATCATAATAGATTTCACATGAAGAACCTAGGAAGAATTCTTGCCTCAGGCAATTGAGAGAATAATAGAGAAGATGTCTATGAGGCTTAGATTGCAGGAGTTTTTAAGTCTATTTAGTTTTGAAGAAAAAGAAGTGGTTAAGTGTAGTGAGTTGGGGAGCTTGGAAACACACTGAAATGGAGTTATATTAATAATGGACAAATGAGGCGGGGGTTACTAATAAGTAGGTCAATTAAATTATGATAGAGATACAACAAAACCTCACCCAAAACAATGAAAAGCTCTAAAGGGAGTATTTCCCTACAGAGTGCTCTGCATCTGGTTGAAACGCCCAGATCTTTATACTACACCTCATGCATCAGCCAGATCCAGGCTATTCCAAGGAAGGCATGACGCTGGGCAAGGCAGCTCTCTGAAACTGAGAAAATCCCTACAGGAGCTGATACCTGGAGGGTTTCTGGTGACAGAACTCCCACAGATGGAAATAAATCCTTCCTTAACCAGGGACCTGGGTGGAGCTTCACTGTGTCTACAACATCAGAGAGGAGTCATTTGGAATATATCATAGACAGATGTTTGAGTATATACAATCTGGCTCAGTCCCAGGATATTGTTCCAAGTTTTATGATGAAGAAAGCTGTGAAACTAAGTGAAAATTAACTTTTAGGACCTAAAATAAACTGTAATGTCTCCAAGGTCCGAATATTTCAGAAGACTCAAAAATTCATTAAAAAAATTAAACTTTAATATTCTTAGAACTATATAACATAAACAATAGTTATTACATTATTATGAATAACCCTTATCCATTCAGCAAGAATTTACACATTGTTACTATGCTTAATCCTATGTTAGAGGTGATGTTGATGATTTCGTATTCAGATAAGCTTATATGCCGTGTTTTTTGAACTCACCCAGGAACTCACATTTTGTTATCGACCCCTTCAGATCAAAGACTCAAACCAAGGTCCTTCTGAGTACTGTTAGGTAAAGCAAAGCAGAAATTTCATTCTTTGATCAAGGAATAGAGAAGGGTGAGTTCATGCTCTAAGGGCACCTTCTCTCTGACTGGAAAGGAGCCTCCTGTATTTATAAATGCAGCATGAAGTGATTAAGTTATTTTAGGCATGCATAGTTATTCTTCTGCGGCATTCAGCCCTTTGCACATAGTCCTTTCCACACATGATGCTCCATCTCTATACTAGTCTTTGCATTTTGGTACCTTAGTCTTTGTGCTCAGCCCTCCTCATTTTGAAATAGGGAGTCCTTTTCAGTTCCTGTAAACAAACATACTCATGATACAATTTAGGTATTGACAAACATTAGTGTCTTTTAGTCCAGTGAAAATTTATTCTTCTCTATTGTTTGAATTCATTGCATATATTAAGTCAATAGGGAAAGAGAAAGAATGGTGAGTGAGATGTTTCTAAAGACCAGGTCTAGAAGTAGCACTGATCATTATACTCATATGGATTGACCATAACTCAGTCACAGATCCACACTGCACTGCAATGGAGACTATAAAATGAAGCATGGCAGGGCTCCAGGAAAAATAGGACAAGTTGGGCACTGGTGAACATTTATAGCCTCTGCAACAGCTCCTGAGAAGAGTGAGAATATAGAGAGAATCTTAAAAAAGCAAAACTGCTAGTAAGGTAATTATATTGACTTCGAGTTCAAAGCAAGGAGAGTATGATTGTCATTCATACTACCTGAGGACAGTTTGTGGAAGGAAAAACTACAAAATAAGAATAATGGATTGCATTTTTGATCTATTAAGCAATTATTCTAAAAACTATTTGAAAGTTACATAAGGAAAAATCTCAACAATTTATCATTTAATTTTTTTTTCTTTCATTTGAAGTACATAATGTACAAAGACCTATTGTTAAGAAGTTGGATTATTTCTATTTACTGAATTATAAACTTCTTGTACTTTGAGACATTCAATGTGCATATTATATAATCCTCTATAAAGATTCAATAATTACTGAAGTGTGGAATGATGGATTACAAGAATTATTTTATTTGAAACAAAAATAAGTATTTCCAAACTCTTGTAAGTGTCAAGAAAAGTAATAACATGTGTTGATACATTGTTATAGTTCAGTGGCATTTCAATTCTATATGAGGTTAGGATGGAGAGGAAGGAGTGTCTCTAAATATCTATGCACTTTTAGTGTATAAACACTTGAGAAAATGTGAGCTTAAGAGTATAGTAAAGAAAGAAATTGGCAAGTATATAGTAATCAACCTCCTAAAATTTCTTCCTGAAAATACAGGGTTGGTAAAAGCAGATTTACTGATACGAGTATGCAAAATAGTTTATTCTTATATTCTTATTATATTATTTCCCATACAAACAATTGTAAACCTACTATTGCCCCACCCTGTATACGAAATGACTTCACAGCTATGAAAATACTATGAGGAACCACACCATGAATATTACTTGTGGATAGAGAATACTAAAACTGAAAATGCAGCTGTGACTAAAAGAGAAGAAAAAGCCCAGGATGTGGTTACACATGCTCCCACCATACCCCACTGTACAACAATGCTTTGTGGTTCATGAAGTCAAACCAGGAAAAATATGCATGGAAAACAAAGGGTGATGCCAGCTAAAGAACTAAAGGAGGGCTGGGAAAACATTAAGAAAGATAAAATTCATTATAAATATGATAACACAAAATAAGTAACTGAGGAGATAAGAAAATGCAGTATGAAAAGGGGGTTCAAGTTAGGATAATTTATGGTACCGGAAACCATATAAAAGGCTAAGCACACTATTATTTAAAGTCATTTTAACTT
This sequence comes from Saccopteryx leptura, assembly GCF_036850995.1. NCBI lineage: Eukaryota > Metazoa > Chordata > Mammalia > Chiroptera > Emballonuridae > Saccopteryx > Saccopteryx leptura. The sequence continues at coordinate 161,821,482 of NC_089506.1, read as the reverse complement.
GGTTTAAATGAGTAAGCCAATTTAAACAGACTCACTTCCAAACACGTATCTTCTGATGGAGAAAAAAAGCAAAAACAAACAAACAAAAAACATTTTGGAAATTGAGTGATAAAGAGGAAAAAAGAAAAACTGGAAATTTTAGTATCTTGAAAAACAAAATAGAATTGCAAAAATCATAGTACTCACTATTGCTCTGTGACCAACAAAATATCACATCTAATGATGGTAAATTTTTATTTAACCCTGGTAGGGAAAACATTTTCTAACTTTGGCTTAAAATCTAGAGGCAATAAAAACACACACAAACACACACACATGAAAACAGCTAACTGGATTACTTTAAAAATGGCATGCTAAAACCCACCATAAATAAAATGGAAAGACTAACTATATATTAAAGCCAGGAGAAAACAGTCACAAAATATAGCACATATAAAATAATTATAACTCTAAAAGAAGTAATTCCCTTAAAAATTGATAAGCCAAGGACTCAAAAACCTAATGTAAAAATAGGAAAAACATATGAATAGACAATTCTAAAATAACAGTAAAAATGGTCTTTAAATATATAATAACATGTTTATACTTACTCATAGTTAGAAATAGGAAATTAAAAAACACTACGGTAACATTTCTTACCTATTAGTCTATCAATATCTGGTTATCTATTTATCAGCACATCTGTAGTAGTCTATTGAGAAATAGATACGCTTGTGTTATTGGTGGTAAGTGAAATTAGCACAACACTTCTGTACTATGCAGATATTTAATAATACTTAATAAAACTGCTCATACACTTACTTTTATGAGATTATAAGTAGGAGACTATCCTGCAAATGTAGCTTCAGTTATTTGAAAATATATATTCCTAAAGTTATTGAATATAGCATTGTTTGTAATTATGGTTGGAAAAATTATAATGGTACATCTACACAGTGGAGAACTATGCAGCTGTTCAAAAAACTGTGGAAAATATCTACCAGCTGACAGTTAAATGACTTCTTGAATATACTGGAAAGTAAAAAAAAAAATGCCCAAATGAGTACTCACATTATGTTACACCTCATATAAAGAGAATAGGATATAAAAACATACACACATACATGCTCACTGGACACCCACTGAATGTGGCCAAATGGTGGTACAAGGCAAGAATGTAAAAGCGCTAGCAAAGATGAAGAAGGAGTGATGTTAATTTAACTATTTAATAACCTGACTCTTAGAAACATAACTATGTTTTACATACCATTCACACTCACAAAAACAAAACAAAACAAAACAATTGAAACCAAGCAGCATGTGGAGGAAAGCCAAAGTAAATTCATACACTAACAAATACCTTAATAGTACTATGCAATTGTACTAAACAAAACATAAAACAAAACAAAACTGAAGAAAATTTTACAAACTAGTAGATCAGTACTCTTCAAAGGTGTCAAGATCTTGAAAGACATATATGGTTATATAAATTATAATATTAGAGGAAGCTAGGCAAAGGATATACAGGAATCTTGTTGCTACTTCTGCAAATTTTCTGTAAGTTTAAATTTAGTTTAAATAAATTGCTAAAAGATAAAGGGATGGATTGTCTGAAATGTAGAATTAGGATTTCATTTTCTCAGTAACAAATTTAGAATAAATGATAGTGTTTGAATAGCTCTGATAAAGCGTATTTTTAAACTTTATAAATAGATGATTAGTAAATAATATATATTATGTAAAAGAAAATAGCATTAATAAAGGGCCAGGTAGACAGAGTTGGTAAATGCTCAGTAATGCAAAGATGACCTCCTATTAATTGTTCAACTTAATCTACACCACTAAATCAAATAATATAATAAAATAAAATAGAATGGATAGTATTAGTCATTGTGAATATTTTTTTACCATATATCTTATACACAGTTTGATGATGATAAATTTTCAATAACTGGTAGGTTAATGGTTTAAAATTCAGTCCTGACTTAATAACAATAAAGTAAATAATAGTATTTGATAGGAATAAAGTCAATAAATACAATCAGAATAACATTTTTATGGTTAGTCATATTTACAACAAGAAATCATCCATAAATTTTAATTCTAATAGTGTAAGACTTGGGTCCAGTCAAAGTAAGATAACTGTAAAGCAACTATATCATGTAAATTATTAAAGTTTCCTAAACCAAAGATTTAACTTTTTTCAGTATTTTGTCTCAAAGACTTTATTTTCCCTTTCTTGATCACAAATTCTCAGGGAATATTTCAGTGTGAATTAAGGATTAATCAAGTTAATCAGTAGTGAAATGAACTATGTTATAAGACAGATCTTAATCCTAATGTAATGGTATGTGGATGAGGGCTTTTGGAAGGCAAGTAGGTCATAAGGGTTGAGCCCCTCCAGTGAATGAGATTAGTGCCCTTATTTATAAGAAGAGATCTGAGAACTAGCTAACTCTCTTTTCAACACATGAAGACACAGCAAGAAGTATGTCCTCTGTAAACAAGGTTGAAGGCACTCTCCAAGAACCTTACCATGCTGGCAGCCTAAACTTGAGCCTCCAAAATGTGAGAAATAAATGTTTATTGTTTAAGTTACCATGTTTATGATAATTTTTTTTTGCAGCAGCAGCCTCACCGTTTCAAACCATCTACACTTAAGAAACTAAGAGGTATCTTCAGATGGAGATGGAGCAAGGAAAATTCTAACCAGCAAAAAGAATCACAGATTGTTTAAGGGTTTAAACCATTTTACACCATAACTTTGCTGAAATATAACCAAAACAGTAGAACTGTAGTTCTAACATTTATTGCTTTCCACAATTTAAGCTCCACTATTTCAAAAGCTAACAAAATGATCACAAACCAGTCTATACAAATGGAGATTTATGTATCTTTACTATTTCCAAAATCAGGTGTATATAGGGAAGAAAAAAAAGGTGTGTTTCTGAATGTTGACTTTAATAGATATTAGCAAAATGAAAATGATATATTTCCTTTCAAAGGTGCCTAAAAGCTAATATTGAACTGTGGGTAGATGCAGTAACAGAAAATAAGGCCACGTGCTATTTATTTAGAAACATAATCATTACCATGAAAAGGAAGCTCTCTACCTCGTGAATTTTCATTTTGAGGGAAAGTCTAGGGCCAGAATTTTTAGGAGACACACTCACTTTATTAAAATAGTCAAGCGTATGACTTAGCATCATCATTTTAGCATTGATTCATAATTTTAGTCATTCTGCAGTTTGATGATAATAGCACATCTCATTGGAGAGCTGCTTTTCATTTTGCTTTTGTGGTTTGGAAGGTTCCACTTCCTAATCTCAAATATCTCTTTGCATGAAGTTGCCAATTACCATAGCTAAAATTTTCCTCCCAAATGTGTCACTGAGGTGGCTACATCACATAGAGACCTTTTCTTGATTCTATTGTATATGACACCTCCTTTTGGGCACCATGCCTTTGCTTCTGCTTAAGTTCCTTCATCAACTGCTCTTCACTCCTGCAGAGCGCTCTGCAGAGTCGAAGGCAGCTATGCAGAGGAAAAGGTTGCATAGTACTCTAAGAACATTATTATCATCCCTTCTTCCTTTTAGAAACTGATTTTATCTTGGGGGAAAAAACTAAACACACAGAGTTTACATCACATTCATACAACCTGATACACATAAAATTCAGGACAGTGAATGTAATATTGATTTCCATTAATGTACAAAAGGCTGGTTTTTTTAAATCACTGATTCCACATCATATTTTGGGTGTTTTATTTTTCTTATCTTTCAAGAAATGTGAGGTGGAGGTTGGAACGACTATTGAAATACTGAGACCTGTATGGTTGGCTCAGTAAATAGAGTCTCGGCCTGGTGTGCAGATATTCCAGATTCGATCCCCAGTCAGGACACACATGAGAAGGGACCATCTGCTTCTCTTCCCCGCCTCTTCCCTTTCTCTCTCTCTTCCCCTCCTGCAGCCTGTGACTCAATTGGTCCAAGCATTGGCCTCAAGCGCTGAGGAGAATTCAGTTGATTTGAGTATTCATCCCAGATAGATGTTGCTGGGTGGATCCCAGTGGTGCACATGCAGAAGTCTGTCTTTCATCCTGTCACTATAAATTAAATAAAATAAAGAAATACTAAAATTCCAATCACTTATACTAAAAGTAATATGGACTTCTATTGTGTTTCATAATGTTGGACCATAGATTGTCTTCATGCATTTGCAAACCACATTTCTGTAAAGCTAAATGACTTAAAAAATGGCATTTGCTCTGTACGGCAAATCACCTGAAGATTGTGGCAAATCAGATTTACTTTGATCCTCTAATTAGAATAAGATGTTAAATATCCAGTAGTTTAAACAGGACACTTGAATTACTTTTTTTTTTTTTTTTTTTTTAACAAAAGGCATCATTTTTTGTTGTAAAGATAGAAGTCATTTGTCCTTCCACACAAAACTGAAGGCCAAATATAAGATGAAAAGAATTAAATAAAACAGACTAAAAGACCCATGAACTCAAATAAATTTTCATGAACTGAAATATATTTAGTGGATTAAATACTGAGCTTCTTTGCTTTAAGTAATCTATTTCATATTTGTTAATCCTCCAGCTTAATTCTCAATAAGTAAATTTGTCAGGCAATTATATAAAGTTGGTTTAATTTTCTACTTACCAAAAGAACTTATTATGTTTCTTTCACATCTAAATTTCTATAACTAATTCTTTTCTCATCTTGTTTCTTGATAACGTTAAAAATGTTTTATGATTGCTATAATAACTATTTGCAAACATTTAACAAATATACCTCTAAGGTTCTAAATATGGTGATTTACCTTTTTAAATGTTATTTAGTTTGATAAACCTAAGAAAAAATTATGAATACTATAAAGACTAATAGTCAATATGTTTTATTTTTAAAATGTAGTTCTGGAGTTTAAAAGGTGACTCCAAGGCTCTATTTAATGAATGCATTTCCAAGCATTCATTGTTCTAATTTGAAACATTCAACAAGTCCAACACTCTCCACTTTGCCTATAAATCTGCATAATGACTCTTCAGGTTTCACATGAAGAATTTATACAAAATAGCAGAGCTGATTATGGCGGTCTCCAAGTTTCTTCTTTCCTTTGTTTCTTTTTCTGCTCTTTTTGACAAGTCATGATTGATGTAGTTTTCATTCTGGTTTACAAAATGAACTCTTTGCTTGGCTGGACAGGTATTTTTTCAGGTGATTGAATCACAATTTATTTTTGGTACAACCATTGTCCCTTTACACATAATAATGTAAATATTTTGGAGTGTAAGGAATAAATTGTTAAAATTAATGTATTTTTGGTTGAAGCAGAAATCTACCGTTCCAGGAACACTAATGTGGACTGCCATAAATTTCAATATAGCTATGTATGGGTCAGTTTGCAAATGTTTCTATGAAATACAAATACTTATGATAATTTTTTTGAGAGAGAGAGAGGAAAGAGAGAGAGAGAGAGAGAGAGAGAGAGAAAGAGAGAGACAGGAACATTGAGCTGCTCCTGTATGTGCCCTGACAGGGGAATTAAACTGGCAACATTTGTGCTCCAGGATGATGCTTCAACCAAGCTATCCTTCTAGGGCTTATTTATTTATTTTTTTATTTTTCCAGAGAAACAGACAGAGGAAGGGGCAATGAGGAAAGGGCAAGGGAAACATTTATTTGTTGTTCCAATTAGTCATGCATTCATTGGCTCATTGGCTGCTTCCTGTATGTGCCCTGACTGGGTTGAACTCACAACCTTTTTGTTTCAGAATGATGCTTTTAATTGACTGAACTTACCCGCCTGGCCACTTTGATCATTCTTGATAAGTGTTACTTACAAACAAAGACAAAGGTCCAAATGATTTCTTCTTCTACATAAAAGAACAAGAAAGCCCTGGCCGGTTGGCTAAGTGGTAGAGCGTCGGCCTGGCGTGCAGGAGTCCCGGTTTCGATTCCCGGCCAGGGCACACAGGAGAAGCGCCCATCTGCTTCTTCACCCCTCCCCCTCTCCTTCCTCTCTGTCTCTCTCTTCCCCTCCCGCAGCCGAGGTTCCATTGGAGCCAAGATGGCCCGGGCGCTGGGGATGGCTCTGTGGCCTCTGCCTCAGGTGCTAGAATGGCTCTGGATGCAACAGAACTACGCCCCAGATGGGCAGAGCATCGCCCCCTGGTGGGCATACCGGGTGGATCCCGGTCGGGCGCATGCGGGAGTCTGTCTGACTGCCTCCCCGTTTCCAGCTTCGGAAAAAATGAAAAAAAAAAGAACAAAAAAACAGGTAATTTTTTGACAAAATTTTCCAATTAATTGCTTCTAACTTAAAAGGGAAGGAAAGGCTATCATCATTTTTTTTTCATGAAAAACTGTTTTTCTGCAAATTTATACTAAAGATAGTATTTGAGAATACAGAAAAGTAAAATGGAAAATGTCTTGCCAAAAAGACTTTAAAAAACGATAATCCTGCATGTCCTGGAATGCAGAGGCTTCTGGTTTGATCCACAGTCAGGGCAAATACAGGGACAGCTTGATATTCCTGTCTCTCCCTTCCTCTTTCACGAAAATAAAGTAATAAAAATATAATAATTATAATAATAATAATAAAAACTACGATTCTATGTTTCTAAAACTATTTCATAATTTTTTTCTTAAATATAATTTAAAATAGTTTAATATGATCTGAAAAAACAACTAAAGTAATACATTAAATAATGCTTGGTAGATTAATATAATAGAATATTGTTCAGGTGTTAAAATCATGCTGTGGAAAATTACCCTAGAAAATATTGATAATATAATGTAAAAAATACCAAAAATATTTTTAGTATAATTTTAATGATTTTAAAAGGAGTGTGTGTAGAAAAACATTAACAAGTTGTATTATACAATGTAACTTTAATCTGCTTTTTTCCCCCAAAGCTAATAGTATTAGGATCTGGGGCCTTTAGGAAGTGATTAGCTCATGAGGGTGAAGCTCTCATGTATGAGGTTACTTTTTTTTTTTTTTTTTTACAGAGACAGAGAGAGAGTCAGACAGAGGGATAGATAGGGACAGACAGGAATGGAAAGAGATGAGAAGCATCAATCATCAGTTTTTCGTTGTGACACCTTAGTTATTCATTGACTGCTTTCTCATATGTGTCTTGACCGTGGGCCTTCAGCAGACCGAGTAACCCCTTGCTCGAGCCAGCGACCTTAGGTCCAAGCTGGTGAGCTTTTTTTTTTGCTCAAGCCAGTTGAGCCTGCACTCAAGCTAGGCTCGAACCTGGGTCCTCTGCATCCCAGTCCGACGCTCTATCCACTGTGCCACCGCCTGGTCAGGCTGAGGTTACTGCTCATAAATTAAATCCCACAGCAACCCAAATCGACTAAGAGAACACAGGAGGTCATTTTTAAAGCACCATTTCCAAATGTCTACAATTCTAAAAGAAGAGACTATGTTATAGTGCCCTGGAAGAAATGATTTGTCAAACAGTGGGTCAAATTCTACTGGGAAAATTTGGGTGGGGGTGGCAAACCCTCCTTTGCATTTTCAAAATTTCTTCTAAATTAGTGATGGCTTCCTCAACATAAATTATGTTGATGAAAAGTAGAAGGAATACACTCAGATAATATAGGAATTTTATTCAAAAATTTTAAATTTGCATGAGATCAATACCAATATATTTGCAATAGGTCAACAGTTTTATAAATCAATGTATGGATTGATAGAATCGTTGAGAATTTTGTGTAAAAATCAATAAACTCATGTTGAAAATAAATTGATTTGTTTTATCTGCTAATATTCTGAGAGTTTAGTGTGTCTGTTGGAAGGTAATTTACCCTGTTCTCTTCTAATTTTGTTATTGTAGAAGAAGTTGAATTTCCAATCATCTTAGGATCCTTTGTGCTGATGAGCAGTAATGACTTCTAAAAGAATCCATGCAAGAGACATACTTTGGGCCCTGGCCAGTTGGCTCAGTAGAGCGTCGGCCTGGCGTGCAGGTGTCTGCTTCTCCACCCCTTCCCCTCTCCTTCCTCTCTGTCTCTCTCTTCCCCTCCCACAGCCGAGCCTCCATTGGAGCAAAGTTTGCCCGGGCAGTGGGGATGGCTCCGTGGCCTCTGCCTCAGGCGCTGGAATGGCTCTGATCGTGGCAGAGCAACGCCCCAGATGGGCAGAGCATCGTCCCCTGGGGGCATGCCGTGTAGATCCTGGTCGGGAGCATGTGGGAGTCTGTCTGACTGCCTCCCCATTTCCAACTCCAGAAAAAAAAAAAAAAAGAGAGAGACATACCCTGTCTTCATTCAGTAAAGAACTAACACATAAATGTGAGATTTTATTTGAAGCTACTAACTGATGTTATCAGCTGATATTTCTTGTTTATCAGTAACATTTCTCTATTTGAACATATAACAATCTATGATAGCCTTTGCTTTACAGTAGGAATATTAGATAAAAAAGGCCAAGATATATAAAGAAAATAAATTTGGCTTTTAAATTTTGAAACTCATAATAAACAAAGAGTTTAATAGAAATAAAGATAGAAATGTGTAGATACATAGAATAGAAAAGATACACTAGACATCCCAGATACATTAGGTGATTTAAAAACAGACAGAAATAGGGCCCCATTTTCCACATAATGACTGGAAAATGAATTCAACATCACAGGATCTTCCAGAGTCCACAATAGAAATAACTTGTAAGCCTGAGTTAGTTTCCCAGAGCTCCCACTTATTCTGACATGATATTAAAAAAAGTAGAAATTCTAGAGGAGTAGAATGCCTCTCCTTTTTTCTGCAATAGCACAAAAGCAACAAAGTACCTTATAGGCAATCATATCAAGTTTTTGCATGGGCCTGATTTTAGAAATTGATAGATATTAAAATTAGGGCAGATGTTTTCCTGATAAAAGAAGAAATTCTACCTGTAGATACCAGTTTCAGAAAGTGTCCCAGAGTTCCAGACAGCACTTCTTGAAGATCTATCTGGTCTATGTATTTTGGACTTGCTTACCTAGTCCCTATAATCAAGTAAGCCAATACCTTACAATATATCTCTTAATATACTGGTTTTGTTTCACTGGTTGAACCATGACTGATAAACATCTGTTGACAGTTAGTTCAATGTGTATCAACAGTAGGATTTAGTTATCCACAGTTGGGTTGCTTAGGGAAGAATATCCGTGAAAGCACCAAGATACATATGTCAGACTACACTAAAATTTAGCTTGTTGAACTCCAGAATTATTAACCTGATTCTGGAGAGAAGGTTAAAAGACTTAAATTTATATATTTTGATGTTGAGAATAATAGACAAGGTATTTACCACACTTGTAAAATATTTAGATGCCTGTCAAGTGGAGAAAAAAATTGGTTGCCGCTCTCTGACTCTTCAAATGTTCTCAGGGAAGCTACCCCTGATTCACACTCCAATTTCACAATACCTGTACAGGTCAAGTCAGACTTATATCTACTCTCATAGCTCATGTGTTCTTTTCTCATAACACATATATCAGTTTCTAACTATATATTTATTAGTGCTATTATTGAATGTATTTATCTTCTACTGTACTGTAAGCTTTATAAAAACCTGGATTATACTGTTTTATGACCACAATTAAATACTCTGGATTTAACACACCATCTCATTGACATTGCATTTTTGTTAAAAATCAATCAAATAAAAATTTAATAAATAAATACCTTTATATAATTATAACTTTAAGTCATATCATCACAACATTTAGTTAGATATTTTATATCTATGAAGATATTTTATATTTGTCATATATGTTACATATATATATACTTATATAGATTTTATCTTTCCTAAATACTTAATAAATAACTTTTAGTCTGGTGACAAGAAACTTCAAAAACATTTTCTATTGATGAGAAGTAGCACAATTCTTATTCTTCAGTCTGTTCTGGTATATTCAAGTATACACATATGTATCTTCTTATTTTATCAATGAATTGTTAAAGGCCCATATCTAAAACAAATTATGAGCATAGCTGAGGTAGAAAGATGCCATTATATAAAACCAAAAATTTTTAGAATTTAGGGAAACCCACAAATGTTACTGACTCTTTGTTTGTTGGAGTACATTATAAATGAGTAGGAAGTCAAGTATTATCAGACTAGCACACACAAGAAGAAGTCATTAAATTATGATAATCTTGTCTATATAATTCCCCCCCAAAATATACTAAAGAATCACATCCTCAAAAACAATATATAGAGAAAAAGTAGGACAATTTTTACCTTCTTTTTAAACCCACATGGATGATCTAGAGTCATCACTTTATTCTCAAAAGCAACAATAATGATGATAACAGCAATATCCATTGATAATAATATTTTGAAGACACAATAGCCAACTATAAACAACAAGGCAATTTTACTATCAACATGCATTTTTAAAAGAAGGATTTCTGAACCACTGTTTGAACTGAAGTTTGGATTCTTTAAGTAGATATTTTGATGAGGTAAAATTTAGCATTGAGTTTCATGCCTAACATACAGTGATATTCAATTGTATTTGTGGCATGAATAAATGAAAACTAATAAATGACAACTGTTTCATCTAGTTCAATGATTTTACTTTACAGATTAGAGTGATGAAAAAGAAGGCTTTTCTGTGTTGAAAGTTACAGAATTATTTGATGGCAAAACCAAATCTAAACCTTTTTTTTTTTTTTAGTAAGAGGAAGGGAGGCAGAGAAAGATTCCTGCATGCACCCCAACCAGGGTCCACCCAGCAAGCCCACTAGAGGGCACTGCTCTGCCCATCTGGGCCCTTGCTTGGTTGCAAAAAGACTCATTTTTTAGTGCTTGATGCAGAGGCCATGGAACCATTTTCCGTGCCCAAGGCCAACTTGCTCTAATCGAGTCATGGCTGCAGGAGGGGAGGAGAAGAGAGAGAGAGAGAAGTGAGAGGGGGAGGGGTAGAGAAGTAGATGGGCACCTCTCCTGTGCACCCTGACCTGGAATCGAATCTGGGACATGCACACCTGAGACCAATGCTCTACCACTGTGCCACCTGGCCAGGGGAACAAAATCTAAACTTTATGGTCTAGAGTTTTGCTGCAAAACTGTTGTTCTGTTTGCTACAAAAAGTGATGATTGACGGTATTCCACAGAGTGAAACAGTGCTATAACAAAGTAGAGACAATGACAGAATTTGTAACTGGAGAGTCTGAATTCATATCTTTGCTCTCCTGCTCACAAACTTTAGAAACTTGGGCAAGTTTAATAAATTTCCTGTTCCCTATTTAGTTTCCATGCTAGTCAGTGTAGTTGGTGAGGAATAAATGCGTTAATATTATAAAAAGTCTGAGTAAAGTCCCTGGTGCACAATAATGACTCAGTTAATAATATTATCATAAGTAATTAAGCCAGAATCTCTCTTAAGTCAAATATGACATGTTTGATGATGAATAATGAATGCTATTATTTATTAAGTACTTTCTAGGCACCAGGAATTTACAGGTATTATATATAATCTCACATATCTGTTCAAGAAAGTATTTTTTAGAGGAAATGTCAGGAAACAGAATGTTGTAGTAGTGGAGAATGAGAATTTTGAATTGATAATAAGTGGGTAAGATTTCCTGTCCCACCAATTACTAACTCTGTAATTAGTCAAGTTTATTTTATTTAACAAATATTTATAAGGTCTTACTATTTGCCAGATTTTGTTCTAAATACTGTGTAGTTATTGAGTCATTTAATCTTCATAAAAGATTATGAGAGGTAGAGATTTTATTATACCCATTTTGCAGATAAAGAAACTGAGATATTAACAAAAAGCAGCAGAGTGTAGTTTTTGAGCACAATGCTTCTTGAAGGTGACTACTTAGGTATAAATTCAGTTTCTACCACTTCCTAGTGATGTCACTCAGATAATTTATATATGCTAACTCTGCATCAATTACCTCTTTTCTACAATATGATGATGTTAGTGCCTACCTCAAAGAGTTGCTTCTATACTCACATTGGACAACACTCTAAGAAATTAGAACAATTTGGGGCACATAGTTAAGTGTTCAAAATATGTTAAAGATTAACATTGTAACTATTATTATTATTGTTAATAAGAGAAAAACCAAGGCTCTGAGGGAGTCAGTCACTAAATCGAGGTAAAGGGAACTAATAAGGAAGCAAGCTGAAAATCAAGCTCAGTTTTATCTGTCTCCAGAGCTTGGGATTTTCCAATTATTATCTTTTCTTTATGGAGGACCATTGGCCTTTATCCATGTATGACAAACTCACAGCTAATTGGCTTCATCTTTTTAGATGAAATGGAAATGGAGTGATTCCAGGAATCTGAAAAACAAAGTAAGAGATTTCCAAGCATTGATCAAGGCTTTGCAACAGACATCTCCATTATGTAATTCCAGACTAGCAGACTTGTGTCGCACACCCCCAATCCAATGTTAGATTAGTCACATTTTTGTATACATGTCCAATTGGCTTCCTCTTTGCTGAACAATGCTATAATACAAATAATGAAGACAAAGTACTTGGAGTCATAAAGTGAGTAAAGTGATAGTTTTGGAAACAGAATATAGATATCCTTAGTCTCAATTTAGCTGAGTTCCTATATGTCACATTGTTTTATCACTGTTTTAATATTTATACAACTTTATGCTGATCACTTCCAGGTTCTATTTCCCTGTTCCTTATTTTCCTGCCTTTATTTATTTAGTTAGTTAGTTATTTTTACAATGGTTTTTGTCTTCATGCTGATAAAAAATGATATCAAAAGACTTTTTTTTTACTTTTCATTGCTACATCTGTGATTTTATAAAATTAAGATTTTCTGCAAACATCTTATGTTCACACACAAAAAAAACCATCCTTCTGGAATTGTGTAAATAAGAAAACAAGAAATGTACCAAACAGAAACAGAATTAGCACTAATTGGATTGCTTTGCAAAGTTTCAGCAACTTCAGGCTTTATTTCAGAAACTTCACACTTGATTTCAGAATAGAGTATTAATTATGTGATGAAGTGAATAAAACTCAAGGTATCCCTTTATAGAAGTTTCCCAAGGCCATCAGTTTCTCAGCTGAATAAACTTCTAATGTCATCATTCAGGGAAACGAGAGTCACAGCACAAGAACTGTGCCCCCTGGATCCACAATTATTAAGACTGCCCTTCTCCTGTAGGACCTACCCACTTCATCATGTCTTTCTCTCCAGTAATCATGCAATGTTATTAAACTGCAAGTGAATCTCAAATTACAAATACAAATTAACCAGCTCACAGTTTTCAGTTCAGGTTGGCACATAGCCACACATAATGGAAAGAGCATTGGAAGAAAATCAAAAGACCTTGGATTAAGTCCCAGTGCTAGCACTTTCTAGTTTTGTGACCTTGGGCAAGTTATCTGGCCTCACTGGTTTATGATTTCCACATTTTAAAAACAAGAGATGATAATTTGTACCCTATCACTGGTGTGAGGATCAAATATAATATCTTTGTTTATACACTTTAGAAATGATCAACTTCCATACAAAAAAAGGTATATAGTTTTGGCTGTCTCCCTTGCTCCTTTCATTTCAAACACAATAAAAAGCACATTTAAATTGTAGCATATATAACCAACAAATATATGAATGGATGATTTGGGGAAGAATTTTGTTGTTATTGTTGTTAAAAGTTGATTAATTGGCCTGACCAGGAGGTGGCACAGTGGATAGAGCGTCGGATTGGGATGCGGAGGACCCAGGTTCGAGACCCCGAGGTTGCCAGCTTGAGCGCAGGCTTACCTGGTTTGAGCAAGGTTTACTAGCTTGGATCCAAGGTCACTGGCTTGAGCAAGGGGTTACTCAGTTTGCTTAAGGCCCACGGTCAAGGCATATATGAGGAATCAATCAATGAACAACTAAGGTATCGCAATGAAAAACTGATAATTGATGATTCTCATCTCTCTCTGTTCCTGTCTCTCTGTCCCTATCTATCCCTCTCTCTGACTCTCTCTCTGTTTCTGTAAAAAAATAAATAATAAAATAAATAAATAAATAAAAAAGTTGATTAATTGAACTAGACATTTAACCATCATCTATCAAGCACCTAGTGTTATTACACTAATAACACTGGATCCAAAAAGATAAGAGGCCTTGGAAACAAACTGACAGTGCTAGCTCAGCGCAATTTCATGAGGGAGGGAAGCACAGGAGTGTATGAGATACAGCTAAAACTTCAAGGGATTTAGGCTGAGAAGATGAGATGTAATGTGGAATAATGAGACTAGAGAATTAATAAAATTCAGAATCACTTTATAAAACCTTTTCTTTTTAATCAATTTTATACATTAATTTTTAAGATGCAAAAATATTTGAAACATTATTCTCTTCTGAGTTCTCTAATCATTATACGCCCTTAAGAGCCACTTAAATATGCTTTCTTTAATGCATCTGCCAAAAATGAACAAGCTAATATGACACAAGGTAATTAGTTGAAAAACATCTTTAATATACTAATATCTTAAAAATTTGAAATTTCTTGCGTGACATAGTGAACAGTATTGTTTGGCATTGTTTCTTATTAGGCTAACTGAAATAAAGGTTTCAGTTGTTGTTCCTTGTTCCGTTTTTGTTCCTTCTTGGCCTAATTAAAATGAGATCTAACTAGCCAACAACTTCCGGTATAGACACTTTAACTACTTCCCACCAGTTATAGAAAATCTCCAAGTCCACATGTACCATACATTTAAATTACACAAAATTTTCATGTGCTTTGTATATGTGACATGTGGGAAGTCTTAGGTAGGACAGACCAGGGCATGAAAAGAGGAAGGGGAAGAAGAGAGTTTATCTCAGTCACTAAAGGAGGGAGTCAGCAGTGTTAAGGCCTGTCAATCACCAGATGTTCAAACCACCTTGAAACACTGTATGTTAGTCCCTATGTCAGGAAAGGATAGACTTGAAATTCAATATGTTAGACCTGAAAGCAAGGGAACAAAGCTTTGAAATTAAGAGTATATAACCCTAAAACCCGGACAGGAGGGGCATTCAGGCTAGCTGAGTAGCCCGCTTGTGTCTTATGCCAAGTGTATATATAGCTTTGCTTAATAAGCTGCTTGCTTTGCTTGAACACTGCACCCTGACTCTCACCTGAATTCATTCTCACAAGCATGACAAGAACAGAGGAGGGAGAAGCCTGCTTGGGCTAGGGCTTTCTCTGGTGACAGAAGTACACCTTATTTTTTCTTTAACTTTTTGAATTAGTTTACTGTTTAAATATTTAACACTTTTTAAATTTATTTTATTCACCATTTCTTATCACTTTTATCTGACTTCTCCGAAACCAGGAGGCTACTTTCACACAATTTTAAACCTTTATCAATGACTGTATCCCCACCCTCCGTGTGGTTGTCCTGAGCATACCAGCATACCAGGATCTAAACCCAGTGATGGTTAGAGCTCCCAGACCAGGCAGAACTGGAAAAGAGCCTTCAAACTCTACTATGGTTCTTTACATCTGAGACACCTATAAACTGCAGGTTGGTTAGGTGGGATCTTTTTCACTCCCTCTAGTCCAATGAAAACACATCTGTATATGACCTGACATTTTGCTCTATCTTCGGGGTGACCCAAGTGTGGTAATTGTTAATGTCATGTAGCCTGGGATCCTGTAATCCACCCTGAGGCTTAACCTAGGTCTGTGAAAAATTAGCATTTCTAATTAGAACAATTCTACAAAGGTACACAGCACCCTGCTCACACAGACTTAGAGAGATATAAACTCTTTGGTTTCATTTTTTACCATGCTCTAGGGCAGAGGTCAGCAAAATTTTCCTGTACATAATCAGATAGCAAATACTTTAGACTTTAGAAGCTGACTGTCTCTGTCACAGGTACCCAATTCTGCTGTTGTTGCATAAAATTACCCATAGACAGTATCTAAAAGAGAATTCCTCCAACTTGTCTCAGACCTAATAGCTAGTAAATGACTGACACAAGTTTAAAACTTACAGCTAATATTAAATAATAAAAAATTTTCCAAAATCATTTTGCTCATAAAATATCTGAAAGTACCTACTCTCATATGGTTTATGATATAATAAACTCAGTACCTTTATGTAGTTAAAATAATATCCAAAGCTTGAAATGAAAAGTCCTATATTTTTTTGAGCCCTCATCCAATCCCAGATAGGCAGCTCTTTTACTAACTTTTGTTTTAGGCCCCTTGTTAGTCACCTTGTTGGGCAGATAAAATATATTATGCTCACTTTGTTAAAGATGGCGCTGCCCACATGGAAGCCTGTTGCCCAGGTGATATTAATGTGTGTTAGGGGTGGGCAATGGGCAGGCAGGATCCTTGTAGCCTGGGGCTTGGTTTTAGGACTAAGCCTTTCCCACCCTTTTTGATGTGGGGTGGTGTAATCCCATCATGCCTCAGATAAGTGACTTTGTATTAGAGACTTCCCTATTTTGTATATTGGATTTCTACACTATAAAATGGGGGCAGAACGGGAGCTTGCTCTCTTGGTTCCTGAGATTAATATTAGAGGAGAGAGCAGAGAGGAGAGCAGAGAGAGGCCACGTGGAGGAGGCCAGGAGAAGCAGCCAAGATGGCGGAGTGTTGAGTGAGAAGCCAGTTTGTGCAAAGTTTGTGCAGGGAGAAGGAAGGAGATGGGGAACAGAGGTGAATAAATCTGGTGAGCTAGAAACCTTTGATTCTAGGAAACTCAGGTAAGTCAGTAGCTTTGTGAGCACTGAATGTGAGTGGGTTTTGGAGCCCAGTGTGTGTTTTTACTTGCCCACCGGTTGCAAGCTAGGATTAAAGATGATGGCCCATCAGTTTTTGGCTCCATTGTTTGTTTACCGACTGTCTGAATCCAATGTGAACCTGCGTGGGCCAGGCGGCTGTGATGGTGGCCCTGGCTACTGGCTTTACACACCTCCATAACACTATGTTTACATACCTCTTCATGATTGCTTCTACTTTACTGAATACAAAGATATTCGCTTTTCCATTTCTTGTTATTCTTTTATTCATTTTAAGTTTTTTCAGTGAACTTTCTACAAAAGTAAAAATAAAATTTTTCTGAGATGCTCATATTTACATTACTTTTTCTGTAATGGTAATTGTGTGATCTGTGTTTTGTAATTGCTGATTTTGAATGTTGAAAACTAACTAAATAAAATATGTCATTTTAACTTCATAAGTATTGTTTGGTTCAAGATCAGGTACCATTCTGTCAGCTATTTTCTCTAAAGAAATAATATAATGTTCTCATATTTTATATAGTATGAATTTTTAAATTCAGCAATCATATATGAATTGTGATATTGTAATATAATAATTTTCTGAATATTCAACTTGAACTGAATGGATTATTAATATTTAAAAATAACATATGTTAATACTTATGTATACTGCCAAAAGTTAAGAAACACTTTAGAGAGTCTTTACATACTACCCTATGAGTGAGAAATATAAGCATCATCTTGGAAAGTACAGAATCTCTTTTATTTCTGAACTATTATTTTTCATCATTTTCACAATATATATTCTATGTATAAACAAATTATAAATAAAAAAGAGAACCCCTCAACAATATTATTCACTTTTCATCACAATTTAGAGGTAGATTATTATTTTCAAATATATATATATATTGAAATTATCTATCTATCTATCTATCTATATATATATATATATATATATATATAGAGAGAGAGAGAGAGAGAGAGAGAGACTGACCAGCTGGTGGTGCAATGGATAGACCATCAAACTAGGATGCAGAGGACCCAGGTTCAAAACCCCAAGGTCATCACCTTGAGCGCTGGCTCATCTGGCTTGAGGGAGGGCTCACTGTGGGTGGAGCGCAGAGTGCATTCCTAGCAGCTGTGGCTGATGCAATGCTGTGAGAATACTCCAGCTCCCAAAAGCCTCCTGAGCACACCCAGGAAGGAAGCTCGCCTACAATAAGGAAGTGATTTAGTGCCAACCACACAGCTCCCTGATGTTTTCAGCCATTGGCTATGAAGGACACACTGTAACACCGTATTGGCTGAACCCATGTATATAAGCTAGCTTACTTCCTGAATAAAGTGGATCTGCATCACTGAACCTGGTTCCCGGAGTTGGGTCTTTGTGTCTCCGTTGTCCTCACCCCCAGCAGGACTTGTCCACAACTCACCAGCTTGAGTACAGGGTTGCTGACTTGAGCATGGAATTGTACACATGACCCTATGGTCGCTGGCTTGAGCCCAAAGGTCACTGGCTTGAGCAAGAGGTCACTTGCTTTGCTGTAGTCCCCCAGTCAAGGCATATATGAGAAAGCAATTAATGAACAACTAAGGATACAAAAGAGCCACAGCGAAGAATTGATGCTTCTCATCTCTCTCCCTTTCTGCCTGTCTGTCCCTATCTGTCTCTCTCTCTGTCTCTGTCAAACACACACACAAACACATATATAAAACAGCAAGTATGATATCTTAGTTAAGCAAAATCCTATCATTTCAGTATGTCCTCTAATGAAAATAGAGAACAATGGAAATGGTTGCTTAGGAAATTAACTTTAACTGAAGTTTGTTGTTTTTTTCTTTTGTTTTTGTGAAGTCTTCTATATTTATATTATCGGGAAGAAGTCATCTTCACCTTCACAGATGATGAAGAAGATACCTCTGAAGCCAGAAATATATATATATATATATATGTAACCCTTTATTTTAAAGAATAAATGACAATTATACATTTCTACCTACTTTGAAAAATATTTGCTTCATGATTTCTAAAGTTATTTTCGAAATTAAAAATTACTGTTAAATTGCTTTACGGTATACTTAGTATATCATCTGCAAGCATTACCTTGGTTTAAATTTGAAATAGCTCAATGACGAAGATTTTCCTGATAACATTTAATTATATGCTTATCTACTATTTCCATGAAAGTTGTATTCTTAAAAATGAGAAAGTATATTTCAAAAATTTGAAGAAATGACACTTTTACTTAAACATTATATTTTGTTCAATTATACTTTTCATTAAAAATGATCATAAGGCCCTGGCCGGTTGGTTCAGCGGTAGAGCATCAGCCTGGCGTGCGGGGGACCCGAGTTCGATTCCCGGCCAGGGCACATAGGAGAAGCGCCCATTTGCTTCTCCACCCCCCCCTCGTCCTTCCTCTCTGTCTCTCTCTTCCCCTCCTGCAGCCAAGGCTCCATTGGAGCAAAGATGGCCCGGGGGCTGGGGATGGCTCCTTGACCTCTGCCCCAGGTGCTAGAGTAGCTCTGGTCGCAAAAGAGCGACGCCCCAGAGGGGCAAAGCATCGCCCCCTGGTGGGCGTGCTGGGTGGATCCCGGTCGGGCGCATGCGGGAGTCTGTCTGACTGTCTCTCCCCGTTTCCAGCTTCAGAAAAATACAAAAAAAAAAAAATCATAATATAATAAACTAATTATATTCAATCCACTAGCCTTTGAAGAAATCTTTGTTGCTGTTTTGTTTGTGTGTGTGTGTGTGTGTGTGTATGCACAAATATTATTATTCTATAATTTTGAAACAATAGAAAGATGAAAAAAATTTTAAATCTTGAAAATGTTAGTGCCAAGGACATTTTTCAGGAAAAGAACATGACAGCTTTTGATTTGTCATTGTTATTTATATTCAAGGCCAATAATAGAATACAAAAAATAATAAAGTGAAAGACCCACTGCTGTTTTTCTGTCCCGAGTTAAATATCGAAACAGTTCTGAGATAGGCCTGCCATACATTTTGCTAATAGTCTAAAAGAGAATCATTATAAGAAATGCATGATGCTGCATTTTAAAATGACTTTATTGACATTTTGGAATATCATGACCAGGTTTCAGTAAAAAGGGCATGTGTCTAGAAGATCTCATTGTGAAGTCTTATAAATTAGTGAATAATCTAGAGATATTTGCCTTTTTAAAAAACCTCTGGAAACAAAGTCTCAGGAGACCCATCAAATACAACAAACAGAAGCAGCCAACTTTTCATTTATCTGTTTATATTAAAGATTATGTGCATGTATTTTTTCCTCCAAAGAAAAAATATTAAAATACCAGTACCTTAGTATATACACATACTACTCCTTAGAAAATATTAAGAAAATCAATAAAGAAATCAATAGCATTCTAGACTCTGCAAGAGTTAAAAAATACTTTGAAGGTTTCCTTTTTATGTGTTTGAAAAATGATTTCAATTGCCTGATTTTTAGAATTTCATTTTAAATTTTCCCTCTCTTTCCTTCTTTAAGATTCAGCAAGGTTATGATGTTGTGAATTAATACCCAGACAGTGGTTTTTAAGAAAAAAAAATAGTTTGTCTTTAAGAAAAAAAAAAAGATATTTACACTGCCTTAATAGTAAAACATCAGAGGAGGAAAATATCACAATGTAAGGTTGGTATTAACAAGAAAAGAGAAAAAAGATGCTCTGTGGAATACAACAAACAAAATCAAATATCCACTAATGTTCAGCAAGTTTAGTATTTTTTTTGTATTATTTCTAGTCTCATTTGTAACACTTTTATGTCAATCTGTGAACCTTTATAAACACTTATTATTATGAGTCATAAACCTTCTTTTGATCATGCTTCTCCTTATTGTGTCATTTTTTGCTATATTTTATAGCATGGCTTACTGAAAGTTTTTTTTTAAGATTTTATTTATTCATTATAGAGAGGGAAAAGAGAAAGAGAGAGAGAGAGAGAGAGAGAAGGGGGGAGGAGCAGGAAGCATCAACTCCCATATGTGCCTTAACCAGGCAAGCCCAGGGTTTTGAACCGGCGACCTCAGCGTTTCCAGGTTGACGCTTCATCCACTGCGCCACCACAGGTCAGGCCTGAATGTTTTTTATACTTAAAGTTTCTAGCCTTTGCTCTCTCTGAAATCCTACAATGAGGTTTTCTTCTCTACCATTCTATGGAAATTGCTCTTTACAGTTCTTGAATAACCTCTAATTTGCTAAAACCAATGACCAAATTTTAGTCTTTGTCTTATAACTTCTTAACACTGAATCATCTACCTGAGTTGCTTGATTGCTCCTCTTTGATAGATTTCTTATAACATGTTTCCTTCCATCTCATTACGCTTTTAAGTGACCCATCACTCTTACTTCCTGTACATCTGCGACACATCAATGACAGGTTTTTTTAAAACATGTCAATTCACCTCACTCTGTTCAAAAGTTCGCAGTGGCTATGCATATCAGCAAAAGAAAAAAAAACACATCTTTCAAATTACTAGGACCTTATGATTGGTTTCTATTCACTCTGTAATTGTCCATCATATTCTATTTCTCCTTATACTCAGTTTACTCCAATCTGTCTAGTTTTTTGTTTGTTTTTATTTCTCAAAAACTCTTTTGTATTTTTCCGAAGCTGGAAATGGGGAGGCAATCAGACAGACTCCCGCATGCGCCCGACCGGGTTCCACCCGGCATGCCCACCAGGAGGCGATGCTCTGCCCATCCGGGGTGTCACTCTGTTGCATCCAGAGCCATTCTAGTGCCTGAGGCAGAGGCCACAGAGCCATCCTCAACGTCCAGGCAAACTTTGCTCCAGTGGAGCCTTGGCTGCGGGAGGGGAAGAGAGAGACAGAGAGGAAGGGAGGTGGTTTGGAGAAGCAGATGGGCGCTTCTCCTGTGTGCTCTGGCTGGGAATCAAACCCGGGACTCCCGCACGCCAGGCCGACGCTCCACCATAGAGCCAACCGGCCAGAGCCTCTTTATATGTTCTTATTTGAAGCCTTTGCTTCATACTTTTCTTCTGGTTTTTCTTCAGATATATATTTTTTTTTGTCCAACTCATCCATCTCTTTCAAGTATGTGAGTAAATTCTTTCTTATCAAAGATATGTATTAATATAATATCAATCTTTTTCATGCTGGATCTTTCCAGCTTTCTTCCAGTTACTTACAGGAACTTTTAACTCTTGTCTTGTTCCCCATAACACTTCCTAAAGTAGTATATAATTTTCTTTGTCTTCATATTTTCTGTTGATTTGCTTTCTTGTCCCTCCCCTCTAAAATGAAAACTTTGGGAAGAAAGTATTTTCTGTTATATTCACTGATGCACCCCAAACCTAATAGAACAACACTTACCACACTGGTAGCATTCAATAAACAGTTAAAAGAGCACATGAAGGCTTTACTCTTTTTCGTATACTCACAAAGTTGTATAACAATTGGCAAAATCTGTTTGATTGTTTTTATTACCTCCAAAGAAACCTCATAACCAATTGTAGGCATTCTTCATTCCAACTCACTCTCTACCTCTATGCTTACTTTCTGTCTCTATAGTTTTGTTTGTTATGCACATATCACATTAATGGAATCAAAAGACATCCCATCTTCTTGGGTTGCTTACTTTTTTTTTTTTTTTTTTTTGTATTTTTCTGAAGCTGGAAACGGGGAGGCAGTCAGACAGACTCCCGCATGTGCCGAACCGGGATCCACCCGGCATGCCCACCAGGGGCCGATGCTCTGCCCATCTGGGGTGTCGCTCTGTTGTGATCAGAGCCATTCTAGTGCCTGAGGCAGAGGCCATGGAGCCATCCCCAGCGCCTGGGCCATCTTTTGCTCCAATGGAGCCTTGGCTGTGGGAGGGGAAGAGAGAGAAAGAGAGGAAGGAGAGGAGGAGGGTGGAGAAGCAGATGGGCGCTTCTCCTGTGTGCCCTGGCCGGGAATCAAACCCGGGACTTCCGCACGCCAGGCTGCCGCTCTACCACTGAGCCAACCGGCCAGGGCCTTTATTTAGCAGTGTTTTTAAGGTTCATCCACAATGTAGTCTATGTCAGGACTTTATTCTTTTATTTTTGTTGGTTGTTGTTACAAAATATTATACCAGCATACTTTTAAAATCTCAAGTTAGTAAAATAATTCAGAGTAATAAAAATAATAAATTAAGAAAAACAGTGTCCCTTTCTTGTTATTTTTATTTCCTCTCTGTTAAAATACATATAATTTATACATATATCATATGTTATCAATTTTTTAAAACATTGCCCCCACTAGATTATGAAATCTTGAGAATTCTGAATCATCGTTATTTACAATGTCTCATAGCACATTGTTCGAAACACAATAAGAATTTAAAAATTAAGGACACCAAAACACAAGAGACAAAATAAATAAAAGAAAAGATAAATTGGACTACACAAAAAATTTAAAACTGTATCTCTGGTAAAGAACTAGTATATGGAATATATAAAGAACTCTTCTAATTCAGTAGTAAATTAAAACAACATATAATCTAATTTAAAAAGTCAAAGGATTAAACAGAAAATTTCTCCCAAAATAATATGCAAATAGCCAATAAGCACATGAAAAAAATTCCCAGTAATACTGGCAGTTAATATGACTATAATTAAAATAGACAATAACAACTGCTGGTGCAAATGTGGAGAAATTGGAATAAAAATAGTGGAGTCACTTCATAGACCATCAAATTGATCGTCTCTGAAGAAGATAAACAGAATTACCATATGACCCAGAAATTCCACTCTTACACATATAGCCAAGAAAATTGAAAACTCCTGTCCACACAAAACTTGTACACTAATGTTTGTAGCCATACCATTCATAATAGCCAAAAAATGAAAACAACCAAAATGCCTCAGCCAATGAAAAGATAAACAAAAGCTGGTGTACTATTTTGCAACAACAAAAAAGGATAAAGTTCTGATATAGACTACATTCTGATGAACCTTGAAAACACTGTGCTAAATGCAAGTAACCAGTCCAAGAAGCTGACATGTCTTTTGATTCCATTTATGTCAGTGGTCTCCAACCCCTGGGCTGCGGACCGGTACTGGTCCATGGGCCATTTGGTACTGGTCCACAGAGAAAGAATAAATAACTTACATTATTTCCATTTTATTTATATTTAAGTCTGAATGATGTTTTATTTTTTAAAAATGACCAGATTCCCTCTGTTACATCCATCTAAGACTCACTCTTGACACTTGTCTCGGTCACGTGATACATTTATTTGTCCCACCCTAAAGGCAGGTCCGTGAAAATATTTTCTGACATTAAACTGGTCCGTGGCCCAGAAAAGGTTGGGAACCACTGATTTATGTGATATGTGCTGAACAAACAAAACAATAGAGACAGAAAGTAAGGGTAGAGGTAGGGAATTAGTTGGAATGGAGAATGCCTGCAATTGGTTATGGGGTTTCTTTGGAGGTAATAAAAATAGTCAAACAGATTTTGCCAATCGTTAACAACTCTGAGAAAATACTGAAACACTAAATTGTATATTTTAAAAGCGTCTGATATAAATTAATTAAATTTTTTAAAGATAACTGTAAAATAATAAATGCTTGGCAAAGTAATTACATAATCACTCAAAGTCAGCCCAGTTTAAGGTAAAGCTGAAAGGTGACAATTTACAGGTAAATTTGGACAAATTTTTGGACACTAATTCTTCTTTTTCATTCTTTTTTACATATTGTTGCAGTTAATTGTGTACAAGAATGGAGAAATGAAAATCCTGTGATTTTCCTTATGATTTAAGGTCCTATACTTTCATCTAGTTATCAATATTTATGCCATTACAATAATGGATTCTGGGCAGTATTTTAAACATATTCGTGTTTATTCAGTTTGTGATTATACATGAGGATGAAAGAAAATAAGTATAAAGCAAAAGCAGAGTCATTCATGTTAGCCTTTAAAAAATATCTTTTCTATTTTAAGAATTTCCAATATTGTAAACGTACTGTTAAAACTTTCAAAACCTTCCTGTTCAGATTCTCCTGCCTGCCCTTTACCTTAATTCATCCACAGCCATTATTTCCCACTCTAGACAGAATTAAGCAAAAGGATTAAAAAATATGAAATAGATTATTTAATGTAAAGAAGCTCAATGTATAATCCAAAAATTTTATTTCAACTCATGACTCTTTTATCCACTTTATTTTATTATCTTTATCTTATCACTAGCCTTAGAAGAATAAATAATTAGACAGCTCCAGACCCAATATCAATGCCTCTTTGTCAAGAAGTTATTTAGGGACCTTTGTGTAAGCTAGACTGTTCTTCTTGCCAAAAGGAAAAAGAATTACTTTCAAAATAGAGTCCATCCTTTTTTAGCTTGAGACTAGGAATCCTAAAGTGAAGACAAAACAATGATTTCATAATTACTCAGTTTTAGCCAAAAATAATATTTCTTTTTCCTCTCTTCTGTGGATAGGTTCAATTTATTCATGCCTGGACTCTGTGTGGTGTTCCACAGTAATGGTAGAATCTGTCCTTTTTCTCACCCCAGTCCAAAACCCAGTATTTATCCCCTCCAGGCAAACCTCCCCTTCTTACCATCCTTTCTTTGAACTCTAGTTGAAGTCAAATGCTGAAACAGCAGCAATGCTTTAGTGGAGAAGGAGAGGTTTTGGCTAATCCAGTAGCTCTTCAAGTATCTGATGATTTACATCTGTGATTTTGTGCCTCACCGTTCTCTTCTGCTTTCCTATCTGCTGGCTCTGAACCCAAATTTGGTTCTGGATTCTATTGAGTTCAGTCAAATACACTACTTTCCATCTCTGATGTAACTGTTTTCCTTGAGTGTTTTCAATATGAGTTTTCTCTGCGCTTTTTTAATAGTATTATCCCATCTGCACTGGGTCTTTCAGAAATCCATGGAAATATTCTTTTTCTTGTTTTATCAGCCTTGGAATTGCCTCTTTCTCTTCCACCTTTTTTTTCTCCTGTTTTTGTTTCCTTCTTCTCTTTCAGCATAACAGTTTTTAATTGTTGAAATGGGATATTTTTACTGAACTAAATTGAATGAGAATGGGGGGGAGACAAATAGTACCCTTTCCACCATCGTAAACTGTAAACCCTTGATAATATCATATGTATTCATCTGATATCATATACACTACTTCCAAGTTGATGCAAGTATCTAAAGAACTGTGAAAGGAAGACTTTGCTTCACTGATGTCACCTTATTTCACTTGCTCATGGCGGTTGGCTGTGTTATATTCCTTACTGGCTCCCTCTCACAGTCACTCTCTCTTCAACCTGAACACTTGGCTCTATCTGTGTTTTTTTATATATATTGCAGTGTTGGAAAAAGTAATTATCTGTTTTATTTTTTCAGATGAGTTAAGTTCCTGAATGTAATTATCCTAAAAATAAATTTTTATTGAAAGCAATAATATAACCCATAATAAATATAACATAATATAATATAATCCCCATTCCTGAGTGGTGGCAAGAGTTCAGGGTTTTACTGTTTCACTATACTCAGTATGCTATCTCAAATGATAATATTCTATTTTTTAAGTGAATACTATTCTCTGTGCATACCTTATATTCTTTATCCTTTTTTGTTGTCAACTTCCATTATTCTCCCTTACACGTATTGTTTTCTTTATAAATAACAACAAAACAAGTCTCTAAATACCATATCCAGTAAAACCTCCACACAGGATTTCCAACCCTAGGACTGATTATATGTCCATATGTTCTTCATTAACTCAAAAAGGATATTGGTGTGGTATATTTATATTCTTCCCACTTCTTTATTCTTTACTGAAACTATTTCTATACACATTCACATATTTAAAAACTAGTAAATAAGGAGTACAGTAGCACATAGCCCTCACTATTCATGCCCTAGACAATGACATATTTCTTCATCAATGATCACTTATACACAATAAAAAAAGGATAGGTCACAAATTCTGACTTAACTCCTTTTCTCTTGTTTACTGATTTCCTACCTAGTGGCTATCTCTGTCAGCAAAAATTAAACCAAATAAAATTGTGGAGTATTTATAATTTTAATAATAATTGAGCCTAGGTATCAGACATAAAGTAACTTAATCTATTTCATTCTATTTTTATGCATAGGTTTGCATGCGTATTCTCTGTGAACTATTATTTATGCTCACTTAGTCTGAATTAGCACCTGTAGAAAGAGATGGAGGTGGTTAGTTTAAAGAAAATGTAACTTTATTAATGTCAACAAGAATAATGAAATAAAAAATAATAAAGTCTACATGACCTCAAAAGATATCTACAAATTAAATGGAAGAGCAAGAAAGGATCACTAAAACATTTTATGTGCCATGCTTACAAAAAAAAAAAAAAATTTAGTAATTTACCAGATTTTTCTTTGGCTAGAAAATTTTGCACTATGATAAAATACAGAAGAGTACATAAGTTTTATGCTAGCTACTTTTCCTCTAAGCTTATAAAAGCATAAAGATTCTGTGTTATTTGTTATTGCACTTTTTCAAATGACATGTTTCTAGTTGAATCCAACCGAGTTGTAAAAATGTTAGACAGTTACAGCACATTTGCTATGTGATCTTTTTAAATTGGTATGCATGGAGAATTTCTTGAAGAGTGTTTAATGGAGAAACCATGACCTTGAAAGACAGAAAATGAAGTCAACTTGAATGACAAAGTGAATTTTATTTTAAAATATATCAACTAAGTATCAGATAAGTACTGAATAAAATGATTAAGCATGTATTTTTCTAAATATCTGCATTGAAACTTCTTTATAAGTACACTACTTAAGGAAAATTAAAATTAAATGTGTTTTCTATTTATAAACATTCTGTGCTATGTTAGTACACTGCTACAGCATATAGGTAAAGAGAGCAAAAAATAAATGAGAATATTATAAATATCAGTACAAAATTGGAAATTTGCTTTAATTGTTCTGACAAACTATAAATCAAATTGTTATTTTTAACAATATGTAATGCAAATTATAAAATTTAAATGTTTAAAAGTATAGAGTATTATACTTCTGTCTTAGAGACAATATTATTACATAGGAAAGAATTTATTTTTTGTTATTATTTAACATATTTTTACTATAGCGCTAATATGATCTCATTGTAGGTAAATATAAAATTCAGAGAAAAATATTATTACCCATAGTCCAATTATCTATAGATAAAACTTGGTAGATTATTACATTAGTGCTCCCTGCTTACTTACATGAGCTTGCCCCTTGGATTTTCTCTAGCCAATAGGCATCAGCAAAAACCATAGAGGCGGAGGCTTGATAAGCACTTTTACATCGGTAATTGCTTTCTTGAAACATTGCCACCAATATGTAAAAAACCTTAGCTCTTCTTCAAAAAATACTGGGGGGAAGGGAACTATGGTACCCTGGCCTTCTTGGATCGTTTAGCTCTGGTAGAGCAGCTGATGAATGAACCTGTGCAAAGTGACCTCAGATTAAATGAGCAAATAAACTTCCCAACAGAGCTCAGCCGAGATTGTAGGACAGCAAGCAAATAAATAGTGATTGTTTTACGCCTAGGTAGCTGAAACAGAACGTGGAACTTAAATGTGGGGTGCACCCCTTCAAAAACATTAAATATTTGGCATTACATTTGTGTTTGGCATCAGGCAGAGTGTGACGAAATGGTGAACAAACTATGGGTGAAAGTTGAAAAGACAATGAGGAAAGTACCATTGGAGGCTAGAAGGATGATAAACTGTTTTGTAATGCTAAATTAATAGGAGAATATGTGAAGAGTTAATTGGCTTCTTTTAGCTGCATAGGATGAGAGAGATAGAGGTACAGGAAGAGAGACAAACTGC
Organism: Saccopteryx leptura; assembly: GCF_036850995.1. Taxonomy (NCBI): domain Eukaryota; kingdom Metazoa; phylum Chordata; class Mammalia; order Chiroptera; family Emballonuridae; genus Saccopteryx; species Saccopteryx leptura. Next base: position 161,792,955 of record NC_089506.1, on the reverse strand, counting down.
AGAAAGTACTGTTTGGTTTTCAAGTTGAATTTATAGGAAATGTAGAATATTTAAGAATTGTTGGGCTGAAAAATAAAAAGCGTTCCTAAACCCACTTCACCTGACAAAAGATTCTCAAAGAAATAGCTTCAGAGTAAGAATCATTCAAGAGTGTTGCTGTAAAATATTTTGATAGATAGCTTAAAAAGTTAATGTCTGAATACATAAAATTTAAGCAAGAAAAAACAACTTCTAAGAATTTTGTAGATATTGTTCCATAAACCTCTAATAGTCCAAAGAGAATCATGGATATGGTTTTTGGAGCATGGAATAAGGATTAGATTTAGAGAAAATTAAGTGTTTTTTATGATAGTTGATTAAGATTGGACAAAAAAAATTAAAGACAAGGCAAAATGAAAACAAGCTTCTGGGCCATCAATTTTTACAGAAATTAAACTACTAAAAAAGAATCTATTCAGCTTCAAACATACCTGTTTATTAAGAAAAAGGAAATACATTTCAGAGTGTGGAGCCAAACACTCAAAGTATGACATCAATTACAGGAGAGAATAGTATATTAGAAACCATTCCCAGGGAGCAGAACCCGGTGCTTACTAATCAGAAAACTTCCCTTGCCCCTAGAATAGGAGGCCCTGATAGCCTATGCTTGATTAGATTTTAGAACCACTATTTACAGGCATTTACTGAGGTCTGAAACTTCCCACATCTCCACCCTTTTGAATGAATGCACGCAGCTACAACTATTATGGTTATCCTGCTTGCCTAAACATTATAGAGTGGGTGCTTGCTTATTGGCTCATTTGTTTGTTTTTTATCTTTTTTTTTTTTTGACAGAGATAGAAAGTCAGAGAATGGGACAGATAGGGACAGACAGACAGGAAGGGAGAGAGATGAGAAGCATAAATTCTTCGTTGCAGCTCCTTAGTTGGTCATTCATTGCTTTCTCATATGTGCCTTGACCAGGAAGGAGGGGCAACTACAGCAAAGTGAGTGACCCCTTGCTCAAGCCAGCAACCTTGGGCTTCAAGCCAATGACATTTGGGCTCAAGTCAGTGACCATGGGGTCATGTTTATGATCCCACGCTCAAGCCAGCAACCCCTGCTCAAGCTGGTGAGCCCACGCTCAAGGCGACTTCGAACTTAGGTTCTTTGCATCTCAGTTCGACATTCTATTCACTGTGCCACTGCCTCATCAGGCTGTTTTTAATCTTGAGACATCAAGATCAAGAGTATCTGCAGTTGAGAAGCCTCATCTTCATGGAGACTTGATGAAGATTAGCAGCAGATCATGGAATTCAGGCATGTGACTGCCAATGTTCTCTAGCCAAAACCACCGGAGACAGCTTTAATTGAACAAGTAGGTTTACCGACTCATTGCATTGAGGAATAATGCACACTATGGGGAACCATGAGGCATCTCAGAAAGAGAATTCTGGAAAGAATTTACTGTAGGATTTGCATTTGTCTTCTGCAATTTGATAGAATATTCCAAAGAGTGGGTTTTTGCTCTGAGTTTGATTCTTTCAGGAAGTGAAACTGGTGTTGCCTGTCATCATGTGAGCCAAATAAATAGAGACAAGATTGGATCTTTTATGGGTACTTTATTTAGAAGGCCGGCAATCTGAGGAAACAGGCATTATATTTCCAAAGCCATCTTCATCTCCCATCCTGAGCCAACCTTTTTACAAGAGGAGGTCAGGATTTTGGAAATTCAAGGAAGAGTGAATCAGATCATAGGCAAAGTTACTTAGATCATAGTTAGTAGGTTTTCAGTCCTTGGAACACAAAGCCTTTGCTTGCAGACCTCTAGGGCACAAAAGTGAACTACGTGCAGATCTTAGGTCAGGCAGGCTGGCTCAGGCATCCCTGCTCCTGGAACAAAACCTCTACCTCCAATAACCATTCAGCCCACTAACCATAACCAAAGCCACCATTAATCAAGCTAAAATGTTAACTCTTGAATTCTCCCTATCAGAAGAAGGAGTAATTTTAAAACTGATTATCATAATAAAATCTACAAGGAGGAAATACTAGAGTGAGGCTAAAGTTATAATTGGTAAGTAATTACTGGATGCTAATTTTAGTCAGGAGAGTGGATTTTTATTATTATTTTTTGTGTATGTGGTTTTCATAATGATCTTGCTTTTTGTGCTTAGACAAAATTACATAATGGTATTTTTTTGTCTCGATTTATTATGGTTTCATTGAAGCCTTATTTTATGTTGATATTCTGTGAGATTGCTTATTTTCAACAGAAGAATTACCACAACCTAGCTGAGACTACCAGGCCAATTCTAACAACATAATGACCTAGAAGTTAGCACCAGAGCAGTCCCTGAATATCAAGAGCTGATTTTCTCTTTTTTCTCGTCTCTTTCTCCACTTTCACTCTTGTTTTTCATCTTTTAAGTAATATCAAGCTATCTAATCTTAAAATTCTACTTCCTGACAGAGCCAAGTTCAGAGCAAAATCCCATTTTATTGAACATCAAAAGAAACTGAAATATTTTGAGGGTCTTTGGATAGTTTGAGTATATTTTGTATATTAAAGGGTGTTTAATCATTGGGTCCAGAGAGCAGGTTGTAGTGGATTGTTATATTCATGCTTCCCAATAATTCATGCCCCTGAGGACCCATGCCCCACTGAAATCCACTCTTGTATTGATTCTGAGCTTGGTCATATGAGCTCAATTATAATTTTTTAATATACTTTAAATAAATGCCAAACCTACTAATAGATGCTAGTCAACAATACTAAGCAGACAATTTATTTTTATTATCAATTCTACCTGAGTTTTATTTGCTAACTTTGAAACATGCTGAACTCTAAATGAAAGAGCAGCTAGTTTTGTATACATGATTGTTTGGAGAAACCCTTCTCTACCCATTCATTTTATTCTGTCAACTCTGTAGTTGTGGATCTTTCTGATTTCCCAATTCTTTCTACATTTAGTTTTCCTATCTAACACATGATCAGAAACCCCCAAATTCTAAAATCATGGCTGCTTTTTCCATATTCAATCTTATGAATAGTCCATTTTAATATAGCAATATTGTAGATGAAGTTTCTAATGATATCACATAAATTTAGCTTAGGTAGAGATCTCCTGGCCTTAGTTATTGCCCCCCCCCAAAAGATATCAGATGCCTACAAAATTTTTATGCTGAGATAGAATATGAATGAGGCCTTGAGGCTAATGAGTAGTTAAAAGTGAAATTATTTGGGCTTTTCACTTTGTGTGCCTTAAATACATAGTATATCATACTCTCTGCATATAGTATTGGTAATAATAATAGTGCTCACAGATTTTATTGTAAGGTTAAGTAATATAACATTTATAAAATGAGATATTTCACACAGAAAGCACTAAATATACATTATCATTGTCATAAAGAATAAATAGATTTGAAGAGACAGGAAATAAACATTAATCTAGGCATGGGTAATCACATAAATATAAAGGTGGGGAAGGCTACAGCACCTGGAGAGACCAATTTGTATGAAGTAAGATTTAAAGAGCGAGCAATAAGTGAACTAGATTGAAATTATTCATTTCATCTGGAATTTGAAAGGTGCTGAATGTCAATTTAACAGTCTGAATATTTCTTTTCTAGAAAAATGCCATTTAGCTAGTTAAGAAATGTGATGATTTTAATCTAGAGAAAGAATATGGTGCACAAGTTTCATTTTATATTATAAAAAGTATCACCACCAAGTGGAAGAGATTGGCTATGTGTGTTCAAGACGGCAAACCTTGAGCTACTAGTTTAGTTTACATGCAGACACATTTACGTTCAACGTAAAAGAAATTATTTACTGAAAACAGTAATAATAAAATGTTGCTCATTGGGATTAGAATAGCAAAGACTGGAAGACAAACCACAGTTGCTGTAGAAGGCATTAATATAGAAATAATATAGGCCTTCATGTGTTTGTGTGAGACTACTTCATTTTTCAGGAAAAGGTGTACATGATTTTATTAGACTCTGAAAAGGACCAATAGCTCAAAAAGATTAAGCTCTATAAAAAGACTGTATTGTGTACTAGACTTAGATGCCTCAGTGGGATTTTTAAGGTCCAGTGACTAACCAGTCTTCATAGAGAAACATCTAGATGTCACAGCCTTGGCATAACAATTGATTTTAACAACTGACTTTGTTATGGCATAACCTGACTTTTAAAAATTCATTATTCTGGTGGTCTTCTCTCTTTACTTTGAACTATTGCTGTGTTTACTTCATATAGTTCTTATATTTTAGTTCCCATCCTGGTCAATTGAACTATCCTTTGGCATTCTTGTTTTCTGTGGTTTAACATTTATCTCCTGATTTTTTTAACTTCACAGTTGCCTTTAGTCTGGAAAGACCAAAGCCTCCCTCTGAACCTTCCTCTTGCCCTCCTATAACCTCACCCCCACACACTTTTCCTCCCTGATCTTTTTGTTGCTTTCAGTTACAGGTTTCACTTTTGTTGTCATTCTTTTGTGAAGGATATATTTTTTTCAGGTCTGGCATTTGTTCAGTCATGAACCTTATCTGTAAGTGAAAGTCTGTTTAGGGGGAAAAAATGATTCTAAAACACAAACAAGGTTAGGGGACCAAAGGTGACCTTTTCATTTACAAGTTATTTTAACTTTGTAGGCAGGACTCATTTTTATTTTTTATTCAATGAATTTAAAGGGGTTTTAAAAATAGCTATCAATACAAAACAGTGTGGTACACTGAATCAAGCATACCCAGTGGTATATTTCTCCAAAAGGCTACTGCATTAAGCATTCGGATTCTCCTAGGTCTAGGATGTTAGCAGGTCTATGATACTGTGACCCCTTAACAAATCAAGTGCTTCAAAACCGATGAGTATGGTTTTATAATTCTTAATAAATTTTCCATCTTCTATAACTTCTTAAGTGATCTGAAAGCATTCAGGTCCCCATGCCCTCATATTCCTCTTGACCTTTTAAATCACCAATTCTTAGCTCATTCCTTTTGACTCAAAACAAATCAGACAAATTCAAGTCTCTTTCTGTCCCCATGTATTCCCCTTTGCCAAATGTCACCCCCAAAATTCAATTAAAAGAAAAGTCAGACACAAGGCTATATTGTATGAGTCAGAGTGACAGTTTATTGAGATTTAATTCAATTTTTTCTCTTTACAACCAAATGACTCGATATCTGTTTTATAAGACAACATTGAAATGATTTGTCCATACAAGTTCAGGGCAAAAGCCGTTTACTGACATGATAGAATCAAAGAAAAACAGCTGAAAGATAGGGCTAAGAAGCTGATTTTACATGGAGTAGATAGCGTTTCATTTACAACACAACATTGATATATAGATTCCTAGCATTATGTTTTTATCTTGCAATACTGACACTGCCGGCAGCTCAGCCTACTATTTCATTAGAACATCTCATAGGAATTCTGGAATGATCTGCTGCCCACATAAAAACAGATAAAGCAAAAAAAAAAAAAAGTATTAAGACTTATTTTTATCACTAACCTCCAGAATCAAAGCTTTTAAACCTCTGTCACATGCAGTCTGAAAGAAAGCTCACGGGTATTAGGAACAGGTTGAGGAACAATGGCAAAATGTATACTAAGAGTATCTTTTTATGTCATATTTATGACAACCTGGGCTTGTGATTAGCATCTGAAGTGTGGGAATGGAGCAGTCTTGCGGGACTGAGCCCTTAACTTGTGGGATCCAATCCTTTCTCCAGGTAGATAGTGTCAGAATTGAGTTTAATTCTTAGATGCCTTGCTACTGTCTTAGAACTGCTTGTTGGTGTAAGGAGAAATCTCCACACGTTTCATGACCAGAAATGTCAGAAGTGAAGTGTTCTCTGTAAATGTAAAGGAAACCCATAGGGAGAAAAAAATGTGGTAGTGAAGAAATGGGTTTTTATTCAACACAGAAGGTAGAAGATGGGTATTTTTCTCTATACCTACACGGCTAGAACTTTTTCCCCTAAATTCCACAGCAAAAGTTTTATAGATAGATTTATTTAGTTATATTCTAAATCTATTCTGTGCAATAACATAGACACTAGCCAAATGTGACAATTTAAATTTATTAAAATTAAATTTTAAATTGAGTTTTTTGTCTATCAATAGTTAGTCATATTTCAAGTGCTCAGTTTCTGCAAGTGGCTGTGGCTACTATAATGGGTAGTGCAGATATTATATATATTTTTATTGGAAAGTATAGTTCTAGATCTTAGTGGCTAATTAGATAAACTTGCTTTTCACTCACACTATCTCTTAGACTCTTCCTTAAGACCTCACTACCAAAGAGTAATGAAGGTGAGGGGGGGGGGGAAGGGAGGGATGAGGGTAGAAAGAGACCTTGCAAGGGGAATAGGGGACACAGTGTTGTGTGTAGAAGGTATTATATTGAGTGGGACACTTGAAACCATGTCAACACAATAAATTAAAAATTAAAATTTTATATTAAAAAATTCCCACTGTCCAGGTAGAATCTATATATAGTCTGTATGTTGGATGAATCTCTTCTAAAACTCTGTTTCTGTCCTTCTCTACCCTCTTAGGCTCTCTTCCCTCAAGCAATTCTAGAACTTTGAGCTTAGGCATTTTCACAAATTTCTCTACCACTTTCTAAGCAAGCATTATTGTAGGTATGGATTCAGAATTGGAGACAAAGTAAGAATCTTTGCTATTCTGTAGCTTTGAAGGGAATATTAAATTGAACAGAATGTTCACTGTGTTTCTGGCTAACAGGCTATGGATGGGATATTTCAGTGACCACCTCCTTGAGTTTTATTAATTTCTTAGTGTGGCTCACAGAACTCCAGGAAACACTCATATTTATGAGTGTATTAAAGGGTATGATAAAGAATATAGATGAACATAGGTACAGAGATACATAAAGCAAAGTCTGGAGGGTTCTGAGTGTAGGAGCGTCCATCCTGTGCAGTTGAGGTGGGTAGCCTTCCCAATGTGGATATGCTCAACCACCTAGAAGTTCTCCAAATCCCTACTACAGGGATTTTATGAGGGTTTCTTCATATAGGCATTATCAGTTATTAACTCCATTTCCAGCCCACTCACCTCTCTGGAAGATGAGGGGTAGGACTGAAAATTACCAACGTCTAAACATAGCTTGTTCTTTCTGATGACTCAACCCCAACCAGGAGCACACCCAAAGGCACCTCATTAAAACAAAGGATATTCCTAGCGCTCTTCTCACTTAGGAATTTACAAGGGTTTCAGGATATCTGTGCTATAAAACAGGGCAGACACCAAAAAATGTATTTTCTATCAACTCACAGGCCACCCCTATGATTCTCTTACAGCACAGACTTCTTACAGAAAAAATAATACACAAGTCTAAAAATACTAGCAGATTACTAGAATCCTCTGCAGTGACTAATGATCACTCTTCTCCATTATTATACTACATAAAAATTGTCTACCAGGGAGAGGCACTTCAGGTTTGCAGGTTTCCATTTAATCTTGTGGTCTTCACAAATATATGGTTTTACCCTTTTAGGCATCTGACACGTTTAAACTAAGAGACAATATCAGCTCTTACTTTGAGCCTCCTTCTAGGTATTATTGGATTTTCATTATTATGTACTCATTTTTCAGTACTTTACCCTTAGTTACTATTCCTCCTTCCTTCCACTTGTACCCAAACTCTTCCACCTCTAGAAGTACAAGAGGCTTAGCAGCAATACTAGTTTAGCAAATGTCTCCTCCTCAATCCATTCTGCTTCACATTAGGTTGAGTTACACAGGTTCCCAAGTCATGACCACCAGGAAATATAGCTGCCTTCGCTGTTAACTCCAAATTTGCAAGATGAGAGGAAGTTATATCCTGCCTCATTAGACCCTTAAGAATTGTGACATAAGGTTAAAAACATATTTACAGTTTCTGCTTAGTATTTAGTCCTGCATCTAACCCTGTAGTTGCAGGTTGGATTGGTTGTGCAGACACTGCATCAAATATGGGTGGTGGGGAGCTGAGGTGATACGAGGAAGAACAAAAACCAACACCTTCTCCTCTCTCCAGATCCAGCAGAACAACAGAAAGCAATCCGATGGGAAACTCTTTTAGCCCCACTCATGTTCACACTGAACGTGAGCACACATTGGTGAAGGCATGTAAACCAGCCTCTCATGCTTTTTTATCTCCCCACCACCTTAGACAAACAGTATTTCAAGTGCCTATTCTAACTTTCTATCAAGCTAGTACTCTGAGGAGGACAGCTCTCCATGCACTGTTGGATATTATGAGCAGTAAACTGTCCAAACTGGTGCATTATCTCCTGTTCTGGTTCTTCTATAACACCCTGAGCATTTGCATCTACCACGAGGTAGGCACAGCCCAGTCCAAAGTCAGTGTCTATTCCTGTCAGAACCAATTTGTAGCCCTCAGGGCTACCAGATTTGGTCTCACTTGCCAATGGTACTCGGGGTCTTCCCCCCCCAGGAATCTGCTACCTAGCCATCGGTCTGTCTCCTCTTCTTGCAGACAGAACAGTTCTTCCTGGCATCCGGTGCAAAAGGAATGTCTGGATTCAGCCTACTCTGCATTGCTGCAGTACCCCGACATCTACTCATTTTATGGACCCAGGCGGCCACATTAAAATTGCTTGTTAATTTCATCACCTTCCGAGCCTGGATAGGGGTTCTTTTGATGGATATTTATATGTCCTATGTTAATGCGCCCTCCAAAATTCCCACAGTGTTTCCATAAGGTTTTGCTCCAGATAGGCATCCCTTTAATAGTATAAGTTTCTGTACTGCTAGGCCATATGGCCAGTCTATTGACCACTGCCCAGGAACAACTCAAATGAGCTTTTCTGCTCTTCAGCATTTCCATCACTGTGAGGAAAACATAAAATTCAGCCCACTGAGCTTTTATTTTTACCTTCTTCAACCAGAGTAGTGGCCTTCCTTCCAAATAAAATTCTAGAACTGCCATCCACAAACCAAGCAGGAATTTGTTGGTCAGTTGGGGACAATTTAGAAGATACTGTGCAAGTAGCAAAAGAATCCAGCATCTCCTCATGCAGTCCCAAAGTCAGTCCAGAGTACAAAGAGGGTCCCTGCTCACCAGTACCTCTTCTTTATATTCCCTAGACAACATGGTCCTGTTTAAATCATTTCTGTCTTACCACGGAACTATTCTGAGAACTGCCTCTCAAGTAGAGTATTTCTCTAACATCACCCTAAACATTGCGGGTATTTCAGATTTCAAGATCATCTGATGCCTTTATTCATAGGGGTAGCTTGATTTAACATCTGAGAGAAAGGTAGCACCCTAAAATGGAATTTGTCAAAATGAGAAAAGTGTCACATTAATGTAGGATGCAAAAATAGAGGAAATTGGATATGGAATGTATGGGAATCCTCTATTTGCAACCTTTCTGTAAAGCCAAATCTAGTCTAAATTGAAATATATTTTAAAAAGTATTAAATTATATAATTTCAATGTGCAATTTACTGTAGGTCATTTGTACTATAGTGAAAGTGATTTTAAAAGAGGTATCCAACAAAGAATTAAAAAAAAAAACCAATGGACTGCCTGACCTGTGGTGGCGCAGTGGATAAAGCGTCGACCTGGAAATGCTGAGGTCGCTGGTTCGAAACCCTGGGCTTGCCTGGTCAAGGCACATATGGGAGTTGATGCTTCCAGCTCCTCCCCCCTGTCTCTCTCTCCTCTCTCTCTCTCTCTCTCCCTCTCTCTCCTCTCTAAAATGAATAAATAAAAATTAAAAAAAAAAAAAAAAAAAAAAAAAAAACCAATGGACTTTAATTAAAGAACATAAAAGGAAAGAAAAAAACAAAAATGAGCAAACTCCTGGCCAGATAGCTCAGTTGGTTGGAGCATCATTCTGATGTGCAGAGTTGCTGGTTCAATTCCCAGTCAGGACACATATAGGAACAGATCAATGTTTCTTTCTTTCTTCTTTTTTTAAAATTTATTATTAATTTTAATGGGGTGACATTGATAAATCAGGGTACATATATTCAGAGAAAACATCTCCAGGTTTATTTGAAATTTGATTATGTTGCATACCCATCACCCAAAGTCAAATTGTCTTCCATCACCTTCTATCTGGTTTTCTTTGTGCCCCCCCCCCCCCAAGAGCCACTGGGAATGCTGTTGGGTCAGACATTCTCCCACACAGCAGAGTTTATTCATGTACATTTTGATTATAATCTATCTGAAGTAATTTTTTACACATAGCAGAGTTCTCCATTTAGAACTAATTCTTTTTTATCTGGTCTGTTTATTTCTGTGTATTTTCTAAGAAGCTTTACACTTGCTGCCTTAGAGTAAACATTTCTTTTTAACCTTACTTGCCATTTTTATAAAGCATTGCCTGAATTCATTCATTTTTAGAGGGGAAGCACTTCCTCCAAGAGTGTTCTGGGTTCATCACTGCTACATGGGAGGTCCGCAAACCATTGTGTATCTGTCAGGTACAGTAAGGAGCAGCATTGCATCTCACCTTTATGAGAACATTTGCTACCTGCAGCTTCAAGTTTTATCCTACATTTGGACATGTGTATTTAACTCATCATCTGCTTTTGGATTGGCAGAATTATCTTCATGTGCTTGGTATTCAGGAAGAGGTTTCATTCACATGTGAAATCTGAATGATTATTACTTATCTTTTCTTTTTGTTTTCTTTGCATGAGAACTCATTATTTCACACTGCCTGTAAGTTCACCCTAGTAAAATACAGTCTTTAATTTATGGAAAAAAAATATAAGCACACATTAAAGAAATAGAATGCAAATTTAAAACAGAATCAACCAAATCAACTGCCGGTTATTTGAACAGACTAATAAAATCAGCAAGCCCCATCAAACCCCATGAATCACATGTTAAGAAGAAAAAAACAAAGAATGAACCAAGAACTATAAAACAGGAAAAAAAGTAAGCTAATAATTTGTAAGTTTAAACAAAATACTAATCTCTAAAACCTACTGTTTAGTTTTTCAGAAAAGAAGAAATGTAAATATGAGTAGAATAGTTAACATTAAATGTGTTGAGGCCCTGGCCGGTTGGCTCAGTGGTAGAGCGCCTGGCACGCAGAAGTCCTGGGTTTGATTCCCGGCCAGGGCACACAGGAGAAGCGCCCACCCCTCCCCCTCTCTGTCTCTCTCTTCCCGTCCGGCAGCCAAGGCTCCATTGGAGCAAAGATGGCCTGGGCCCCGGGGATGGCTCCATGGCCTCTGCTTCAGGCGCTAGACTGGCTCTGGTCACAATAGAGTGTAGCCCTGGATGAACAGAGCATCGCCCCCTGGTGGGCGTGTCGGGTGGATCCCGTTCGGGCACATGCGGGAGTCTGTCTGACTGCCTCCCCGTTTCCAGCTTCAGAAAAACACACACAAAAAAATGTGTTGAATAAGTACTTAAAATCCATTTATTGGATTGTAAATTGTTTCAACCACTCTGGGAAATTTGGCAGAGTATATGATTCAGAAACTCAACAGAAATATATATGCATACAAAAGGAATGTGTAATATTATTTATAACAAAATCATGTATATTAGTTAGATATGGAACAATCCGAATGCCTATCTACATTAGAATAGATAAGATGTGACATATTCATATAATATATTCTTATTGAGCTATGGCAAGGAACTGTGGTTGAAAACAAGAATAACTGTTACAAACTTAATGTGGAATTAAAAATACCACATACTAAAGAGTTAATTTCTATAAAATTAAAAAAAAACTAAACAAAACCAGCCACAACTTTTCTATGTTGTTTTAGGTAAAAATAATGGTTATACTAGAGGAAGAGAAAATGTAGGATCTAGGAATGGCTTTGAGAGTGTTATGGGTACTTGTAGTATTCTATTCTTTGATGGTGGAAGTTAGGATTTGTTCACTTGATGAAAATTCAAGCAACCATATACTTATAAAAGTATCTGAGTACATATTTCAGAACCATGGCATTCCACTCTTCCAAATAAGAAGGAATTTTCCACCCTTGATATCAAATCTATGCAATGAAAGCACACAAGATGACAGATAGTGGCTAATCTTGTTTTCACAGAGTTATAAAAATCTTAATTAAATATTAGTAAATAAAAGAATATATATGGAGAGAGAGAAAGGGAGAATGATTAACTCAGCATGGGAAGAGGGTGAGAGAAAAGTAATGCATTTGAAAATGGGTTAACAAATGGCTCTGCTTATTAGGATGACTAGTAGACCTTAAATAGCATTTAGAGAGTTCTAAGGATAAAAATTTGATGAAATGGAGAACTTTGTAAAGAAATTAACCAGAGATAAAACACAGAGCAGCCAGAAGACTTAAAAAAAAAATACAGAGACATGGAGGGTAAAATGAAAAGGTCTAATAGTCATTTCTCAAAAGAGAATACAGGTAAGAGCAAAATTAGGTTTAGAGTTGTTCATATGAGAAATAATATAATAATAAATAATAATAAATGAATAAAATGTTTTTGTATATTCACAACTATAAACATACTTTTGCCCATCCTGTATATAGAATAAGTGAAACATATCATTTAAAGAATTTATTAGTATAATGTATTTTCAAGCAATCTTTTGTGAGATTCTTTAGCTCACTAACAAAGAATTGGTTTTCTATATCTGTACAAGTGAAGTCAATGCCCAGGAATATATTGATTTCATTGTTAGGCTAATGTTGAGAAGCCTGTGGGACCTGAGCTACCCAGATGTGACACTAATGTCTTTCATGCATCTTCAAACTAACGCAATCATGTTCTTTTATTTGAAAATAATTGGATAAAATAAAGAAAGCTAATACTACTATATCAGTTTTTCTATTAAACGAAACACATTCTTGCCAGATAACTTATATGTTCTTCAAAAATCCTCTAATCTTAGAAATATAATAACATTTTAATAAAAAATATTAACATACATATACTCAGGTGTCATATCTAGCATTTCTGTTTCTAATTTAGTTTGTTCTAATAGTTTCTTTATATTATATAAAGAATATTTACTTTAGTGTTTAATTCACATTTCTTCCCATATTAAATTAGATACTTTCAGAGCAAGAAAGAAACAACATTCTACTTGGGAACAACTTTATGGTATATTTAACCATAAAAAGCAGAATAAATTTTGTCAGCATCCAAATATTATGATCAATAAAAATGTATGTTTTTGTTTTGTTTTATAAAGCTTTACCTACGTTAGAATAGAAATACAAATCTAGTGCAACTGCAGTAGGGTGAAAAAAGGATTTTTAGTTGTCAGGTGTTAGAGCGGAAGTTTTAGTATTTGTTTTCTGAACTAGGGACTGTTTTTGACCAGCTGGACTAGGTGAAACCAACATCAGTTACAGAGTAAAATTAGACCTGCCTGAGAATAGTTGGTGTTTCAGTTAGGAAGAAAAAGAGCAATAAGTGCACACAGTTATTCAACCAAGAAAAAAAAAATCTCAAGAAAGATTATCCCAATTTGATGTTTAACACACCAGCAGCCTGTAATAACTTCAAATACACAGTCTCAGTCATTCATTGAGGTCAGCAACAGCAGCCTCTTTAATCAATCCTAAACATAATCTTGTTTCTAGGTGCAATCTTTCATAATCTATGCTTTCTTTTCATGATTGATTTTGAATTTTATACATGTTTTGAAAATTTAGAAAAGTCTGTTTTTGTGTATACATTTTATTTGTTAAACACACAAAAGTGAAAGTGAGAGAGGATACTACCAATTCAAAAGACTTAGTGATTTATAGGTAAAAAGCACATATTAGAAATCCAACAGGCCCTGGACAGTTGGCTCAATGGTAGAGCATCAGTCCAATGTGTGAATGTCTGGGTTTGATTCCCAGTCAGGGCACACAGGAGAAGTACCCATCTGCTTCTCTACCTCCCCCTCTTGCTTCTCTCTTTCTCTTCTTCTCTCCTGCAGTCATGGTTTGATTAGAGTGAGTTGGCCCCAGGTGCTGAGGATGGCTCTGTGGCCTCCGCACTAGGCACTAAAAAAAAAATGGTTCCAGTTGCAACGGAGCAAAGGCCCCAGATGGGCAGAGCATCACCACCTAGTGGGCTTGCCACGTCAGTCCCTGTTGAGGCATATGTGGAAGTCTGTCTCTACCTTCCTTCCTCTCAATAAAAAATGTATAAAAAAAAAGAAAAAGAAATAATTCATATTATTTGTTAATTACACATTTTATTGTGTCAACAGTTCTATCCACTAATAGAAACAAGAAAAATAAAAATAAGCATTTTTAATTATTTTGAATCGTTTTCTCTCAAAAATTAATACTTTCAAGAACAAACTATTATACTGTTATTTCCTGTTCAGTTTTCATTTCTGATTCCCCAAAGGTGAGATAAAAAAAGAATTGCATTTCAGTTGAAATCATAAATATGAGGAAAACCATGTACTTCCTTCTTAAGAATCTTTTTTTCTTAGCACTTAGTAGTGCTTTTGTTTATTTTGAGCTGATTTTAATTTCAGATGAATTGAATTTGAAATTACTAACATGTCAGAATGAGCTAGTAGGATAAACAACTTTGGTTACATACCTTAAAAGTACTTTTTAATTATAACAACACTTAATTGTGATACTCATCACAGCATGAAGTAAAACAACAGAAAAACTTATAAGCTTTTCTGTTTAAACTAAAAGCTTAATAGAGATTTACTATTAATGTTTCTTATATTTTGACATTTCAGGTAAATACCCACAAACTTAATTACATAAATTACTTGTTATTTCTTAAACAAAAACAAGTAAACAAAAAATATTCTCAGAGACTAATAAGTGCTATGAAGAAAAATGAAAGCAGCCTGACCTGTGGTGGCTCAGTGGATTATGTGTTGACCTGGAATGCTGAGGTCGCCAGTTCAAAACCCTAGGCTTGCCTGGTCAAGGCACATATGGGAACTGATGCTTCCTGCTCCTCCCCCCTTCTCTCTCTTCTCTCTTTCTCTCTTTCTCTCTCTCTCTGTCTCTGTCTCTCTTCTCTAAAATGAATAAATAAAAATAATTTTTAAAAAAGAAAAGAAAAATGAAAGCAATGTAACACAGAAGGAAATGGGATGACCTTTCAGAACAGGTAGTATGAAGAAGTTTCTCTGAGGAACTGATTTTGAGCCAAAACTCAATCAAGTCAGGGGCAAGCCATGTGGATTTCTGGAGGAAGAGTATTGTAACAGAGAGAATAGAATGAACAAAACTTGAAACCAGAGAGTTCGCAGTGTGTTTAACAGTAAGAAAAGGAAGCCAGTGCCTGATACATACTAAGAAAAGATGGTAATAAATGTGTTTGGAGAAGTAGCCAGGGGCTAGATTTAGTTTGATTTTAAAGAATCACTAAGAATTTAAGTTCTAGTTTCAATATAATGGCACATACTGGATAGGTCTTAGTAGGCAGGTTTGGAGAACAACCAAGTTCAATTCCTTAGTGCTTAATTAAGGAAAGCTTAGTGCTAAGCTGCTATATAAAAAATCTGAAGAAGAGAATTAACAATTTTGTTTAAACCTGAGGACTATATACTGTCCATTAGAAAATACATTTCTAGCTTTACAATTGAAGTGATGACTCTGGCCCAAGTGAATGAACACAGATAAGTATCCTACAAGGTTGTATCTTGGATTGCACCAACTTTATGTAGAAATGAGTCAGATAAGAGATTATTAAATTTCTAAGAAGTGTATTATGACTCCAACTCATTCACTAACATTTTAAATGACTACTTGGCAAAGATATCTATGACCCTAAAGCTTGTAAATACATCTTTTCATAATTATAGGTTCTACAACAGCAAATTCAACCAACTACACATCAAAAATAGTCTTTAAAAAAGTTACATTGTTACTAACATGTATCATGTCATATGTCTGTGATGAACACATACAAATGTTTTTTCCTTGTCATTATCCCCTAAATAATACATTATAACAATTATTTACATAGAATTCATACTTTTTTAGGTAGAATAATAATCGAGAGATAACTTAAAGTATAAGGGGAGAAATTTATAGGTATATGCAAAGATGATGCCATCTTATATAAAAGTCTTGAAATATCCACAAATTTGATATCCATGACAGTCTGGAACCAATCCCCCATGTATACCAGATACAACATTGCTATGATTCTGAGCTCTCTACTGTGAATTTCTACTCGAATGATTTTTCTGAGAATCATTTAAATAAGCAAAATTTAACTTGTCTACTATATGTCTGAGTCTGGTCTATCCATCAATATGTATTCAGTAAAAAACATTTTGATACAGTCTTGCAACAAGAAGCCATTGAAGTACATTAAGCAGGGAAGAAACACAGTCTAACTTGCATTTTAAAGGAATATATAACACATATAATGGAAAGAGTAAGACCAGAAGATGGAAACAAGAGTTTCTTGTAAAATAAAAGCAAGAAATAATGGAATCTAAATATAAGTGCCAGTGGAGGGAGTGGGGATGAGAAGTGAACATATTCAGGATATGTTCTGAAGATAGAACCAAAGTAGATTCTAATAATCAATATGGGGTATGGGTATAAAAGATAGGAAAAGGACAACTCTAAAGTTTTGAGCTTGAACAAGTGAATGAATGGTTTTACTGCTTACTGAAATGTGATGAATCACAGGAAACACAGATTTGGGAAATCAAAACTTTAGTTTTGGATATTTGATGTTTAAGATTTCTAGTAAGAGGCAAAGAGAGATATCAATAAGTCAATTAAATATAGAAATCTGTATTTCAGGGGGAAAAGTTGAAACTGAAATCTTGGATTTGTGTGTCATTTTATATATGATAACTAGTCATGTGATACAATTATGAATATAAGGATAAGAGAAAAGATTCTTGGACTATAAGTTGAGGTATTCTAACTTTTAGAGATGGGAGAAGAAGGATTATTCAGTAGAAATGATTGAGAAGGAATGGCCAGTGAGGTAGGAAAATGCACAAACACAAATGTGCATCACAGTGGCTGAGTGAACAAAGTGTTTCAAGGAAGGGTGGTCAATTTTTCTGCAGATATCAAATAACAGAAAAGATAAACTAAAATAAGATCATGAAAATTGGCTACAGAAAACCTGAGTGTGAAGGTTATTTGTTACATTGAGCAGTTTCAGTAGCATCAGATTGGGAGGTCTTTAAGTGAAGAAGGGTATTGAGAAAATCAGTTCACTGTTTTTTCATAACCTGAAGCTAATACAAGTTTGAGTACTATTGAGAGCAATTGGTTGGGGTTAGGGAGGGGAAGGGTGGTTAACAGAGTAGACAGAAAATAAACCCCTGGGGATGTGTAGTATATGATTTAAGGACTCTCTTAAATTTGTTAATCACATTTAAAGTGAGATTAGTCAGATTAGTTTTTTCTTCCAGCCCTGCCCAGCTCTCCTAGTGCAAGCTGAGCATAAGCTGATAGTAGGATTTATGGTTTGTTAGACTAGTCAAAGAAAACAGGAAAAAGTAAGAAAATTGAGGGTAAATATAAAGAGATGATGTTGATAACAGCCCAAGGAATCTAATCTTGCTAATAAAAGGAGTAACTACTAAACTAGGGAAATCAATGAATTATTGGTTTCTCTAGATGGAGGTCATTGTAGAATCAAAAGATTTGGAGAATCAGTGTTCTCAAAGAGTTCATATTTTAATATCAAAATATGAGTCAGATACAGGGGTATTTTAAATTAAGATTTGGAGGTGGTCCAGATATAGGTAATGATAATGTCTGGAAGGAATTAAGATAGGAATGACTGATTGAAGTGACAAAATTGTAGAACAAAATTACTGGAGGTGAGAAAATTACAAAACTAAAATTATAATTGTTGCATAGACTGCATATCTAGATACTGCCATCACTAATAACAATTTGAGTACTGGTGAAAAAAAGGAAATAAACAAGGTGATAAAACAGCAATGGGTAGATTTGTACACCTATTAGGAGAAGTATTCACATATTCTCCTGACACACTGTAAATAGGTTGTTGATCATTTGATTTGAGAAGAGATGAAAACCTATCCTAACTTCAAGATATTTGCTATTTAAGGGATGAGTGAAAGACTACTTCAGAAAACGTCTGGGGAAGCAATATCCTTGGGTAATATGTAGATTTCAGTTAGAAAATGAAGTAGAAAGAACATTGAGACACATGGAAAGTATAGGGTATTTATCGGTCACACTTAATAAATTCCTATTGTGAGAGAATGAGTCACTCAAGAGGCATACAAGCCTTGGATCTTTAACAATACAAAATATTAAAGAAAAACTGAGATTAAGCTATTTAAGATGCTGACCACAGTGAGAATATGGAGAGTATTTGGATTATTTTTGATGGTTTTTATGGGGATTTTCTAGTTATGGTCTTCTATGAAGCAATCTTTAGAATGTTTGTAATTCTGGGTCAGGGAGGTTTGGGGAGCAAAAAAAGGTGGTTTCACCAAAATTCATCTCCTCATATGATATTAGATATCAGACTTGAATAAAAGTTTATTTTCCTCTATTTTGTAAAGGAAAAAGAAAGCTTTGTTTCATATCACAAAACAAAATTATGATAAACAGAGAAAGCCCTCATGAGGAAATAGATCTTTGTGGATTGTTTTAAAAATGAAATAGCCATATTTGTTTTCCTTTGAAAGGAGGATACAAATGAGAAAGAAATCAAAATGTCCTAAAAGTCAAAACTGAAGTAGTAAAAAATGATAACTATTAATGAGAATTTAAATAAGAAGTAATTTCAAAGTGTCAGTGTGATTTAGTGACAATAAAAATTTTTTATATTATTTTTAAGCATTCCAGAGAATATTCTTATGTGCTATTACATGAAAAATGGTTTTATGGCCAATTTATTTTGTAATACCTTGCCTAATACTTGCATATCTTGGATTCAGAGAGATTATGTTATTGCAGTAAATGTATGTGAGAATTCTTGCTGTAAATAGACTTAAATGCCTCTTTTTAACCAAGAATTTCTCAATGTTTTTGACCATAAAACTGTGTGTCTCTGTGTGTGTAGGTATATAAATATTTATTGAAATTCTGTAGACATATTGTCCCAATGATTAAATTCTGGGAAATATTGATCTAGGGGGGCTACCAAAATTCAAACATATCCTAGATGTGCATTTAGTTTTTACCCACCCAGACACAATTTTTGTGGTTAGAACCTTTCTACTTAAATTATATGAGGGCATCTAAGAAAAGTAAAGTTCAAAATATAAGTTTAGTTAAACCTAAATTTTCTGTTTAATAACTGACTATTTTATGGAATAGAGTACATAAATGCCTATTTGAACTTAAGACTTTCAAACAAAGAGCATTGACAGTACTCTTGAACTAAAGATAAATGTATTATATGTCTTCATAATATGCGTAGAATCATGTTACATTCTGGTTTCCAAGCTTCTAGTCTTCTGAATTCAGGATTATTGAAATCATCAGCATATACTTTATTCTTTCTTTAACCCTGGGCACTGGGAATAAAGTCATTGGTTTTAGAATGCTCTATTAAACACAACACATATCTATTAATGTAATATATTTTTTACTTTTGAAAATTTCTTTTCTTTTGAGACCAGAATAAGATCTCAAATAAAGCAAAAGCAAGACACAATTTCATACATCAGTGGTATCCATCACTTGAGAATGCAAATCCCTTTGTATTTCCTTCAAACAAAAATAATCAAACTTTTTCTTTAGATCATCCATTGGAAAATTCTCATAATGATATTCTCCTTTCAGGGATGGAAATGATAGAATAATATCCACTTATTATAATAACAACTTTCAAAAAGATAGCATTCACAAAACTTAATGGCTCAAGCAAACACTAAATGTATAATTTTAGCAAGCAGCTATATGGCTGAAGAAGAACAAGTACATACAAATTACCTAATATAACTATTCCGTGTATAATGCAGAAGACAGAGGAAGGATTAGGCTTTCAATACCTATAAAACATGCACAATAGCACAATATAGTGAAATAAAATAAAATGCTATGAAAATAAACATCACAAATGATAATAATTTTGTAATTGAGTAAACAACTTCAAGTGGCCTACTTTGATTACACACACACTCAAAATGCACATACACTTGACTACTAAATTTCAAGTAAATGAAAAGACTTATTACATTATAAAGCTTTTAAATGAGTGTAGTGAGTCTTACATGGTTAGTAGATTCATATTTAATTAGATGGTATTTTACCTTACATACTATAAACATCAATCTTAAATGATTATTTCAATTTGTCTCCTTGTTGTGTACTTAGTTACTTCAGGAAAATAAAATTTGAATCAAGCTTAAGCTAAATATATAATTATCAACTAAAGACAGTCATTTACTAATGTTTCAGGTCTTCTAGTATTTACTATTTTGGGATGGCCTTCAAGTTAAATAACTATAAGTGAAAACAGTACCACATTTTATACAATAAAATCCATCAATCAGGCTCCTACTCACTATGCAATTCAACTATATTTCACTATATGAACTAATAATCATAGTGAAAAATAGATATGGTCTGTGCTCCCACTTCTAAGTTTAGTATTTCTCAAGGCCATGTTCATTGAGTTAACTTCATATTGTAATCAATAATTTTTTGTCCCCTATTCCTTTATTTATATCATTTAGAAGTTTATATTTAGTCAATATTAAACAAAACACAGAAAAATATTAATCTGAATTAATATCAGAAAATAAGTTATCTAAACAATGTGATGTTAATTTTACTTTGACAGCCTTCAAAGGTATGAGTGTTTACTAAGAAAATCAGTAGAAAAGAATGGTTTGTTTTTATTCTGACATAAGTCAAAATACAACATTCTTGATTTGATATGAAGAGTTGTAAAACAGAACTGCCATTGCTTGCTAATAATATCAATGTTAATATATATTTATTTATAAAATTATGCAGTATAAAATGGATTAACATTCACAGTGGTCTCTATTAATATTCATATGTAATATAATATTTGATAAAATTGATATATTTTTCTCCAAAATCATCTGCCGCAATACTTTGTTACTCTGAGCAAAACCTTTTTTTTGAAGAAACATTTTTTTAAAAGTATTAGTTTTCATCATCAAAACCCAGAAACCATTTCATATTTCAGGTTCAAGTGTAACATACTATTTATATTTCCTTTCCAGATATTTAAAATTAGAACACTCAGTTCTATCTTTAGGGTTTGAAAAGAAGTCTACACATTTACACTCTAACGTTTATGAGTGAATAAAAATGAAAGCAGGTTTTACTGATACTACTTTTACTTTATTTGTTTGACTTACATCAACAGCATCTTACAATTTTACAACTGAACAGAGAGATGAAAAATGATGCAATCTGTAGCACATTAACGCCCTTTCATTTTCAAGTGCAAATCAGCATTTGTATGGAATTTTCTTGCCTGTTTTATTTTGCTTTTGTTTCTGCATTTCTATAACAATAAGATGCATCTATTTCAGAAGGAAAGTGTACAAAGATTTTCATCTGTATTCAGTTTAGCTGATGCCTATGCTCGATTAATTTATATGGCCAAACTGAGGACTGCATATTTATTATAGTTTAATTTAGATCTCGATTTTTAAAAGATTGAGATTGAATAGAGTGCCTTTTCCTTTGTGTGTTCTGAATTTCTACCACCTTTCTACAATGAAAGACTCTCATTTTGCCCTTTATTTCAACCTAGAGGCTAGCAAGTCACTCCCTAAGGTGTAATAACCAAGGCACTAACTGTGATTCAGTTAGCAAGATGGTGCTAATGATAACAATATCTCAGAGTCTTTTTCCCTAGAGGCTCTCATAGACACCAACAGTACTCACTCTCCTACACTAGGAGTTTCACGAACTGTATCTGAAGGTTTAAATGTAGCCCTAAGCTGAAAACTATTTTTTTTAATGGCACCTTGTTATTATTATAGCATACATGTGTTCCCATTGTGCCTTTGGAGTTGTCTCAGCTTATGACAACAAGTTTTTACGACTGTCAGCAAGTGCCAGCACACTGGGAAAGATCACACAAGAATGTCTTGTACTATATACGTATCAACAATATGACTCCGCATATTCTTTCGCAGTGGTTAGTTATGGAGTAAGCATATACTTAGTAGAGTCAAATGGTGCCAGGAAAAATTATTGGGGGTCATAAAAGGGGGGAGAGAACTGAATACTGGCCGGCTGTTTTATTTTATAAGAATAATCTGGCATGTTATTTTTGCTCAAAGAAATAGGTCTCTTTAGTGTCCACAGGCAATTCCGGATTTTTATTTACTGTATATATTTGTGTTCCGGTTAACAGGGAGTAGCATCCATTTAACATTTCCTTGCTCATCCATTTGCTCCTGGGGTGAAGTGAAGATGCACAACAAAAACTGAAGGAAGAAAATATGAGTTTCAAATATCTCATCTTTAATCAAAAATTGTTTTAGAATGATAGAATAAATATGTGACAGAAGACAAAAAAGCAGAGGTTAAGATGAAGCATGGGAAGTGTGTAAAACATTTCCAATATTGGAAATTTTAGTTGACTTTGAAAATAATGATCAAAGATGAGCTTGGGTATTAAAGTTGCAAGAGTAGCACATCAACTTGAAGTATAATTAGGTCATTTGCATTACTACTATATTTTGACTGTCATTATAGACTTTTTTAAAGGAAAGCAGTTAAAGAATTTTTACTAAGAGTTTTTCTTTAGTAAAATATTTGAGCTGAACACCTTGCATATGCATGGATGTGGGTAAGCACTTGTAATCAACATGTAGACTCATGTATTTACATGCATGGACATAGGCAGTGTAAGAGAATTAACAATGAGAACTAGTGAAATCTTATTCTCTCTGAAATATTTGTGGACATCACAAATGATTCCTATTGAGCAAGGAAAAAAAGCATATGTTCATTGTTGTCAAAGTCAATACCTTTGCTGTTAATAGTAATGGAATTCCACATACAAGACAGCATTCTGTATGACAATTCAGCTCTCCTTCATGGAATGGGGTGCATAATAATGGATTTGTCAATGTTATAATTTACTTTATATCATCTCAAAATTCATGACCAATCTCCAATCCCCTCCCCCAAAGTTATCTTTTATTGTCTTCACAGAATGCCATGTCAAACTTTTTCAACAAATGGGCTCTAAAAGCCTCTCCAGGTTTTTAGCACAAACAAGGAATATATATACATTATAGAAATAGTAAATTAATATATATACTTTCTACAAATAACCTGTGTTGTTATACAATAAAAATTGTTGTACTAAATGATCAAAATTTAAAACTTTTCTTTGTCACAATTTCTTAATGTTAAACTCCAATGATTGTTATTATTATGGAGCATTCGATGTAGGAAACATTTATTTTGCATAAACTGCTATTCAAACACCCTCTGTGGTGCAATTTATTCACACTGCATACAGAAGTAACAACTGACAAAAGATGTCAGGTAACTTCACAAAAATCACATCACAACTTTAGAGCTAGTTGATTACACTGATCTAAATACAACCATTGAAATTTCAGCCTTGGTTCAAGAGAAAAAACCCTATGAAATTAAAGATTTATGAAAGTTAGGGTACATTTGCTCCAAGTTATGGTTCCATGAATGTAGTCCCAAATAAAATAGCACACTTTTCTCAGAACTGTAGAAACTGACAGCGGTCTGTGGTTTAGGGCTATTAATTGACAGCATGCTTGTAGGCATAAACTTGCTTTCATCTGCCTTGACTAACCATATGTAAGCCAATATTTAAATAGGGATTTTAACCTAACTGACTGTAACAGATCCAAATGACATATTATAAACTATTGTTGAAGTCCTCCTTAGTTCACAGATTATTGGCCTGGAATACTAGTACTTGAGCGTTTTATATCCATCAATCTGTTATTACTCAGATCACCTTTTCCACAGAATTGAAGCCCATATGTAATCTTCAGTAAGTATTCAATGATTATACCCTATGGAGCATTTATGTATAAAACACTTTCCCAGACATTTTTAAAAGGGCTGCTGAATTTATGAATAATTTTACACATTCCCATTTGTAAGAGTCTATCCTTAGGGATTTCATTCTGTAATGATTAGATGGCAGAACTCCAAACTAAATAATCTCTTGTTTCGGGCACTTGTTTTATAAAGTAAAAGAATAAAATTGAAATTCATTCTCACAGGTGACTTAGGAAGTCACTGGTTTTTAATTTATTTAAATAGTTATTTTCTAAAAATTAGTTGGCCTATTTTTTTTAAAAAAAAACAACTTTAACATCTTAATAATCTAGCAATGATCAGAATCTTCTCCCCAGAATTTTTAATGCAATTTCAGCCTAATTTAAAAGTGAATATTAACATAATTTAATTTTAATATCTAATTTAACTTAAATTGAAAGGTAAAATGAGTATTTTTAACCTCAGATGGAAGACTCAGGGGGTGGAGTAATGGGGTTTTGACTATCTAATGATTACATTATTGTAAATTCAACAACTTCTCCTTCTCAATTTGTGCCCTATAGTCGGTAAGTAGGATCTACTGAATGAAGTCTGGCTGGTGGGGTTCTTCTGCTCTTTCCTTGAAAAGATCAGTCTGCCAATAATTGTTTAAAATAGTGAGTTTACATATAAGATCTCACTTAGAAAAACATTTGGGCCACTAAAATTTTTCCAAAAACTTTGGTTAAAACATGAATCTGTATTTATGCATTCATTAGTTTCTTTTAACTATAAGTAATTGGGAGAAATGTCTTATGTTTATAATTTTTTAGATGTAAATGATTTCAATTTTAGCATTCTAACACTAATGTATATTATACAAAAATAGGTCATGAGAGTCACAATGAACTATAATATTTTAAAATTTTATTGTTTTATTTACTTCTACTTAAATTATTATCAAATTTTCTATATATATTATTAAAAAACAAATATTCTCTATGTAGATACCACATGGAAACACTCAGCTAAAAACTGTAAAATACCAAAAATATTTCATAAGTCTTACCTTGGTAAATCTTGCAATGTTGTATCATCAAACTTATATCCATATAAACTCAAATAATAACACAAGGGTATATTTCACAGAAATCAAATGAGTGTTATAGGGACAGTTTGTTCTATGTACTACCAGCATCACAGCCTGTTAAAGATACATCTGTCCAGTTCTACCTTTTGCCTATTCAAACAGGATGGGTGGACCTAGAAGATAATATGCTAAGTGAAGTAAATCATTCAAAAGCAAATAGCATATGATGTTATTTAAATGTAAAATGTGAAGAACAAAATAAATAAATAACCAGAATTAAAACAGACATAGATACAAAGAACAGACTGATGGTTGCCACATAAAAGGGCAGCTGGTGGACTGGGTGAAATAAATGAAGGGAATAAGAAGTATGAATTGGTAGTTACAAAATAGTCACAGAGATACAAATTATAGCCCAGTGGATATAGTCAATAATATTGTAATAACTGTGTATGGAACCAGTTGGGTACTAGAAATATTGGAGGGAACACTTTATAAAGTATATGATTCTCTAACCACTATGTGGTACACTTGAATCTAATACAAAAAATATCAAATGTAAATTGTAATTGAGAAGTAAAATTTAAATTGAAAAAAGAATACAGAATTTTTATGCCTCCTGCAAAATGAAAATGTGTGCCTTTGTATAAAAAGCAGAAAAAGTGTGCCATAAAATTGTAAATTATGCAGCTTTTTCTTTTGTGTTGTAGGCTGTCTTTCTTACCTTGCTATGATGCGTGTTATTTGCTCCTTTGTTCAAGTAAAGAAAATTTAAAATTTTAAGTGATTAACATGAATTTTATGTTCATTTTTATATTGTGCAATGCCAGTTTAAAATGCAAATATTAAGAGCATTTAGCATGGATTTGGAATTACCGAACTTAAAAAATTCATCATTTTAGTCAATACATGTTTATTTATTTCATCCTTATTATAAAAATAACTGCTTCACAAAACTAACTCTGTGGTTATTTTGTTTTCTTGTATGCATATATTCTACCACCATTTTCTACTTTATGCATAGTAATGAATAAGAAAGGACTCTTAAGGAAAGAAACTATGTGTGTTTTATATTTCCTTTTCCTTCCATATCTTCATTTTCAGCAAAAATGGCTGGCCAATACAGGAACACAACAGAAGTAAAAAAAGATACGATGGGGTCTTTGGTTGTTTATGTTTCTTAGAATGCCACAATGCCACTGCCTTCTTTACAGACCCCTTTCAGGGCTCTCCCTTTCTTCCTTCCTTTTTTCTTTTTCCTTTCCTTTCTTTTCTTTTCTTTTCTTTTCTTTTCATTTCCTTTCCTTTCCTTTCCTTTCCTTTCCTTTCCTTTCCTTTCCTTTCCTCTCCTCTCCTCTCCTCTCCTCTCCTCTCTCCTCTCCTCTCCTCTCCTCTCCTCTCCTCTCCTCTCCTCTCCTCTCCTTTCCTTTCCTTCTTTCTTTCCTTCCCTTCCCTTCCCTTCCCTTCCCTTCCTTCTTTCCTCTCTTTCTATTTTTTTTAGAGAGAGGCAGGGAGAAAGAGACAGAGAGACTGGAACATTGAGGTGTTTCTGTACCCTGACTGGAATCAAACCAGCAGCCTCTACACTTCAGGATAATGCTCCAACCAATTAAACTATCTGGCCAGGGCTTAATTTATTATTATTTTTTAATTTATTAATTTTTAGAGAGACAGAGAGATGAAGGGAGAAAAGGGGAGAGAAAAGGGAAACATTCATTTGTTGTTACACTCAGTTGTGCATTCACTGGTTGCTTCCTGTGTACACCCTAAGTGGGGATCACACCCAAAACCTTGTTTCAGGATGACACTCTAACCTAATGGGCAAACTGTCTAAGGCCAGGGCTGTTTCTATGATTAGTTGGTTGTAAATGTAGCATGCTTATCTTGTATTCATTGAGTCTGGCTGAGTGCTTAAGCATCATGGTCCACCAGAGTTCTGTGATCATGAAACATCATAAATGATATATATGTGTGGCAAGAAATATTGGGTAAACTTGTTGCATCTATCTCCTTTGATAATACACAAGCTCAACTGTCCCATTGAATCATTTACAAAACATTAGTTCAAAATAAAATCAATAAGAATTTCAAATGGTGAAGCAGAACATTAAACCAAATGTGGAAACCCTTCTGAGCATGGGTCCCTATCTCATACACAAGTTGTGACCTCAGAAAAAGGTAGGGGATTTTGGTTTTTAAACAAGCACCCCAAGGGATTCTTATGCATTTGAACTTTAAGAACCATAATAGCTAGCAGATTTAAGACTTAGGAGAGTTCTCTTCTACCTAGTTAGAAAAAGACTCATGGGTTCAGGTGGACTTGAGCTAGTTTACTTGAGAACATTGGTTCTAATCTTACTACCATTTGCATACATCCTTACCTTGAACACCCAAGTGTTAGTATTCAAGAGTTTGACCTTGTCTAATTTCAAAAAGTGGTAATGATTAGGAGAAGGGCTTGGAAACTTTAACTGGTCATCACTTTTCACAGAAAAGTTCTAAGTTGATCAAAGCATTAATAACATCCATATGACTTTCTGACTTTTTTTTCTACACATTTCAAAAGTTGAACATGACGTTTATAAAAATGTATGTGGCTTAGATTATTCAGTAAACTGCCCTTGCATTTTAAGCCACTATTTAAATATAAATTTTTAAACATTTATAACATTCAATTATTTTATAGTAAGCAAATATAAAAACCGAATACATAACACTAGACATTTTTCAATATGAAATTTTAAAAATTGTTGTATATCACACTAAACTCTGGTAAGCAATAATTTTGTAGTTTCCAAAATGCAAATTTTTTTATCTTTAAATATTTTATTTATTGATTCAGAGAGAGGAGAGAAATAGAGAGGAGAGAGAAAGGGGAGAGAGGAGCAGGAATCATCAACTCATAATAGTTGCTTCTTATATAGCATATGCCTTGACTGGGTAAGCCTGGGGTTTCGAACTGGTGACCCCAGCCACATTTTATCCACCATGCCACCACAGGTTAGGTCAAACAAGCTGACTATCCTTTAATTCATCAAAAATACAATTCTTAAGAATTCTTTGTGTAAGGCTTGGTAATCAACAAAAATGCTCTTTTCACTATGATTATATAAAAAATAACTTGATAATTTGAATATGCTATTTTATCTGATTATCTCTCTTTTGTGTGTTGTGTATGTGTGTGTGTGTGTGTTTGTGTGTGTATTTTTCTGAAGTGAGAAGTGGAGAGGCAGAGAGATTGACTCCTGCATACACCTGACCAGGATCCACCCGACAAGCCCACTAGGGGGTGATGCTCTGCCCACCTGGGGCATTACTCCATCGCAACCAGAGCCATTCCAGCACCTGAGGCAGAGGCCATGAAGCCATCCTCAGCACCCAGGCCAACTTTGCTCCAATGGAGCCTTGACTGCGGGAGGTGAAGAGAGATAGAGAGAAAGGAGAGGTGGAAAGGTAGAGAAGCGGATGGGTGCCTCTCCTGTGTGCCCTTGCCGGGAATCAAACCTGGGACATCCACATGCTTATCTGATTCTCTTTTAAGAACTTGGTCTCATAAATCTATAAAAACCATGAAATTTTAGCAATTAACAGAACGAATAAATAAAAGTGGTGCTACAAATATATACGTTTTGGTAATGTTGAAAATTATCTTTTTTCAGATGTGAATATTATCAGTTTCATTCATTATCAATGATAAATGAAAATTGGCCTTAATGCTACAAATATTCTTTTGGAAATATACTCTAAATTTATAAAAAATAAAAAGTATGTGTTCAAAGTAGATAGAAAGATGCAGAATTTCACTCAATCTGTGGCAGAAGACATAAAATCTTAGCTAAGAATTAAAAAGACAACTTTATAAAAAGTAGAGTCACCTTAATGGAAAGCATTGAAACCAGACTAAATAAATGTTCCTTCATTCAGAGAAACTTTGGACCAGATATTCCTAAAGGCATTTGCATGCCTTTGAACAGAATTTAGGAAAACAGTTTATTGTCCTGCCTTCTTTGATTCTCTGAATCTTTTCTATTCTATCTAAAAATGAACAGATGATTCTCATCTTCTCCTCTTCTTTACAATATAAATGTTTGTGTCATATCACCACAAGTAAGGCATATGCACCTTTTATTTTCAGTCTCTTCAGTTGAAATATGCTATTACTCCAGTGGGAAGAAATTCATTGAATAGCCTTTACAAGCATAACATAGAAGTCATTATTAAAATATAATTTACCAAAAGGCATTACTATATGACTTATACTAAGTCATATAACTTTAAAGTTAACTTATACTTTAATTGAAGCTCTTGATTTTTTTGTTTTCAATAGTCCTGAAAGTGCTTTTTTAGTCTAAACTTATTTGA
Source organism: Saccopteryx leptura (assembly GCF_036850995.1). Classification (NCBI taxonomy): domain Eukaryota; kingdom Metazoa; phylum Chordata; class Mammalia; order Chiroptera; family Emballonuridae; genus Saccopteryx; species Saccopteryx leptura. The sequence goes on along the minus strand of NC_089506.1, from coordinate 161,763,613 downwards.
TAAACTATACTGGTTATAAGTCCAATTGTGGTCCTTTTATTGCAAGTCTATAGTCACTACTCTTATAGTGACCTACCAAAGACTATAATATATTTTCAACAAAAAATTTCTATTATTTTTCTAGATAAAAGCCATTATTATTTTGGATAAAAGTTATAAACAGTTTTTGCTTGATATAAAACTAGATTGAAAATTAAATATATGTTTAGAAATACAAATAATTTTGACATATATAAGCTTACTATAACTTAAAGCCCTAGTGAATCCTCAGTGTTAAAACCTGTTATCTATTCAACTAAGTTATCATATCAAGAGATTCCCTAGGATCTGAGCAAGCTTTGATAAGTTAAGTAGGCATTAAGGAAACAAGAGAAAACGTAGTAGTAATAAGAGTACAGTATGGATTTCACTTGCTGTAGACAGAGATACACTTTCTCATCCATTTCTGTATCTTTGTCCATGACCACAGACAAATAACCTACTCACTGTAAGTTTCAATTCCTAACTCTATAAAGTAAAGGGGTTGAGCTATTTGACCTTTAAGGTGCCCTTTAGCCCTAAAATTTCATGTTTCTATAGCTGTCAATTGATGAACTATACAGAGAGAGGAATACTTTAAGAATCATCCTTACAGCCTACAAGCAAATGATGACACAGACGCTGATGTTTTTAAGGAGGTAATAGAAGATATTTGATCTCAATGGTTTGGAGTCTCCCAGCTGTGATAAAGGAGAGGATCTGAGAGGCTTTACAGCATTACCGTTCTTTGTCTCTTTGTGGATGACCCTTTCACATTAATATCAACATCAGATACTCTGAATTCAAGAATAGCAAGGGAGAGTCACACATTCTTTCAATAAACCCTTTGTCAGTGAACATTTGAGAACCACTGGAAGCCAAATCAGTCATCACTTAAAATAGCTTTTGGGTCAAGATTACAAAAAAAAAAAGGGAAGACCAGAAAGAACAGTGGAATCAGCAGGTATGTGTCCCCTAAAGCCCCTTAAACTAAGGTGGAACACAACCCAGAGCAAGTTAGCAAGGGCACATCTCAGTGTGATTTTTCCTATGGAAAGGCATTAGCCACAAACTGTTCTCTGAAAGTGTTTTACCTTAACACCATAAATCATTGGAAAAAAGGAGATTATTTACTAAGAAAATGTTCAATAAAGCATGCATATCAAATCTTACTGCTTACAAAATTCATAATCAAACTGAAAATGAGTATCTTAAATTATGGAATATGAGTCCCTCAATCTCAGATTAAGATGATATATATGGCAATTGTAATGCTACTCACACTGTTGGCTATTATTCACGGTCTTCACCAATGTACAGAGGGGAAGAAAGTCATAATAAAGAGCAGTTTTCTCTGTACCTGGTTAGGAATCAGTATTCTCTAGTTGTACATCGAGTTAGTTTTTAAAGTCACAGAGCAACTGTGGTTATCAAAAATAAACTACAGAGCTATTTATATTCAGAGAGCATATCAGTTCATACAATCAAAAGAAAAATAAAATTTCAGCACCACATGAATCTTTGACACATCTCTGGTAAACTGTTCCAGTATAATACACATATTCAGTAGACCACAATATTTATTATTTTCCTTCAGAGGTTTTTCTATTCACTTCCCTTCTATCCATTTCAAATATTCATGCTGTTTATTTTCAAAATGTCTATCCAAACTAGTTGACATACTGTGAAAACAAAATAATGTGTGTTCAATAGTTTCTAATTTCATTAATTAAATTTAAAAAATTTACTTGCTCTAACAGCTAGTATAATGTCCTATCAGTTAAATATTATTAAAGTAAATTTAATTAATAAAATGAAAGTTAATATTTCTTATATAGTTTTCTTGTGCAAATTGTCTTATCACACAAAATTTGGGAAACAAAAAGGAATATGAAACTATGATTTATTTAACTTATTTCAATTTGTGTTCTTAACTGGCTATCTGTAAAATATGTTTAAATTGTACAACTTTGAACCAATACTTAAATTAATTTCTACCACTGCTAAATTTTATATAGAGTTATATAGCTATCTTTAGTCTGAAACCATAAATAAGATTAAATTTGATTATTTAGTATGACTTTACAATGTATAAAAATTATCAAAAGAAGAAAAATAGCATTATGTAGCTAATCATAAATAGTATTAAGTTTGGATGAATTTTATTATACTTTTTGTTCATTGAACATATCAAAAACAAAGATTATACAATGTTTTGTTTGTCATACTTAAAAAGCCATGAGATAGTTTCTAAATTTAATATATCAAAGAATAATGCAATCCTAGTGATTGGCCATGCTAACAGTATACTTTCAAAGTTGAGAGTTTCATGTGGCTAGAATATATAGGTACTTATTATTTTCCTTTCACACTTGCAAAAACTCATTCTAGTTAAGGCTTTGATATACCTTATCCTGGTTACTTCATCAGTGTTTTTGTTATTTTACATAATATGCATCCTCTATTTTACTGATTAACTTTCTCTTGGATTTATTAGATCTCTTTGTTTTTAAAATAATACACTTTTAAGTAATATATTTACTAATACAAATTATCTTGTCAAAGTAGCTTTTATTAGACTTGCATGTGATTATTTTTTCTAGTTCCTTTTCATGAATACACCTTAAATAGAGGTAAGTTTACTTCAGCAAGCAATGGAAGAAACTTATAGTATTAATATAGTAATTCAACTGCAATGGGATATATACCTCCATTTGAGTGTGATAGACATAGTGTGGACTATGTGCAAACATGCTCAAACAAGCATGTTAAAATCATAAGAGATTGAAAATTTATTTAAAAAGATCATCACTATAACTAATGTTTGAATAATGTGTCTGAAACATCTAATTTAACTAGTAAAATTTGAAGACTTATTAGTTGAGAATAGCTTTAAAAGCTCAATCTCATGTATCTATAAACTAAAGAAAATAACAAATCTGTAGTTTATTCAGCTAACATTTTTTTCATGTATATTTTATTGATTAGAGAGAGAGAGGAAGAGAGAAAGAACATCAATCTACTCCTGCTTGTGACTCGACTGGGGATCCAATGGACAAACTCCATGTCTATGGACTATCTGGCCAGGGTAGCTACCATTTTTTGAACAAACATCCTAAATCAAGTTAGAGTCACTACTTTTTTATCAATACAATGGGCTTGATATTTTTAACAATCAAGTGCCTTTTGAGCACTTCTTTACCTGCATTGCACACATATTGGTATATTTGGTGGTTTAATTATAATTAATTTTAAATTACACACATAAACACAGAACTCCCAACATATAAAACAGCAATAATAATTGAAGGGAGAAATTAATAATTGTACAATTACTGTTAGATTCTTTAATATCTCAACTTACAGTGATAGAAAAAAATAGGCAGAAAATGAACAAATAAAGACTTGAAACCACTATAAATCAACTAGCATTAAGAAATATGTATAGAACATTTCATGCAACAGCAGCAGAGGACCCATTTTCCTCAGGTGTATCTAGAACATGCAGAGACCATATGCTAGACCATAAAACAAGCCTCAATACATTTAAAAAATTTGAAATCACACAAAGTGTTTCCAAATGCATTGTAATTAAATATAAATCCATAGCAGGAAGAATTTTAGGACATATACACACACAAAAGAGATGAAAATTAATGAATAAAAACTCATAAATAATATTTAAGCAAAAGTAAAAATTACATGAGAAGTTAAAAAATATTTGGAGGTGAATGAATTAGAAGATACTTTGAAATAAATTAAAACAAAAAATCTACATATCAAAATGAACCTGGGGAGTTTCACTAGCTGGCAGTGTATGAAAGTGCATGCTGAGCTCACCTCCTCATAAAATTACATCAAATGTACATCTATATGTAGAGAAAATTCCCTTCAGAGACAACTGTGAGCCAATTTAACAGCCTTTGCACAACAAGCAAAGACAGTGATTGCACAGAGAAGGTCAGGGAACTACAAGGGCTCTGTGAGAGCTGAGCAAACAACCAAAGACTGAGTGCCATTGCTTAGTTCCCCTGAATGTGGATAGTGGGCACGATCTTCATCCAGGCTCTCTGGTCAACCTGCAGGGCATTGTATCCGGCCTCAGACACCCCTACTAGAGACAGATCCAGCAGAAATAGGAGAGTGCTATAGCATGCATATGAGAAGCCCCTTCACCCAGAGATGATGCACCAGGTGCAGCAAGGTGTTACTTCACAGTCACAGTGGGATGTACACACAAGGGGCTCCCCTGCCTGAAGACAGTAAAGAGCCAACAGAACACTGTAGTACCCACCTGTAAGGCAGCAATGTCCAGAGAATGTACAAAAAAAGTAAAATGATACCATGATACTATGCGCTCATGTGGGGTACTCCCTCTTAATATGACTGGGAAGATGACACAATGCTTTTGCATGCATTTGCAGTACTGCTGGGTCTAAAGAAGACTAGAGATAGTAGGGCATTGCTGCATACACATGTTGGGCTATCCACTCAGAGAAAAGTGTGGAGTTAGAGGTATTTTGTGGTACGCACACACCATGCTGCCCTGTGTGGAAGGAGTAGGGTATTGCTTTGCCTGTTGTATGTGGGTACTCCTGTCCTGGACTCAGGAGAGTTTAGAACTACCAAAGTTTAGTTGTACAACGGAGTAAAGCTTCCATAGCTGCTCAATGGTTAGAGCTAGGCAGGCAGACAAAACAGCCTTTCCCAGATCTGATTCTTCTGTAGGCAATTAATGCAACAGGGCACAAAAGCAGGGCTGACCTATGCTGAGTGAAAGGGGTTTTGCTGGTCATGCACTGGTGCAGGAGTGCCTGCCCATGCTCCAGAGAGATTTTAGAGCTACCAAAGTACAATAGTGGGCATGCTCTTAAGTTTTCCCCAACAGGAGAAAGAGAGGAGCTAGGAGAGCTTTGAGACTTAAGCACTTAGAGGGTCCCTGCCCAAATCCTACTTTGACTGAGGGTAATTTACCCAAAGGGGAAGGCATGCAGGGCTGCCTGTGGAGCAACAAGGGTTTGTCTGAATACCAAGGAGCTGTACTGCCCAGAAAGGGGCAGAAATAGCAAAGTGCTGAGGTGTGCACATACAGGTTTGCCCCAACAGAGAGGGGGCAGAGCTGGTAAGGCCTTGAGATGCAAGTTCTGAAAACAATCCCACCCAAACCAAAGTAGGTTCACAGGTAGTTAAAGCAGCTAAGAACACAAAGAACAGCCCTAACTAAATTAGAAAGGGGAATAATCAAGAAAAAAATCAAACAAAAGTTATCAGACACTAGAATATGCCCCAAATGAAGAAATAACAACAACAACAAAAACTCTAAGAAAAAAAAAATTCTAATGAAATGGAGATAAGTAATTTGCTTAATAAAAAATTCAAAGAGTCAGTCATAAGAACACTCAACAAACTTGAGAATACAATAAAGTTACACAAAGAACACTTCAACAGAGATAGGAAGTATAAAGAACAACAATCAGAGATGAAGAACACAATAGCTGAGATAAAAAAAAATACATTATAAGGAATCAACAGTAGATGGTTAATACAGAAGAATAGATTAGCAATCTGGAGGGCAGAATAGGGGAAATCACCCAATCAGAATAGCAAAATCACAAGAGAATCTCAAAAAATAAGGATATTGTAAGAGGTCTCAGGGATAATATCAAGCAACCTAACACTCACATTATAGGGATTATGGAGGAGAAGAGAGAGAGAAAGAGGCAGAAAAAATATTTGAAGAATAATATCTGAAAACTTTCCTAATCTAGAAAAGATAATAGACATCCAGGTTTAGAAAGCAGAGACTGCCAAACAAGATGAAATTGAAGACATTTACACCAAGTCATATTCTAATTAAAATTGCAGAAATTAAAGGTAAAGAATCAACCTTAAAGGCAACAAATAAAAAAAACATATGTCACATACAATGTAAACTAGATAAGGCTATCAGTTGATTTCTCAGAAGCAATTGTACAGGACAAATGAGAGTAACAGAAGATACTTAAAGTGCTCAAAGTAAGAAATCTATAACTTATTATACATTATACAGCAAAGTTATCCTTTAGAATTGAAGAAGAGATAAAGAGTTTCTCAAACAAACAAAAAGTAAAGGAGTTCACCGTCACTAAACCAGCCTTACAGAAAATGATAACAGTTCTCTTTATGCAAGTTAGAAAAGGTCATAATAAGATTTTTTTTAAAAAAAATACAGAAAAAGGAAAAAAATTCACTGATAAAGGCAAATATAAAATAATCACAGTGAATCAACCCCTTAAAAAGTTAAAAGAAAGGTTTAAGAACAATAAAAGCAAAATTAACTATAATGACAATGAATACTCAAGAAATACATGAAAAAAAAAGAAATAAAAATATGGCATTAAAATATTAAAAAGGAAAGGGGGAATTAAAAAGGTAGTGCATGGCCCTGGCTTACTGGCTCAGCAGTAGAGCATCGACCTGGTATGTGAAAGTTCAGGGTTTAATTCCCTGCCAAAGCATACAGGAGAAGAACCCATCTACTTCTCCATCCTTCCCCCTCTCATTTCTCTCTATCTCTCTCTACTGCTCTCATACCCAAGGCTTTATTGAAGCAAAAAGTTGGCCCAGGCCCTGAGGATGGCTCCATGGCCTCCATCTCAGGCACTAAAATGGCTCCCATTGCAGCAGAGCAATGCCCCAGATAGACAGAGCATAGCCCTTTGGTGGGCATGCTGGGTGGATCTCAGTCCAGCGCATGCAGAAGTCTGTCTATCTCCCTCCCCACTTCTCACTTCAGAAAAATACAATAAAAAAGGTAGTGCTTTTAGAATGCAATTGAACTTAAATGTCTACCATCTTAAAATAGACAGCTGTAGATATAGGTATATGTGAAGCTCACAGTATCCATAAACCTAAACCATACAAAAACAAACAAACAAACAAACAAACAAACAAAAAAAAAAACCCGAAGAAAAAGAAATCCAATCAAAACACTAAATAAGATGAGAAAATGGACCAGAAGATGGTGACTGAGTAGGCAGACATTCCAACTCCCACCTCCCAGAACCAAATTGGAATACAAATTAATTTAAGAACATTCATCTTGAAAAACCAAATTTGTACTAAACTAAGAGGAATCTATAACCAAGGATTACCGAAGAAGCCACAAGTAGACTGGTAGGAAGGGCAGAGATGCGGAAAGGGCTGTCCCACTCCCAGGAGCGAGTGGCAGCCTGGAGGGACTCTCATGGCAGGGTGGGTTGCTCTGAGAGGGGTGGGTCCTCAGCCTCAGGATGGGAGCACCAACCTAGAACCCCAGAGACTAGAAGAGGTATACGGACAGTATTTAGCTGAAAAAAGAGCTGGGTTACTGTTTGCAAGGAAGAGAAAGAACCCTCAGACCCAGGCTCTGTCTTAAAGGGATGGCTTCTTCATAGTCATATACCTTGTGCTCCAGTGGTGGAGGAGAGCCTAGAGGACTGGAGTTGTGTGAGGAGAGTATAAACTTGGAGGCCCAGGGAGAGACACTATGGGGGAAGGCCACCCTAGTGCTGAATCATTTTCCAACACTAATGTGGTAATTTTTCCTTGGAAAGACAACACCAACAAAGGGAAGCAATTACTACACCCACCAGAGGCTCTCCCGCTCCAGTCAGAGCAAAGAGTTGCTCAGAAGCAGGGTGAGCATCAAGGACACAGGTTTTGAATGCTGAGGTCTGGGCTGTACTGCCCCCTTGCACTGCTGAGTACTTGCTGGAGGGTGGGGAGGCCAGGTGCTGATGGTGCTGGTTGTGGGAGGCCGACAGACAGTCCAAACCTCTGCATCTCAGAGGCCACACCCTCTGGACTCTTGTGGCCACACTCTTCTAAGGGCTGGAGGAAAAAAAGTCTAGATAGAATGACATCTGAGAATAAGGGACAAGCCATACCCACTACTCTTTCTAATCCCTGAACTACCATACTGAGCCCAATAAGCAGCCAGCAATAAGAGGTGGCAGAAAGCAGGATTCAGGAGAACTTGAACTTTTAAGTGGACTTTACCTAGGCCAAGAGCAGATAAAAACCATCCAGGAGAGTAGTTGATATTTACAATGGCACCTGACCCCAGCAGAAGCAGCCACAAATTCTGGATTGCTTTTAGCTCAAGAAGGTTGCTAAGGGCCAGAAATAGGCAGTGACCCCCACTGGTCTGTGCCAGGTTCCTGCTAGGTAGGTCCAGGGCTGGCATATCCAGTGGTATCTTAAGAAAGGGTTTCTCACACCTGACCCCACTAAGGCACAGAAAATGCTGACACAAATAACAAAAAGAACAGTAGCAGCAGACAAGTAGCCCACAGCAGATTATGAACAGCTGATGCCAACCCAAGAAGATCTAGAAACAACACAACTGAGAGCTAGAGGCAGACAGCACCAATCCTAGACTCAGCTGGCAACACAAACAGCACATCCAAAGGAGGATTCTATACACAGACAAAATGGGAAGACAGGAAAATGCAATCCAAATGAATCAACACGTGAATAAAAAGAACTGAATGAGATGGAAGTTACCACACTACCCGAGGCAGAATTTAAAATAATGATTTTCAGGATGCTCAAGGATCTTAGAGGAACAATGGATGGATAAAATGAACACCTAAATAAGGAGATAGCAAGCATCAAAAAGGACTTTGAGATCATATAAAAGAATCAGTCAGAAATGATAAATACAATATCAGAAATAAAGACTGCACTAGAAGGAATTAACAGCAGGCTGGATGAAGCAGAGGATTAAACTAGTGAATTAGAGGATAAGAAAAATGAAAGCACAGAAGCAGAGCAGCAAAAACGAAAGCTCAAAAAGTCAGAGGAAACTCTGAGAGAGCTCTGTGACAACATGAAGAGAAACAACATCTGCATCATAGGGGTTCCTGAGAGAACAGAAAGAACAAGGGATAGAGAAATTAATTAAAGAAATCATAGCTGAAAACTCCTAAATTGATGAAGGAAAAAGTCACACAAGTTCAAGAAACATAGAGAGTTTCATTAAAGAAGAACCCAAGGAGGCCTTCAGCAAGGCACATCATAATTAAAGTGTCAAAGTTAAGAGATAAAGAAAGAATAATAAAAGCTGCAAGAGAAAACAGTTAAATACCAACAGAGGGTCCCTCATGAGGATGACATCTGACTTCTCAACAGAAACACTTGAGGCCAGAAGGGATTGGCATGAAATACTCAAAATGATGCAAAGCAAAAAATCTACAACCAAGGCATCTTTATCTAGAAAAACTATTGTTTAAAACTGAAGGAGAACTAAAAAGCTTCCCAAACCAAAAATAAAACAAAAAAAACTCAAGGAATTTATTACAACCAAACCAATACTGCAAGAAATCTTAAGGGGCCTGTTATAAACAGAACAAAGGGGGGGGGGAAATCTAGAAAAAGAGTAATGCAGATATAAAGAATAAAATGGCAATAAACAACTACATATCAATAATAAGCTTAAATGTAAATGGATTATATGCTCCAATCAAAAGACATAGAGTAGTTGTGTACATAAAAAAACAGGACCTGTACATATGCTGTCTACAAGAGACCCACCTCAAAACAAAAGATACACATAGACTGTATGTGAAGGAATGGAAAGAAATATTTTACCAATATGGAAATGCTAAAAAACCGGGGTAGCAATACTTATATCTGACAAAATAGACTTTAAAACAAAGGCTATAGCAGGGGTCTCAAACTCGCGTCCCGCGCCGAACAATTTTGTGTGGCCCGCAGACTAATCCACGAAGTTCAAAATATTTTGGATAAAATTAAGTAAGCCTAGGGGCCTACTTGTATTTTTCATTTCTCTAGCATCCTAGCTAGATATTAGCTTAGTTAACAGCAGTTGTGATGCGAACTACAGTTTCTGGTCGTTTTGTGACACTGAGTAAACTGCATGTACGATTGTGCTTGTTGTACTGATTTTTTTTTTTTTTTTTAATTTTTCATTTTTCTGAAGCTGGAAACGGGGAGAGACAGTCAGACAGACTCCCGCATGCGCCCGACCGGGATCCACCCAGCACGCCCCCACCAGGGGGTGACGCTCTGCCCACCAGGGGGCGATGCTCTGCCCATCCTGGGCGTCGCCATGTTGCGACCAGAGCCACTCTAGCGCCTGAGGCAGAGGCCACAGAGTCATCCCCAGCGCCCGGGCCATTTTTGCTCCAATGGAGCCTTGGCTGCGGGAGGGGAAGAGAGAGACAGAGAGGAAAGCGCGGCGGAGGGGTGGAGAAGCAAATGGGTGCTTCTCCTGTGTGCCCTGGCCGGGAATCGAACCCGGGTCCTCCGCACGCTAGGCCGACGCTCTACCGCTGAGCCAACCGGCCAGGGCGATTTTTTTTTTTTTGTTTTCAACTGCAGTGAGAAAAGTGTTGCATAACAGTTGCCTTTTGTAGACCTAGTGCGGCCCGCCGAACAGCTATGATCTTGCTCTGCGGCCCACATGCTGAGTTGAGTTTGAGACCCCTGGGCTATAGTAAGGGATAAGAAGGTCACTACAAAGGGAGCAATCCAACAAGAAAATATAACCATTGTAAATATCTATGCACCTAATATAGGAGCACCTAAATATATAAAGCAGATTTTGATGGATATAAAGGGCTAGATCAACAGCAATACTATAATACCAAAGGAGACTTTAATACCCCACTAACATCAAGGGATAGATCCTCCAGAACAGAAAATTAACAAAGAAACAGTGGCCTTAAATGACACACTAATCAACTGGATTTAAGAGATATCTTCAGAACCTTTCATCCCAAAGCAGCAGAATATACACAATTTTCAAGAGCTCATGGTACATTCTCTAAGATAGAATACATGTTAGAGCACAAAACAAATCTCAATGAAGTTAAGAAGATAGAAATAATATCAAATATCTCTTCTGATCATAATGGCATGAAACTAGAAATCAATTGCAATAGAAAATCTGAAAAATATTCAAACACTTGGAGACTAAATAGCATGTTGTTAAATAACAAATGGGTTAACAATGAGATCAAGGAAGAAATAAAAAAAATTTCCTTGAAACAAATGAAAATGAACATAAAACAACTCAAAATCTATGGGAAACAACAAAAGCAGTCCTGAGAGGGAAGTACATAGCACTACAGGCACACCTTAAGAAGCAAGAAAAAGCTCAAATAAACAATCTAACCCTGCAAATTAAAGAACAACAAATAAAGCCCAGAGGAAGTGGAAGGAGGGGTATAGTAAATATCAGAGTGGAAATAAATGACATAGAAGTTAAAAAAAAATACAGAAAATAAACAAGGCCAAGAGCTGGTTCTTTGGAAAGGTAAATAAGATTGATAAACCTTTAACCAGACTCACCAAGAAAAAAAGAGAGACAACACAAATCAATTAAATTAAAAATGAAAATGAAGAAGTAACTACTGATACTGCAGAAATACAAAGGATTGTAAGAAAATGCTATGAAGATCTGTACGCCAAAAAACTGGACAACCTAGATGAAATGGATAAATTCCTGAAACATAATTTTCCAAAAATCAATCTAGAAGAATCAGAAAACCTAAACAGACTGATTACAACAAATGAAATTGAAACAGTTAACAAAAAACACCCAGCAAACAAAAGTCCTGAGCCAGATGGCTTCACAGGCAATTTTTCCAAATATTCAAAGAAGAACTAACACCTATCCTTCTCAAGCTATTTCAAACAATTCAAGAGGAGGGAAGATTCCAAACTCCTTTTATGAGGTGAGCATAACACTCATTCCAAAATCAGGTAAAGACACTACCAGAAAGAAAACTATAGGCCAATATCGCTAATGAACCTAGATGCTAAAATTCTCAACAAAATATTAGCAAACTGAATCCAGCAATACATTAAAAAATCATACATTAGAATCAAGTGGAATTTATTCTGGGGAGAAAAAGCTGGTACAATATTTGCAAATCAATTGATTTGATTCATCACATAAGCAAAAGGAAAGATAAAAATCACATGATAATAGCAATAGATGAATAAAAAGCATTTGATAAAACCCAGCACCCATTTATGATCAAAACTCTCAGTAAAGTGAGAATACAGAGAACATACCTCAACATAATAAAGGCCATTTATAATAAACCCACAGCCAATGTCATACTCTATGGGCAAAAGTTAAAAGCAATCCTCTTAAGGTCAGGAAAAGGCAGAGGTGCCTCCTTTCACCACTCTTATTCAACATAGTTCTGGAAGTCCTAGCCACAGCAATTAGACAAGAAGAAGAAATCTAAGGCATCCAAATTGGAAAAGAAGAAGTAAAACTATTATTATTTGCTGATGACATGATACTGTACATAGAAAACCCTAAAGTCTCAGTCAAAAAACTACTAGACCTAATAAACAAATTTGGCAAGGTGGCTGGATACAAAATTAATATTTAAAAATCAGTGGCATTTTTATACACTAAATACACTGTATGAAAAATAAATTAATGACACAATCCCCTTCACTATTGCAACAAAAAATAAAATAAAATACAATAAAATACCTAGGAGTAAATTTAACCAAGGAGGTAAAAGACTTGTACTCATAAAATTATAAGACATTAATAAAAGAAATCAAGGAAGATACAAACAAGTAGAAGCATATACCATGTTCATGGATAGGAAGAATAAACATCATTAAAAAGTCTATATTACCCAAAGCAATCTATAAATTCAATGCAATTCCTATTAAAATACCAATGACATACTTTAAAGATATAGAACAAATATTTCAAAAATTTATATGGAGCCTAAAAAGAACACAAATAGCCTCAGCAATCTTAAAAAAGAAGAATAAAGTGGGACATATCACTCCTTCTGATATCAAGTTATACTACAAGGCCATTGTACTCAAAGCAGCTTTGTAATGGTATAATAAAAAACATACAGATCAATGGAACAGAACAGAAAACCCAGAAATAAACCCACACCATTATGGCCAATTGATATTTGACAAAGGAGGTAAGAGCATACAATGTAAAGACAGTCTCTTTAACAAATGGTGTTGGGAAAATTGGTCAGGTACTTGGAAAAAATGAAACTAGACCACCAACTTACACCATTCACAAAAATAAACTCAAAATGAATAGAAACTTAAATGGAAGTCATTAAACCATAAAAATCTTGGAAGAAAACATAGGAAGTAAATGCTCTGAAATGTCTTGTAGCAACATCTTTGCTGATTTATGTCCATGGGCAGGTGAAATAAAGCACAGGATGAACAAATGAGATTATATCAAGTAAAAAAGCATTTGTACAGCAAAAGACAACATGAATAAAATAAAAAGACAACCCACACAATGGGAGAACATATGTGCCAATATGTCTGATAAAGGGTTAATAACAAAAATTTATAAAGAACTTCTAAAACTCAACATCAGGAAGGTAAACAATTCAATTAAAAAATGGGAAAAAGAACTGAACAGACACTTCTCCAAAGAGGACATACAGATGACCAATAAGCATATGAAAAAATGTTCAACATCACTAATCATTAGAGAAATGCAAATTAAAACCACAATGAGATACCACCTCACACCTGTCAGAATGACACTCATTAACAAAACAACACACAATAAGTGCTGGCAAGGGTGTGGAGAAAAGGGAACCCTCCTGCATTGCTGGTGGGAATGCAGATTTGTGCAACCACTGTGGAGAAGTGTATGGGGTTTCCTCAAAAAATTAAAAATGGAACTACTTTTTGACCCAGCTATTTTACTTTTAGGAATATATCTTAAGAACACCGAATCACTGATTCAAAAGAAGATATGCACCCTCATGTTAATTGCAGCATTGTTTACAATAGCCAAGATCTAGAAACAGCCCAAGTGTCCATCATTGAATTAATAAGTAGTGGTACATATATACAATGGAATATTATGCGGCTGTGAAAAAGAAGGAAATCTTACCTTTTGTGACAGCGTGTATGAACCTGAAGACTATTATGCTAAGTGAAATAAGCCAGTCAGAGAAAGACATATATCATATGATCTCAATTATGTGTGGAATGTAATGAACAAAGTGAACTGAAGAACAAAATAGAGGCAGAGGAGAGATCACAGGGACCAGAGGGTCAGCAGTCAGATGGAGAAAGGATGAGGGGATCAGATGCGAGAAAGTAAAGGTCAATTTTATTTATCCCTCAAAGGACCAGCTCTTAGTTTCATTAATCTTTTCTATTTTTTTGTTTTATATTTCATTTTGTGTCAAGGTGCCTAGAAAATGTAAAAACTGTTAGCATAAGCAAATGCCATTTTGTATGCCCTCTGTATTCACCATTTTGAAATTTCTTGAATTTTTGTCAATGCAGACTTGCAAACTGAGTTAGACCCCGAGTCAAACTATCAGCAACAGTCAGAAAACTTTGCAAAAGGGACTATTTGATGAACTAACCACAATTTCTGCTTCTATGAAATGGCTTTCTTGCACTTGCTAAAACTTCCCTAACTGAATCCTGTGGCTTTTGGCCTTTCCCTGACCTGAAGAGGATTGCTTTTAACTTTTGCCCATAGAGTATGACATTGGCTGTGGGTTTATTATAAATGGCCTTTATTATGTTGAGGTATGTTCCCTGTATTCTCACTTTACTGAGAGTTTTGATCATAAATGGGTGCTGGGTTTTATCAAATGCTTTGTATTCATCTATTGCTATTATCATGTGATTTTTATCTTTCCTTTTGCTTATGTGATGAATCAAATCAATTGATTTGCAAATATTGTACCAGCTTTTTCTCCCCAGAATAAATTCCACTTGATCATGATGTATGATTTTTTTAATGTATTGTTGGATTCGGTTTGCTAATATTTTGTTGAGAATTTTAGCATCTAGGTTCATCAGTGATATTGGCCTATAGTTTTCTTTCTGGTAGTTTCTTTACCTGGTTTCAGAATGAGTGTTATGCTCGCCTCATAAAAGAAGTTTGGAATCTTCCCTCCTCTTGAATTGTTTGAAATAGCTTGAGAAGGATAGGTGTTAGTTCTTCTTTGAATATTTGGAAAAATTGCCTGTGAAGCCATCTGGCTCAGACTTTCATTTGCTGGGTGTTTTTTGTTAACTGTTTCAATTTCATTTGTTGTAATCAGTCTGTTTAGGTTTTCTGATTCTTCTAGATTGATTTTTGGAAGATTATATGTTTCAGGAATTTATCCATTTCACCTAGGTTGTCCAGTTTTTTGGCATACAGATCTTCATAGCATTTTCTTACAATCCTTTGTATTTCTGCAGTATCAGTTCTTACTTCTCCATTTTAATGTTATTTGAGTTCTTGCCTCTGGCAAGACTCATCAAAAAGAAAAGAGCAAGAACAAAATAAATAAAAGGAGAGATTACAATGGAAATCACAGAAGTACAAAGTAACATTAAAGAGTAATATAAATAATTATATGCCAACAATTTCAATAATCTAGAAGAAATGGATAAATTTTTAGAAACATACAAATTTCCAAGACTAAACCAGAAACAGATAATCTGAACAGACCAGTTACTAGAAATAAAATCAATTCAGTAATTAAAAAAAAAACAACTCCCAACAAATAAAAGCCCAGGTCCTGATAGCTTCACAGATAATTCTACCAAACAGTATACAAATTAGTACCTACTTTTAAAACTATTCTAAAAAAATTGAAAAAGAAAGAATACTTCCAAATTCATGCTGTGAGTCCAGAATTACCCTAATGCTAAAACCAGACAATGACACTTTTGGACATGTCCTCTCAGGAACAGAAAACAAAAGAAATGGGATAACATCAAACTAAAATTCTTCTGCACAGTGAAGGAACTCTTTAACAAACCTAAAAGCAAACTATTAACAGGGAGAATATATCTGAAAATGATATACCCAATAAGGGAGTGATATTCAAAATATGTAAGAAATGCATACAATTCAATAAGAAAATAAACAATCTGATCAAAAAAATGGGCAGAGGACATGAAAAAATTTCTCCAAAGAAGACATACAGATGGCTAACAAGCATATGAAAAGATATGCTCAACACTACTAACCATCATATAAATGCAACTTAAAACCACAAAGAGATACCACCTCACTCCAGTCAGAATAGCTATTATGAAAGAGTAAAAAATAACAAGTGTTATGAAGTTACAGAGAAAAGGGAAACATTGTGTGCAAACAACAACAACAACACAGGCATAAGAAACAGAGATCAAAGAAATAGTTATCAAAACGGAGTCTGTTTCTTGTGCCTGTGTTGTTGTTTGCACACAGTCTCCCCCTCTGTCTCTCTCCTCTCTCACTTTCTCTCTCTCACTCTTTCTCTCAAATCAATGGTAAATTTTTAAAAAACCCATCAAAACTAAAAAGTAAGACAAGAAATAATCACTATTTGCAGAAGACATAATCTTATATATAGAAAATCATCAGAATTTCACTGAAATATTAGAATTAATAACCAATTTCATCTAAGTTGTAGGCTACAGCAGTGGTCCCCAACCCCCGGGCCACAGACCGGTCCCAGTCCATGGGCCATTTGGTACTGGTCTGCAGAGAAAGAATAAATAACTTACATTATTTTCATTTTATTTATATTTAAGTCTGAACGCTGTTTTATTTTGTCTGAACGATGTTTTATTTTTAAAAAATGACCAGATTCCCTCTGTTACATCCATCTAAGACTCACTCTTGACACTTGTCTTGGTCACGTGATTCATTTATCCGTCCCACCCTAAAGGCCGGTCTGAAAATATTTTCTGACGTTAAACCAGTCCATGGCCCAAAAAAGGTTGGGCACCACTGGGCTACAAGGATAAAAATGAAAAACTCAATTGTATTTCTACACAGGAATATGAGAAGTATAAAAATAAGATTGAGGAAACAATCTTACTGTTTTTACAATTTTAACAAGTAAAATACTTTGAATAAATAACAAAATAAATGCAAATTTTTTACATTCTTTAGTATAATATATTGGTAAAAGGAATTAAAATCTTAACAAATGACAAGATATTTTTTGCTCATGGTTTGAAAGACTTAATCTTGTTAAGAAGGTAATACTCTCCTAAATGGGCTACAGAGTCAACACAACCTTTATAAATATGCTCACTGCTTTTTCTACAGAAAATGTTCAAATTGATTCTAAGATGCATAATAGCTGATGCACTACTGAAAAAGAACAAAGTTGGAGAATTACAGTAATTCAAACTGTGTGGTACTGGTATAAGGACAAGCTTATAGATTAATGTAATAGTATTGAGGATCCAGAAATAAAGCCTTACATCTATGGCCAATTGATTTTCAAGGAGAAGCCAAATTAATTCAATTAGGAAAAAAAGTCACCTTTTTAACAAATAATGCTGTCATGACTAAATATTCACAACCAATCACAATACACAAAAATTAACCCAAAATGTATCATAGACATAAATGTAAGAGCTAAAACTCTAAATATTTTAAGAAGTAAACATATAAGTAAATAAATTAGTGATTGCCTCGTCTTGATTATGGGGACATGAGTTTCAATAGGAAGTGACTGCTAATGTGTACCAGAATTATTTGGGGGATGATAAAAATGTTCTATAATTAAACAGTAGCAATGATTGCACAACTCTGCTAATATACTAAAAACCAACAGATTACACACTTTAAATGTGTAAGTTTTAAGATATGTAATTACATCTCAATTAAAATGTTAAAAAAAATAAACACTAGAACCAACTTTTTTTTCTTTTTTTTTTTTTACAGAGACAGAGAGAGAGAGAGAGAGATAGGGATAGATGGACTGGAATGGAGAGAGATGCCTAGAAGCATCAATCAGTTTTTTGTTGCAACATCTTAGTTGTTCATTGATTGCTTTCTCATATGTGCCTTGACCGTGGGGCTGCAGCAGACCAAGTAACCCCTTGCTTGAGCCAGCAACCTTGGGTCTAAGCTAGTGAGCTTTGCTCAAACCAGATGAGCCCGCACTCAAGCTGATGACCTCGGGATCTCAAACCTGGATCCTCTGCATCCCAGTCCGACGCTCTATCCACTGTGCCACTGCCTGGTCAGGCTAGAACCAACATTTTAGTATTATTTCTTAGCCAACTGGTTAATATAAATTATTCTGGAGTAAAATTACATACTATTTGATTAAAGATGGTTTAATTATAATATAAAAATACATATTGCAGAAATAGTATAGGTTTGAGACACTATTCCAATTGTCTGGGAGTGTTACCTTAATTCAGTTTCTGAAAAGTGTTGTTTTTTATTTGTTTGATGCCAGGAGTCCACAAATTCCCTGAGCTAGAATGCACATATTATATTTTATTTCAAAAAGCTTATGAAAGTCCTTCCATTTACTTTTAGTCACTGATAACAACCTCCTCAATCTTCCTCCAGAAATAAGATTTCATATTTTAAAGGAAGCTAAAATTTTAAGATTACCAACAGTTTATCTCACTTTTCATTGTATTTTTAACAATGTGAATAACACTTCGGGAAGCAATAGGGGCTCCAGAAAATCACAATGTGGACCATAAATCTCTAGAACATATCATGTGGCTATTTCTTTTATTAATATCTTTTGACAGGAAAACTGCCTCTCAGTTGTTTCAACTCTAGAGGCAAGCACTGTTCTTACTCTTTAAAGATTATCTTTACCTACTTTTTTTCTCAATGCTTTCCTTTCATCTTTTCCAACAAAATTTTTAAGTTTCTACTGACTCCGCTGGCACTCAGATAGTGTTTATTTTGGGACTTCAGTATACATTGTTCCATCTAAAAATATTTTTTAGTCTCTTGCACCATTTTTAAGACTTACGGTTTTAGAGTTATAATTTCAAATCTATAGGGCTTGCCTATTACCAAATCTTTCTTTTTAGAAACTATAACCAGGAACAAGAATCATGGAGGTAAAGCTGAAATCCTGGGCACTGTGGAATATAAATCCCAAAGAGGACCACCTGAACTCTTCCATTCTTATATGCAGATGCCACTTCTCTTGTTAAGACATCTTCTCTATTTCCCCTCTCATATTCTCCGTTGGCCTTGGGATTTAGTTTTATCAATATAATGCAGTAAAACTGGAACTGAATTAGCTCTGTGCATTGTCATAAAAAAGGCTTAGTAGGTTTACTTCTCAATCTCTTGGAGCCCTGAGGCACTGTAAAAAAAGCAGAGAAACAAAGAGTTGTCTGGCAAGCCCATAGCTGTTCCAGGCATAGCCACTGAGGCACATTCATGTGAGCTTAAGGATATAAATATTTCAGCTCTAGTCA
Source organism: Saccopteryx leptura (assembly GCF_036850995.1). Taxonomy (NCBI): domain Eukaryota; kingdom Metazoa; phylum Chordata; class Mammalia; order Chiroptera; family Emballonuridae; genus Saccopteryx; species Saccopteryx leptura. The sequence continues at coordinate 161,744,383 of NC_089506.1, read as the reverse complement.
AATAATTTAGTTCCCAGAAAAAATGCACTGCATGAGTGATCCCAGCCCAAAACCTGGAACAAAAAAATGCCAAACACAAATTTTAGGATCATGGACAAATAAATGGTTATTTTTTGAAGTGATTATATAACAGCAATAGATTGGTTTTGAAAAATAAGCATAAAGAAAGAATCAATAAAAGAATAAAATGTGGAAGAATGCTTACCATGGGAAAGAACTACCATAATTAAAATTTTCAAATTTAAAGAACCTTCAAATTGATTGGCTTTACAAAAGTATATGCATATAAAAAGATATTCTGTAGAAAACTCTGAAAAAGCTGAAGTGTAAGAGATGAAAATTTATTTTAATGTTTTCCCCTAAAAGCTTGAGTTATTATAGTAAATACAAAAAATAAATTTAGGAAAACCAGTACGGATATAGTAGGTTATTATTTATTGGTTATATAATATGTTACAAATCTTTTTAAGTCTCAGCAAGAATAATAGTGAAAATTACAGGTTTTAAATTTCATGACTGCCAGGATATATAGGAATGGCAGAAGACTCAAGTGAGAATCTCTCCCTTATTATCTTCCTAGAAATGTCAAGAGGGCATTGGATTCTTTTTACAACTAAGAGCTTTTGTTCATCTTCATAATTTTTAACAATAAAACTAACGACGTTAATGACAATATTAGTTATCTGTTGTTGATAATAAATTGTTCCAATACTTAGTGGCAATTATGCCATTCCTGTTTTATAAGAATCTCAGCTTGGCTTAGCTGGTACCTTCAGGTCTCTCACAAGGTTATAATCAATGTATTAAGACTAGTTCTCCTATGAAGAATCTGAGGGGATAGGCTGTGGTCCCAAAACTCATTCCCATAGTTGTGGGCAAGATTTACTCCCTGAGGGTGGTCAGACTGAGGGTCTCAACTCAAGGCTCTTTTTATGGCCTTTTCCTGTCAGTAGACATTCCTTCAGTGCTAGAGAGTAAAAGCACGAGTGGGTATTCAAAACTAAAGGAAAAGTTTGCTAGTAACCTAATGTTGGAGATAATATTCCATCATTTTTTCTATTCCTATTGGTTTAAGTCAACCTCCTTCAAGGGGAGGAAATTACAAAAGAGAGCAAATATCAGGAAATGATGATTATTGAGGCCAGCTTAACAGCTCTCTAAGACAAAGGTTCACAAAAATTAATAATGTCTTCTAATCGCATATCACCAAATTACATGGAATATTTCATTCAATTTAGAGAACAAATTAAAATAAGTGATTGCATTAAATTTAGTTTAGATTTTAATATGACTAGGATTTTATCTTTTAACAATATTATGTTTTATTTATCCTTTTAATGGATCTAAGTAAAAAATATTATTTATACCTATATAGCTATTTATACATAACTATATCATAATTTATTTTAAAATGATATTTTCTATATAATTTTTAGATCAGCAATAGATTACAAAACATTACAAAATTACAAAAACATTCAAACCAGCGGGAAATATGCCTATTTCAAGAGTCAGTCAACTCTTGATATTTATTCCTTTTAATGGGGCAGAAGCAGATGGTGTGGGAAAAACAAATTCTGTGTTTTATTTTGGCACTTTTGATTGCAAAAAAGAGAGAGAGATGCTAAAGTTATTTTAAGTAATGAGAAATTTATTTTTAAAATGGTTATAAAAATGTTCATATTATCAATGTCTATGTAGGAGAGAGGAAAACTGTGAGAAAGAAACACAGTAGATTTCATGAAAAGAAGACTATCCTTTTAACACTGTAGAATACACTACAGTTCCAGAAATGTCAACAGCAAGAATTTTGAGGCCTCCCAGCTAGTACTTCACCCATTAATGTCACATTTGACCCTGAGTCTCTTTCATTCTCCAGTCCCTTATTCTTATTTTCTTTTCTGTATAAATTTCCCTACTTCATAGTTCTAATTTCCCAAATGATGTCTGTTTCTTCATAAATTCAATCGTTCTTCATAGATGTTACTCTATTTCACACCATCTTTTCATGCTTAGTTCCTATTGCTAACTGAATAGTTCTACTTCACATTGCCAAGTGAGAGAATTTGATTGGTTCTGTTCATCTTGTCAAACTGGGGCAACTTAAAGGTGAGTGGTGAGCCTATAGCAGGGGTTCCCAAACTTTTTACACAGGGGGCCAGTTCACTATCCCTCAGACCATTGGAGGGCCAGACTATAAAAAAAAACTATGAACAAATCCCTATGCACACTGCACATATCTTATTTTAAAGTAAAAAAACAAAACGGGAACAAATAAAATATTTAAAATAAAGAACAAGTAAATTTAAATCAACAAACTAACCAGTATTTCAATGGGAACTATGCTCCTCTCACTGACCACCAATGAAAGAGGTACCCCTTCCGGAAGTGTGGTGGAAGCTGGATAAATGGCCTCAGGGGGCCTCATGTGGACCGCGGGCCGTAGTTTGGGGACCCCTGGCCTATAGATTTGTTGACCTTGGTAAGGTGCGCAATGTAGAACCAAATATCTATGACTGAGGGCAGAAAGTATGATACTACAAAATAAAGACACCCACAAATTTCTTACCAGGAAGGGCCTCTAGGTGCCATAGCCAACACAGTTATCAAAACGTGTAGTTCACTACTAGCACTTAAGTTCTCCTGCTAATTCAACTTGGGATGTGAATACTAAAAGGCAGGAGTGAGACTTCAGTTACTCTTTATTTATCATTTTCTAGAGGGTCTATTAAATTCAATTATAGTTGACAAGGAAACATATCTCTTAGTAATGAGCAAATTAATTATCAACTGCCGGCTAGCACATATGAACAGAAATGACATTTAAGACAGGCATTAGAGGGTCAACAAGGAGGAAGATATTCATCAAGGCAGAGTCTGACCTCTTCCCTTAAGTTATCATGAGTAAATGATGAATGGACAGCTCTGCTGAGCAGGAGGCAAAATGTAAATATATATTATAGATAAAATGTATATATAAAATGTATACTTTCTATGTATATGTAAAATATAAAAAATTAAATGGCACTGGAGACAACAATAAAGAATCAAAACCACCATGTGAGGCACAAAGATTAATAATTCAGGGTGAAGAGTCAAGGAAGGCATGGCAAAATTGTTGAACTCCAAAAACATCGCAGGGCAGAAAAAAGGAATATCTACATGAGAGGAGTCCATTTAGGAGTGCTAAAGAAAAAGATGGGGATCAATAGTTGAAAATAGCTCTTAAATACACGACAATGAGTTGGGTTTTATAATAAGAACCTACATTCTGAGAGATTAGAATGCAAAGTTGAAACTCAACCAAAGTTAGGAATAGCAGCAGTAAGACACAGCAGATGCTAATATTGTTGCTATATTGGTTAGCTCTAACCCAAACCTCATTTTACGTCTATGTACATAAAACCCGTCTCTCTGGGCTAGAACTGATCCCCTAGGACAGCTATTTTCAACCTTTTTCATTTTATGGCTCACATAAACTAATCACTAAAAATCTGTGGCACATCAAAAAATATATTGTATTTTTTGCTGATCTGAATAAAAAACATAGGTATAATTTTGATTTATTCACACCAGATGGCTATTGTTGTGTTAGCTGTTGACATTTTTTTTTAAACTGACAACCTAAGGGAAGTGGTCAGTGCCCTGATTTAATAGTCAAGTATTGCATATTTTAAAAATTCTTGTAGCACACCATTTGAAAATAGCTGCACTAGGGTCTTAACACCAATGTCAGTTCCAAATTAGAAGAATAGAAAACAAACCTCTGGGTTCATTCTAAAAACACTTGGTAGGTTCAGTCTCCTCTTCCCAGCCCAATTTAGTTCCCATAGTGCTATTTTTATCATTGGGATAAAGAGACAGGTTCATATCAGACTTATAACAATTACATTGGAGACTTTCTGCACTGTGTATATTTGAATTACAGGGAAAGCTGTTTAAATTCACAAGTCTATTTGCATATGGCTGTCCAGTTGTTAGGTGGTGTCTTGGTTTATAAATGTGAAAAATCATAGTAGATTTGATTTTTATCAAGATGTCAGACTTATTCAAATACAGCATATCAACAAGTATCTCTGGGTATCTATTATCATATTTATGAAGTACAAGACTAAAAACTATACGAACTAGGAGACAAGAGAGCAGATTTTCCGTGTCAGGAAGATCTCCAAAGTGACACCTTTTCAACAAAAAATATTTAAAGTGTTAATACTAGATGTAAGTATTGACTTAAGAGAGAGGTGGAAAACATTTTCAAAGAAGCAATGTGAACTATAAGGAATGCAGAGATTATAATAAAAACGTCTTTTTAAGAGCTTCCTCTCTTACCAACTGACTGTCTAGGCTGTGTTTACCGCCCACTTCCATATCACTCTCACCCCATACTTGCTCATGTTAATTTTAAAACATGGCACTGTCTCTGATTGACAGTTGTTAAGGGAATAGCCTGAGAATTCATGGAATTCATCCTAGTTAGGAATACAAGTATTTGAACAAGTTCAATCATTAGTGAGTAAAAGATTCACATGATTGATCAATGACATGAAAGAGATATAAATTGTTATGTGAGTGCTAAAAAAGGAGTATTCTTTCAGACTAAAAGGAAGACTATATTGAAAGACAATGCATAAATAGGACTTGGGAAAACTAACAGGGTTTTTCTAAGCAAAGTTATGAGATAAAAACTTATTCAGTGAGAATAATATGAGAAAAGGTACAGAGTTGGGAAAGTGCTGAGCTTGTAATGAAGTAATTATCATTCCGGTATAACTGGAAAGAGATGTATGTGAATGCGGAGAAGGGTGGAGATATTTGAAGATAAGCCTAGAGAAACAGATTGGGTGGTGTAGGGGAAGGATTTGCTTGCCACCCCAAGAAAGGATAAGACATAAGATGCTGGTGAAGATACATTTTACTAAAGTATTAATATGTCTAGATCTATGCAGTGGAAGTACTACACAGATATTCCACACTCTTTGATATTAAGGTGGTCTGCTGCATGCTGCCACATACTCATGTATGCCTCTTCAGAAAATTACACATGAATACGGCTACAAAAGAGTACATGTGTATTTCATAGGAATGCTACATACACACTTATATTCCTGTACTTGCAAATGAAAATATTTTAGTCAAAATTATTTTTTAATTTTATTATAATGTAACATAGCACTTTGTATTGTATTTCTGCTTAAAAAGGATCATTTCAATTTTGTTTCATTCTTACACACAGAGGAACTTAAATAGTGTAATACCACTCTGGGTTGTATTAGAACTACTGGCTTAGAAATGAACATGGGCTAAGTCACTGGACATGGATAGATCTTTAGTGGTGTATAGAAGCTCAGTTGATTGACAGAGTCCAGTTCTCACTTAACAGGTGTCTACCTTATAAAAGCCACCATCATAATCAGCACTCTTTGGCACTCTATCGTCACTGTGCAGAGAGAAGCCAAGATTTAAGATTGTTCTCTCTTCTCTGTCAGGACTGTGTGTGGAGTTTCCCTTCAACCTTTTCTAATGGTTCTGTTTTCCTTCTAACAATATTAATTTCTAAGATAAACTAGTATCTAAGAAGCCGTCTTTGGGGACTATCATTGACTTCTTAGACAGTAAATTCATTTTAAAAAATAACATTGTTAAAATAAAAGCATGGAGTCATTATAAAAGGTTAATTTTTAATGAAAACAGTTGAAGAGGTACCATTTCAAATTAACACTTTTGAAAACAGATATATATATATGTTTCCACCACAGGGACCTGTTCTACTGCTTGAAAACCAAAAGAAAATCCATAGCTTAACATCAATAAAGGATCATACTCAAATTGAATCATGATTTACAGAATGAAATCCACAGTTTACTCAGTGTTGCTTGTGAAATTGGATGGTACACAATGGTTTTTCCATGCTTGCTAACTTGTCATCTACATTTTATGCTTTTAAGCAGGAAATCAGGTTACCTGAAAATAAGAAAAAAAATATTCAAAACAATTCATTTGTGGTAGAATTATTTAAAACCTGCACTTACCGAATAAACTAGTGGCAACATTCATCTTTTGCACAAAAGTATATTTATAGATAAAAAATATTTTATAAACATTCTGTTGTATTTATACTTGTTTGCTCTCACTTTGAAAACATGTTTACATTTGTGATGATAAGAAACAATTAGCTCCATTTAAATGTCAATGCAAAGTTTCAATGGTAGTTGTTGTGCCCGTATGTATCTTTTGAGGAATGAAGTGACAATAAAGTTGAATGAATTCCAATGATTATTACATTTTCATGGGATTTTTCATTTATAAGACAGAAAGAGCAAATTGCTGGCATAACAAAAAATCTTTCAAAATATATTTATATTTATTACATAAAAAATAAAATAAAAAAATTCACAAACATCTATATTTGTAACCATCATTATTCCAGATAAAAGAGCCATATGGGAGTGGGGAAGGCACAAGAACTTCAAGGACATGTTGTAAGTATTTAATAAAACAAAGAAAACAGTTAATATTTTGAAGATGTAATGTAAAATGTATACATGCTTGTTGATTGAATTTTTTAAAATATATAATCATATCATTGTTCTCCATAACCCTTATATTCATTACACATTGTTTTGTATTCTTTTTTTATTCTTGCCTACACACTATTTCTAAAAACATATACGGTAATTGTGTTCCTTAACAAATTAATATGTTAAAATAAAACTAAAATAAAATTCTATATATTGGCTCAAGTTTTTGATGTTATTACTGTTCCATACAGAGAAAATAATACATACTTTATATAATTTAAGAAATAAGGAATTAAAAATATCTTATTTGGAAATGGGAAAAATTATCTGAGCTAACAGAAAACTACTTGAAAGAAGGTCAAAATGTGTATCTAAGTTTACAGTTTTCATTGAGTAATGAAAGACCTTGTAAATATTATTGTAACATGTTCCTTCTCTGAGTATAATAAGCCAAATTAACAAATGCTTCCAGAGGTTTTCAACTATTTCTTAATCCTGCAACATTTTTTTTTCCATATCTTTTCTAAGTACCCAATCTCCCTTATCTAATTAACTATTTATCTGAGCCAGACCAGGCAGTGGCGCAGTGGATAGAGCGTCGGACTGGGATGCAGAGGACCTAGGTTCAAGACCCCGAGGTCGCTAGCTTGAGCGCAGGCTCATCTGGTTTAAGCAAAGCTCATCAGCTTGAGCCCAAGGTTGCTGGCTTGAGCAGGGGGTTACTCTGTCTGCTGAAGGCCCATGGTTAAGGCACATATGAGAAAGCAATCAATGAACAACTAAGATGTCGCAACGAAAAACTGATGATTGATGCTTTTCATCTCTCTCTATTTCTATGTGTTCGTCCCTGTCTATCCCTGTATCTGTAAAAAACAAACAAACAAAAAACAAAAAACAAACAAAAAACCAACTATTTATCTGGATGTTAACATATCCAAAATATATTGAATTGTTTCAATTTAATGTTCTAATTTTGGTGAACATTTAAAAAATCTTCTATTTAAACCTTTCTTAACTATAAAATACTAAGTTTGAGACTTTTACATAACCTCTTTTTTTGTCACTGGTACAAATTATTTCAATTTATCATTTTCTTTCTCTCTTTTTAGAAAAAATCTGCTTCAAATGTTGCTTTTTATCTAAATTTTAAACTCAGTTTAAAGAAAAAAAAGTCATTGACACAAAAAAACAATATGGTGATTACCAGAAGGGATGGGTGTAGGGGTAGATAAAAAAGGGGAGAGAGGGAATAAATGGTGACAGAAGGAGATTTGACTTGGGGTGGTGAACACACAGTACGATTTACAAATGATATATTGTAGAATTGTACACTTAAAACTTATATAATTTTTTAACCAATGTCATCCCAACAAATTCAATAAAAGTTTTAAAAATAATTGTTATGAACACTATATATTCTCATTCTTAGCTAATACACTTCATAGGATGATATCTTTATTCTGATGATCACAATTCTATTCACTGAACAGTTTAGTATAACACTAAAATGACACTTCTTATCAGACTTCATGTGCAAAAAACAAAACAAAACAGCATGAAAAGCCCTTTCAACTGAATATTGACAGGTGGAGGCTCTTAATGTACAAAATGACAAATGAAAACCAATAATTAATAAAAATATAAATCTGAAGTATTACAATAATGCCATAAGTGGAGAAGGTCATAGATTAAAAATAAAAAGAAATAATCTTTATTTTGTGATGCAGTTCTTTTATTTTCTTCAAACTAGTCATTTTGTACAATTACCATGGATTTTTTATCTGAATGCCATTTTAGGCAATCAGATGATCTCCAAACTTTCCAAAAGTGAAAAATACTTCAAGGTAGTTTAAAGGCAGCTCAGCCAAGTGGTTGTGATATAAAACACTTCAATTTAACTTCTTTGTGTTTGTTTCACTCTCTACCCAAGCACACCTCAACTGCCGCACCATTCTTTGCTATCACTGCTGTATATACCCAAACAGTATTGCTACCAGTCAAATCTGGCATGAAATAGCTTGCAAGGTTTAATGTTGATTTTAAGGAATTAGAAACATCAAGCATGTTATTTATTCTGGGTTTATCTTCAATGATGTACACTGTTCCCAGTAGCACCGGATTTCATTCTGAATAATCTTTTCAGGACTTACTGCTGAAGTATTATATTGTCATCTGTGTTAAGGTTGCCTATACTCGGCACCAAATTTTACTTCTTAAGAAGTTCAGGCTGTTAAATTCAGTCAATAAAAAAAAATCTATCTTCTCATATTTAAAATTTACAACACTATCTCTCTAAACTAATATAGAATATTTTGCATAACACCACTATAAATTTATTTAAAGAATTAAGGGTTCATCTCTGTCTCTCTCCCAATTAAAAAATATATTTGTTATCTTTTATTCTTAATAAAGAAACAAGAAGAGAAGACCATGCAGGTATAGAAAACTATTAGAGTTGCAAAATACCTTCTGACACTGCATATTTGACAAATGGAGGTTCATATTTTGAATATGAAAATGTAAAGTAAATTTCTGGAATGCAGGCTGGAATAATACAGTAGGAGGAGTGAAGAGAGAGCAAAGCAGACACCTGAAAAACAATCAAAATTCGAGTGATGGCTTCTCCCTCAGGCTCCGTTCTTGCTTCCTTGGGGTTCAGTGCTCTTTTCTCTAGGCAGCACTGACTCTTCCTCCCAGCAGAGGACTCTGTACTGAGCCAAGGACAGCCATAGTTGGACCATTCATAAATCTAGGCCTCATTCTTCTCACTGGTAAAATTAGTTATTAAGATGAACTGTTCTTACACATGTTAGGTTGAATTTCCCTTTGAGAAATAGAGGAAAGTTTTGGAAACTCTCTCACCCACTACTTTCTCCAAGAAATCATACAACACAACAGTTTCGGAGTTTGAAGCCTATTGACGGTCTGCCTTCAAATTAAGAATACAGAGAATAGAATATTTTAAAAATATTAGATGTGATTTTTATACTCTGCATTAATTTCTTTGGGCTTTCCTGTAATCACAAACTATCTGCACTGAAAAGTGCAGCTTCAGAAACTACTCCACCTATATAGTGTTAAAGTAATTAAACGAGGAGGCCATTAGACTGTGGTGACTCTAACGCCTTGGTAGCCTTTTTACTTAAACCAAAACCTAAGCCAGTCTTAGATTCTGAATCCAAGAAAATAAAATGTAAAAATAATCCACCACTAACAGCCAACTAGGCTTTCCCAAATAAGACAACCACTTAAGCTGTAGCCAGTCCATTTCCTTGCTGTGGGCACCCACCTTCCCTGTCAAAGCCTCTCCCCTAGCTCCTGTTGTCAGGGTGCTCCTACCCACTTTTGGTTTGGACCTGCCAGACACAAACCAATGTTTGCTCAACTACACTCTTAAAATTTTAATGAACCTCAGTCTTTCTTTTCACATAGCAATCTCCATTCAGCCATAAACTTCTTGTATAACATTAGGAAACTTATTTATCTTTCTTTCCTTCACTTCCTTTATTAGTAAATCAGGGATAACAACATTTATGTTTAACACATATGATCATTGTGTATATGTGTGTGTGTATAACCTGGGCCTGGAATTCACACATTGTATGCTTGTAACAGATCCTGGAACACAGTAAGTGTTCATTTTCATTATCCTTTTTATTAGATATTCTTTGTGTAATTTTAAAACATTTCTATAAACACACATAAAAATAAACTAAAAGAGAAATATTTTATTATTTAATTTAGTTGATATTTTTTCTTTCTAGAATTCAGAAGCTTGCTTCTTTTTTTTTTCTTTCTTTTTTTGTATTTTTCCCAAGAAGTGGGGAGGCAGTCAGACAGCTTCCCACATGCACCTGACTGGAATCCACCCAGCATAACTACCAGGGGCTGATGCTCTGCCCATCTGGGGCGTATCTCCACTCTGTTACTCTGTTGCTCCGTTGCTCCAGAACAAAGCCGTCCTCAACTCCAGGGCCACCTTTGCTCCAGTGGAGCCTTGGTTGTGGGAGGGGAAGAAAGAGAGAAAGGAAGGAGAGGGGGAAGAGTGGAGAAGCAGATGGGTGCCTCTCCTGTGTGCCCTGACTGGGAATCGAACCAGTACTTCCACACACGGCAGATGCTCTACCGCTGAGCCAACCGGCCAGGGTTAGGAGCTTGCTTCTTAAACACAAATGTTAACCATATTATATAACTGGTATTTTGATATTCTGTACCTTTTCTGTACTTATTTTACAGTTTCTAAATGGATGCAAAAAAAAAAAAAAAAGGGGGAAAGATATTTTTATATCACCATAGGAAAAGAATGAGTAGCTGCTTCTCAGCTGGAAAAAAAAAAACCACTGGAAAGAATGCAATCAATAATGTTACTGTCTCAGTAGTAACTTTATTTGCATTCATCATCCTTCACTATATTATGTGACTTGGGATCATGTCCTTCCTCTCCCGTCTCTTTTCAATAATGTGTATTAGGCTGACTGCCTTGTGCAGTTGGCATATTACTTACATTGATACATATATTTACTGCTTAATGAGTCTTTTCTTAAAAGTGTTTTCTTGCTGATATACTCTGCAAGAAAAAAAATTCTTAAAATAAATTTTAAAATAAGTTTTCTAAATTGAATATGCAAAATTATTATCAACAGCTTTCTGGTGCCTTCTTTCCTCTACCTATACTTTTTACATCTGAAAATCAGATATTTTAGATAGTATTATTTTCAAAATAGTAACACCAGATGCAATTTATTTTTTAACTTCCTATCTTTCAGTATCTTCTTTCCTTTTTCTTATTCATCCACTGGTGAAGTGTAACAGATAAAAATGTCACTTCTGTTAAACAAGAGGACATTTACACTCAACACTGTTTTCCACACCCACTCTTACACTTGCAATGAAACTAAGTAAAATATAAACATTTAAAAAGGGAAAGCTGCATACATTTTCTGCTTAGTAAAACATCCCATCCCACTTTTTATCAAAGCACTGTTTTCTTGCTGGTGCTATATTTTTGCTTTCGAAAAACAGCTGTTACATTCATTATGCACTTCATCCCTTTTCTGTGGCCAACTACTTTTCAAGTCCTATAATTTTGCCTTCATTTTCTCATCCCAATATGAATATTCTTTTCCCCTTGACATATACAGACACACTCAATTTTAGGTGCCATGGCATGTCAATAGCATCAATCACCATTCACACCATCTATCTTGCAGCTAAGAAGCAGTTGGATGACATCCGCCATAACAACGTCTGTGTTGCAATAATGCACTTGAATTTTGATGCAGGACAATATTGGTTTGCCGACTTGTAATCAATCTCAGCATCTTTTCAAGCAGGATATTTTGGGTCTGTAGCAGAGAGTTAATCACATCTCAGAGTGTGTTTGGACATGAATATAAGAATTTCATGTTGTTGACTAATATAAAATAATTAAAATATAATTCATAATGCTCCCAACAGTCAATGTCATATTAGTTATTCCAAACAATATATTGCTCTTTCAGTTTTAGTTCTTTCTTCTGTACATATTAGTATTTCAGGGTTTTTATTATTAATTTTAGCAACATTGTGGCATTATAAAATGCAAAGCATAAAGACTAAGTGATCTCATATTTAGTATTTCTTTTTCTACTGCCATTTAACATATGCATATATTATTTCCTTTATGTTATACAAGACTTTTTTTTAGAAATTCACCATTTGTTTTCCTTTTATTATCTTGTATTAAACAATATTATCTAGGTTCTTCACTTGCAATATTAGCGACAATCATGGAGCAAATTTTTGCATCATCTAAAACAGTTTTTCAAAGTACACCCTCTTCACTTTCATCTGTGTTAAAAAGAAATTTTTTCTTTGTGATTCTTTTTAAAACTTTTAATCTCAAACCACATGCATCAGTTTGAGTAATATTAAGGTAGGATCTTCCCCTTCCAATACTTATATTGTATATGTTTGGGACATGCAAATAAATGTGATGCTATTAAAAGTAAAATTTTAGAGGTTTGTCTACAATAAAATAGAGAAAATCACCATTATAAAGTAAAATAGTTATTGCCAGGAATATATGCTAAAATCATGTTAAGTGTCTTTGTCTAATTTTATAATGTTTCCATTCTCTGTGCTGGGAAATGTTTGAATTGGCTTTCTGGTAGCGAGGGTGCATGTAAATAGTGATGCGTACTGTTTTCAAATTTTCATGATGTAAATGCTACTACTTTGACCAATTATTTCTTTTTAATTGAGTTATAATTGATATATAACATTATATAATTTTTAGCTATACAATAATATCATTTGATTCATATTGCCAAATGTCATATGCACATTTATACAACTATATATCTTTTCTATCATTGATGGTGGTCTGTGGTATATAGAAAGACCATAATATATCATAGCAAATGTGAATAAAATATAAAAAAAACATTTATAAATGAAAACAATTTAAAAATGAACAAGCCCTGGCCAGTTGGCTCAGTGGTAGAGCCACTCCTGCCTGGCGTGCAGGAGTCCTGGGTTTAATTCCCGGCCAGGGCACACAGGAGAAGTACCCATCTGCTTCTCCACCCCTCCCCCTCTCCTTCCTCTCTGTCTCTCTCTTCCTCTCTCACAGCCAAGGCTCCATTGGAGCAAAGTTGGCCCGGGCACTGAGGATGGCTCTGTGGCCTTTGCCTCAGGCGCTAGAATGGCTCTGGTTGCAACAGAGCGACACCCCAGATGGGCAGAGCATCGCCCCCTGGTGGGCATGCTGAGTGGATCCCAGTCGGGCGCATGCTGGAGTCTGTCTGACTGCCTCCCCGTTTCCAACTTCAGAAAAATACAAAAATAAATAAATAAATAAATAAATAAATAAATAAATAAATAAATAAATAAGTAAGTAAGTAAAGTAAAAATGAACAGTTAAATATATCTGATAGAATTTTTTAATTTGATAACATTTGAGATTAGGTCATTCTATCTTAATCTGAATCTCTTTAAAAGCCTTAATAATTATTTCATCTTTTAAAATTTCATCATTCTAGTATGTGGTATAATGCATTATTTATACTTAGATGAATGTAATACAAAAGGCATTTGCTGCAAACAAAAGAGTAAGCAGAAAGGTACCTTTTGGGTTCCTGAAAAACCTAGACGTTTTGAGGAAAAAGGCTCAGTTTCCTGGCGTAGAGTTCTCTCACTTTTACCAATCGCAGGCAATATGGAGGAAAGCAGAGATAAGTTTTCTTCAGGGGGAATTTCATTACATCCTATTTTTCAGAGGAAAGAGTAGAAAACAGAGAGGCTTGGAGAGAAGCAAGAATGCAGTGACCAAATCCCAGAGTCCACCTCCCTTTTTTGGGGTAGAAGTTTCTAAGGCAGTTGTGCAGTAAAGGTGCAGTCCTGAGTCTCAAAGTTCAGTGAAGTATGAGGATGGCATACTGCCTTCAAGATCACAAACCTTGTAGCAGGTTTTTTGTCTGTTAGAATTTAGGGTTACCAGATATTCTTGTTAGTTAGAAGTTGGAGTTTTATGAGTGATTTGATACTTAAAATTGGCTAATTTTTGAAAGCACTTTGAAGGTATATATACATCATATGTTATTTGGTATACAGGCCTATAATTCATAACCTTAGTTCAAATCCACAATTATTTCCTTAGTCTGAAACCTCTGCGCTCTTTCTGCTTTTGTATTCGTGTGTAACTTCACTGATAGAGAAATATTTAATGACTACTGAATAATGAATAATGAGAATTAACTTCATTATGTTCCCTTATTGCTTATCTCTGTGCTTTTTCTCACATTTTTTCTTTCCTTACAAATCCCTCTATGAAACCTTTCCTGATTTCCTCTGAAGAGAATTAACATTTTTTCTTTCTGTGCTTCTATCTTTTTTACTATTCACTTTTCAAATCCTGCCTTAATTTATACCATCCTGCCCATGTAGACCAATCTGCTACTACACACTCAGAAAAAATAGTGATTAAATTGGACCAATTGCTTGTATAAAATGCAAAGATCTTCCCTAATATAGTAGTTTTATGATTTGTGAGGTTATAATATGATATCCATGTAACAGCTTTAGTGCCCCACAGCTCATACATACACATTAATTCCATCTTCAACATAACACCTTCTTTAATATTTTATAATCAGAGAATAAGATCTGCTTAATATATACAGTAAATAAAAATATATGTTTGTATGCATGCATGTAAATATACACATACACTCACCAACTAACTCTTCAAGGTCTGACCATTAAACAATTGGATGCATAAAATAATACACTTATCAAAATTCACACTATTTCAATTAATTATTGAAAAGAATTTCAGACACATTTTTCATATAAACTATACACTGGACAAAATGTTAACATACTTTAGAACTGACTCCAATTTTATGGTTTGTCTTGCACAAATCTATGTCAGTCTCATTCTAAAATTCATCCTTTTGCTACCACGGTAGAAAGTCATAATTTTTTATGGCTGATAACCTTAAATAAAAGGCAAGGTCAAGAAACTTCAATTAGGAAAGCATCTTCTCATCAAAGTGAGAAAAAAAAAGGCAGATAATTTTTTACTTCCAAGTGATAGATGTCAATTTGGAATATATATAATTCAAGAATAGTTGAATGGATCAACCTTATGGGGTTTAGTTCTTAACCTACCCCTTAAAGACCAGAGTAGGTTGTGCTGAAAATCAACTTGAACTGCATACCTATATATAGCAGGGGACATTATATTGCAATTACTTATCCATATGTCTATACCTCACTTTACATCTTGAGTTATACATAGAAAATCTTGATTTCTGAGCTCCCTGCACCAAACCCAAGTATAAAACTCCCAGAGGTAATCACCTACCCACTGAATAAATACATACATTAGTTAACATATTACTCAATGCAGGGACTGTTTAATGGCCAGCAAAAATTTCCTGCCTGACTTTGTGCTAACACACTAAAGTAAATTGTAAACTCTTACTCATTATACAAATAAAACAACAACATACTAGGTAAATTTTCCATTGAAAATTTATTTAAGAATAATTAAGCTACTAATTTATTTTAATTCATTAAATCTGCACAGATGTATGCTGTGCCTTTCATTTGCAGGCATAGTATTAAGTGTCAAGGGATAATGCAAGGCATAAATCAGACATATATATTCAGAGTGCTAGTTCTCAACTGGGAACTACTTTGGCCCCCAGGGTACCTTTAAAATGTCTGAAGATGTTTTCTAATGTCATAACTGGGGTAGGATATTACCAGTGAGAGGCCATGAATGCTGCTATAAATGTAAGAATGTACAGGAAAGCCCCCCTCAAAACAAAACCAAAATAACCCCCAAAATATCAATGGTACTGAGATTGAGAAATCCTAACTTAGAAGGATCATGAAAGTATATAAAAATACTATTATTATTTGGTTCTCAAGTGGTACAAGAAGAAAGTTATCACCTCTACTTTAGCTGCTTTTGAAAGTCTGACAGAGAAAGAATGCATGATTTGGGGCTTCAAGTATATTTGACAAAAAAATATAAAATGATGGGAAAATGTATTTCCAAAAGAGAATAAACGTATGTGCAATGGCATGGACAAGAAATCTAGTCTAGTTGTTAGTGTATGATGGCTAACATTGTGTGGAATGGTTCTGGGCAGTGAGACAGAGATCACCTCAAATGAGGTAAGAAACATACTCCTAAGTATGATAAATTCATATACAGCTGTTTAATATTGAAGTCTTGTCTGTTGTTCTTAGGCAGGGGTAGTCAACCTTTTTATACCTAGCGCCCACTTTTGTATCTCTGTTAGTAGTAAAATTCTCTAACTGCCCACTGGTTCCACAGTAATGGTGATTTATAAAGTAGGGAAGTAACTTTACTTTATAAAATTTATAAAGCAGAGTTACAGCAAGTTAAAGCATATAATAATAATTACTTATCAACACCTTCATGTCAAATTTTCGCTAAGTTTGGCAGAATAAATCTTTATAAAACAACTTACTATAGTTAAATTTATCTTTTTATTTATACTTTGGTTACTCCACTACTGCCCACCATGAAAGCTGGTAAGCCCACTAGTGGGAAGTAGGGACCAGGTTGACTACCACTGTTCTAGGAAAATAGATTGCATCCTAGACAGTTGGTCATTGAAAAAATTTTAATAGAAACATAATAATGAGACATGCAATATTTTTTACAAAACGAAATTACAAGAGGATTGGGAAAACATGTGGGAGTGAAGTGACACAGCAGACAGAAAAAACAGACTTTATTTTGCAATGAAACCTATGAGAAATTCTCACAGTCCAAACCAAGTATTCAGCAGTGAGACTGAAAGGAAAGGGTGAATTTAGGATTAACTAAGAAGACAAGTGAAAGTAGTTTGCAAAAGTTATGTAAGAGATATGAAAGTGATTGAAGTATAGAAAATAATACTTAAGGTTCTGGCTTTCTCTATTAATTGCAATGTAAAGTAAACGAGAATAGAGTTTGGGATGAGATGAATACACTGGGTCCAGTGAATCATATGTTGAACTTCTCACTATGTCCACTATGTCATCATTTCTTAGGGCTGAGTAGTATCCCATTGTATATATGTACCATATCTTCTTTATCCAGTCATCTATCGAGAAACACATTGGTTGTTTCCATGTCTTGGCCACTGTGAATAATGATGCAATTAACATGGAGGTACATGTGTCTTTACGTACCAATGTTTTTAAGTTTGGGGGGTAGATACACAGTAGAAGAATTGCTGGGTCATATGGTAATTCTATTCTTAAGTTTTTGAGGAACACCATACTTTCTTCTATAATGGATATACTAATTTCCATTCCCACCAGCAGTGAATGAGGGTTCCTTTTTCTTCACAGCCTCTCCAACACTTGTTATTACTTGTTTTGTGGATAATAGCTAATCTAACAGGTGTGAGGTGGTATCTCATTGTAGTTTTTTTTGTTGTTGTTTGTTTGTTTGTATTTTCCTGAAGTTGGAAACAAGGAGGCAGTCAGACAGACTCCCGCATGCGCCCGACCAGGATCCACCCAGCACGCCCACCAGGGGGCAATGCTCTGCCCATCTGGGGCATCGCTTGGTTGCAACCAGAGCCACTCTAGCGCCTGAGGCAGAATCCACAGAGCCATCCTCAGCGCCCGAGCCAACTCCGCTCCAATGGAGCCCTGGCTACAGGAGGGGAAGAGAGAGACAGAGAGGAAGGAGAGGGGGAGAGGTGGAGAAGCAGATGGGCGCTTCTCCTGTGTGCCCTGACCGGGAATCTCATTGTAGTTTTGATTTGCATTTCTCAAATAGCTAGTGAAGATGAAAATTTTTTCATATACGTGTTGGCCATTTGTATGTCCTCTTGTAAAAAGTGTTTGTTCAGGTCGTCTCCCCATTTTTTAATTGGATTGTTTGCTTGTTTCTTGCTGAGCTTTGTGAGTTCTTTATGTATTTTGGATATTAACCCCTTATTGGAGCTGTTGTTTGCAAACATCATCTCCCATTTAGTTGGCTGCCTATTTATTTTGTTGTAAGTTTCTTTTGCTGTGCAGAAGCTTTACAGTTTGATATAGTTTCATTTATTTATTTTTGCCTTTACTTTCCTTGCCTTTGGGGTCAAATTAATAAATTGTTTCCTATGGCCAAGGTCCATGAGCTTAGTATACTGGTTTCCAAACTTTGAAGTAGGGCGCATTTAAAATCCTACAAATAATTATAGGTGCACTATATACAAATTTCTGAGAAATATGTTATAATAATTAAGTCAAATATTAAAAAAAATATAAAGTCCAAGTGTGCTTTTATGGTAATTAAACAAAATAAATATGACAATATTAAATTTACTCTGACATTAAAAAAATTTTTCCTTTTACATTTTTTGAGTTATGCTTTGTATAATTCATAAAAATGAGGGGTTAAAATTTTTTAAAAAATGACAAAAAAGTTATATATATATATATATATATATATATATATATATATATATATATATATACACATTCTTAGTAAGATTTAGTAAATTCAACAGGTCCCAGCACAAATGTGTTGTTTTTTAATCTTGTGTTTATGAGAAACATGAGCCTGATGAGTCCTAGTGATTTTGTCAATATTTGGGCATATATTTGAAAGGCAAATTCTCATTTCCTTATCAATACATTGAAGAATTCCTTTCTTTTTGCTCTTATTTGTGTTGAGTGCAGAAAACCCCCACCATACATATCATCTTAACTTTACATCAAACAAAAAATAGAAGAAACTTGCCTCCAGTCTTTCTGGGGAACATGGGGAGTAGTGTAAACAATTCAGCACCACAGCCTAACAGCCTTTTGCAACCTAATCAGGCAAGTGAGGTGGGGGGTTGGGCAGACTGTCAGCTTACAGCCAATTTCCCACACCTCTGTCCCACAAAAATCTAAACTCCAAAAACCTTATTGGGTTTTTTGTCCCCAACAGGCACATATTTCTCTGGAATACCATATGGCACACCTGGAAATCTTCTAGACTGCACCAATGTGCCCTGGCGTACACTTGGAGAACCACTGGCTTAGTACTTATGTTTTCTTCTATGTAATTTATATTTTCAGGTCTTATATTTAGGTCTTGGATCCATTTTAAATTAATTTTTATGCAGGGGAACAAACTGTAGTCAAGTTTCATTCATGTGATTTTCCAATTTTACCTAGCTGATTCAAATTTAAATTTATAAAAATTTTGTACACAGTATGGTTTTCATTATTATTTTGTAGAATAGTTGGTAGAGATAGATTTAGAAAGAAATAAAGATATTTCATATACCTCTGCACATATCAATAATTTACTTGGTGAGCTAAACCAAATTTTAAAATGTTGCTTAAAATTAATGTTTTTATTAGTATTGTGATATCAAATGTTCATAAAAACTGCAAGTGTATGCCTTGCATTTCCATGGTTTGTTTATTCTCCACATTGTTGTAGTAGTTGTAATAGTTTCTTCTCAGTTGTCTAATTAGTCATAATACTGTTAAAACTCGAATCAGGCCCTGGCTGGTTGGCTCAGTGGTAGAGCATCAGCCTGGCGTGCAGGAGTCTTGGGTTCAATTCCCGGCCAGGGCACACAGGAGAAGCACCCATCTGCTTCTCCACCTCTCCCCCTCTCCTTCCTCTCTGTCTCTCTCTTCCCCTCCCACAGCCAAGGCTCCATTGGAGCAAAGATGGCCCGGGCACTGAGGATGGCTCTGTGGCCTCTGCCTCAGGCACTAGAATGGCTCTGGATGCAACAGAGCGGCGCCCCAGATGGGCAGAGCATTGCCCCCTTGTGGGTGTGCCAGGTGGATCCCGGTCTGGCGCATGTGGGAGTCTGTCTGACTGCCTCCCTGTTTCCAGCTTCGGAAAAAATGAAAAAAACAAAAACAAAAAAACCTCAAATCATATACATTCCTATATATTTCAGCATATATGTAGGTAGGTGTCATCTGTAGTATAACAAAACCTTTCCCTCTGTCCAATTCCCTAGGTTAGAGTATATTGTTAAATAACTCTATGTAAAAAAAAAGTTCTAGATGATAATGATTCACTAATAACCCATTTTTCTCTAACCTTCTACTTCAACTTCTTTCTCTCTCTGCATCCTCCCATCCCCCTCCTTCTTATCCTTCTTTCCTGTCCTACTCTCTCCTAGTGCTTATTAATGTTGACCATGCACACAGTGACATGTATGTGTTTCAGTTTCCTATTACTACTGTAACAAACTAACACAAACTTAAAACAACACATATTCAATCTTGCATTTCTGGAATTCAGCAATCCTGATGATACGTTGTTTGCAAGGCAAATTACTTCTGGCATATTTAGGGGAGACAATTCCTTGCATTTTTCAGTTTCTAGAGTCTACCGTCATTTTTTGGCTCATGACTTCTTCCATCTTCAAAGTTAGTATTTTCAAAGTGTTTTCTCTACCTCTCTGTCTTTACTACCATGGTCACTTCTATTACTCTGACCATTTTTTTCCTTTTTTATCTGAACCACTGTGATTACATTGGACTCAGTGGTATAACCCAGGATAATCTTTTCATCTCAAAATACTTAATTTAATTTTATCTGCAAAGTCTCCTTTACAGTGAACTTAACATAGTCATAGATTCTAGGCAATCATCTTTGGAGAACCATTATTTGTTCTACTACAACACACATTTTATAATTATTGTTTTAAAGGGGCTAATTATATTTTTGAGTATATAAGAACATATATATTAATTCACAATATATATATAAATATCATTTTAAATAATACACATTAAAATACAAAAACTAGATATATGGTACAATAAGATGATTGATATAATTATTTTATGTTTCACAAGTTTTTAAACTTTAAACCAAAAATTGTTATTGAAAAATTTCTGAACAGCTTATATTTTCCTGATTTTACATATCTCTTTTTAGGTTTTCATACACTATTATGTTCTCATACACTATTCTTAACAAATATAGTATCTAATAATGCTGTTAGCTAACAGTTTGGTGACTTAAGTTGTATTTTAACAAATTTACTGATATGCAAGTAGTACGGTACTAGTCTTGCTACAGTCAAATAATTTTACACTGATC
Organism: Saccopteryx leptura; assembly: GCF_036850995.1. Classification (NCBI taxonomy): domain Eukaryota; kingdom Metazoa; phylum Chordata; class Mammalia; order Chiroptera; family Emballonuridae; genus Saccopteryx; species Saccopteryx leptura. Next base: position 161,723,293 of record NC_089506.1, on the reverse strand, counting down.
ATTTCACCTCTATATACTGTCTTATTACTTTAATCTAGAAGAATTAATTTAAGTCAGAATGAAAGCTTTCAATTCAGAGAGCTAACTATTTAAACAGCTATGCCAAGCTTTTCTTGACTGAATATGAATCCAGTGAACAGTCCAACTTTGTCATGAAAATTTATGATTGCAAACTTAATTCAATTTGCTTTAAACCACTTAACACTGTGTAGTGGAAAGAACGCTGGTCTAAAATCAGATTGATATTGGCTGTAGTTTTGCCTTGCTTGCCCACTGGACTGTGACATTTGGCTCATCTCTTTAGCTCTCTAAGCTTTGGTGCCCTCATCTGTAAAATGAAAATAGCATTTATCCCTATAGTTCTTACAACAGTGGCTGCTTGACACATGGGATCCTAAGTAAATAATAGCAGGCTTTATTACAATGACCAAAAGGGTAAATCATAGTACAAGTGATTATGAGTATAGGCAAAAGAAACTGAAAATATAGTAAACTGAAACAGATATTTATTTCAGCAATAGATACTTGAAAAATTTCTAATAATATACAATTTTGTCTTTAAAGAAACATCAGGTTCAGTTTTTAAGGAACGCATACTTTGTATTCATTTTAAAGACTTCAATATTTAGGTTTTAATCTTATGAGTTTTTTTCCTTATTTTATCATATTGCACTGGCTATTCTGAGTCTTTTCCTTTTTAAAAACATATTTTTGGCTGACCTGTGGTGGCGCAGTGGATAAAGCATCAACTTGGAACGCTAGGGTTGCTGGTTTGAAGCCCTGGGCTTGCCTGGTCAAGGCACATATGGGAGCTGATGCTTCCTGCTCCTTCCCCTTATTTATTTTTTAAATAAAATCTAAAAAATATCATTTTTTAAAAATTTTTATGTAAGATAGTCTTTTGTATGATGTTATGAATTGGAACAATCAAACAAGGTTATTTTAATTTTAAGTCAAACATTCAAAATTTGTCATATACATAGAGTTAACACATAAAGCTAAATATATACATAAATTAAAGCATTATTTATAAATATTTATATATAAAATTAATACATAAATTGACACTAACAAGCACACATATAATAATAAATATTGGAATAATGACTGTTGAAATATCCTCCCAAATAATATCCTTTTTGTCAACCTTATTAAACTTTTTATTTTAAGCTATTCAAATCTATTTTAAACTATCAAGATAGTAATCTTTCTAACAATGCATATTTAATGTTTCTATTTGGTTCTAAAATTTCTAATGGAACATCATTATTTATACAATGACAATATAGGATACCTCCTTAGTAAAGCCTATAAGGATCTTTATAATCTGGCTTTTCTGACCTTGCCTAGTAAACCCTGGGTCTCATCACTTAAATCTTGAATGGTACTTTGGTATTTTGCCACTCAGAGTAATCCAGATGATTTTTCGCTATATGTCGTTGACCTTCTACATTGACTATCCCTCTAACTGCCTGGCCTAATTTCTATGTATTCATAAGACTCATCTCACAATTCTATTCTTCTAGATAGCTTTCCTTCATTTGTTGGAGTCCATTAATCATTTTTCTTTACATTAGCAGGTTATAACTATCACCCTCTGTAGTAACATTTAATTATTTTTTGGTAGTGTGCATGCTTATTGTCACTCCATCCAACCTTTCTGATGCTGTAGGTCATATGCATGCACTAGTACCATAGTGCGTCTGGCCTGGCAGGTATACAGGAAATATTTATTCAATATGTAAATGGGAAAATTAATAAAATCAGTAGGTGGACTTTAGCTTTTAAAATTCAATGTTTAAAAAAAAACACCTGTCATAATTACACTAGTAGTATATTCTAACCAACGAAACCTTATAGAAATACACTGGGTACAAAGTTATGGGTTCTCAGCACCTCCATCTACTGCCTTCCCTAGAGACACTGTTATATATAAATAAGTATATAAGCCTGAATATTTAGGTTTAGAGTTTTAATAGTTGTATAAATCAGACTATACTATAGAAAACTGTGTATTTCTTTTTTCAACAATACTATAGCTTAATGCTTTCCTTGTGCAATTACAAAGATATTCCTCATTATTTTTATCCAAAGTACAATGTCTCATGTGATATAACTAACTTATTAACCCATTTTCCAATGATAAACATTTATATCATTTTTATATTTTTCTAAAATAATATTATCATGAATATCCTTACACACAAAAAAAAATTTGTTCATGTGAAAACATTTAGAGTTCAGATTGCTTGAACTATAATTCTTATACCTAAAAGTCATATATTTTAAATTTGATACATACTGCTACATAGTTCTCAAAAAATTCTCAACAATAAATATTGATTTTTTTTTAGAATTAAAGAACTTAAGAAAAGTTTAATGGCAAAACTCAAATTTAATAAAATTCTCCCTTATTATTTATGTTTCCCCATAAAATTGGCAAATGATGTCATAATTACATTTCAAAAGGTAAGTAGCATTTTCCATTTCCAAATGGTATAATCTGTCTACATGGTATAATACCTGAATCAGCATAATTTAATTATTACTGCCCTGTGGACTAAAAGTTATTCATATTTACTGGAGTTAGCTATTAAATATATTGGAAGTATAAGATCAGGTATTTGGATTTAAACGTCTTTTTAAATGAGTAGCTTTCTGACAAAGTCAGAATGCACAATTAAACCATTATGGCTAGCTAATTTGGAGAATGGATGGGTTTTTATAATCATCATATATTAAGGTGCTCAATGTTGGATTATAATGTAAATTTGAAGTAATCTTTTATATTGAATATCTGTGTTCAGTTAATTTGTTTTGAGCAGTATAAGAAGAATCCTCTGAGGCCTGACCTGTGGTGGCGCAGTGGATAAAGTGTCGACCCGGAAATGCTGAAGTCTCCGGTTTGAAACCCTGGGCTTGCCTGGTCAAGGCACATATGGGAGTTGATGCTTCCAGCTCCTCCCCCTTCTCTCTCTCTGTCTCTCTCTCCTCTCTAAAAATGAATAAATAATAATAAAAAAAATCCTCTCATTCAAGTAAAACAGGTTAGCATTTACAATCAGAGAGTTAGCATATTTTTTGTTCATAATATATCATTTTTAAAAAATATTTAAATATATTAGGTATCTTTCTTCAGCATTTAAGCAATATTGATAAATTATATAACTGACAAGAAATTACTGACCTTATGTTTGTGCTTAAAGAATAAATCTAATTGGCTTTAAATTCAATTTGACAAATCCATTGTTTATTTGGCTTGGAAAAACAAATCCATTGAAAAACAGTTGATTGACATTTGGGTGTTATGTCTTTAACTATAATACTTAATTGTTATTGGCAGTCAAGAAAAACTAGTGTGTGCTAATATCAACATATATTTTCTTACCTTGTTTAAATATAAAGTTTATATTCAGTTGTCAAGAATCTTGTTATGTAAAATATCAACAAAATAAGCATATTGGAAACAGACTGAAAATCCATATTAATATTCAAGATTCTCACTGTTCTCATTTATTTAGATAATAACCAACCAGCTGCTTAAGGAAGAAGGATGAGGGTTAATAGTAGTAAACATGGGAGATACCTAGTTGTAACATAATACGTTTGACATTTTAAAAAACATAAAAAATTTTATATTGCAAAAGCAATCTCATTGATAGTGAATTGCCAATTTTATTTCTCTTTTTTTCCTGGCAAACGTGAGGCCCAGATGCTAAGCACTGGAAGATATTTCTTCCAATAGCAGCATCTGGTGTGCTGGCAGACTCCATAAGCAATTTTGTTTTACAGCTTTAAAGCAGCTTCTGGGTCTATTACATGGTTAATCTGATGGGCTGTTTGGGCTGCCTTGTCCTCCTGGATGCCATATGCCAACAGCTAGAGACATAGTGAACTGTCTGCCCATTAGGGCTGCTATAAAGAGTGCACCTGAAAAAAATCAGCTGCAAAAAGAGTGCTCTACTTCTGTTCAGCCATTACGGTACCAATGATGAATGACTTGGCTAAAATAGTGCTAAAACCTTGCCAAAAATATTCAATGCCCTCTAAGCACCAGAGGAAACAAGAAAACTGTAAATAATAAAATATTCAGGAAATCGTTGTATCATTTGATAGTGAAAACAGGTATTTGCAATTTTCTCCCATGCAAGAGAAGAAACGTAATTGAGGAGTAGAATTGTGAGGGTGAGAGTAACAAATATCTGTATTCTGTGGCAAATGATTCACGAGAGGATGAATTCACTGAGTGCAAGGGACTGTATCTAACTCATTGTTATATTTTCTGGAATTACCATAGTATTTAATCATGGTAGAAATAGAGTAAGTGATTTAAAATAAATAAAAGCAAATAACATGATAGCACCTTATAATATACATATTGTAATCTTTAAGGCCTATGCATCATTCACTTTTTACTCTTTTGGTATTATGTTTTATATAGCTTTTTCAGAGATTATGTTTCTTCCCACCCAGACTGGATTGGACCTCAATTATCTGTATACCCCAATATCTACCAATACATACCATTATATTATTAAATACCATCTACCTCTTTACATTTGTGTGTTAATAGTAAATTGCATCCCAATCCTTTGATTAACAACAATTTAATTTTGTTTTAATTTAAAATGTCTACGTATATACTAATGTATTAATGTTTTCATCAGAAGACCAACACATATTTTCTTAGTTGAAGATGAATTCAGAGTCTGCAAAGTAAAACTAATTAATTGATAAAGGAACAATGCAAGTGTTAAAATAAGGGGACCTACAGAACTTTGATTAATCAAGTAAATGAGTTAAGTGTAGGTTAATCAAGATTCTACTCTATTTGAATACCTCTTATGCTTGAAATTGCATTCTCTTTTTTAGTATCATTTCTCTAACCCAATCTTCTATCACATTCTTTTATTTTCAAGGGCTCAAGTGATTAGACTGGGCTTTCTCAATAATCAAGATAATTTCTGTATTTTATTAGTCAATATATTAGCAATCTCAATTCCATTTACATATTTCATTCCATTTTTCTTTGCAACAAAACCTATTTTTAGAATCTGACATTAGGACATAGACAATGCATTCTGCCTCACACAGTGCCCAATCACTAGAATGTAAGAGTGTAGTGAGATTAGAACCTTGATAAAGTTTCCCAGTGAGCTCCATGATGAAATATGGAACAAAAGAAGGTTCACTGATTCATAGCATCAATGTTGATAAAAATTTAAAAATGGGGAGATGACGTCAGAGTAATGGCGGGGTAGGAAGCGATACCGATAAATCTCCCTCAAAACTCAACAAGATCTTCAACCAGAAACAGAAAAACCTATACTTGGAGCTTCCAGATGCTTCGCAATACACCCAAAGGTATGATTGAGTGAAAAATTGGCTAAATATATAACCAAACCCCGAAGGAAATAGGGAGTAAGAAATGCTCCGCCTTCCTCACTAACCTAAACAGGGCGGCTTTCTCTGGTAACTGTGAATATAGAAACTGAGGCGGGCAAAGGGGGTGAATACATCCAGGCCGCGGCACAAACGGCCGAACCAGGCTGTGGCACGGAGATCCAAGCCGAGGAAAATCTGATCCTGTGGCAACCCGGGCAATACAAGCTAACACTCGCGCCAAACCCAAACAAAGAAAGACAAGCGGCGTGGACATTTTACCCGGTCTCCTGGTTGGTGCGCAGTTAGTGGGCGAGAGATTTCTTCCTAAGCCCCGGAAGTGGGTGCCCGTGTTGCCCCACGGAGAGGCAGGGTCAGAGGCCTTTCTGTGGGCCGAGGGCAGAGTCTCTGAGCAGCCCCAGCACGCTGGGAAAGCCACGCACGGGAGGGAGTGAGAACTAATTCCAACGGTGGAGATTTTCCATACTGGAGGGTGTTTCACTCAGAGGGAAACGCGGCCGGCCTCATATCCTGGTCTGCGCGCGCAGATAGTGAATGAGAAATTCCTCCGAGTGCCTCGGCAGTGCGCGCCCGTGTTATCGCACAGAGGGGCAGAGTCAGGGGCCTTTGTGTAGGCCAAAGCGGAATCTCGGGCCGCCCCAGCGCCTTGCAAAAGCCGCGCACGGGGACGGAGCGAGACTCAATTCCAACGCTGCAACTTTTCCCTGCGGTTGGGGGTTTCACTCAGAGCGTGAGACTACTGGCCGGATATCCTGGTCTGCGTGCGCAGCCAGTGAGTGAGAGTTCCCTCCAAGCGTCCCGGAAGTGGGCGTCCGCTTGTGTTACCGGACAGAGTGGCAGAGCCAGAGGTCTTTGAATGGCCAGAAAGCCCGCCTGATTATGCTAGCAGCTCTGACTGACTGAGCCTTACCCAGAGCCCTGTGCTGAGTGGAAATAGAGTGGGGAGTTGCCAGCTCTTTCAGGCTCTTACTATCCAGGCAGAGGCAGCAGCAACCCCATAGCTGGATTATCAGGCTACTAATTGAGGAAGGAAAGACTAGGAGAAAGGCTCCAGGAACACGGACTCTCTCACTGTCGGAGCCTATAAATGCTAATAGCCTCGACTGCCAACGAGACTAAAGCACAATACATGACATTGCCATAGAGACTTATCAACTGCAAACCTCCACCTGAGCGTGGCAAAGGGGAAAAACCCGGGGTACAGAGTCACCAACCAGGAAGAGGGAGAGAAAAGAAAAAGCAAGAAGATAACCTCTCAAAATCAAGAATAATCTGCAGACTTTATAACCTATCCCATTTTATTATATTTGTTCGTTTGTTTCTCTTATCTTCATTCTTGATACTTTTTTTTTCCTCCTCCAATTTGGCCGATTAACTCTCTACCGGTCTTACTCTCTCCTGTCCTTGAACTACACTACCCATAAGTGTTACATCACCCATTATCTTTTCTCTTCTCTTCCTTTCTCTCTATGAGGGTTGCACTCCAAAACCCTTAACTCTCTCTCTCTCTCTCTCCTTTCTTTTTTCTTCTTTTTTTTTTTTTTTTTTTTCATTTTTCTGAAGCTGGAAACAGGGAGAGACAGTCAGACAGACTCCCGCATGCACCGACCGGGATCCACCCGGCACGCCCACCAGGGGCGGTGCTCTGCCCCCCAGGGGGCGATGCTCTGCCCATCCTGGGCGTCGCCATATTGCGACCAGAGCCACTCTAGCGCCTGAGGCAGAGGCCACAGAGCCATGCCCAGCGCCCAGGCCATCTCTGATCCAATGGAGCCTTGGCTGCGGGAGGGGAAGAGAGAGACAGAGAGGAAAGCGCGGCGGAGGGGTGGAGAAGCAAATGGGCACTTCTCCCATGTGCCCTGGCCGGGAATCGAACCCGGGTCCTCCGCACGCTAGGCCGACGCTCTACCGCTGAGCCAACCGGCCAGGGCCTCTTTTTTCTTCTTTTAGTGGTTCCCTCTTTTTTTTCTCTCTCTCTCTCTTTCTTTTCTCCCTCTATATTAGTTTCTTCCTTTCTCCTTTACATCTCCTCTCATTCAAACCTCAATAACAAACAAATTATCTTATCTGGGACTCAAACTCATGTTTGTGGCATTTTGGGGGGTTTTTACTTCACCTTTTTAACTCACTAGCAGTGCTCCCATCCCTGGCTCTCCATATTATCTAGTTCTTGTTCCACTAAATACAATAGTAATTTTTTAATTTGTCCCCCCATTTTTCCGTTTTCCTCTTAATCCTCTCATCATAACTCTTAGACAACCAACACCTAAAAGCAAATCATTTTATTCTTGACCCAAATTTTTTCCTTATTTGCTTTTTCTGAGTCCATACGCTCTTTTTTTTTTTCTTTTTTCTTTCTTTCTTTTTTTTTTTTTTTTTTTTTTTTCCCCTTTATTACTTTTCCCCAATTCCTCCATTACAGGCATTGTTTGTTATAATTCACAGTCCACCACAAGATTTTATCAAGAAAGAGGGGAGAGGAGAGGAGAGGAAAAAAGGAGGGGGGAATAATTTCCTTTTTTTTTTTTTTTTTTAAATTTTTATTTTATTTTATTTTTCTTTATTTCATTATTAATTTTTTTTAAAAAAAACACTCTTTTCGATTTTTTTTTATTATTTTTTAAACTTTTTAATCTTTATTAAATCTCATTAATACTATCAACAAAACCACCCTCAGATGCCATTAAGGAAGAGAAAATCGAATATCATGGATACAAAAGAAAGAGAGGTAACACAGCTAGATGAGGAAAAATCTATGGAGAAAAAATTTAATATATTGGAAACCTTGGAGATAAATGACAGAGAATTCAAGATAGAAATCCTAAAAATCCTCCGAGATATACAAGAAAACACAGAAAGGCAATTTAGGGAGCTCAGAAAACAACTCAATGAACACAAAGAATATATGTCCAAGGAAATTGAAACTATAAAAACAAATCAAACAGAGATGAAAAACTCAATTCACTAGCTGAAAAACGAAGTAACAAGCTTAGCTAATAGAACAGGTCAGATAGAAGAGAGGATTAGTGAAATAGAAGACAAGCAACTTGAGGCACAGCAGAGAGAAGAAGAAAGAGTCTCAAAAATTAAAAAAAATGAGATAGCCCTACAAGAATTATCTGACTCCATCAAAAAGAATAACATAAGAATAATAGGTATATCAGAGGGAGAAGAGAGAGAAAATGGAATGGAGAACATACTCAAACAAATAATAGATGAGAACTTCCCAAGCCTCTGGAAAGAACTAAAGCCTCAAGTTCAAGAAGCAAACAGAACTCCGAGTTTTCTTAACCCCAACAAACCTACTCCAAGGCATATCATAATGAAATTGACACAAACCAACAGCAAAGAAAAAATTCTCAAGGCAGCCAGGGAAAAGAAGAATACAACATATAAAGGAAGGCCCATTAGATTATCATCAGATTTCTCAGCAGAAACTCTACAAGCTAGAAGAGAGTGGACCCCAATATTTAAAGTCCTGAAAGAGAGGAACTTTCAGCCACGAATACTATACCCATCAAAGCTATCCTTCAAATATGAAGGAGAAATAAAAACATTCACAGATACAGAAAAGATGAGGGAATTTATCATCAGAAAACCCCCACTCCAGGAATTACTAAAGGGGGTTCTCCAATCAGATACAAAGAACAAAAAAAAAACAGAGCCACAAGTAAAAGCTCCAAGAAGAACACAATAAAACCAAATTTAAACTGTGACAACAACAAAAAGAAAGAGGGGGAGAAGATGGAGATTAACAGTAGCAAAGGACGATGGAGTGCAAAAGTACTCACAAAATAGTTTGCTACAATGAACAGGGTAGGGACCCTTTTCATTATTCAAAGGTAACCACCATTGAAAAAACCACCACAGAAGCACATGAGATAAAAAAGATAGCAACAGTGGAAAGATGTATGGAATACAACCAAATAAAAACAAAAGATAGAAAAACAAAAGAGAAGGATCAAACAAGACACAAAACTAACAGAAAGCAAGATATAAAATGGCAATAGGGAACTCACAAGTATCAATAATTACACTAAATGTAAACGGATTAAACTCACCAATAAAAAGGCACAGAGTAGCAGAATGGATTAAAAAAGAAAATCCAACTGTATGCAGCCTACAGGAAACTCATCTAAGTAACAAGGATAAAAACAAATTCAAAGTGAAAGGCTGGAAAACAATACTCCAAGCAAATAACATCCAAAAAAAAGCAGGTGTAGCAATACTCATATCGGATAATGCTGACTACAAGACAGGAAAAGTACTCAGAGACAAAAATGGCCATTTCATAATGGCTAAGGGGACACTGAATCAAGAAGACATAACAATTCTTAATATATATGCACCAAACCAAGGAGCACCAAAATATATAAGACAGCTACTTATTGATCTTAAAACAAAAACTGACAAAAATACAATCATACTTGGAGACCTCAATACACCGCTGACGGCTCTAGATCGGTCATCCAAACAGAGAATCAACAAAGACATAGTGGCCTTAAACAAAACACTAGAGCACCTGGATATGATAGACATCTACAGGACATTTCATCCCAAAGTGACTGAGTATACATTTTTCTCCAGTGTACATGGATCATTCTCAAGAATTGACCATATGTTGGGCCACAAAAACAACATCAGCAAATTCAGAAAAATTGAAGTTGTACCAAGCATATTTTCTGATCATAAAGCCTTGAAACTAGAATTCAACTGCAAAAAAGAGGAAAAAAATCCCCAAAAAATGTGGAAACTAAACAACATACTTTTAAAAAATGAATGGGTCAAAGAAGAAATAAGTGCAGAGATCAAAAGATATATACAGACTAATGAAAATGACAATACGACATATCAGAATCTATGGGATGCAGCAAAAGCAGTGATAAGAGGGAAGTTCATATCACTTCAGGCATATATGAACAAACAAGAGAGAGCCCAAGTGAACCACTTAACTTCCCACCTTAAGGAACTAGAAAAAGAAGAAGAAAGACAACCCAAAACCAGCCGAAGAAAGGAGATAACAAAAATCAGAGCAGAAATAAATGAATTAGAGAACAGAAAAACTATAGAAAAAATTAATAGAACAAGGAGCTGGCTCTTTGAAAAGATCAACAAAATTGACAAACCCTTGGCAAGACTTACCAAGGAAAAAAGAGAAAGAACTCATATAAACAAAATCCAAAATGAAAGAGGAGAAATCACCACGGACACCGTAGATATACAAAGAATTATTGTAGAATACTATGAAAAACTTTATGCCACTAAATTCAACAACCTAGAAGAAATGGATAAGTTCCTAGAAAAATACAACCTTCCTAGACTGAGTCAAGAAGAAGCAGAAAGCCTAAACAGACCTATCAGTAGAGAAGAAATAGAAAAAACCATTAAAAACCTCCCCAAAAATAAAAGTCCAGGCCCTGACGGCTATACCAGCGAATTTTATCAAACATTCAAAGAAGACTTGGTTCCTATTCCACTCAAAGTCTTCCAAAAAATTGAAGAAGAAGCAATACTTCCAAACACATTTTACGAAGCCAACATAACCCTCATACCAAAACCAGGCAAGGATGGCACAAAAAAAGAAAACTACAGACCAATATCTCTAATGAATACAGATGCTAAAATACTAAACAAAATACTAGCAAATCGAATACAACAACATATTAAAAAAATAATACATCATGATCAAGTGGGATTCATCCCAGAATCTCAAGGATGGTTCAACATACGTAAAACGGTTAATGTAATACACCATATCAACAAAACAAAGAACAAAAACCACATGATCTTATCAATAGACGCAGAAAAGGCTTTCGATAAAATACAACACAATTTTATGTTTAAGACTCTCAACAAAATGGGTATAGAAGGAAAATATCTCAACATGATAAAGGCCATATATGATAAACCATCAGCTAACATCATATTAAATGGCACTAAACTGAAGGCTTTCCCCCTTAAATCAGGAACAAGACAGGGTTGTCCACTCTCTCCACTCTTATTTAATGTGGTACTAGAGGTTCTAGCCAGAGCAATCAGACAAGACAAAGAAATAAAAGGCATCCATATCGGAAAAGAAGAAGTAAAGGTATCACGTTTTGCAGATGATATGATACTATACATCGAAAACCCCAAAGAATCCACAAAAAGACTACTAGAAACAATAAGCCAATACAGTAAGGTCGCAGGATACAAAATTAACATACAGAAGTCAATAGCCTTTCTATATGCCAACAATGAAACAACTGAGAATGAACTCAAAAGAATAATCCCCTTCACGATTGCAACAAAAAAAATAAAATACTTAGGAATAAACATAACAAAGAATGTAAAGGACTTATATAATGAAAACTATAAACCATTGTTAAGGGAAATCGAAAAAGATATAATGAGATGGAAGAATATACCTTGTTCTTGGCTAGGAAGAATAAATATAATCAAGATGGCTATATTACCCAAAGCAATATACAAATTTAATGCAATTCCCATCAAACTTCCAATGACATTTTTTAAAGAAATAGAGCAAAAAATCATCAGATTTATATGGAACTATAAAAAACCCCGGATAGCCAAAGCAATCCTAAAGAAAAAGAATGAAGCTGGGGGCATTTCAATACCTGACTTCAAACTCTATTATAGGGCCATGACAATCAAAACAGCATGGTATTGGCAGAAAAATAGACACTCAGACCAATGGAACAGAATAGAAAGTCCAGAAATAAAACCACATATATATAGTCAAAGAATTTTTGATAAAGGGGCCAACAACACACAATGGAGAAAAGAAAGCCTCTTCAATAAATGGTGCTGGGAAAACTGGAAAGCCACATGCAAAAGAATGAAACTGGACTACAGTCTCTCCCCCTGTACAAAAATTAACTCAAAATGGATCAAAGATCTAAATATAAGACCTGAAACAATTAAGTACATAGAAGAAGACATAGGTACTGAACTCATGGACCTGGGTTTTAAAGAGCATTTTATGAATTTGACTCCACAGGCAAGAGAAGTGAAGGCAAAAATTAATGAATGGGACTACATCAGACTAAGAAGTTTTTGCTCAGCAAGAGAAACTGATAACAAAATAAACAGAAAGCCAACTAAATGGGAAATGATTTTTTCAAACGACAGCTCAGATAAGGGCCTAATATCCAAAATATACAAAGAACTCATAAAACTCAACAACAAAGAAACAAACAATCCAATAAAAAAATGGGAAGAGGATATGAACAGACACTTCTCCCAGGAAGAAATACAAATGGCCAACAGATATATGAAAAGATGCTCATCTTCTTTAGCTATTAGAGAAATGCAAATCAAAACGGCAATGAGATACCACCTCACACCTGTTCGATTAGCTGTTATTAGCAAGTCAGGTAACAGCAAATGTTGGAGAGGCTGTGGAGAAAAAGGAACCCTCATACACTGTTGGTGGGAATGTAAAGTAGTACAACCATTATGGAAGAAACTATGGTGGTTCCTCAAAAAACTGAAAATAGAACTACCTTATGACCCAGCAATCCCTCTACTGGGTATATATCCCAAAAACTCAGAAACATTGATACGTAAAGACACATGCAGCCCCATGTTTATTGCAGCATTGTTCACAGTGGCCAGGACATGGAAACAACCAAAAAGCCCATCAATAGATGACTGGATAAAGAAGATGTGGCACATATACACTATGGAATACTACTCAGCCATAAGAAATGATGACATTGGAACATTTACAGCAAAATGGTGGGATCTTGATAACATTATACGAAGCGAAATAAGTAAATCAGAAAAAACCAGGAACTGTATTATTCCATACGTAGGTGGGACATAATAGTGAAACTAAGAGACATTTATAAGAGTGTGGTGGTTACGGGGGGGAGGGGGGAATGGGAGAGGGAAAGGGGGTGGGGAGGGGCACAAAGAAAACAAGATAGAAGGTGACAGAGGACAATCTGACTTTGGGTGGTGGGTATGCAACATAATTGAACGACAAGATAACCTGGACTTGTTATCTTTGAATATATGTATCCTGATTTATTGATGTCACCCCATTAAAAAAATAAAATTATATAAAAAAAAAATTTAAAAATGACTTAGTCATGCATACTTCCTTTATACAAAGGAAAGTCAAATACTTAAGACCTTAATTACAAAATATGTACTTTAAGAATTAGATTGTGGGGAAGGAGAATGGAGTGGGTGTGGGGGAAGATGATAAAGAGGGACAAATATAAGGAGACAGAATATTATTTGACTTTGGGTGATGGGTATACAACATAATAAGCAGTTCACCTGAAGATAAACAAATGTTCACCTGAGTACATTGATCACCTATGTACTTGTATTGATCAATGTCACCAGGTTAAAGTTGATTTTCTAAAGAAAACTAAAAAAAGAAAAAATTAAGAATGATAGCCACACCTGAACAGGCAGTGGCGCAGTGGATAGAGCATCGGCCTGGACTCAGGTTCAAAACCTCAAGGTCACTGGTTTGAGTGCGGGCTCAACTGGTTTGAGCACAGCTCATCAGCTTGAGCCCAAGATCGCTAGCTTAAGCAAGGGATCACTCAGTATGCTGTAGTCCATCCCCCTCTCTCCCCTGCTGTCAAGGCACATATGAGAAAGCAATCAATGAACAACTAAGGTGCCACAACAAAGAATTGATGTATCTCATCTCTCTCCCTTCCTGTCTGTCTGTCCCTATCTGTCTTTCTCTCTGTCCCTCTCTCTGTCTCTGTTACACACACACACACACACACACACACACACACACACACACGATATCCAGTGTACCAACATTTAATTTAGAGTTTCTTCCTTAAACTATATCACCCTTCTTTATCATCTGTTTCTGGTTCAGGCCAAAAGTAATTATTTCTCAGGTGATATGATATATATTTTTTTAATTTAAATAAATTTTTATTAATGTTAATGGGGTGACATTAATAAATCAGGGTACATATATTCAAAGAAAACATGTCTAGGTTATCTTGTCATTCAATTATGTTGCATACCCATCGCCCAGAGTCAGATTATCCTCCATCACCCTCTATCTAGTTTGCTTTGTGCCCCTCCCCCTCCCCCTAACCCTCTCCCTCCTTCCCTCCCGCGTCCTCCCTCCCCCCACCCCTGGTAACCACCACACTCTTGTCCATGTAAGTAAATCAGAAAAAAACAAGAACTACATGATTCCATACATTGGTGGAACATAAAAACGAGGTGATATGATATTTAATGATTCATTAAAAATTACAAAAATAGCCTGACCAGGAGGTGGCGCAGTGAATAGAGCATCAGACTAGGATGTGGAGGACCCAGGTTCGAGAACCCGAGGTCACTGTCTTGAGCACAGGCTCATCTGGTTTAAGAAAAGCTCACCAGCTTGGACCCAAGGTCACTGATTTGAGCAGGGGTTTGCTCAGTCTGCTGAAGGCCCATGGTTAGGACATATGAGAGAGCAATCAATGAACAACTAAGGTGTCACTACGAAAAACTGATGATTGATGCTTCTCATCTCTCTCCGTTCCTGTCTGTCTGTCCCTATTTGGCCCTAGCTCTGACTCTCTCTGTCTCTGTAAAAAAAAGGAAAAAGAAAAAAAATTACAAAAATAAATATAATAGTACAATAACAAATATAACATTATTATAAAAATTAAAATAAAATTTAATAAATAAAAGCTAAAGTTTCATTAAAATAAAACAAAACCACATAAAAATATACTATACAAGCCACATCTATATCACTTTGTTCAGGTATAGTCAGGAGAAAACACCTGGAAGTTGATAATTTAGTTTTAGGAAAATGAGTGCTCTAGGCTTCATGCTTTAAGGAGCATAATATTTTCCTCTCCATCCCCCACTCTCACTGGCTCCTTATAATAAATTCATGGTAAACTGCTTTTTCATGTCTTTTTACTAGCATTACTAACAAAACAAAAAAGAATTATGTTGGGTTGCCAAGTAATTAGAGATATGATGTCAACCTAGAAAATTTAATAACTAAAATTCATATTGACAATGTACACTTTTAAACCTGAAGCACTTGGTTACTGTATTCCTCTTTCTACACTACAAGTATTCACTGATAAGTGACGTAAAGGGATTCATTCTCTGGTTAACATGGCTGAGTAGATTGGTTTCAATGTCACTCCAGTTCTTTTTTTTTTTTTCATTATGGTTTTCCAGCTGCACTGGAACAGTTGCAGTCATAAAGAAGAATTTTCTTGTAAAATTTCTTTTCTTCTTTTTTATTCAAATAATGGCCCTAAAAAGAATTAGATACTGACCACGCTGTTGCCATCCCGTTTCTCTACACCCTGGAGTTTTCTAGTCTGGTCACTGGAAGCCAAATTCAATATGCTCTTGTTTACTGAGACTTTTGTTTGCACATTCTTGCATTTAGTGAAGAAGCTGAATAATATTTCAATATTTTTATATTAAAAGGGATTCCTAATACTATAGGAGAAAAATTATTTTCATTAAAGTTGTTTTCCACTTATTTATTTTCACTTTTATTATCTGTGCTTTGGTGTTAAATCCAAAAATCATTTTCAAGATCAGTGTCAAAGAACTTTTCCCCTATTTTTATTATGAGTTTTTATAGTTTCAGGTCTTATTAAGTCTTTAGTCTATTTTGAGTTAATTTTTGTACATGATCTAAGATAGGAATTCAATTTCATTCTTTGTGTGAATATCCAATTATCCCAACTTGATACTGAGGAGACTATTTCTACCTCTTTCTATTTGATTGACTTATAGCACATTTTCCTGATGAAAGGTTAATATATTGATTTATTTCTGGGCTCTCTATTCTGTCCATTGGTTTGAGTAAGCAAGATAATAAAAATTAACCAGAGACTGACTATTGTTCAACAGAATACATAAAATACAACAGTATTATTTTGTTCCTGAGAAAATAGTAAGTACAGTTAATGAGATAAAAAATTGGGAGCCTTATTCTATCTCCTCAATCTCCTTCATTGTTGCAGTATTTCTGTACTTTGTTACAATCAGAGACAAAGTTTAAATAGCTACCAATAAAATAAAACAAAACAAAAAAACCCACCAGAAAACAAGCAGTACACTATCTGATTTTATAGTACAAATATAGATTATTGTACTAAAATATATATAAAAAGAGGAACATATGGAGAATTTCCCCCTTTTTTGTTAATTAACTAGCCAATAAACAGTTTAAGAAAGAATTTAAGAAGAGTTATAGAAGTTTCCACTCACAGCTTTTGAAGTTTTAAAATATAAAAATAGTCCTTGAAGCAATTTCTAAGGGAAATTACTGAGATATATTTAAAAAGCACACCTTTGTGGATCGCAGGCAACTCACAACTTTGTATTACAAACCTCATGCTGTGCTATTCCAGTGATGCCCAGAGGCATCATTTTGAGTGGATTCATACTGTTTAGCAGTAGTAACTCAGGCTGCCCTACAACAGAGTAATCAGTAACAGAGATCAATTGGACAGAATAGGAGAAAAAAAGAAAGAGATAGTTAAGATGCTATTATTTCTGATATGAAAAGTATTAAGAAAAAAGATATTGAAAGTGATTTGAGTAGAAATTTCATAGACTTTTATAAAATATTTTCAAATATGTACTCATGGCCTAGTAACTATAAAGTATTATATATATATATCATAAAGGCATATATTTGGCTTGGTAAAGTGTAGCATAAAAATTATGTACATCAGATATATCAGTAAAATCTTCATTTGATTAAAATTGGTGAACATTAATAAACTGACTGCAAAGCTAAGTTATAAACCTCCCCCAAATGGTTCTACCATTTTCTTAAAACTTTCCTCAGTAAAATTAAATGCAATCCCTATGTTTAAGATTATTTTACATTATTTTCAAAGATAGCAGTTTAATGATATAATTTCATTATTTAATACTACTCAAGGATTTTTATGTATCTAATATAAACCTCAAAATAATGTCAGAAAATTGCAGCTTGATGATGATGAATGATATTCAATTTCAGGAGATAAAGAATTTGCTTATAATTAACTATTTTTGATTCAAGAAACTGTTCTTCAAACTCACACAAAGCTTGAAGAGCAGGGTCTAATAAAGTATGAATGAAGGTAAGTCTGGAGACAAAGATAGCCTGTTTCAAATCCGCACTATGGCATTTGGAAATTCTGTGACTCTGTATAAGTTATTTTTGTGTGTGCGTGTGCGCGTGCGTGTATGTATGTGTGTGTGTGTGTGTGTGTGTGTGTGTGCTTGTGCATGTATGTGTGACAGAGACAAATATAGAGAGAGGGACAGACAGACAGTAAGGGAGAGAAATGAGAAGCATCAATTCTTCATTACGGTACCTTGGCTGTTTACTGATTGCTTTCTCATATGTGCCTTGTGGGGGTGGGTGGAGGGGTTACAGAAGACTGAGTGACCCCTTGCTTAAGCCAGTGACCTTGGGCTGAAGCTGGTGAGCGGTTCTCAAACCAGATGAGCTGTGCTCAAGCTGGCAACCTCGGGGTTTCAAACCTGGATCCACTGTGTCCTAGTCTGATGCTCTCTACACTGCGCCACTGCCTGGTCAGGCTGTATAAGTTCTTTAAGAACAATCTGTACCAAATTTTCTTGTTTTGTAAAAATGAGAATATGTATATGCTAAGTATAAATGATTGCTAAGTCGCTTTTTTATTTTTACAGGGACAGAGAGAGAGTCAGAGAGAGGGACAAATAGGGACAGACAGACAGGAACGGAGAGAGATGAGAAGCATCAATCATCAGTTTTTCGTTATGACACCTTAGTTTTTCATTGATTGCTTTCTCATATGTGCCTTGACTGCCGGCCTTCAGCAGACCGAGTAACCCCTGTTCGAGCCAGAGACCTTGGTTGGGTCCAAGCTGGTGAGCTTTGCTCAAACCAGATGAGCCTGCACTCAAAATGGCGACCTCAGGTTCTCGAACCTGGGTCCTCCACATCCCAGTGCGACGCTCTATCCACTGCACCACCACCTGGTTGGGCGCTAAGTCGCTTTTTATTAGAACATTTTCTATATCTGTTGGTATCTACTTGATAACATCTAGTCTGAATTTCATGTACATTAATTTTGCATTGAAAATCAACTCTAAATTCATTTTTAATCAGAGTGAATGAACATATAGTCAAAGATGATTGTTAACTATGTATAATAATTCAATAGCTAAAAGAAGAAAGTTCTATATATAATTTTAGGAAGTGATGAACTTTATTAATTATTACATTTACAATGAGGTATGCTTCATAACGCCTTATTTCATATAAAGGTAAAAGCACCTTTAGAAAGTACCAAATAATGTAATGTATTATAATATTGTTTTTGTTTGTTTGTTTGTTTAGAATGGAAGAAAAAAATTCCCTGAGTATAGGGGCCAGACATTTAAAAATAAATGTAAAGAAATCTTTCTCTCTCTCTGTGTGTATAAACACATACACATACACATATTATATCTTTATACTTAACATTTATCTAAATAGCTAGCTAGCTAGCTACAAATGTTCATAATATGACTCAGTTGAAAATCCAAAACTTACCAAAAGAATTTACAGAACAAAAAAATAATAATCATAAAAGAGCAATGATCAATTTTTTGTGCCTCTACAAGAAGGTTCTAAATTTCACTTATAAAACTCTATAATGACTTATAAAACCTAATGTATAAAAGGGTAATTATTTCCACTGAATCTTCATTTGGCAGCCTGGTTTTGCCTATTCTTAAATCTCTAAAGAATAAATGGCACCTCATGGTAAACTTTTTATAAATAATAAGAGTGAAAGTCTCTGGTCACATACTGGCCTCACCTGGAAGTAAACTCTCACTGACCCTGAGCCTGTGATTCTCCTCACCTAATACACATTATGCTGTGCGTCGTGAATGCAGCACTCTGCAAGCTCATCCCTTAGCTATTGAAGCATTCTTGATTTGGGATGGAGACAAAGTAGGCCCTCTGACATATTACACCTGCAGGAGATGATGGCCTCCCTTG
The DNA here is from genome assembly GCF_036850995.1 of Saccopteryx leptura. Lineage (NCBI taxonomy): Eukaryota > Metazoa > Chordata > Mammalia > Chiroptera > Emballonuridae > Saccopteryx > Saccopteryx leptura. Next base: position 161,703,897 of record NC_089506.1, on the reverse strand, counting down.
CCTTCAGTCCCTTCGTGGACACTACCATACTGGAAGAAGTCTCCCCTCCCCCAATCCGCTTAACTACCAGGAGTCCCTTGGAATGCACAGAGTGAATAGTAATGGAAGCTCATAGACTGTATAGATTGCATTGCAGCCATCATAACTCATGGTGCTCAGAAGAATGTTGCCACCTTACATCTCTTAACCAAGATAACTCTGACAAAGAAGAGGACTCAAAGGCCAATACAACCGGCATAAGTTTAGGCAGTCATCTGAACATTGTATGCCCTAATCAGCAAATGGCTACATATGCACATTTGTTCAGAATATCTAGAATATCTAGCTGTTGCTAAGGAGTTGTTCCATTCAGGGTAAAGAACTCTGGAATCTCTTGCCTCAAAGATATCCAAAATATAAATCAGGGTCACACATGTCTCTGCATGCACTAATGTCTCTGCATGCACTAAAGCCACATGCAAGATCTTACCAGACACTCCTTACCCCTCAGGAGTTCTAGATATTACTGATAGTAATCAACACACACATTTCATTTCTCATAATACATAATGTTGGAATTTTGAAAAGGAATTCAATGAAACTTTCATTTCTCTGATAGGTCCCTGGCAGCTGGCTTAATTGAGGGACCTAATGAGTTCTTCAATAACTCCTACTTAAGTTACAAAATGACAAATGAACACTTAAATGGGCCTCTGTCTAGCCCCAGGCTTTAATTATTCTTAATTCAAGTCCTCTTGGTCTACTCACACCTCATACTGACTTCAACAAAACCTTCCATAATTCTTTCATATACTTAAAAGGGAATATGTATTGCTTCTATGTATATAAATATTCATATATAATGTTCTTCAATAATATATTCCTGTATCTATATGGGTTTATAATCCTGCCCCCATTCAAGAAGTCACAAGCAAATATAAATTCATGATATCACTTCCAGAACAGCCCTGTGATCAACAGTCTCCCTAGCCTCCTAGCACCTTCACCTTATGTGCCTCTAAAATAACAGCCCACGTAGCTTACCAAGCCCTGCTATTTGGATTGGTTTAAATTGACCAATCCAAACTTATTCTGGGACCCCAAGGCACTCCACCCATGGACCCTAAAATAGGCATGTGCCCCAGGTCCTGCCTCTCTTTGGCTGCACTCTACTTTGACATTTCTATGTGGCTCCTTGAGACATGCCAGGTATTTCTTCTCTATTTTAACTCCTCTTGTGGTCTCTTGTTAAACAGCATGTCACCAACCAGCACTCTTTTTTCCACTTAATAAGCATTACTTTTATAATTGTATAACACCATTTGATATACGAGCCATTTAAGACTAAACTTGTCTATTCCAAACATCTTTCTCAGTAGTTGGGCTATAAGACGTGAATAACTAATCCAGACTCTTGCTCTGATCCTCTGCAGAAAATTAAAGTTAATGTTCTTAGGTTATTTCCATAGAAAGTGTGAGTTAGCAATAAGGGGGATTAAAAAAAAAACACACTCCACTTGATAAATAAAAGTAAAATTAGGAGATAATAATGGTGTAAACACCATATCCCATAATGATGGAACTACAAAAGTCTGTCAAGTACAGCTGCATTCTGTTGACGGTTGGGTCTTGTTATTGGCCTGGGTACTTCCATTTATATGTGATCAGGGGTTCAAAAACCTACAAATAAGCCACTGTTTCAATAAAAACAGCAAATGCTGAAGGTTCCATGTCATTGAGTTTGGCTGATAGAGGTTCTGGCTCTCAAGGGCCTCTCTGGCTTGCCTGTCACCAATCAAACCAATGACTGAGACAAAAGACTCACTATCATTGGCTAAATTGGAGGGCATGTCTACAAGGTAAGCTCAAGTTCCAACTTCACCCACAAATGTTTGAACTGGTAAACAAGTTGACACTCTATTTAAAATATGCACCCAATTAAGACATATAATTTAAAACCTATTTTCAAAACACCTCTTCTCACCATCTGGTTAAAACCTTGGACTGCTGAAATCTTTTAGATTTGGCCACCCTTAATCAGGGTTTTAATTTTGTCAGTCAGGTTGTGTAGCATTTTGATCCAATTCTAGCATCACCTTTGCTAGCTATGCACTTACAAAGTCCCATTAAAGATACTTGCAAGTCTAGTTCCAGGCCCAATATCTCCTCAAAATTCCACAAATGGCTCAGCCTTATTATAATACCATGTAGACACAAAAACATGACCCACCTTAAGCCAAGTGTTTATATTGTAGGCTAGGATACTCCAGACCCACGTTCCAGATGGCATCACTCGGCCCAACGGCTCACTTCTTTACCACTCATGAGATAAGATCACTATGGAAGACATTGCCCCAACCTAAGGCCTCAGCACTGGAGATGACTTTTCCCCTTGTACCAGAGATGTCACCTCTGATACTGAGACCACTGCCTCAGCAGTGCCCACAGGCTGCCTCTCCTAAAGCACTGACAAGCTAGACATGACACATTTATTACTTTTCCTCCTTCAATATTAGGTACTGAATAGCATTCAACAAGCTCAATATTTACTTAACCCTTGAACCTCATACACTTCTTGTTTTCTGCCAAAATGCATTCCCTATACTCCCACCCCTGAAGGAAAATCTGGTAAAGGTTTGTACTATTTGTGATACTCTAACCCAGTGATTTTTAACCTTTTTTGAGCCACGGCACATTTTTTACATTTACAAAATCCAGGGGCACACCACCTACCAAAATGACACTCTAACACAGTACATATTATACATATAGTTAATAATATAGTTTCTAAATGTATTTATACTCAGTGTGAAACCTGGGCCTGTTTCGATGAATACAAAAGGGATATCCTGGCAGGAATGGTAGAAAGACACACACGAAGCTCTTCCTCAACAGTTCTCAGTCTCTCTCTGTTTTTAGTTTTTATTGCAGTCAAGCTTGAGAAGCTCAGCTCACATAGATATGTGGTTGCAAACGGGAGCAATGTCAAATAGCTTTGTTGGCCGGAATAGGAACTCCTTGGCAACAGATAACCAAAAACTGTCCAAAGGAAGATCAGCAAACTTTAGCTTTAAAGTTAGATAACATTGTGATGCATTGTGATGCATTGCATATCACCCTCTGTGGGGGCCTCTTTTAAAAAGAAAAAGGTCAAATATCTATATACACCATCAGGATAGACATAACCAGCTGAGGCTGAGGCTTCATCTAGTGGTGGCAACATTTACCTCCAGTCCTGACCAGGATTAGAAATTGGGACCATGGGGAGGAGTAGCAGCTTCAACTACTTGCAGCGACCACACAATGACAAGTGCGTGGCAGCCTGAGCGGGGTCCTTCCTGGGTGTGGATGAGAGGCGGACTACTATTGGTTCATTGCTAGTGGTTGGGATGAATCCTAGAAGGTGATTGGTCAGTGAGCGTTTCCTGTGCCTCCACTCTTCCTGTCGCTGATAGCTGGAGGGATTGTGAAGGGGATGTTTATGTTCGGTTGGAGGCAGCTGGCGGCAGGCCGGATAAATAGCCCCTGCGGGCCGTATCCAGCACGCAGGCCGTAGTTTGGGGACCCATGTTTAATTTCCCCATGGCACACCTGACCATGTCTCACGGCACACTGGTTGAAAAACACTGCTCTAACCATTAGTGGAGATTATTGCTTTCCCAAAGAGGCATCTGCTTCATATTGGTCAACAATTCCACACCCCGGAAAGAGGACTCCCACTCTCCAGCACCTGCTCCTACTCTCCTCACCAGCTTTCCACAACAACCTCCTGCCCTGCATTTCCAATCATGCCAGCTGCAACCACTCCTTCTTTGTGGTTACAAATAACCCTGAATAATTCCAACTTCCCCAAAACATAACTGCAGAACCTGCCACCTTAACTCAAGAAATGCACCAAGATATTACTGTAATAGAAAATATCACTATTTTCATACACTGTAATTCCAAAAAGATATTACTAAAGACCTTAAAATTATAGATTTGTTTTATTGACAAATATTATATCATGGGAAACTTGGTTATCAGCCAGCCTACAAAGTCTTCTTACATGTCAACTTGTTTTTCTCTATTTTACTCTCATAATAAAATACTTTCTATATGGTTTATGTCAACCTATGCTATTTCTAGAAAGTCTCCTCTACTATTTGGATCCCTCAAGTATCCCAAATAATCAAGCTCAAAAATAAAAAACCAATGTAGATAACAACAGGTCAATTATAATATAGATTTTTTTTTTCCAACACTTTCTTGATCCAATTTGAGGTCTTGTTTTAAGGCTGGTCAGTTCCTCTTCTTGAGCAGCTGATTAAGTTTACATATCAACCATTACTTATCTGGCTTTCAAACATCAAATACATTGTGCATTAGTCCTTATTAGCCAAGACCATGAACCAGATAACAAGGGACAGTCCCCAAACCCTAAAGTCCAAGCAATTAATCAATTGAGCTAATCTGCAAGGAACAGCACAAACTCGCTAATCCTAGCCATTTGCTTTGTATAGTATAATGTGTCCCTTACAGTTCTAGCTTGCTGTTATCTTAAACACAGTGTGATCTACTTTGTGGCCTTGCCCAGCAGTCTCCTCTAGCTTTGATCTTAAGAACAACAAGTTATGTTTTTCATCTATATGAGTGTCATTGTGTTGTGTCCCACCATTAAAAAGATCTTGTATATCTTATAAAATATGTATGCAACAGATATCCCTGGCAATAGACTATATTAAGTAAAGTTAATATATTAAGTAAAATTAATATATTCAGGAAATTTACAGAAATAAAAAACTACCTATTCTCTAGGTAAAACAAACTATGCTCTGTTTTGAAGAAGCCCAAACTCAAGATATAGTCTGTATCTCTCACCTCTGGCATGATCTCTATTACGATAAACCAAGATGTCTTGATTTAAGCTTTACATTTGATTTAAAGTGATGCATACCAACATTCCAATCCTTCACCCAGTGTCTCTTTCTGAGGTAAAAATCTGCAATGAGGAATTGTGGTAAATTCTTGACTCCTGAGTATCTCTGATGAGAAAAAACCATCTACAAAAATTATATGGAAAATAAAAAACTATAAAGGTAAATATTAGATATTTAAACCATTTCAAAATTAGTCTGGTGGCTTCCATTTGGTAATATAATAATGATAATAGTTTAGAAATAAAACATTTCTGGCTATGACTCCTAAAATAGTTACCATGTTGTTAAAATAACTCCAGACATTTCAAGCAGCAAATAAAATAAGCCTGTTAAGAATCATCCGTGTTCCTTGAGGCCCTGGCCATGTTGCTCAATGAATAAAGCATCATGCCAGTGCACCAAGGTTGTGAGTTTGATCCTCAGTCAGGGTACATATTAAGAAAAAGAAAAAGAAAGCAATTAATGAGCACACAACTAAATGGAACAACTAAGAGGAATAACGAGTTGATGCTTCTCTCTCTTTCCCTCTCTCTCTCCCTTCTCTGTCTCTCCCCTCCACCCTCTTACTTTCCCCCTCACTCTCTCAATGGAAAAAAAATAAATTTTTAAATCACCGTGTGCCCTTGAAAAGTTCCCAAATTCTCAAACATGTACAAGCCATTTTATCAAATATAGTCTGTATATTAGTTTATTTGAACCTAAATCTAGCCCTTTTTTGCTCTGGGCAAAAAAATATTATTACATAGTGAAACTAAGAGACATTGATAAGAGTGTGGTGGTTACGGGGGGGAGGGGGGAATGGGAGAGGGATAGGGGGTGGGGAGGGGCACAAAGAAAACAAGATAGAAGGTGACAGAGGACAATCTGACTTTGGGTGGTGGGTATGCAACATAATTGAACGACAAGATAACCTGGACTTGTTATCTTTGAATATACGTATCCTGATTTATTGATGTCACCCCATTAAAAAAATAAAATTATATATATAAAAAAAAATATTATTACTATTTTGAGGCACTTTTCAAGTTGTTATGCTATTTGATGGACACATTATTATTGAATTTAATTGAATAATTTTAATTTCTCCTCACATTTTAGTAATTTGTTCCATTTTTGAACTACATTTTTTATAGCACACCTGTTTCTTTGTATTTTTATATTATTTAAATGGCTATGATTATTGGGAAATGATTATTTTTGGCATATCTCAAAATCAGACTATTTGAGCAAATAGATTCATAGAAAAATAAAGTTCTGTAGAACCAGTTATTAATACCCCTGAATATATACATTCATGAGAATATAATTTAAAAGCACAGTTATTCTTTTTTTTTTTCTGTATTTTTCTGAAGCCGGAACGGGGAGAGAAGTCAGACAGACTCCCGCATGCGCCCGACCGGGATCCACCCGGCATGCCCACCAGGGGGCAACGCTCTGCCCACCAGGGGGCGATGCTCTGCCCCTCCGGGGCGTCGCTCTGTTGCGACCAGAGCCACTCTAGCGCCTGGGGCAGAGGCCAAGGAGCCATCCCCAGCGCCCGGGCCATCTTTGCTCCAGTGGAGCCTCGGCTGCGGGAGGGGAAGAGAGAGACAGAGAGGAAGGAGAGGGGGAGGGGTGGAGAAGCAGATGGGCGCTTCTCCTGTGTGCCTGGACAGGAATCGAACCCTGGACTTCTGTACGCCAGGCCGACACTCTACCACTGAGCCAACTGGCCAGGGCCCACAGTTATTCTTAAAATATAGACAAATTAGCCTGACCTGGCAGTGGTGTAGTAGTGGATAGAAAGTCGGACTGTGACGCAGAGGACCCAGGTTCGAGCCTTGAGTTTGCTGGCTTGAGTGCAGGCTCATCTGGTTTCACATCTGGTTCACCAGATTTAGCATGGGGTCGCTGGCTTGAGTGTGGGGTCATAGACATACCCCAGCATAACTGACTTGAGTCCGAGGTCGCTGGATTGAGCAAGGGATCACTTGCTCTGCTGGAACCCCCTGGTCAAGGCGCATATGAAAAAGCAATCAGTGAACAACTATGGTGACACAATGAAGAATTAGAATTGATGTTTCTCATCTCTGTGTCTTCCTGTCTGTCTGTCCCTTTCTGTCCTCCCCCCTCATTCTTGCCAAAAAAATAAAAATAAAATAAAAACTAAAAACAAATAAACACATATTTCTTCATTTAATTTTTATGGAAGAGTTACTCTGATATACACAAGGGTAAATGATCATTGTGAAAGTGTTAAAATATCTACCCAATTATTTAGAAGGTTTTTGCTGTCAAATCAATAGGTTTCTAAGTCAAAATGTTAAAAAATAAAATAAAAGGTTATTCTTATATACAATCTCACTTATTGACAACTAAATATATCTTTCTTAAAACAGTAGAAGAAATTTTTTTCATACTGCATAATCTATTTATTTATTTTTATTTTTATGGGAGACAAAGAGAGAGAAACAGAGAGAGGGACAGATAGGGACAGACAGACAGGAAGGGACAAAAATGAGAAGCATCAGTTCTTCATTGTTGCACTTTAGTTGTTCATTGCTTTCTCATATTTGCCTTGACGGGGGATTACAGCTGAACCAGTGACCCCTTGCTCAAGCCAGTGACTTTGGGCTCAAGTCAGCAACCATGGGAGCCTGTATATGATCCCACTTTCAAGCCAGTGACTCTGCACTCAAGCTAGTGAACCCACACTCAAGCTGGGTGAGCCTGTGCTCAAGCCAGCAACCTCAGGGTTTCAAACCTGCTTCCTCTGCATCCCAGGCTGATCCTCTATCCATTGCACAACCACCTGGTCAGGCTATTTTAATTTTGTAAATTAAATTTACTGGGGTGATATTGGTTAATAACATTATATCGGTTTAAGTGTACAATTCTAGAACACATCATCCATATATTACATTGTGTGTCCATCACCCAAAGTTAGATCTTTTTCCATCACCATAATTGGACCTCCTTTACCTTTTCTAAACCTAACCTGCTTTCCCCTTGGTAACCATTATACTACTAAGTGTGTCTATGAGTTTTTGTTTGTTTTTCTTGTTTGTTCATTTGTTATTTTCAGTTTTATATTCTACATATGAGTAAAATCATATGGCTCTTGACTTTTTCTGTCTGACTTATTTCACTCACCATGATGTTCCCGTGACCCATCCTGTTGTCACAATGGCAGCATTTCATTTTTTCTTGTGGCTAAGTAGAATTCCTTTGTATATATGTACCACGTCTTCTTTGTTCAATCATTTGTCAAAGGACACTTGTTTTTTCCATGTTTGGCCACCATGAATAATGCTGCAATGAACATAAAGATGTATATATCTTTGCTAATAAATGTTTTCAAACATTTCCAGAAGATACCCAAAAGAGGGGTTCCTGGGTTATCTGGAAACTCTATTCTTAATTTTTTTGAGAAGCCTCCTGAGAGGTTTCCAAGGTGGCTGTACAGTTTACATTCCTTTGTCTCTACAATGAGGGCTCCTTTGAGGGTTCCTTTGTCTCTACAAACTCTCTAACACTTAATATTTGTTGATAGTAGCCATTCTAATAGGTGTTAATACACCATTGTAGTTATAATTTGTATTTCCCTAACAGCTAGTAAAGTAGGCATCTTTTCTTATATATGTTGGCTATTTGTATGTCTTCTTGGGAGAATTGTCTGTTCATGTCTTCTGCCCATTTTTAAATTGGATTGTTTGTTTGATGTTGAGTTTTATGAGTTCTTTATATCATTTTTATATTAACTTCCTGTTGGGGTCTTTGTTTGCATATATCATCTACCATTTGGTTGGTTGCCTTTTTGTTTTGTTGGTGGGTTTTTTTTGCTGTGCAGAAGGTTTTTAGTTTAATATAGTCCCAATAATTTATTTTTGCTTTTACTTCCCTTGCCTTCAAGGTTAAATTAATAAAATCCTCTCTAAGACAAGGTACATAAGTTTAACACCTATGTTTTCTTCTATGTAATTTATTGTTTCAGGTTTTATGTTTAGGTCTTTGATCCATTTTGAGTTAATTTTTGCATACAGGGATAAACAGTGGTCTAGTTTTATTCTTTTGCATGTGGCTTTCCAATTTTCTCAGCACCATTTATTGAAGAGGCTTTCTTCTCTCCATTGTATGTTTTGGCTCCTTTGTCAAACATTATTTGCCCATATACATGTAGTTTTATTTCTGGACTCTCAATTCTACCTCATTAATTTGTGTGACTATTTTTCTGCCAATACCCTGTTGTTTTGATTATTATAGCTCCATAGTATAATTTAAAGTCAGGAAGTGTAATATCTCTGGCTGTGTTCTTTTTTCTCATGAAGCTATCCAAGGTCTTTTGTGGTTCCATACAAACTGAATAATTTCTTGTTCTATTTTTTTTAATGTCACTGAGATTTTTATGAGAAATTTATTAAATCTGTATATTGCTTTGGGTAATACAGACATTTTATTTCAACATATGAGCATAGAATATTTTTCTATTTCTTTGTATCTTTTTCAATCTCTTTTAATGATGCTTCATAGTTTTCAGTGTATAGGTTCTTCATATCCTTTACTAAGTTTATTTCCAGGTATTTTCTTATTTTGGTACAATTGCAAAGGAAATTGATTTTTCCATTTCTTTTTCTAAAATGTCATTTTTAGCATATAAGAATGCAATGAATTTTTGTACATTGATTTTGTACCCTGCAACTTTATTGTACTTGTTTATTGTTTCTTTTTTAAGATTTTAATTATTGATTTTTAGCAAGAGGAGAGACAGGGAGAAAGACAAGAGAGAGGAGTGGGAAGCAATTTGTAGCTGTTCCTCACAGATGCTTTGGCCAGGCAAGCCCAGGGCCTCAACCTGGCAACCTCAGCATTCCAGGTTGATGCTTTATCCACTGTGCCACCACCGGACAGGGTGTTTATTGTTTCTGATAGTTTTTTGGTAGAATTTTTTAAATGAATTTTAAAGAATATGTTTGCTAATATGTAACTGTGGTGCCAGATAGAATTAAAAACAGGGTACAATCAAAGTAATAACAAGTAAAGAAAATCAAGTAATACATAATTTTTTAAAGTACAAAATTTATTATGTAATTTATATATAAGGAACTTTGTTAAATTATACCTTTTATCTACATTTATTTTTAAAATTTGATATCAGAATTAAAAATATATTGTAGACTTCTACTTTATCTTTCATTCAAGTAAGTATATGACAACTTTCTTAATTTTAATGCTCATGATTTTAACTCTAGTTGAGGTAACTGCTAATACAAATTCCTTCAATGTAAATTCCATCATATTAATTTTACTTGTATTAGTAAAGGTTCTCCAGAAAAAAAGAAACAGAACAAGATGTATATAAATATATTCAAGGAAATATTTTTGAGGAGTTGGCTCATATGATTATGGTGGTTTGATAATTTAAAATCTGATTGAGAAAGGCTGGCAGCCTTTCTCAATAATTTATTTATTTTATTTATTTCTCAATAAATAAAATCAATAAATAAATCTTTTTTATCAATTGACAAATTTTATTTATAAATAAATAAAATATGATTAGAAAGAGTTGTTTTTGGGTTCCAAATCAGTTTGCTGGTGAACCAGGAAGAACCAGTGTTATAGATGAAGTCCGAACGTACTTTGCTGAAGAAATACCTAGTGCTTGGGAAGGTTCAACCTTTTCTGTTCTGTTAGGCCTTCAATTAATTGGTTAAGGTCCATCTGATTATGACAGATAATGCGCTTTTATTCAAAGTTCACCAATGGAAAAATAAATCTAATCCAAACCACCCTCATAAAAACATTTAGAATATTACTTCACTAAATATTTAGGCTCCATAGACTAGCCAAGTTAACAGATAAAAATAACCATCACACACTCACAAATATTTCAACTTTCTTTGTAGTAAATATAACTAAACAGAATGACTAGAAGTAAACACTTTTGATGTGTTTTGGTTTTACATTTTACTAAATATTGATTATTATTCATATGTTAACATTGGTGATATCAATAATAAAGCATCTTCACCTCATATTCTACTGGCAAAAAAATTCTTAAAGGAAAGTTGCTCTCTTCCATAATAGAAAATACCTAAAAATGTCAAAATCAAGTTAGCATAATTCTTAGGTAGTTCTTACTTCCATTAAAAAGGGCTCACTAGAGTTTCACAAGATCCCAAGATCTCAGAATATAAAAGTTTTGTTTGTTGCTGCATATTCAATGCCCAGACCAGAGCTGCACATATAGTAGATACTAAGTGCTTGGTCATTGTGTGAATGGATGAATTCTCAGAATTTGATGTGTCACAAATTTTGAGTCTGCAAGAGAGTGATGTACCATGATGTTTCAAATGTGTATCTAGAAGCTATTTTTTGAAGGTTTATTTTAGACTAGTGTTCTGCTGGATGATTCAAGTTTGATAAAACTTTAAATGTTTACCACAATAATGTTTGAAGACTATTATTTACACATATCATAATCCAGAAAATAATAATGAAATAGAGTGGACAGAAAATAGAAAGCCTGGTGAAAAGAATGGAAAAAAAAAACAAACTAAGTATAAAGAAATTATATTCCATACTGGTATCAAAATAAGAAAGGAAAATGAAACATGTTGTTCCAACTTCAAAAAATTGTTCATGATGTGAGACCATGGTGGAAAAAATTATTTCAAATTATTAAGTCAAAAAAACAACAACCCAGAAATAGGATACTAATATTGCAGGAGGTTGGAAAATGAGAGTAATGCCATTTTAAGAAGAATTACCTTATATTTTATCATGTTCAATTTCAGTTTTCAGTCTTGCTATAAACAGGAAACACAGGATCTGGTTGTAGCTGGATTAGTTTACTTTAGAGAATTGGAAAGCAACAAGAAAACAGGTTCTTTTATATTCTGAGATTTTGGGATCTTGTGAGACTCTAATGAGTTCTTTATAATGGAAGTAGGAACTATCTAAAAATTATGTTAACTTTATTTTTGTCTCAGGAAAACTGTAGTTTTTACTTAGTTCTACAACATGGCCTTTACTCTAGAGCAGGGGACGGGAAGCTTTTAGGCTGAGAGAGCCATAAATGCCACATATTTTAAAATGTAATTTCGTGAGAGCCATACAACGACCCGTGTACCTTACGCATTATCCAATAAAAATTTGGTGTTGTCCCAGAGGACAGCTGTGATTGGCTTCCAGCCACTTGCAATCATGAACATGAGCGGTAGGAAATGAATGGATTGTAATACATGAGAATGTTTTATATTTTTGACGTTATTATTTTTTTTATTAAAGATTTGTCTGTGAGCCAGATGCAGCCATCAAAAGAGCCACATCTGGCTCACAAGCCATAGGTTCCTGACTCCTGCTCTAGAGCATTTTTTTAAAGATGTGATTTCAATAGAATGTCCAATTGTTTAGATGGCCTTTTCTTTCCTGGTGACCTAAAACTCCAACATCTTCTAGTAGTGTTATACCTTAAATATTTGATTCATTTTTTTAAATCCCAGTAGCAATTATTCTCTTTTCACCTTTCAGAATCTCAGCCTGAGAAGGTACATTCCAGAAATTAATCAAGGATTCAAGGATGGACCCTTTACAAATACCTCCCTAACCTAACGTGATCAAAAACTTTTCTCTTCTGAAACCTGCCTATGAAATCAAACTGCTTTGTATCCCAAAAGTTTTCTGTTTGCCTGTCTTGTAGTAATATAAGGTTATAGTAATTAAATACATAGAAATATCAAAAAACATAGAAGATATATAAAAATAAGTAGGATATAATCTTAAAGCAATTAGGGAAATTAAATAAAGTTATGCCATCTGGATAGAAATTAATATAGTGTATACAGATATAAAAAACAGACTCTGCCTTTCGTGAAGGGCTCAGTTAGTGTGTGTGTGGTTACATATAGATAAGAAGTGGTTTGATGTCATAACTCTGTGGGTTGACATAGACAGGAGGCTTCCCTAGGAACATCTTAAAAGTGACTTGATGTAACATTTCAGTAGATTAACATAAAAAGGGTTCCCTGTGAGGAACTCCCCAAAAGGTGGTTTGAGATGATAATCTTGTAGATTGAAACCTGTTAGAAGGCGTTGGCCAGAAAAGGTACTAAAACTAAGGGGCCCCCCTGCTGCAGTAGTCGCCCAGACTCCAACGTGAACATGGACTGTCTCCACGCCACTCTGACCAAAGACAGCCAAGAGGAGCATGCCGACCGGGCCCCCTTAAGCTGTACCCAGGCACACCAAAAGAATTTGTGATTAATAAACTGTCTGTGGGATTCTTACAACTAAACTTATGTGTCGGTCCTGTCTTTCTTCTGGTGGCAGTTAGTGTCAGCAGTGATCAGTAGCATCCTCATAGCTGCCTCAAGAGTAGTCTCGAAGAGGCTGCCAGCCCTGCTGATAAGCAGTAGTGTCCCACTGCATGGGTAAGTTGAATCAGGGACGCCTGATTGCTGTAGAGTTTGGGCTCTACTGGGACAGCCTGTTCATCTCAGAAAAACCATCACATTTTGTTAAGCTCTAGGTCCTGTGCCACAGTCAGGGAAGTGCTCCTGGTTCAAAGTGAGGTGAACATTGGGTTCATCTCACATGTTTCCCCTTTATAGAGGATAATCTCCTATGATGTCTTTTGTCCAATGTCTGGAAGAATTTACCTTATATATTTTGCCTACTTTATAACAGTATTTTGTTAAATTTTGGAAGGTCATATCTAGCACCAGTTCCTCTGTTATACCAGAAAGTGACTGTCACTTTGTTTCTAACTTTTTAAATTTTTTCTCTAAAAAAATATATTACCAAGTGCTCACAAAAAACTTTCAAAGCTGTTAAGGCGGATCTTTCTTATTTTATCTTTATTTTTGAGACTAAAAAGAAAAGATGTTACTGGAGTTGTTTTAGTTTCTATCTATCTATATATCTATCTATCTTTTGAGAGAGAGAGAGAGAGAGAGAGAGAGAGAGAGAAAGAGGGAAGAGAAGTGAGAAGCATCAACTCATAGTAGTTAGCTCTCATATGTGCTTTTGACCAGACAAGCCCAGGGTTTCAAATCTGCAACCTCAGCATTCCAGGTTGATGCTTTATCCACTGTGCCACCATAAGTCAAATTATATATATATATAATTTTAATATATATATATATATATATATATATATATATATATATATATAAATTTAAGTGAGAAGAGGGGAGAAAGACAGATTCCTACATGCGCCCATCTGGGGCCAATGCTCTGTACATCTGAGGCCATGCTCCTAATAAAGCTATTTTAGCTCCTGAAGCAGATGCTTCATGGAGCCATCCTCAGCACCCAGAGCTAATGGGCTCAAACCAGTCAAGCCATGGCTGCAAGAAAGGGGAAGAGAGACAGAGAGAGAAAGAGAAGGGGAGTGTAGGAAAAGCAAATGGTCACTTCTCTTGTGTCCTGACCAGGAATCAAACCTGGGAATTCCATCTGCTGGGTTGACATTCTGTTACTGAATAAACCAGCCAGGGCCCAATATTTAAATATTCATGAAGTTCTTAAAATTTATTAAAGATTTCAGGTTAGTATCCATGACTCTTGTGATGTATCCTTTTGCTTTATCTAGTACAGGGGTCCCCAAACTTTTTACACAGGGGGCCAATTCACTGTCCCTCAGACCGTTGGAGGGCCGGACTATAAAAAAAACTATGAACAAATCCCTATGCACACTGCAAAAATCTTATTTTAAAGTAAAAAAACAAAATGGGAGCAAATACAATATTTAAAATAAAGAACAAGTAAATTTAAATCAACAAACTGACCAGTATTTCAATGGAAACTATGCTCCTCTCACTGACCACCAATGAAAGAGGTGCCCCTTCTGGAAGTGCGGAGGGGGCCGGATAAATGGCCTCAGGGGGCCACATGTGGCCCGCGGGCCATAGTTTGGGGACCACTGATCTAGTAAATAATAGTGTTTTCTGCTTATGCTACTCTGCTGTATATAAATAATAATCATTACAAATATCAAAACTGATTTGAAACACTCAGTTGTTAAAATATTTACTTTTTTCTTAATTTCTTCAAAACTTTTAGATAACAAAGACTTTCTTAAAATATCAATTTTATTGATATCATTTGTTTTGACTTTCCATTTCTATGTCTCTGACAGAAACAAAAATAAACTATACAAGTAGATACATTTGTTTCTACTTTTATATAATTCTTATCAAGAAAAATAAATCTTCATCCCTGCGTCACCATCAAAGTGTTGTGAAATCATCAAAAGGACTGTACCTGTACATAAGGGTTATGTGTAAAACTTGGGATCACAGCCATGACTTTTGATTACTTTTAATTATTGAATAAGTCATTTTCTGTCTTCACTATCTTCACAAACTGCTTCTTCTGTCATTTTATCCTGCTTAGTCTTAGCAACCTAAGATACTATATAATGGTTATTGTTACTTTTTTTAAATTTACTAACATAACAACAACCAGCCCTAGTCAAAAAACTGCCTCTTGCATATTAAGAGGAACTGTTATATTCATCACAAACAAATAAAAAAAAATAAACCTTTTCTTGGTAAAAAATACACCCAATATAAGCGGTCTACATATTGTATCTCAAAATAACTCTAGGGGGTAATTGCATTTCCCTACAAGTAAACAAATTCTTTTCTCACACTATAGTTTCCAGGGATTTATTGTCGGTGGGTTTCACAGTGTTGAGCTGGAAATACATAATGAAAGGGAAGAAATAAAGAACTATTTAGTTTATACTGATCAAGAAATAGCACCATATTTTTCTGCACCACTGTTATTTCTCAGCAGGTTACATGTGTAGAGGCTGATACACATTCCAGATCTCACAGGCACTTAAAACTTAAAGACCTTAGTGTCCTTGGCCTGCTTATGACTCACAAGAGACGTAAATATGGTTTGGGGATTAAGAATAGAGGCATTGCATGCTGCAAACTTTAAATTGTCAATTAAACAGCATCACTGAATTTTGAGCATAACTGCCAAGGGCATGTTTGTCTGAAAAAGGATGGATTAACATAGAGAGTCCTCATTGACATTTAAGATACATATCTATGATTCAGGACACTTAAGAATCTGTATGGAAACAATGCGATCACATATCAAGTGCTGGAAGCAATTTTTGTCTTAGTAAACTGAAAAAACCCTTAATAAAAAAAGAAGAACTCTTAGAATATACTTAACTTGGTAAACTATTTGTCAGCAGTGTTTGCATTCCTTATTCATGTGCTATTAAGCAAGCACAAAAATACAGGTCCCTTGGATATGGTTGTATTGAATATAAAAATAAAAGACTTCTGAACTCTGTAGCCTTTGTGTTTGATAAGGATGCTTTATTTGCTTTTATGAGAGTAGAGATTTATAACTAGAAAAGTATAGACACTTGAGCCTACAAAAATTTTAAGTTTTATGTTTTAACTTCTTATCCATAGTAATTGTGTTTTCTTTTTATAGAGGTAAAACAGATACAACAATACAAAATTTAACAGCAAAAACAAAGCAATAACTCTTTGAGTCTTGAAAAGGATTACAAGTACCCCCCTTTTGAAAATAATTTCTGTTAAAGACATATGTAGCCCCATGTTCATTGCAGCATTGTTCACAGTGGCCAAGACATGTAAACAACCAAAAAGCCCTTCAATAGATGACTGGATAAAGAAGATGTGGTACATATATACTATGGAATACTACTCAGCCATAAGAAATGATGACATAGGATCATTTACAACAACATGGATGGACCTTGATAACATTATACGGAGTGAAATAAGTAAATCAGAAAAAAACTAAGAACCGCATGATTACATAAATAGGTGGGACATAAAAATGAGACTAAGAGACATGGACAAGACTGTGGTGGTTACAGGGGTGGGGGAGGAGAGGGAGGGAGAGGGGGAGGGGAGGAGCACAAAGAAAATCCAGAGGACAATTTGACTTTTGGTGACAGGTATGCAACATAATTGAATGACAAGATAACCTGGGAGATGTTTTCTTTGAACATATGTACCATGATTTATTAATGTCACCCCATTAAAATTAATAAAAATTTATAAAAAAAGAAAATAATTTTTGTAACTTTATTTTCATTAATTGAAGGAAATTGAGAATGTTGATTTTAAACAATTAAAATTTAATTTTTACTTTTATTTGTATAATTTAATGATACCACAGTTATAGATATGTAAATAGCATTGTATGTGTATATATATTATGATATCACTGAATTACATAAATGAGATATATAAATATACATGTATATACAAATAATCACATATTCATAGTGCAATAAATTAGTTGCTCTTTATAGTGGGAAGTATACTAGTATGTGATTTATTGCACTTTAAGAAAATCATAAAAATGCAATTATTAATAGAAAATAGCACCAATATTATTATTAAAGGATTTGTACACAAGTTATATAAATAATATTTTTTTACATTTAGAATATGTAATATAGAAGATGATCTAGAAAATATAACCTTTTAGAAAATACTTTGCAACTTAAACATTTCTAGAAAATTAGGCCTAATCAATTTATAATATTGGCACTGATGGTGAAGTGAGTATAATCTTCTAGGATTATAAAATAAAGCTACAAAATTTATTGAAAGAAAAAAAAACAGGGATGAGCCATTTTTTAGTAGAACGTTATTGCGTGAGACTTCATCATTTGTTGCCACACTGAACCACATCCTGGGTGTTCACACACTTGTGTAGTCCCTTCTCCTTGACTTTGGGCTGGTCCTATGATACATTTGTACCCCCCAAAAATGTAGCAACATTGACACTTTTCAGTTCAGAACTAAAACTAAAGAAAACCATTAGTGTATCTGCTTAAAAACATATTGTGTGTCTGCTTCTGAAGTAATAAAAACCACCTAAACTGTAAGAAGTTCAATTACCCTGAGACCACCATGTTGGGAGGAAACCTAGGCATCTACACACAGGTGCACAGTGGAAGAGAACTGAGGCCCATCACTGTCAACAGCAACTTTAAAAAAATCCATCAGCCATGTGAGTGAGTACAGTTAAGACCCTACAATCATAATTGTATAAGAGCACCACCCAAGTACAGCAGCAGAACTCACTAATTAACCAAAGGACTGTCATAATAATATTTTGTTATCATTTTAAGTCACTAAATTTTGGGTTGAGATAATTTTAACAATTGTAATAGAAGATAAATGCTGCTATATAGATAACCATATTAGGTAAGATTCTGCTTCAATTCATTTAAGTTAAAGCACTTAGGTAGCATATACAAAGAAACTTTATTTTAATGGTAGATCTACTATTGATATTTACTAAAACATTAGGACAAAATGGAACTTGAGTGAAGAATTAGAGTCATTTCGAAGGCTGTGGGACTATCAAACCTGTTCTTGTTTCCTCAAGCTTTACAAGAACCAGATAAACTAGATTCACCTGAGATAAATTACTTTGACCTGGCATAGGGAAACAAAATATTTTCATACTTAATATATGAAGGAAAAAGGAATACACAGTAAAATTTAATCTAAGTGATAGTTGAAATAATAGTATCATTTTCTTGTCCTCTAAATATCTGAAAACTCTTTGGTTATAAAATCCTGTTAGATAATTTTATTTATAAAAACATTTTCTAAAGAGAAATCCAAAATGTTGGTGTTGATTATATAATTGATAACATTTAATTCAAAACAGTCATTTCATTCATTCCCCCACTAATACATCCAGATCCTTAGTGCCTTATGCTTATATAATGAAATAACCATTTATTTTTGCATATTGTTACTAGATCAGACTTCATGCAGGTACTACCTTATCCTGTCACTTTGTTTGCTCAAAGGCCTATGATAACATTCATTTTATCACATATTAAAATCTAAAATCCTCTATATATGTCTGTATATGTGTGTATATGATGTGTGTGTGTGTGTGTGTGTGTGTATACACACACACACACACACACACTTTTCCTCACAATAAATGTTTTTATTCTAGGACACTAGGAACTTCTCCCTTTTCCCTAAACATATGAGACCTTTTATTTTATTATTTTATTTTTTTGCCTTTGTTTATTTACATTTTACTTGTTGCCAGAATAACCCTCCACCAAGATATTTTATTATTGTCAAAAACATTTGTGATACAAAGTGGTCTTCAAATTTCTTTTGTTTATGGAATCTTACAAGTATAATAAAGATCAATATAAAACAAGCACATATAAAGTGATAATTGTAAAAGTCATCATTAGTCATATAGTTTTAAATGCTTGAAAACTATATAATTCTCAGCATGTTGTACATATTACTATCATGAAATAAAATGATTGCTTAAGACTTTAAAGAGTATCCACTGCTATCTAAATGCCTAGTGATTTTAAAGCCACTCGCACACTTTTTAAAATGTTTCTCCTTAATAACTAGAAGTTTACATCACTCCTGTTTTTATTCATGAATTCAAGATTAGATTTTACTGTGTATTCCTTTTTCCTTTATATATTAAGTATGAATAAAATCATACTTAATTTCTATCCCACGTGCACCACGAATTAGTTTTCTACTATTCTATAACACATATTTTTACTTCAAAGTTTTTATTTATGAATGTATCATAATTCTTTCAAACAAAAATATGCATCTGAATTGAAGTTATGTTTCCTAAGATCAGAAAGAATTTCTTGAATATCATTATATTGCTATTATCATTTTGTAACTAAAAAAACAAAAACATATATTTTAAACACTTATTTAAATAAATAAAAATGAGACTTCAGCTCTGCTGTGCTGAAGTAATTGGTAGGAGATTTGTCATTTCATCTAAAAATATATAAATGGATATAACATAAAATAATACTGAAAATTTGACACTGCAGGATTGTGATACCAGAGAAAAAGGAAACAAATTATCATAAAATTTTTTAAATGATATAAAACCAACTATATAGTGTCTATAAAGTGCATTTTAATTTAATAAATGAAAGTTTAAATTTAATACTTGGAAAATATTTTTGTGCACACCCTAATCACGAGAAATCCAAATTGACCATATTGTTATTAAACAAAACAGAGGTTGAAAAATTGTATCAGGATAAAGAAAGCCAATAAGTAATGTTAAAAAGACTATTGTGTCAAAAATATATATATATGTATAAATAATAAATCTGTATATAACAAATAATAGAACTAAGAAATGTGTGAAGAAAAAAAGTAATAGAACTGAAAGGAGAAATGAACCATACAGAAGATCTAAACAACACTATCATCATTTGATCTACTTAACACTTGAAGACCATCACAAACAATGCAAAATCACATATTATTCAAGTATATAAGCAATATTTATCAAAGAACACTCTATATTAGATCAGATAACATTGTAAAATTCTAAAACAAAAGAACATATTCCCTCATAAAAATGAATACAAATTAGAAACTAAAACAAAAGTATGGATGGATTATTCATAAATATTTAGAATTTAACCACTTTTTTTTTTCTTTTTTTTTTTACAAAGACAGAAAGAGAATCAGAGAGAGGGAAAGATAGGATCAGACAGACAGGAACAGAGAGAGATGAGAAGCATCAATCATTAGTTTTTTGTTTCGACACCTTATTTGTTCACTGATTGCTTTCTCATTTGTGCCTTAACTGGGGGCCTTCAGCAGACTAAGTAACCCCTTGCTCAAGCCAGTGACCTTGGGTCCAAGCTGGTGAGCTTTTTGCTCAAACCAGATGAGCCCGTGCTCAAGCTGGAGACCTTGGGGTCTTGAACCTGGGTCCTCCGTATTCCCAATCCAACACTCTATCCACTGTGCCACCACCTGGTCAGGCTAACCACTTTTTTAAGAAAAATAAATTTCAAGGAAGAAATTGTAAGAGATATTGGAAAATATTTTATACTAAATTACAATAAAGTCACAAAATATACTTGTGTGATACAGTTAAAATACTATAGTACTTAGGCCCTGGCTGGTTGGCTCAGTGGTAGAGCGTCGGCCTGGCGTGCGGAGGTCCCAGGTTTGATTCCTGGCCAGGGCACACAGGAGAAGCGCCCATCTGCTTCTCCACCCCTCCCCCTCTCCTTCCTCTCTGTCTCTCTCTTCCCTCCCGCAGCCAAGGCTCCATTGGAGCAAAGATGGCCCGGGCGCTGGGGATGGCTCCTTGGCCTCTGCCCCAGGCGCTAGAGTGGCTCTGGGAGTGACGCCCCAGAGGGGCAGAGCATCGCCCCCTGGTGGGCAGAGCGTCGCCCCCTGGTGGGCTTGCTGGGTGGATCCCAGTTGGGCGCATGCGGGAGTCTGTATGACTGTCTCTCCCTGTTTCCAGCTTCAGAAAAATACAAAAAAAAAAAAAAATACTATAGTACTTAGAGGATAATTTACAGCTTTATATATCTGTGTTTGATCAAATGAAGTACAAAGCAAATAGAAGGAAATAATCAAGAGTATAAATCAACAAAATGAAAAACAGAAAAGGAACAAAAATAAAAAGTAACTAAAATTTAATTCATTATTTTAAAAACCAAAATGTATAAAATTTTATCTTGACTGATAAAAGAAAATATAAAGGACAATTACAAATCCTTCAGATATTATAGTGCAATAAAATTGCCTCGTGAAAATTTATTGATAATAAATTCAACTATTTAGATGAAAATCACAAATATCTTGGAAAATACAAATTGTCAAAATGAGCACAAGAAGAAATAAAAAAGCTGAGTTGCCCTATGTATTTAAAAAAAAAAATTTAGCCTGTAATTTAGAATATTCTCATAAAAGACACTCTGATTCAGATGGCTTTTCTGGTGAAGCTTATCAACATAAAAGAGAAAATAATGCTGACCTGCACAAAATCTCCCCCAAAATAGAGTAGAAACCACTTTCCAATTCATTTTGTGAGACCAGCATTAACTTGATATCCAAACTAGACATAGACATTACAAGAAAAGATAGCTACAGCTCAATATTTCTTATGAATATAGATTTAAAAGCTTTAATAAAATATTAGATTTCAGAAATATAAAGATCTTATACAATCCAACAATAAGACAAACAACTCAATTAAAAAATGAGCAAAGGCTTTGAATAAACACTTCTCCAAAGAAGACACACAGATGGCCACTAAACATATGAAAAAATGTCTAACATCCCTAATCATCAGAGAACTAAAATCACAATGGGATAGCAGCTTTTGCCTATCAAAATGACTATCATTAATAAACTAATAAAGATCAAGTGCTGGCAAGTATGTGGAGAAAAGGGAACCACTGTGCAATATAGGTGGGATGCAGATTGGTATAGCCACTGTGGCCAAGATCAGGAAATCAGTAAACAGCCTAAGTGCTGATTAGTAGATGAGTAGATAAAAAGCTGTGGTGTATTTACACGATGGAATACTATTCAGCTGCAAAAAAGAAGGAAACCTTATTTTATGTGACATCATGGATGGATTTGAAGATTATTATCCTAAGCGAAATAAGCCAGTCAGGGAAAGACAAGTACCATATGATCTCATATGTGAAATCTAATGAACAAAACAAACAGATGAACAAAATAGAAACAAAGGCATGTATACATAGAACAGACTGACAGCTGTCAGACTGAGGGAGGTTAGGAGGCTAAATGAAAGAAGGTAAAGGGATTAAATATATATATTTGTATCACACACACAAATACATATATATATAATATCACACAGACTAAGGGAACAATGCGATAACAGTGGGAATGGAGGTTGAAGGTAGGAGGAGGTGGTCAAAGGGAGGATAAATGATGACAGAGAGAGATTTTGCTTTGGGCAATGGGCACACGATGCAGTGTGAAGATGACACTTTGTTGAGTTGCACACTTGAGACCTGCGTGATTTAGTGAACCAATGTAACCCCTATAAATTCAATTCAAAAAGAAGAAAAAAGCCACCTCTCCCCAAAAATAAATTAATTAAAATATAAGAAAATCTTATTTAACCGTACATAAAGAAGATAATACGTAACAAAAAGCCCTATGATTATTTCAGCAAACACAGACAACTATTTCATCAAATTTAATATCCCACTTGGATGAATTCCAAATTTTAAGTTTTTACTATAACTAAAATTTAGACAATGTTTTCAAAATTAACTTTATCCTTTTAGTAAATCCCAAATCCAAGTTCTCTTGGGACTGTAATATGTTAGTTATGCATCACTAATAATTATGCTTTAACATATACTACAAATTATAAATCATTTAAAGTTATTTTTAATCATTTATGGAAAACAATAGTAAATATTTTAACTAAATAGGAGTATGAATATATTTCTTGCAGAAACCAAAAGAGAAAATTGTTTCTTATGATATATTACAAATATACTACTACAGATAAAAAATCTTTCCTAATGTCTTATATTTACAATAACTCCGAAATAACAATAAAAAGTGCCAGCGTAGCACAACATCCTCCTCTAGTAGGTACTCAAAATATTTTTTAAATAAATACTACCATTAGAATGTGAATTCATTGAAGACAAGAATTGTGTGTGGGCCCTGGCTGGTTGGCTCAGAGGTAGAGCATCAGCCTTGCGTGCTGGGGACTCGGGTTCGATTCCCGGCCAGGGCACATAGGAGAAGTGCCCATTTGCTTCTCTACCCCCCCTCCTTCCTCTCTGTCTCTCTCTTCCCCTCCCGCAGCCAAGGCTCCATTGGAGCAAAGATGGCCCGGGCGCTGGGGATGGCTCCTTGGCCTCTGCCCCAGGTGCTAGAGTGGCTCTGGTCGCGGCAGAGCAACGCCCCGGAGGGGCAGAGCATCGCCCCCTGGTGGGCAGAGCGTTACCCCTGGTGGCATGCCGGGTGGATCCCGGTCGGCGCATGTGGGAGTCTGTCTGACTGTCTCTCCCCATTTCCAGCTTCAGAAAAATACAAAAAAAAAAAACAAAAAGAATTGTGTGTGTGTTTTTGATTTGGGGGTGTTTTTTTTTTTTTTTTTGTATTTTTCTGAAGTAAGAAGCTGGAGGCAGAGAGACACTCCCACATGCACCTGCCTAGGATCCACCCAGCATGCCCACCAGAAGGAGATGCTTTGCCCATCTGGGGCATTGCTCCATTGCAACCAGAGCCATTCTAGCACTTCAAGTGGAGGCCATGGAGACAGCCTCAGTGCCCAGGCCATCTTTGCTCCAAAGGAGCCTTGGCTGTGGGACGGGAAGAGAGAGATAGAGAGAAAGGAGAAATGGAAGGGTGGAGAAGCAGATGGGCACATCTCCTGTGTGCCCTGGCTGGGAATCGAACCTGGGACTTCCACATGCCTGGCCAACGCTCTACCACTGAGCCAACCGGCCAGAGCCAAGGACTGTGTCTTTTAATTTTTCTTTTCTTTCTTTCTTTTTTTTTAATTTAAGAGTAACACTCTTTTGTGTGTGTGTGTGTGTGTGTGTGTGTGTATTTTTCTTAAGTTGGAAACGGGGAGGCAGTCAGACAGATTCCCGCAAGCGCCCGACTGGGAACCACCCAGCATGCCCACCAGGGGGTGATGCTCTGCCCATCTGGGGTGTAGCTCTGCCTCAATCAGAGCCATTCTAGCACCTGAGGCAGAGGCCACAGAGCCATCCTCAATGCCCGGGCAAACTTTGCTCCAATGGAGCCTCGGCTGCGGGAGGGGAAGAGAGAGACAGAGAGGAAGGAGAGGGGGAGGGGTGGAGAAACAAATGGGCGCTTCTCCTGTGTGCCCTGGCCGGGAATCGAACTCTGGACTCCCGCACGCCAGGCTGATGCTCTACCACTGAGCCAACTGGCCAGGGCCTTTAATTTTTCTTTTCTTTAGCACAATAATAACATTGCAGAGAACTTTTTTAAAAACTACATATTAATCTAAACCCATAAAACTCCATTGCTCTCATTTGTTTTTTATTGGCTTTGGTTTAATTTTGGTTTCGATATTCTAAATAGAAAATCCATTTTATTTTAGAAACCTCACTTAATTCTTCTATTGCTTAAGGGAATTGTGACTTATGACTGGCTTATCTTTTATTCTTGGGATTCACTTTTTACCAATAAGCACCTGAGTTCTCAAGTTATTTTTTGAACAAAATGTTACCTTTCATTCCAAAGGGCCCTTAAATTCTTATTTTAGAGTTTTAGTAAAAGCTTGGGGAAAATCCATTATAACATTATTATTTTTAAACCACAGAACAACAGCTTAAGTGTTCAAACGTCATACAATAGAGGAAATATGACAAAACAAAGGGGCCATAGAGAATTTTTAGTCAAGTAGCTGACATTTTGAGTGTTAATCAAAACAAAAACATGACTTGTCTACCACTTTCTCTGATGTTTACCTATGAGATGTAATTAATGTTTTCATTCAAACACTTTTCACATGATTTAGCACAGACTGATATTCAACTTTAAATTAATCCATACACGACACAAATGTTGTAACCTGATTTACCTGATCCAAGTCAAAATAAAACTGTGCGGACACTTAAGAGTATGTTTCCTTGTGCCTGAAATATTAGTTTCTCTATTTCCCACGTTAGTGATTTGATTACAAGAGAAAAGGAAAATTTCTATTCTGTAGATAACTGAAATTTAGAAACTGACAGGAAAATAAGTTTATAATATAAAGACAAGGCAAAATTTTATAGAAATCAAATATTTTAGAATACCTTTGAAAAATAAACTCTACTCTTCATTTCCACTTTTTTTTAAATTGTTTCCTTCCCAGGAAGCAAAATCCTCCACAGGGCTTGCCTGTGAAATTGAGTCATGCATCATGACCTACAGTTCTGGCCAGGCCAGTCACTGCCCAGGCACCAAAGAACAGACTTCCACTGCACCTTCAAACTGCATGACAAATAAAGGATTGCCCTGTCAGGATTCCACCTTAGCTTACCCAAATTGACAAGATTTTCTGAATTACACTGTTCCAGGGCTCCTGTATTGACAGAGGCACTCAAGCCTGACAGCCCTTTTCCTCTTGTCTGTTATCTTGAAATCAATCACATAGCCTGATGCACAGAATAATGGCAGTGGACTATTCTGCAGGACATAGCCCATCTGGCCATGGAGGAAGACAGCATTGCTGGCTTCCTATGGACCTGGGAGGAGCACATTGTTACACAGGGGTGACCTTTCTCTCTTCACCTGTGCCTTCTGTTGAAGAAATCAGTTTTGCAAGTATGCTCATTCAGAAATAAAAACAACTCCATACCAAGGCATACCAACATTTGCCTTTAATTAAGAGCTCCCGACTCTTTAAGATTGTATGGTAAAGCGAAAGCAAAGGAAAGGGCATGAATTCTCTGTGTCTTGTATAAGCCCGAGTCAAACTCTTTAAAAAAAATCAGACATTTCAGTAGAAAAACATATTAATATGATTATTTTATGAAATCCCATCAATTTCATCAAAAAATTCTTACATTGGTAATATAAGATTTTTTTATAAATTTTTATTAATTTTAATGGGGTGACATCAATAAATCAGGGTACATATATTCAAAGAAAACATGTCCAGGTTATCTTGTCATTCAATTATGTTGCATACCCATCACCCAAAGTCAGATTGTCCTCTATCACCTTCTATCTAGTTTTCTTTGTGTCCCTCCCCTTCCTCCTCCCCCCCTCTCCCTCCTTCCCTCCCCCTGGCCTCCCCCCCCCATAACCACCACACTCTTGTCCATGTCTCTTAGTCTCGTTTTTATGTCCCACCAATGTATGGAATCCTGCAGTTCTTGTTTTTTTCTGATTTACTTATTTCACTCCGTATAATGTTATCAAGATCCCACCATTTTGTTGTAAATGATCCGATGTCATCATTTTTTATGGCTGAATAGTATACCATGGTGTATATGTGCCACATCTTTATCCAGTCTTTTATTTATTTTTTACAGTGATTAAAGCCTTTAAGCAAACTCTTGGCCAATACAGCAAGAATCCATAAAAGAGTAGTGTCCTTAACATGTTCACCAAGTCCAAGTTGGCACCATCACCATGCTAAATCCCTGAAAAATGCAACCCAACCCCAATTCAGTCTGTTAGTAGCTGTCACAATATAAGATTTTTTTATTAGCAAAGCTGACTCATTCCTACAAAGGTTAGTACTTCTCAAGTTGGTTCTCTCAGGTAAATGATCAATTTATCCTTAATTGTCTGAAGTTGATTACACAGCCTACCTGTTTTACATTTAAAAAGAATTCCATTATTGGTGAATTATAATAAATGAACCCTGAATCTATGAAAGCTTCAAACTGCTCCTGACTTTTTTATTGGAAAGACAGATGAAAGCAAGAAGCAAGAAAGCAAGGAAGAGTGAGAAGACTGACTTATTTGTTAGTAAAATTGGGGGATATTTATATTTTTATACTTATATTGTCCTTGACCTCCTGCAGCATATTTTCCCAGCTGCCCTAAAGGATCTTTTAAGTCCATAGAGCAGATTATGCCCCTTACCTGGTCAAAACATTTCAGGGCTTCCAATGTCATTTAGAATAATAAACCAACTCTCCCTAGATACGGCCTGTACAATTTGCCTGTCTGTCTCTCTGACCTTGTCATCAAAGAGTCTCTATTATTGTTCACTCTAAATAGAGTGTTGTTTTTGCTACAGGCCTGCACTTTCTATTTACCTATCAAGTCATAAATTAAAATTCATTTGGTCACAGAAGCCTATTAAAAAATTATAATCTCAGGGATCAAGATTACAAACCTCATGAGGTCAAGAATTTTACTGTTTTGTTTACCAAGTATTTCTAGTGCATAGATAATGTGTTTAATTAAGGTAATATTAGTCATCCATTTATCTCACATAAGCTCTATGAGGAGTAGGTCTAAAAGAGACAAAAAGTGTTTTGTTTTGTTCATCACTTTATTCATACTACCTTGGGTAGTTTTTGAATATAAAGCTCACTTAGTACATATTTATTAAATAAACTTACCTAAGAATATAAATCTATTAAATAATTTCAGTGGAAAACTGGGGAAGTATTTAGGACTGTCACAAAGATTCCAATAATATGGATACTTTAAAGAAAACTTAGAATAATATTAATAATAGATTAGAAGTAGTGTTTCTGGTAAAACCATGTAATTCAGATCACAAGGTTTTAAACTAGTTTTATCTTTATCCAAATTGTAGCTCTATCATCATTTAAACATTTCTGCCATTGACCATATGAATCAATTGATTTTCTTTCTTTACCACAGATGATGGTGAGTAGTGAGTTCTAACAGGTTAATGTGACAACATTGGCACTTGTCCAAATGCTGGTGGATTTTGAGGAGTAAAAAAAAAAAAGTATATATCATCAAAGTAAGTATTATATGATATACTTTTATGTCTGGAAGATCATTATACACTTCAGCAATTTAAAAGTGTTCTTTTTATTAATTTTAATTTATTGTGTTAATGTGGATTCAAGTGTCCTACTCAATAACATCCTCACCCTCAACCACGTGTCCCCCATGGCACCCCCTTTGTCCCTTCTCCCTGTCTCCCCCACTTCCCTTTGGCATTTGCTTTCCTGTATCTGTATCCATGTGTTATGTATATATAATTTCACTAATTCCTTTAGCTTTCTTTGATACCATACTCTCATCCTCCTTCCTTCTGACAACTCTCCCTCTGCTCTCTGTGACCCCGCTGCTGCCTCTGTTTCATTCCTCAGTTTACTTTGTTCATTAGATTCCACATATACGTGAGATCATATGATATTTGTCTTTCTCTGCCTGACTTATTTCACTTAGCATAATAATCTCCAGGTCCATCCATGCCATTGCAAAAGGTAAGATTTCCTTCTTTTCCACAGCTGCCTAGTCTTCCATTGTGTATTTGTACCACTGCTTTTTAATCCATTCGTCCACTGACAGACACTTGGGTTGTTTCCAGATCTTGGATTTTGTAAACAATGTTGAAAAAAACCTTGGGGTGTATATCATTTTTTGAATCAGTGTTTTGGAATTCATAGAATATATTCCCAAAAGTGGGATAGCTGGGTCAAAAGGCAGTTCCATTTTAATATTTTTGAGGAAATGCCATACTGTTCTCCACATTGGCTGCACAAGTCTGCATTACCACCAGCAGTGTAGGAGGGTTCCCTTTTCTCTACACCCTGGGCAGCACTTGTTGTGTTTAGATTTGTTAATGAGCGCCATTCTGATAGGTGTGAGGTGGTATCTCATTGTGGTTTCTATTTGCATTTCTCTGATGATTAGTGATATTGAACATTTTTTCATATGCTTATTAGTCATCTGTATGTCCTCTATGGAGAAGTGTCTATTCAGTTCCTTTGCCCATTTTTTAATTGAATTGTTTATCTTCCTGGTGTTTTTAGAAGTTGTTTATATATTTTGGTTATTAACACCTTATAAGACGTATTGTCGAATATGTTCTCTCATTTTGTGAGTTGTCTTTTTATTTTGTTAATGGTGTCTTTTCCTGTGCAAAGGTGTTTTAGTTTGTTTATTTTGTCCATCATTTCATTTGCTTGAGCAATATTAGTAAAAAATATTGCAACAAGAGGTATGGGAGAGTTTACTTCCTATGTTTTCTTCCAAGATGTTTATGGTTTTGTGACTTATATTTAAGTATTTTATCCATTTTGAGTTTATTTCCATGAATGGTGTAAATTGGTGGTCTAGTTTCATATTTTTGCAGGTAGCTGTCCAATTTTCCCAACACCATTTGTTAAAGAGGCTGTTTACTCCATTTTATACTCTTATCTCTTTGTCAAATATCTTTTGACCATAAAAGAGTGGCTTTATTTCTAGATTCTCTGTTTTGTTCCATTGATCTGTATGCCATTTATTATGCCAGTACCAAGCTGTTTTGATTACAATGGCTTTGTAATATAACTTAATATCAGAAAGTGTGATACCTCTCACTTTATTCTTTATTTTCAAGATTGCTGAGGCTATTCAGGTATTTTTTGGTTCCACATGAATTTTTGGAATATTTATTCTATATCTTTTAAGTGTGCTACTGGTATTTTAATAGGAATTACATTGAATCTATAGATTGTTTTGGGTAGTATATACAATTTAATAATATTTATTATTCCTATCCATGAACATGCTATATGTTTCCACTTGTTTGTATCTTCCTTGATTTTTTTTAATGTCTTATAATTTTCTGAGTACAAGTCTTTTATCTCTTCAGTTAAATTTATTTCTAGTTACTTTATTTTTTTGTTGTTGTTGCAATAATGAAGGGGATTGTTTTCTTAATTTCTCTTTTTGACAGTTTATTCTTGGTGTATAAAAATGCCACTGATTTCTGAATGCTAATTTTATATACTGCCCCTTTGCTGAATTCATTTATCTCATAGTTTTTTGACTGAGACTTTAGGGTTCCCTATGAACAGTATCATGTCATCAGTAATAATGCTAGTTTTATAAGGATTTTCAACCTGGTTCCTCTGCATCCCAGTCCAATGCTCTATCCATTGCACCACTGCCTGGTCAACCTAATCTATGTCTTTTGATTGAAGTATTTAGTCCATTTACATTTAAGGTTGTTATTGATATTATTTTGTTTTTTGACAGAGACAGAAAGAAAGGCAAAGAGAAGGAGAGATAGGGACATACAGACAGACAGTGAAAGAGATGAGAAGCATCAATTCTTTGTTGTGGCACCTTTGTTGTTCATTGATTGCTTTCTCATATGTGCCTTGACCATGGATCTTCAGCAGACTGAGTAACCCCTTGCTTAAGCCAGTGACCTTGGGTTCAAGCTGGTGAGCTGTGCTCAAACCAGATGAGCCCATGCTCAAGCTGGCCACTTTGGGATTTTGAATCTGGGTCCTCTGCATCCCAGTTCAATGCTTTATCCACTGCACCACTTCCTGGTCAGCCTAATTTATGTCTTTTGATTGGAGCATTTAGTCCATTTACATTTAAGGTTGTTATTGATATTACTTTTTTTTTGACAGAGACAGAAAGAGAGGCAGAGAGAAGGACAGAAAGAGACAGACAGACAGACAGGGAAAGAGATAAGGAGCATCAATTTTTTGTTGTGGTACCTTAGTTGTTCATTGATTGCTTTCTCATCTGTGCCTTGACCAAGGGTCTATGTATAGGGACACTTTTATTTTTTAAATTTATTTATTCATTTTAGAGAGGAGAAGGAGATACAGGGGGGAGAGAGAGAGAGAGATGAGAGACAGAGAGAGAGAAGGGGGGGAGGAGCTGGAAGCATCAACTCCCATATGTGCCTTGACCAGGCAAGCCCAGGGTTTCAAACCAACAACCTCAGCACTTCCAGGTTGACGCTTTATCCCACTGCACCACCACAGGTCAGGCCTTGACCAAGGGTCTATAGCAGAGCGAGTAACCTCTTGTTCAAGCTAGTAACCTTGGGCTTAAGCCAGTGACCTTGGACTTCAGGCCAGTGACATTTGGGCTCAAGCTAATGACCATGGGGTCATGTATATGATCTCACACTCAAGCCAATGACCCTGCACTCAAGCTGATGAACCCATGCTCAAAACAGATGAGTACATGCTCAAGCCAGTTACCCTGAGGTTTTGAACCTGGGTCTTGAACTTGCATGACATTTTCCTTCATCTATTTACAGAAATTTTCAGCTATGATTTATTTGAAAAGGTTTCTATCCTTATTGTTCATTCTCCTTTCCTTCAGAAACTTCTATGATGTGGATGTTGATTCTCTTCAGGTTGTCATAGAGGTCTTTTACAGTTTTTTTGTTCTTTTAGAGCCTCTTTTCATTTTGCTGCTCTGGTTCTGTGCTTTTATTTATCTTGTCTTCTAAATTGTTGTTTTGATTGTTCACTTCATCCAGCCTGCTGTAAATTCTTTCTAGTGCAGTCTTCATTTCTGATACTGTATTTATTATTTCTGACTGGTTCTTTTTTATGATTTCAATATCCTTTTTGATGCTTGCTGTCTCTTTGGTTAAGTTCTCATTGTGACCATCCATTGTTGCTCTAAATCCTTGAGCATCCTAAAAATCATTATTTTGTACTCTGAATCTGGTAGTTTAGTTACTTCCATTTCATTTGGTTCTTTTTCTGGGGATTTCTCTTATTGATTCATTTATATCACATTTCTCTGTCTGCTAATTTAGTCTGTGTATTAGGTAGCACTGTCTGACTTTGAAATTTGTTGTGGTGACTTTATGAGGAAGATGGGCTCAGTGATACTGACCTCCAGGCCACCTGAGATCCTTGCTTTAGGAATACTTCTTAAGTCCTGTTGTATGTAAGTATTGAATGCAGTTGGTCCTTTTGTGCATGCAGTTATCCCTTCAGGCTGGCTGGCTCTAAGGGTCAACCTTGATCATGTGTATTAGATACTGTACAGTGTCTATCTTGGGCATATTTATTTTCCACAGTGTCTGATATCTATTGGACTCCTCCTTAGGGCTTGTTGCTTGTGTAGTTAGCTAGTCCAGTGTAGATACTGTCTACTGCCCACTACCAGTTGTGTTGGTTCTGGGTCTACTTGGGTTTGTGTCAGCCATTGTTTATAACCTGCCATGGGCTACCTGTCTGCAGTTACCGCTCCATTTGCTGTTTGTGACTGTGTTTTCCATGCCTAATTAGTGTGGGAGGGGCCAATTTGTGTATAAGGATCAGCTTCCTCCTGCTTAGAGATGATAGCACCTCTGTAAAAGCCCCAAACTCAGTAAGATTAGTCTTCTCTTTTCAGCTGCTCCTCCTCCTCTTGTAGTTCCCTGGTCTTCCCACAGAGTCTTCTGTAGTAAGAATGTAGTGTGGGCTCAGACTGGCCTCATTCAACCAACATCTCTACAGTTTGCAAGCTTGGTGGGTTAGGACAGCTGAGGTTGGGAATACAATGTTAATGGAATCTGATACTTTAGGGGTCTCTTGGTGAGAAGGTCAGTACAGGGAAAATGGCCCCTACTCCAGAGCCTAATTCCTCAGCCACTGTTGGGTACTTAAATTGTATTTATCCCCAGAAAGTTAAGCAGCAGCTTCATACTGAGTGGGGCTGACATCAGCAGAAGTTCTTCCAGCTGGTGAGTTCTTGGTCTCAGGGAAAAGCCTAAGAGACTCCTCTCCTGAGGATGACTGTGCTCCTGCAGAAAGTGACCAAGCCCCTCGACCAAACCCACCAATAGCCTTGTGGGGACCCACACTTTAAATGTCCATATTCCAAACCTCTTTCTCTTCCCCATGTGGAATCAAGCCCAGCTGGGCAGATTATTCAGCATCCAGGCCAGCTGAGTGTGAAGCTCCACCCTATTCAAAGTACATAAGCCACTGTGCAGATGCTGATCACAGAAAGTGGAATTCACTTCAGCTGAGCCAGGTATGAGAAACTCATCCTTAGAAAACTCCACCAGCCAGGGTTGTTAGCTCCTGAACTGATGTTCTCTGCAGCTTTCAACTGGATTTTCCAGCTTTGGGCCTCCCTGGAGGGAACCTGGCACAGACCAATGGGGGACACTGGCCCTCAGCAACCTCCTTGGAGCTACAAGAATTCCAGAGTTTATGGCTGCCTCTGCTGGACCCAAGTGCACATGAAAATACCAAGCTACACACCTACACTGTCTTTTACCCACACTGGGCCTGGGGAATTTCCACAAAAGGCTGAGATCCCCTAAGTCCCACCTCCTGCATCCTCTGTCTTCTGGCTGTATATTGTGTTCAGCCACGGTTAAAACCTCTAGTGGAGTGTAGAGTCTGGGGCAATTCAGGGAAAAGGAAGGGTTGTGAGTGTGGCTCCATCTCGGTATCAGTCTGTCCAGACTTTTTCCACAGACCTCAGTAGGGTGTGGCCACCAGGACTCCAGTAGGTGTGGCTTTTGACACCCAGAGATATGGTCTGCTCACAGTAAGATGGTTTTTACTGTTTCCTGTGAGGAGGAAGCACCAATCAGAGATTCAGGATCATGTGGAGGGTGTTGAGCAGAGCTCCAGCCTCAACACCAGAAAACTGAGTCACACCTCCTCCCTGGTATACTTCTAAGGACAGCCCAAAGGTGAGGAAATTGCTTTTCCCCAGGCTGATGCAGCATGGTGAAGACTGCTCCACCCAGAAAAATGGCGACTGCACTATTGGAAAATGACTCAGCACAGAGGTTCCAGAGGTTGTCACCCATGGTGTCTCTCCTTGGGCCTCCAACTTCACACTCGCCTCATGCAACTCTAGTCCTCTCAGCCCTCCCTCCACCAGAGCCCCGGGTAAGTGGCTGTGAATGAGATTTTCTGCACTGGCCCTTTAAGACAGATCCTGCATCTCTGAGAGCCCCCACCTCTTTCTCACAGACAGAAACCTCGGCTCTTTTCACTGCCAAATGCTGTGTGGGTGCTTCCTATAGGCTCTGGATCTCTATGCTGGAACACCTGGTCTGGGGCTGAGAGCCCTCCCTTCTCAGGGAGACACTCCCCACAGTGATAGTCCCTCTGAACCCTCTGTCCCTCTCACTCCTAGGAGCAGGCCAGCCCTTTTCAAGTCTCTGCCCTTCCTACCAGTCTCATTGTGGCTTCTTCAGTGATCCTTTGTTATAGACTTCTCTTGTTTAGTCCAGGGGTAGTCAACCTTTTTATAACTACCACCCACTTTTGTATCTCTGTTAGTAGTAAAATTTTCTAACCACCCACTGGTTCAACAGTAATGGTGATTTATAAAGTAGGGAAATAACTTTACTTTATAAAATTTATAAAGCAGAGTTACAGCAAGTTAAAGCATATAATAATAATTACTTACCAAGTACTGTATGTTGGATTTTCGCTAAGTTTGGCAGAATAAATCTTTATAAAACAACTTACTATAGTTAAATTTATCTTTTTATTTATACTTTGGTTGCTCTGCTATGGCCCACCATGAAAGCTGGAACGCCCACTAGTGGGTGGTAGGGACCAGGTTGACTACCACTGGTTTAGTCTAAAGTTGATTTTTCAAGATGATTGTTCTTAAATTAAATTGTAATCCAGTTGGTACTGGGAGGTGGCAGTTGGGATGTCTGCTTACTGCATCATCATCTTGTAATCCTAAAAGTGTTTTTGAAACCCTGATTACCCCCCATGTATTTGCAGCTACAGAAGAAAATACAGTGTTCCCTTGCTATATCACAGTTCACTTTTTACGGTCTCACTGTATCACAAATTTTTTAATTGCATATATCTAATTTTGTATCTCGGATTTTTCACTATATTGCGGGATTTTGCAGTATATAGATATTTTTATGTATTTATTATTTTCATTATTTTTGCAGTAAAATAAACATTTTCTAGCCTAAGAAATTGAAAACAATATAAAATATATAAAAAATATTAATTAAAACACCATCATTCTAATTGTAGTATATTCAGTGAGTACCCATATAGAATTTTATATGTTGTTAAAATTACATCATTTTAAAAGTATAGAAAGTGTTTGAAAGCATAGGAAGTGTTTATAAGAGGGTGGGAAAGGTTTATAAGAATGGGGGAGGGTTTATAAAGCCTTAAAATATATATAAATAATAAAATAAATATAAGGTCACTACTTCATAGATTTCTATCTATCACGAAGGGTTCTGGAACCTAACCTCCATGATAGACATGGGACCACTGAATCATCTTCTAAACAGGGAATAATACTGAAAGGTAGACCACAGTGAGCAAGAGAAATAAATAACTGCTTACTGGGATCCTTATCTAGTTCACTGTGAGTCTTACTATGCACTAGACAGTGCATTAAAATGAGAATAATCAAAATTCCTTTTTCATATAGAAACAAAAAAAAGTCCTTTGCTTGCCTTTCATAAACTTCAGATTGAAGCCCAAAACTAGTAGTTTTAATTAACTTAAATCAATTTGACATTAATAAAGTATTAAGAAAATAGCCTACTGTGCAAAGCTAACTTACTTTTGACACAGAAATTTAATGAGAAGAACTCTTAAGGTTAAGAGAACACAAGAACACAAGTTGTAGAAGACTTATGGACAGGTGTGATATTATGAAACACAGCAATCTCTACGTGCTGATTCAAGAGAGTAAATCATGAAAAAAAAAGTTTAAGAAGTCCACTTGGACAAAATAAGCTATTTAGCTACTCAGGATTAATTTAGAAATTATCAAATACATTTATTTAACATAGTATCAGCTAGTTGGTTTTTTTTTTCACATCAGAGTAAAGATCAAATGTTTCACACCCAAATGTTCCAATGCAAGACACTTCAAAATACTGCATCATTTAAAGTCATAAATGGCCTGACCAGGTGGTGGTGCAGTGGATAGAGTATCAGACTGGGGTGTAGAGGACCCAGGTTCGAGACCTCGAGGTCACCAGCTTAAGCACGGGCTCATCTGGCTTGAGCAAAAAAAAAAAATCTCACTAGCTTGGACCCAAGGTTGCTGGCTCAAGCAAGGGGTTACTCAGTCTGCTGAAGGCCCACGGTCAAGGCACATATGAGAAAGCAATCAATGAACAACTAAGGTGTTGCAACAAAAAACTGATGATTGATGCTTCTCATCTCTCTTCGTTCCTGTTTGTCTGTCCCTATCTATCCCTTTCTCTGACTCTCTCTCTGTCCCTGTAAAAAAAAATCATAAATGACCAGGACTGAAATTTAAAAAAATCAACTATTATTTTGAATTATGAATTAGAAAGAAAATTTAAAAATAAAAGGATGTTTGCTATTGGAGATAATAGTTCTTAGAGCTTACTAACCAAGATGTTTTTTAAATGATTATCATTTTATTACATATGTAAGCAAATTATATATTCCCAGAATTCATTTTTCTATATGATCTACTTTTTCCATTCTGGGACCTGATCCTGTCCCCAGCAATGGTTAACAAAGGAATGACTACTTTGTACACTTTGATTCTGCTCCTCTGGTCACAGTTTATTCTAAGAATTGGTGGCTGACCTAACCTGAATTTACAAAAGCACCTTCAGGGAATTTTGAAACTGGACATAAGAAACAAAACTAGATATTCCAGAAAATAAACTGGAAAGTCATAAAGCCTCAGCAGTGTCATCAGTCATATTTGGTATAACATGGGTTGGAAAACCTGAGAAGAAAACATAAACCATATACACAGGGAGAGACAGAGACAAGAAACATGGTCTGGATGGCCTTGGAATATCTATTTCCACTCAGTTATTTTTAGTTTTTATAAACTATTTCATTTTTCTAACATTTCCATTGTTACTTGAACCTGTTTAAGTTGAGAGTGGCTGGGACTGCTAGTTAACACTTCAATAACTATTCTCCCTTTCTTTCTCAGTAGTAGAACAGGCATATGGTACTTTAACTAGACAAAAGGATCAATTTCCCAAGGTTCCTTGACTGCATGTGGCAATATGATCAAATTCTTACCAAAAAGCTGTAAGTTGATGTGAGATATGCAACTTTAGAAACTGTAATTTAAAAAGGAAGTTTCCTACCACTACTTATTCCACACTTTTACTGGATATAATGTGAGCATAATGGGTGGGTCTTCAAATTGTAATCTTATATGGGTAGAAGCCATGTATTGAACTTGCTGGTGCAAAGCATTACAAAGAGGCTGGTTCTCTGGCACTCTGGAGCCAACTCTAAATTTCTTACGTTTCTATGAGAAATAAACTTCTACCTATGAGGCAATATATTATCTTATAATTTATGATCACAAATTCTGTTTCCACTTATCTAAATATATGTGATAAAAATGACAAATTTATTTGTTATCTATTAGTTAATATTTGCCATTTTACTTACGCCAAAGTTTATTACTTCATTCCAAATTGACTCATTCTAAAACTGATCACTTCTGACAGTAGTGATGCTTTGTGGTCTGTCAGCTATAAACTGAATTCCTTTGCAGAATGAATCTTGCTGATGTTAACAGAAATCTTCCAATGACACATAAGCTTCCATTGGGAGCTTATGTGTCAAGATCATGAAAGATAGCTCTTGAAAAAATATACTTTATAACAACCTTCTCCTCAATTATTAACATTTTAATCACTTTCTTGTAAAACTTTTCAGTGTTATTTTTTTGTTAAAAGCAAATTTGCTTTGTTTTTAATCCCAATCAACAGTCATGTAGGATAAATTTTTTAGTATGAAAGAGTATTTCATTCATGGTAGTATGTCTACCATCTTTCTGACAACTGCTAGTTGGTGCCCTATAGTCATTGTGGTAACTGATAAAAAGTGCCTTTAAATTTCTATAATGCTTACTAGAAGGTTCTGGCTGCCCTTTGAGAATGGTAGAAGTAGTGCTTATATCAGGAGGTCTATGGTAATCCTAGAGGTAGACTCCTATCCACTGACCACACATATTTTCTAATATCAAGATTCTACAATATAAAAATAAGAACACATAGATTATGGCACTACCATGCAGGTAACTTGAGCCAAGGTTGATGTCTATACATAGGTGAGGGGAGAAGGTGAGGTTTAAATCAACTTGAGTTTAGTATTTTAATCCACATTGACTATTATAACTAAACATAGAAATATATGGAATATATTTAAAAAAAGAGATTCTAGTCTAAACCAGGTGGTGGCGCAGTGAATAGAGCATTGGACTGGGACACGGAGGACCCAGATTTGAAACATTGAGATCGCCAGCTTGAGCGTGGGCTCATCTGGTTTGAGCAAGGCTCACTAGTTTGAGCCCAAGGTTGCTGGCTTGAGCAAGGGATCACTCAGTCGGCTGTAGCCCCACAGTCAAGACACAGATGAGAAAGCAATTAATGAAAACCTAAGGTGCTGCAATGAAGAATTGATGCTTCTCATCTCTCTCCCTTCCTGTCTGTCTGTAACTACCTGTCCCTCTCTCTTTCTCTCTCTGTTTCTGTCACAAAAATGAAAATAAAAAAATAAATAAAACATAGAGATTCTACAAAGCACAATTAAAAGCAATGACTAAAGCAATTGGCTTTTTTAAATGTTCACTATATTAAAATTTCTCAGAATTGATTATAGTTGTATAACTTGTATAAATGTAATTTTTAAATAATAAGATGGTAAGAGATTAACTGGGAATAGCCCTATATTCATTAGACTATTTTAGGCTTTTCATTTTCCTTACTAGAAGCTTTTTTATTTTAATCATGTGCAGAGAGAATTACATGTATTTGAAAGGTTGAATAGCA
Source organism: Saccopteryx leptura (assembly GCF_036850995.1). Taxonomy (NCBI): domain Eukaryota; kingdom Metazoa; phylum Chordata; class Mammalia; order Chiroptera; family Emballonuridae; genus Saccopteryx; species Saccopteryx leptura. The sequence continues at coordinate 161,665,000 of NC_089506.1, read as the reverse complement.
AGCAAATTAACTACAACCTCACAGTGGGGGATGAGAATGTTCTGCTTTGAGCCTGGTAGGAAGTTGGGTGAGGGGAATTTGAGTTTTAAGGGGCTCTGGATTTAAAGGAGCCCTGAACCTAAACCTAACAGTATTGATTATCTCAGGAACTGTATTAGTACTTTACTTAATGATTGTTTCTAGATGATTGTTTGATATCAGAAAAGTCTTACTCATGTTTATTGATATACTCAAATGCTGAAAAAATTAAAATATATATTAAAATAAAAGATAGAGGAACACTGGAAGGTATAGAACACACAAGGAAAGAGCTCAATGGAAACAATAAGAAAGAAGCAAGAAAAAATTGGGTCAAAGACCTTAACAGACACTTCAGATGGCAAGTAAGCACATGAAAAGATGCTCCGCATCATATGTCATTAGGGATATTGAAGTTGAAGTAACACTGAGATACCACTATACTCTTAGAATGGCGGAATTACAGAATACTGATAAGACCAAATGCTGACAAGGGTGTGGAACAGCATGAACTCTCATTCTTTGCCTGTAGGAATATAAAATGGTACAACTACAAAGAGAACAATTTAGTTTCTAAACATACTCTTAACATATGAGCTAGCAATTACGCTTTCCGGTATTTAAACAAAGCAGTTGAAAACATATGTTCACCTAAAACCCTGTATGCAGATGTTAATAATTACTAACACTATTCATAATTGCCAATACTTTATTCATAATTGCCAATACTTGAAAGCAACCAAGATGTCTTTCAGTAGGTAAGTGTATAAATAAAGAGTGGTACATCCAGACAATATAATTTATTCAGTGCTAAAAAAGGAATAAGCTAAGCCATAAAAGATATGGAGTAAGTTTAAATGCATAGTACTAAATGAAATATAACCAACTTAAAAAGTTTACATACTATATGAATTCAACTATATGACATTCTTGGAAAAGCAAAATTGTGAAGACAGTGGAGAGATCAGTGGTTGTCAGGGTTTGGAGGGGTTGAATAGGTGGGACACAGAGGATTATTACAGTCATGAAAATACTCTACATATTATATAATGGTGCCTATATGTCTCTTCATTGTCCAAATCCATAGAATGTACAATAGCAGTGTAAATTTTAAGTTATGGACTTTGGATAATTATAATGTGTCATCGTAGGTTCTTTAATCATGGCAAAAATACCACTCCAGTGAGGGATGTTGATATTGGGAGAGGCTATGCATGTGTGGGGAGAGCAGTGTTTTCTAATCGCCAGTTTATGGACTGGCCGGTCTATGAAAGAATTAACCACCATGATGCTGTGTGAAGATGACAGACCCAATGATCTTATTCAAATTTGCTTATATTCAGGGTGATTTCTCCCTTAGAGGTCCCCCAAATTATTCTCCTATTGTCATCAATCCCCAAGTGTAAAAAGTTTGAAAACCACTGGGGTAAAGTATATGGAAAATATTGCACCTACTTTTTAATTTTTCTGTAATTAAAACTGCTATCTAAAAATGGTAAATATGTGGATAATATAAAGTGACATAAAATTGTAAAAATATTAAGGAAGAGATATGGAAGAGAAGAAAGAGGAAGAAGAGGAAGATTTAACTTATATGTGGAATCTGAAAAGACAAAGTAAATGAACAAACAAAACAGAAACAAACTAATGAAACATTTCAATGGCTGTCAGATGGGAGGGGTATTGAAGGGATGAGTAAAAAAGAAAGGGATTAAGATGTGCAAATTGCCAGTTATAAACACAATCACAGTGATGGTTTATTAAGTACAGTATAGGGAATATAGTCAATAATATTGTAATAACTAGGTCTGATGTCAGATGGGTCCTAGACTTATCAGGTTGATCACTTTATAAGTTATATAAATGTCTAATAACTATGATGTACACCTGAAATTAATATAATATTATCACCTGTAATCAAAACATAACAAACGTTTTAAAAATACAGAAAGAGTAAGAGAGAGGAGGATAAGGAGGAAAGGAGAAAAGGACTAGTATGAAGAATGTATAACTCCAAAGCTAGGAGAAGAAAAAATATGTACAATAAAATATGGAAGGAAAAGTAAAATGAACAAAAGAAGAAGTATTATTTCAAAGAAACAATACTTAAATTTTCCAAAATATTCAACTATTGATTTAAGCAAACACTGACATAATAGTTGCTTTCTCACTTTCCTTGCCTGTAATCTCCCACTCCAAAGTGAACTCTGCTTCCCACCATTTTTTATCCATTTACCTAATTATTGAAGTTTAATTAAATGTATTATGGGATCAGAATTGATGCCTAGAAGTTTTTTTGTTTGTGTTTTTTTATTCTCAGACTATCATCAAAAACCTCCAGCACTTCATCAAAATTAACTGTTCCTACCAGTTTACAGCTCATTCAGCTTCTGCTCCAGGTAAGCGTATCTCAGCTCTGCCTGTCCAGGTTCCTCTGTCTCTCTAGAATTCAGGGTGGTAGTTTGTCTTGTGACTTCAGTCCTCCCATGGGTACAACAAAGGTCACTGACTTTCCGTTTGTCCAACTTTTCTTGTTTTAAGGGTCGGAGTGAAATCCTCCAGTAGAACTGAAGTGGGAAGGCTGTTTCCTTTTTATTCCAGGAATTAGCTTAGGTTCCACTATAAAATCTCAATGTTTTTCTTTATAAATCAGATGAATGTTTATATAGTCAAGTATGTTATAAAAAACACACAAACATGAATGCTATCAATAATGTATATTAATTTGGAGATTTAAAAAAGTGTCTTTTCTTTTTTCCTTTTTCAATTAAAAAAATCTGTTATAGGAATTTTGGGCCTTAAAATACAGATTCAATCTCAATCTCTCTTTCTCCCTCTTCCTTACACTTTTATCTTCTTCTTTTGCCTATTATATAAGATGCCACTTGAGGCTCATAAAATAGTTCATTGTGGCTGTCCTAACCATTCTTTATTATCTATATATTTTTCTCCAAATTGTAGTATATCTTCCCAATTTTTAGCTTAGAATTTTGCCAGAAATCTCTGGACATTCTTAGATCCACTGTTGTTATTAACAATGGAAATGTTTTTGGTGCTGAGGAATAACTTCACTGCAGGTAAATGCTGGAAAACACAGAACAACATTAAGGAAAACCAGGGTAGTAAATCCTAAAACACATCATTGTAAAACCTGGATAAAACCTTAGACGTAGTCCAGTCATCTCAGCTTAAATGAGAAAATTGAAGCCTAAGAAAAATACTCATTCTTCCCATAATTATATTAAATTTTTTTCTTGATTAATAATACTGTTCATTTTTATCCTGTGAATTTTCATCTATCTAAAAATAAATGTATAGTGTATTATTTTCAGTGAGAAACAATAGATTTTTGCATCCAGAATAAGAAACATATACTATCTAACAGCTTTAAACATGTTTAATGCTTGCAGGATAGTTTCAAAGAATCTAGTGGGTGTGTTTGCTGGCTTTTTTAGTTCTGGTTGCTGAGATTTAAATATAAAATTGTTGTCTAATAAGATAAGCTAGATTGCAATTGTGAAATACATGTGAGCCATTTTGTTATTTTCACGTCAATATTTTGTTTCCTTTGAATTATTTTTTCCTTTGAATTATTTGGAAAACAAAGAAGCTGGTAAAAGCATATGTGTATCAGAAGCATGTTATTAACCAAAATAATGAGATAATGAAGAAAGCTTAATAATCAAAAATAATCTAAAAACAGCTTCTATTTTTATTTAATAATTATAAATGTGTATGTTTTCACTAAACTGAAATTAAATTAAAACTAGAGTCTGATTATTCCACTGTTTTTTGTTAGACAAAATCATGACAGTTCTGTTGTTTTTATTCTACCTATTTAGGTCAAAAAGTAATTTGTTTGTGTCTTCATGAATTATGTGCTTGGGTATTATTTTATTGCCTTTTTCCTGTTTTTCTAGCTAGATAGCATCCACTTAAGAATCAAAATGCATTCATGTGTATGATTACACATGGGTTCTTTTGTCCATTAGACTGTGCGCCACAAAGACAGAAGCTCCCTTTGTCCATTTGTCTTATAAATCAGTTCAGAAACTACATAAACAGAATAATGGTAAACGCAAATTATTCAGATGACTATACTTGATGGGTGCCTTTTGAAAGAATTAGCAAAGCATCTAAAGTTCTTTTCTTAAAAGGACAGGGCCTGTGTCTTATTCATCTCTGCCTTTCATGGGGCCTAGCAGCCCAGCACAGAACCACTGAGAGTGGCTGTCAAGAAAAAATTCCAGAGCACATGGACCAGTAAAGAAGCTAGCTTGTCCTTTACACTCAAACTAGAAAAAATGGCCCTGTCACAAGCCATTCCTACATCTGTGTTAGTAAATGCTGTGAAAATTAGAAGCAGTATGGGAAACGTCAATCATATATTTTATTATTGCTTTTTATTTTCACTTGGAAAATTTCAGCAATTAGTCTAACTCCCAAAGCACATGTTAACACTTTGTAAAAAGAAGAGGACTGAATCTTGAATGATCTTCATGTTTTTTCCAACTTTAAAACTTTATAGTCTAAGTCCAATGAATGTCCATGCTGTATGTCCTGACTGTATTCAAATCACGTGATTGTACATTATGTAATTAATGATTTTACTTTACAAAATAAGGATAGGTTAAAGGAAAGAAATGTAATCTACCTTTTCTACCCTTGAGAAACAAATTGAAGCTCTGAGATGGTTTTAAAAAATAAAGAGGGATATTACATTTAAATAGCTATCACAATTTAAGACTTAGAGACACAAGTGTCACATGAAGTGAAAATGTGTAAATTGTGGAAATAACCGTTTATCTTTTGTCCTAGGCTTTTTGAAAAGATTATAATGAAAATGTTTCACAGTCCTGACCTTTCATTACTAAAACCTGGGTGCCTTTCCTCTTCAGTCTCAGCAAATGGGACATAAATCACTCTTCTTGGCATTTTGCATGGTCTGCCATGCAGGCAGCCAACTTTTACAGATGCCCTTCCTGGCTTCAAAAAGCAGAAGTTGGCAGGTAGCAGAAAATGCCAGGTTTCTTCTCACGCCTGAGAAGGTTACGTTTGCCGTGGAAGAAACCTATGTGCTGTGATAAATGCCACTGTGCCGAGTCAGCATGGTGGACAGTTTAACTCCATGACCTTGTTTAGGTAGATAGCCTCCCGTCTTTCGCACAACCTAAAACAGAATGTCAACAGCAGTCTAGCAAGTGAGATCTGTATTCATTTTGCTGTGAAACAACCGATTCTCATTGCGGAGCTCAGGTGCTTCACATTTTTCATGATTATTTGTTATACTTTACTTTTTTCTTTGTTAGTCATGTATGCATGAAAACTTCATCTATGAGCCTTCATTGGCTTAACCTCACTGTTTTTTATATATCTCAAGTGGATCAAGGCCTAGGATCCAGTCTCTAGATGGAGTTTATGAAAATATGATTACTAAGTGTTTTCACTGTATTTCCTATCTTCAAAACCAATAAAACAGCTCCTGATCCATTATTGTGACTGTTATTCTATTAGAATAACTTAGTCTTATCTATCTCATTCAAGTATCAGCAACTGACATGTGGACAGAAGAGGAATCACACTGGGGGAAGTCGATGTTGTAAAAGTGAGCCTGTATAAATAGGAATTGATCTACATTTTCCCTATGAAACAAATTCACATTTCTTTGAAGCATTTTTCTCTCTTTTCTTTTTTTTGTCTGGTTTTCCACTCCTTGAAATGGTTCAGAAGATTTCTTTTAAATTCACAGGAGATTCTATTTATTTTAAACAGTTTTAGTAGGCTAGTTGTTAAACTGCAAAATTTTAATACATTTTTATTACTAACATATAAGAATGTAAATTTATACACAAAACTTTAATGTGATAGAGAAAACTCTCTAGAAATTCATGTTGAAAATCAACTTAATAAATATGTATTTTAGAAAAACCACCCAAGAAACCAACACAGATCCAAAAATTCCACATTTTCTGGCCTTACTTTCTTTCCTTCTTTCTTGTATTTTAGTTACTATGTCACCAGTCCTCTTTTCTGTCATCTACAAAACATGCTATTGTCTGTACAACAGAGCAGATACTGGCTTTTTATGTTACACTGTTCGGCAAGGGTTGGCAAACTGCATTTCATGGTTCAAATTCAATGTGCCACAAACTTTTTGTAAAGAGAGTGTTATTGGAGCCAGGCCCATTTATTTACATATTGTCTTTGACTGCTTTAATTGCACAGATTATTATTCATCTGTTGTGTAAATGCAACAGAGACTATACAGCCCACAAAGCCTGCAATATTTACTGCCTAATCCTTTACAGAAAAAGTTTGCCTATCTTGATCTAAGGTTCTGTTCTCTATCACAAACAGCTGGGTGTGCTTGGTGAGCCACCATGAAAAGGTCAGGTTGGATGCGTCAGTTTCTGTAAGGTCCTCATCTCATTCAAGTTTGCACAACCAGCAAGTCTTATAGTCCAGAAGATACTTTGTTTGCCTGCTTTATGCTCCTGGGTTCTCCTCAACACATGCTATTATGTACATGTGACAATCTACTTTACATGTTTAATTAGTTTAATTTAACTCATATTTATTTTCTAGGTATTTAAGATGCTTGGGGAAATAGTTCAGCTGATACATGAAGGATAAATGAGAACTAGGTAAAAACAGGAAAATAAAATCTAATATTACTAAGCAGTCCTAAATTCTAGATACTAACCATGAAAACCTTGAAAAGAGTGATAAAAGTTTTATTTTGGTGGCATTAATCCATCAAATACCATTAAAAATACCCAAGATAAACTCAAAAATGAAATAAAAGGAAAGAAGAAAGGAAGAAAGACTTCATTGTGAAATAAGGAGATGGGAGATAATAGCTTACTCTAAGAAAAGTGATCAATGTACTTGCAACCCCTTCAGGGAAGAGGGGAGAGGAAAACTGTTTCTTTTCAAACTTAGTCAAGTTACTTGAAATTAGTTTTTGGAAGCTTTATTCAGCTCTGGAAAGCTGAATGAAAAATGAATGAATGTATACACCTCGTTCATAGCATTTTATAATCTCAGTGACATTAATACACCCGCTATGCACAACTTCAAGAAATGAACAGTGTAACAACTGGTTCACAAAATTCCTAAATACTGAGCCAATATGAGCTAACTCCAGCATCCTGCCATGTAAGTCCAGAGTAGTTTGAAAGTTGAGGAATTGCAGTGTCTGGTGATCTACATAACACCTGAGAATGATAAAGAAAACCCAAGGAGTTGTTCGAGTCATCATCCAGAAGAACACACAAAAAGAACAAGATCAATTTACATCCGAGTCTGACTTATTTATTAAACTTACTAAAAACAGTTACCTGTATTTTATACACTCAAATAAAATCTTTACAATTAACTCATCACAATTGCCAAAAAATTTAACCTCAGTCATTATCATGCTTCCCTTCATATTGGTTACACTACATAAGAGAGATTGATTGGGGTGGTTTTTGAGGTAAGTCAAGCAAAGAACAGGAACTAAGACCATCATAAAGGAATTAGAGTTCTGAATAACAAAAGTGTATAATTTCAGAAAATTCACATATCTGGGGCACTGCACACACCTAGCATTCCCCCCATTATTAGAGTTCATGAAACAATGTTAGCTCAGCATTACTGCATAGTGGTATCATTGAATAAAATATAACCAAGAGTATGAGGTGGAAAAAGCAGTCTTTATGAGTTGGTGTCGAAGCTTACTTAGCATTGAAGTTTGCTGATTCTATTGCTCTCTTTGCACTTTTCTGCCCCTAAAAAGAGCCAAAAAGAATTAGAATAGCTGAAAAGACTTTATATTTGATCTGCACTGTTTCTATTGATTTTGACCCTATTATCAGTGCTGTCATCTAAGTGTAGGTTTCTTCATTTTTCAGAATAATAGGAGAAATAAAAAAAATGCAATTTCTTTTAAGATACTACTTGAAGATAATGCAATTAAGATATAAATATTAGAAGTCAAGAATCTAGGGTTTGGGCATTTGAGGGGGGGACCTAATTGGTAGAGAATAAATCCTTGGGTTTTTTTTTTGTTTTTTTTTGTTTTTTTTTGTATTTTTCTGAAGTTGGAAATGGGGAGGCAGTCAGACAGACTCCCGCATGCGCCTGACCAGGATCCACCTGGCACACCCACCAGGGGGCGATGCTCTGCCCATCTGGGGCATTGCTCTGCTGCAATCAGATCCATTTTAGCACCTGAGGCAGAGGCCACAGAGCCATCCTCAGCGCCCGGGCCAACTTTGCTCCAATGGAACCTTGGCTGCTGGAGGGGAAGAGAGAGACAGAGAAGAAGGAGAGGGGAGGGGCAAAGAAGCAGATGGGCGCTTCTCCTGTGTGCCCTAGCTGGGAATTGAACCCGGGACTCCCTCACGCCAGGCCGATGCTCTACCACTGAGCTAACCAGCCAGGGCCTAAATCCTTGTTTTGATAGCCTTATTTAGTGGTCTTCTGTATTCCTCATTATAATTAGTTAAACTCAAGTCAACTAATTAGTTTCTTCTCTGAAATTTGTAATTGCAAGACCATTGATTAGTTTCTCAATGTTGCTACATGTATAATACATGAAACAAAAATTGGCTGCCCAACATCTGTGCATTCATGTGTGCTGAGTATTAGAGAAACTTACTGCAATAAAAAAAGAGAACTTACAAATCTAAAAAGAGAAAAAAGGGAGATACAATATTGGAAAGATAATACTCCAGGTTCTCATCTCTGTAAATCTGGCTTTCAATTCTACTCTCAGATTTTGTTAGATACCTTTTAAAACTATATAAATATTATATCAAAATAAAAGAACATATACCTGAAATGTTATGTTTAATATCCCAAAGATTCACTACTTCATGATAAAGAATGTAAAATTCTTACATAAAAATGAAAGCATCTCATGTTTATCTTTTTTGAAATTGTTTTGTTTCTTTAATTTAAAAACTCTTTTTTATTGAATTGATTAAGGTGACATTGGTTAATAAAATTATATAGGTTTTGGTATACAATTCTGCAATACGTCATCTGTATAATGTAGTGTGTGTTTACTACCAAAAGTCCAGTGTCCTTCCATTACCACTTATGCCCCCATTACCCTCTCCTACTGCCCCTCGACCCTCTTTCCCTCTAACAATCATAAGTCAATATTCATTGCACAGTTCATGAACCTCTTTTATTTGTTACTTAAACTTCAAAGATATGGACTCAGTGCACATTCAGAAATGGTCATAAAAACCTCTCTTGCCAAATAAATTATTATTTACATCAGGATTGCAAAACTAATTATTATAATAACAGTGTATATATAACAGATATAACTCTTCCAGCATGGTGTCCTAAACTTAAGGCAATTCTCAAATAAGTTTTGAACAATATAAAATACATAAATATTAACATATTCCCCAATATATTGTAACACATTTGTCCTAAAATCTTCATCTTGCTTAGGAGAATCTTTCAAATAAGCATCAATAGAAAAAGTTTTGATTTTAAAAAGTTAAGGTTATTTTAGAAAATTTAAGGAGACAAGGGAAATAGTGACCTAATTGGAAAAGAAAAGGAAATAAAATTACTCTTTTCATTAAACTTTTCGCCCATTTATAAAAGGCTATGACTTTAAAGGCCAGGTACAATCAGGGTGGGCATTGAAAAAAAGTCTGATGAACAGTAGAGTCTGTACTGAGGTTAGTTTAGGTCTTATATTGCAGGGTGTAAATTAGCTTTTCAAAGAATGCATATGGCCTGACCTGTGGTGGCGCAGTGGATAAAGCGTCAACCTGGAAATGCTGAGGTCGCCGGTTCGAAACCTTGGGCTTGCCTGGTCAAGGGACATATGGGAGTTGATGCTTCCAGCTCCTCCATCCCTTCTCTCTCTCTCTGTCTCTCCCCTCTCTCTCTCTCTCTCTCTCTCTCTGTCTCTCCCTCTCCTCTCTAAAATGAATAAATAAAAAATTAAAAAAAAGAATGCATATGAGAATTTTAGAAAAGACTTAAACTTCATCCTCTCAAAAATATTCATAGAGGTTTTATTCTACAGTAGATAGATGAAAAGTATATTAGAAATTACAAATATCATGAATTAACAGAAAAAGACAAGTTATTTTTTATCTTTCAAGGGAGATGGGATTTGGACTGTTATAAGTAGTTGTTAGGAAATATGCTCCCATATGGCAATATTTAAGCTAAGACATAAAAGTGGTGAACGGGATTCTCAATGAGAAAGCCAAGAATTAAATAATAATGTATTACATAGTGGAGTGAATTATAAGGGAGACTAGAAGAGATATATGTTTAATATCTTTGGAGGACTTCAATAATGAAACAAAATGCATTGTAACGCTTTTATTAGATTTTAGTGTTGTGTTGTTTCTTTTGAATGTAAAATCATGCTTGAAGTGACCGCAAATTGGCCTAGTTTTATTTAGTTACATAGGAATTATTTCAAAACAAATTTTGTCAGATGTTTCTCAGACTTTAGCACACCCATTTTTATTTATAAACTGTATTTCATGTGGGTTGATATTTTTATTTGCTTGTTTGTTTGGGAAGTATAGGGTTTTATACTTGTCTCAGTTAAACTTCATCTTCAGAGATGATAGTGATAAGCATGTAACTTCAGCCAATCAAATTCTTTTGATTTTGGTTCCATCATGCAAATTATCAACTAACCTTCTTTTTATCATACCCTCTGCAAATTCAAGAAGTATGAAATCTATCTCCTTTATCTCTAAAAAATTAATAAAATGTGAATAGATCAATTTATATACATATTCAGGGGACACATTTCCCTCAAAACTCACTTTCAGAGGGAAATGAAACTAATTATCAAATCACTAGTAAACTACTTCAGATTATTATGACATGTCATTGAACTATTTTCTCTCTTACTCACAAGAGGATTATGAAAGATTTTCCAAATGAGTTATTGAGTTCTGAATATGCTTTGATGAGGAAAGTCTGAAAAAACTATTCATATTGAATTCACTGAATAGTAGTTCTTTTGTATTAAATGTTCCAAAAATAATACACTCAACCCTTGAACAACAGGGGTTTGACCTGGGCAGTCCACATATGTGTGGATTTTTTTCAATAATTATTATAAATGTATTTCTTTTACTTTTAATTTTATTAATAACATTTTTCTTTAACCAGCTTACTTAATAAGAATATAACATATAATATAAGTAACATACAAGTTATATGTTAATCAACAGTTTATGCTATTACTAAAGATTCCAATCAACAGTAGGCTATTAGAGTCAAAAGTTATACTTGGATTTTTGACTGTGCAATAGTCAGTGCCCATAACCCCTGTGTTGTTCAGAATCAACTGAACCTCTCTAATTACTCTCTAGTGATGGGGCCAAGCTGATGGTGTATATTTTATAAATCAATAGTGTATCTTTTTATTCGCCAGAAAAAAAAGATTTATCTTCTACTTTTTCCCGAGACATAGTAAATTTGACTGAGTGACTTATCAGCCTCCTCTATACCACTGCATCTTAAAAACAAAGTGGAATTTATCCAATATTTATTTGAAGCAGTTAAATGTTAACTTTAAAATTTGCTTAATTGGCCCTGGCCGGTTTGCTCAGTGGTAGAGCGTCGGCCTGGCGTACAGAAGTCCCGGGTTCGATTCCCGGCCAGGGCACACAGGAGAAGCGCCCATCTGCTTCTCCACCCCTCCCCCTCTCCTTCCTCTCTGTCTCTCTCTTCCCCTCCAGCAGCGAGGCTCCATTGGAGCAAAGATGGCCCGGGCGCTGGGAATGGCTCCTTGGCCTCTGCCCCAGGCGCTGGAGTGGCTCTGGTTGCAATAGAGCGACACCCCGGAGGGGCAGAGCATCGCCCCCTGGTGGGCGTGCCGGGTGGATCCCGGTCGGGCGCATGCGGGAGTCTGTCTGACTGTCTCTCCCCATTTCCAGCTTCAGAAAAATAAAAAAAAAATAAAAAAATAAATTTGCTTAATTAGTCTTAGTAATGTTTTCCATATTAGCCTCACTAGTTTTGCCTGTTTCAGTCTGAAAATCACCTCAATAGAAGATAGAAATACTAAATCAATATGACTGGAAAGTAGTATGTTTAACACTAACAAAATAGTAGAATATAAATTGAGGTTTTACAGAATGCAAAATTATTCTAAAAAGACAGCCGATACTTTATACTATACTATACTGTGAGAGGCAAAGTAAGCTAGGAATAATGATAAGTCTCAGTGCATGGAGAGGTACCTAAAGAAACGTCTGGTCACTATCTTATTGGTAAAATATAATTTATTAAGTTATTATTTTATTTATATTTCATGTGATAATTATTTAAGTAGCTGGCTTGTATATAGTATTTACTGAAAAGGAATGCATAAGCAATACCTACAATACTTATTTGACTATAATTAATGCAGAACAGATTAAAACCTGAACATGCTGATTAAAATTCTTTTACAGTATTCATGATTTGATGCATCTAAAAAAGTACTTTAAAAATAAAATTCTGTATTTTTAATGTTAATCAACTGAGCATAAGCATTTTGAAATATCCATCTTTATGTTGGAAAATCACTTACATATCAAATAGAACATGTGTTTCCCCCAGAGCTGTCCTTGCCCTGGGCTTCTCAAATAATTACAGTACTTTTTACAACCACACATCCCCACACTCACAGTTCAACAGATAACACAGACTGGTAGGAAAAGTAGAGTTGTGATGAAAAACGATGCAGTTTTATTTGAAACTCCACAGTCATGTGAAGATCAAAGTTCCAAACTGTCTTAGTATATCTTTGATCTTTAAAAATAGGCACATTTAGGTTGTGTCCTCATGGGGCTGGAAGGTTGATTGTTCTGAATAAATTGGTAATATTTTTTATCAGTTTTAAAAATCTTACACCAGTCTCTACAACAAGAACAACGTTGGCTAAAACCATTGGTTTTTGTTTTTTAATATTTCATAGACATGGCCAGAAAATATCAATCTAGTCTCATATTTTGTAACTTTTTTATTGTTTTAACTTTTATTTACCATTATTATAAAGCTTCCATTCTGATAAACCAAGGTTTTATTTAACTGATGATTTTTACTTTCCTTAATAAAAGAAAATAAATATATAATTCCTTTAGAAAATTTTACCTTGTAATAAATGTAAATGATAAAAAAGAGTTCTGCTTACAAAAATACTTTTAGGTAAATACTTTTTGCACTTTTCTAGGTAAATGAAAAGGGAAACATCAGTCAAGATGGGTTTTTTCTTCCAAAAATTTCTTGAATAGAAAGATTGTTAGCTCTCTCCTCATCTCATCATAAAAAAGATCAAAGGATTTTTGGAGCTAAGAAAATGCAATTCACATTTAAGATTAACTACTGGTCAGAGGTAGCTTGAAATTCATCTCTAGCCTGAGAAGTGCTTTATTGTGGACAATGATCTGCTTTCATCATACTGGCAGAAAATCACAGTGAAGAGATTAAAGTATGACTATTAAAAAATAGTTCCGTTTTTAACAGCATATTATATATATATTTACATATGTATTTACAAGTACATAAAATTTGAGGAATGTGGTAATTTAATCCTCAAAGGAGAAAAACATACAAACCCACAACTTTTTACAAAGTTGCTTATATCTATTAGTAATTTCATATTCCTTTCTTAAGAAGGATCAATCATTCATCTGATATTATTTAAAATTAAACTTTTTATCATATTACATGCTTATTGTATATACTTTAGAAATCAATGATACATTAAAGAAGTAAAAATCTCCTAACTTCACCATAAAAAGATGAGTAACATTAACACTTTGAGGTATGTAGCTCTTAAGATCTTGTTTTCATCATTTACACAAATAATGTGTATTCTTTTTTTAAGAGAAAATGATCATATCAGTTTTAACTTATTATTTCTTATATAACTGTGCCATGACAATATATCATGAATATTGTTCTATATCATCAGATACTACCTTACAAAAAGATTTTAATTGCAGGATTAATATACTTGGTAAAGCAGCTTTAACTAACCATTTAACTTTATTTCAATTTATAAATACAACTTACTGTCTATGAATCAATCCCACAAGATAATACTGTAGGAAAATGATAAAAAAAAATGAAGCAATTGGATTTTAATATATAGTGTTGCTTAACTTTTTTCTAAACATATTATGATGGTTGATTTAACAAATATTTTAAAAAGCACAATCTTATAAGCACTTTGGAAATTTACTTTTCATTATAAATACATAATCCTCTTTTGATATTATGGGGTAAAGAGCTTAGAGATAAAAACAAAAGTTTTGTACATGAAAAATAGCATGATTATTTAAAACAATACAGAAGGAAAAGAAATAAATTCATCCTGCTTTTATTTACTGCATTCATAGGAACTGAATCTGATATACTCCCTAAAGCATGCAGTAATTCCTCCCTTATCCAGGAGAAACATTCTAATACCCCTAGTTGATGCCTGAAAAACTGATAGCTCCAAACCTTATGAAAGGCGTCTTCGGGTTACAAAACAGTTCCATTTCTATGACAGTGACATAACCTGAATTTTGGTGTAAGTCAAAACATACTTTAGCCTAAGTCACTTACCAGTGGGTCCCAGTTGGGTTGCATGTGGGAGTCTGTCTCACTATCTCCAATATTCTCACTTAAAAAACAAAAGAGAAAGCTTCTAGTAGCTTTCTTTTTCTATAACTAATTTTTCTATTTATATTACAACTTTTGCTGTAAAGTCTACAGTATAATGAATACTTTACATACTATTAGATTTTATTTATGATCTGTATGTGTATGAATTTTACCTCAATTTCTAATTTTAAAAGACTACAATTCAGAAATCAAATCTCTTTATTTTTCACATATAGATTGCTTGGCCAGAGGCCGCCACCATCACAGCCATGCACATGCATGTTCTCATTGGATTCAGGCAGACGGTAAAGAAACAGTAGAGCCAGAAAATGGTGGGCCATTCCTTTATTAAAGTCTCGCACCAGCTGATGAGCAAACACACAGGACTCCCAAAGCCACTGACGTATTCTCCAGTTCCACAACCAGGAGAATCCTCTCTGGTTTCTCCTAGAATCAAAGGCCTCCCCAGTCTCAGCAGAGCTTGCAAAGCCCCTCACCTCTGGTTCCCTATCTGCACACTTTCGCCTCTCTGCACAAAAGGACTTCTTCTTCAGCACTCTGCATTCTCTCTTCTCTCCCTGCAAAACATGGCTTTTTTCTGCCTCTTCTCCTTCTGCTCTTTTCAAAACTTTCTGGTGCAAAAACCTCTCCTCCAGCAAACAGTAGCAAAACAATGGCCCTTCCCAAGCAGGAAGGTAATTTGCAATTTCACAGACCACTTATACCTGATGCTGCCCAGCGCCCAATGCAAACTATAAGCGAGCAAACATAAAAATCATATTTTACAAACTTATTTGACCAACCTAGATACTAAAAGATAGATTAAAATAAAGTTTAAAAAACAGTTAAAATATGCTGAGAATTAATTTCTCTATAATTCTGAATTCTTGCAATATCAGAAATTCTCATAAGAAATTATATTACCACTTAAGTGGGTAAAAATCAAAGAATATTGTATATTTTCCACAAAGATGAGAACAAAAGGCCATGAGTTTTTAATGGCAAGCTTTTGATAATATCTCTTTATTCCTTCCAGAGACCACCAGAGGCTTCTGCAAGGGCAGACAGCCAAGGAGCTGTTTGTTCTCTCCCTTAGAAGAGATCACTGCAAGAGGCACACAGAAAAGAAGAGGCAAATTTGCAAGATATAAGGGAGTTAGTTCCTTCTCCTCCATGTCAGATCCAGGCCTTGGCTTACTGACCACAGTGATACTGACCTAGATCACTCATTACACAAGCTGGTGTAGGGGTCAGGAATGTGGGCTTTGGAGTCACACTGGGCAGGATGTACTTAGTGAACTTGGCAGCTTCAGAGATTTATCCACACCACTGAACCTCTGTGTTTCAACTTCTGCTTTGCATAATTGAAATAATAATAGTAACCAATTCTTAGTATTGCTAAAGTACTCAGTGAATGCCAATATTATTTTCCAATTCAAAGCTGAGAACATTTATCTTAGGCATCTGAATATGGAAACACCAAGTACTAGATGAAGATTATTTTTATTCACTATCTTGTTTTAGTTGCTTTTTAGTGATGCAAATGTTATAATTTTATTCTATTTTTTATTTGCAAAATTGAAACTTTGTTAAACTTTTAATTTATAAGATTTTAAATGATAATTGTATTCAACAGCTTTTTGCTAATTGCTTATCTTGCTCAATTTGAATGTATTACCAAATTTCAGCAAGGCTTATGTCTTTTCCCCCCCTCAATAAATTCTAATTTTACTGTTAGTATGGTCATGCAATATGATATAATTGAACTTGGTATCTTTTCCTGTTGTATTAGGACTGCTGTTTAGAGTTATAGCTACTATTTCTCACTGTGTATCAGAATCCCATAGAAAAATTGTAAAAATACCTCTGCCTTGATCTACTCCCAGATAAATTAAATCAGAATCTTTAAGGGTAGAGCCTGGAAATTGTTAGAGTTTTATCCACACAGGTAATCCAGATTTGAGAACCACTGATGAAGACATAATTGAAAAGACTGCCTCTCCTTCTAAACAGTGTCAAAAGAATTCAGCAACTGTCAATTATGTAATTTTTTTGAGTTTACTATAATAGACTGAGATATTGAAGACTTGGAGCAGTCTGGATGACTTTAAAAATAAACAATTCAAATAGTATACAGTATAGGACAAAAATAGGTTTACATTTGTTCAGATGGAAAATAATACAATAATTAATAAATCATACAAGAATATAGTGTGTTTAATTTACGCACAATTGTAAATCTACTTTTGTCCCATTTGTATTTCTTTTTTTCTCTCATTTTTATTTTGAATATATTGTGCTGACATGGATTTTAAGTGCCCCACTCAATATAACACCCTTTCCCTACTGCACCATCTCCCGTGCCTTATGCAAAGTCTCTTTCTACCCCTACTTCACCTTCTTTGCCCTCTTTCTCCCGACCTTGTCCCTCCTTTCCCTCTGGGAGTGGTTACCCATTGCCTGTATAGGGGTGTTAGTTATATATAGTTTGACTGACCCCGTCATCCTCTTTCATTCTGTCCTCTCTTCCTCCTTCCCTCTGACAGCTCCTTTTATTTTTTTATTTTGGAGAATTTTATTTTGCTGTTTTTCACATTAATTGCAGCCATGACACCATTTCTTAAGTTTGTTTTCTTCTCTATTAGCATTTGCCCTATTTTGACTGTCCTTCAACAGATTTGTGACTAAAACTTTTGATGATATGCTAACCACTCAATCTTTGGGGTTATTTCTAGGATGAGAAAGAGAAATGTCTATTTATACTACCATATTTAAACTAGAAGTCTAAGTATTGTTTAGTTTTGGTTCCATTTCATTATATCTGGCAAAATGTTTTTACTTTTATAAACTAAACCTGGCCTCTCCTGTGGCGGTGCAGTGCATAAAGCGTCAACCTGGAATGATGAGGTCTCTGGTTCAAAACCATGGGCTTGCCTGGTTAAGGCTCATATGGGAAGCAATTACTATGTTTCTCACTTCTCCCTATCTTCTCTAAAAATCAATAAATAAAAAATCTTAAATAAAATAAAATAAAATGAAATATTCAAAAGAAAAACTCTTTAGGGTATTCTCTAAGTATTAAAATTTTAAATGATTGATGCATGCTATATATTTACCCCACCCATATTGCAACTAAAGCAGAAAAAGTGAAGTAATCTTTCAGTGGAATGAAATACAAAAATGTGCTGCACTGCAGGCAATTATGTCTGTGCTGCATTTGGAGCAGACTCCAACTTTATATGTTGCAATTGCATTGTGACTGGTGTATGCCTGGTGCACAACTGCATATCATAAATAATGAAAAAAGGACAAATTGACTTTATAGATAACATAATTAGCCATTTAGGATCAATTAAAGCAGTTAAATTTACCTGATGTTCCCATTAATTTGGTACATGGTACCAAACAACTACATGCCACTGTACAAAAACATTCAGTTTACCATAAGTTACAATTCTAATGTAACTGCCATTGATCATTAAGTCATGTTTTCTTTGTTGGATGATTAACAACTGAAGTAACACTTTTATTATCCAATCGCCACCAGTTATGTACAATATAAAACGAGAAGCAATGTTTTTGTATTGCTGAATAAAGAAATATAAGAAATTATTTACTCTGTTTATGGTGACTTCAAAGTACACTTTTAAAATAGATCCATTTATGTATTTTTCTCTTTACCAAAAATTCTTTATTCCTATTATGCCTATTTCTTTTATTAAGTGAAAAGTAGCATGATATTCTATTTTCACAAACCCATGCTCAAGATTGGAAATTATCTTCTTAGAAAAATATTTCATGTCACTGAAAAGATAGAATGAAGCTACTCATCTCCAACTAAATGGGCCTGTACTGCATCAAGTGTACAGACTGCTAATATGCACTAAGTCAATTTAATAGACCTGCTACAGTATTTGAAATGGATGATTCTTTCCAGCCCCATGTCATTATAAAGTAGTTAGTACAAGGTCAGTTAGTACATTTTGCAAAGCTTAAAACTGAAACTCAGGAAGTACTAATATTATATGTGACCTTCCTCAGAAAATTTCCATCCCAGGTTGCTATTGTCTATATGAAGCCAGTTGAGGAAGACTATTCATCAGCTCCCCCTGAAAAAGGAGGAATTGTCAACAGCATGGCCAAGTGGTCAATGACACCTTTGAAGCAAGTTCTTTATAATCTCAACTGAGAATTCTGGGGCTCTCTGTTATTAGCAGGTGAAGAAGTCCAGAAAGGCCTGCTTCAGGCCAGCTGGCTTCATTGAAACACCCTGTGAAGGTAACATCAGCTAGAAAAGAACAATCTCTGACATAACCTCTTTTCCACAGCATTAAAAAGAGTAAGTGTTGGATTTAAAAAGAAAAAAAAGAAAAGAAATACAGCATGGCTGTTTAACGAGCATCTAACAATGTAGGAGGACTTTTGTGGGGTGACAGAATCACAGAGCCTGGCTTTATAGGTAATAAAACTCAGTGTGGTCTGCTCACCCAAGGATGATTCAAGGTCTCAATTCCTTGACTATGTGTGGGTCCTCAGTTTCAAATTCATATAGTGAAACAACCCTAGTCTAGATGCCCATAATTTTTTACCTAAATCACACAATACTTTTTTCACTGCAACAAATCCTTATTTGATTTATGTCTCTCTTCTAACTACTCTGTACCTTGTAATTGAAATAACTAATCAAAATTTCCAATCTGATCATGCCATTTCACTGGTTAAAGATTTATAATAGCCCTTAATTCACTCTTATAAATAAAGTCCATATAGGACCTTCTTGTCCAGATTTTCTTACTCTTTCTCTACTTAACCTATTTGATGTTGATATGAAGGACCTATTTCTATGTCACACTGTGTCTTCCCTCTGTGGGCCTTCAGATGTGTTTCTCTTCTTTGTCCTGCTTACTTGTTGTCCTCCTTCTAATCTTTTTTATCCTCAAAATTGTTACTTCTGTAACACTACTTTTCCATGATCTTCTATGTGGATCTATAGCTCCTTGTAGTCATTATTGCGAGGCATATCCCCACTCTGTTACAATGATCTGTTTGCATATTAATCTCCATCAATAATTTTTAGCTGTTGGAGGATTGCATTTCTAAATAGCATATTCCCATGACCTAAAACAGCATATAATACATAGCAAGTGCTCAACAGATATTTATTAAAGCAAAAAGAATGAATGAGCAACATGTGCTTGATAAATCAAAATGTGTAAATGTTTAATTGATCTTTAAGTTTTATTTTTTTTAAAATAATAACATTTTATAAAACTACAGTTCAGTTATGTTCTTTAAAGCATTTGTATATATTCTCAGACCAGATATATTTTGAACAAACATTTTTATTCTAATGAATTCTTAAACATAAAATATATATACCAAAAAGGAGCCATATTGAAAATAATGTTATATTCTGTATTATTTTATCCAACACATAATACTAATTTTTATTTTAACCAATTATTATTGAAAAATAACATAATTATTGGGTAAATAGTATACTTATATATAAAAATGACATTCTTTTATTTTTTGTTATTTTATCTGTTGTTAAATATTTAGATTTACTTATAATTTCTAATAATTATAAATAATGTCTGGATATATATTTCCTGCTTTATCAAACAGCAGGTTAAAGATTATTTAAACTTTTCTAGAAAATGACATCATCTTTAACCTCAATATTGTAATGCCCATTACACTCTTAGTCAACAAATTTTAGCTTTTTAGAACTCTTATTTTTTTTGGCCAAGAATGTGTTCAATTTGTCATTGTGATTTTTTTATAGTTTCTTTGATTCCACACACATTACATATTTTAATGTTTTCCTGTGTGCTGACCTATTATTTCTAATTTATTACTTCTAATCTGCTAAAGGTTTAGAAGTCAGGTCATCAAGCTTGATCAAACTACATATAAACATAAATGTGAAAGCTGATTTAAGTATAATACTTAAGCTTTTATTCATT
This sequence comes from Saccopteryx leptura, assembly GCF_036850995.1. Lineage (NCBI taxonomy): Eukaryota > Metazoa > Chordata > Mammalia > Chiroptera > Emballonuridae > Saccopteryx > Saccopteryx leptura. Next base: position 161,644,385 of record NC_089506.1, on the reverse strand, counting down.
ACTTTGTACATACATATACACATATGCATATTTTATACAAATATACATTCTCATAGGCATTTGCATCAAATTTCTACATTTTTGAGCAATGTAATTGAGTTAATTGGAAAGGTTTACAAAAGTCATTTAAAATTGTATTTATTATAATTCATGTTCTAGAACTATAGGTTTCTATGAATATAAGGTGACCAATCGTCCTCCTTTAGGGAGGACACTCTTTCTTTTGTAAGTTCTGTCCTCCCTCAAAAAGTGTCCTCCTACATGGCCCCCTTTTTGATATTGGAAGACTAATCTGTAAATGTCCGTATTTGATTGATGAAGAGTCGATCCATTGCATGTGATGTGATATATTTATATTTGATATGACAATTTGTCAAGAATCAGTACAGTGCAGTGAGATGTGATTATGAGACGCATGCGCTCCCCACGGGAGACCTGGAGAAAGTGTGTGATATACCGAGCACACAAATGGCTTTGTGTACTTCTTACTGAAACACGACATGACACATACAACATTGTAGACTCACGATTATTTCTTTCTCAGTGAATATTCAATCATAGACAGGTAAGCACAATTCATGTAAAATTCAATATAAAGGATATTTCTTGTTTAGATATTTCCAATATATTGTTACAAGATGACACATTGACAAAAAATATTCATTCAAAATAATATTATCTAAATGAGTACTTTTTTCTTACAATTATTATTAAAAATTAATAGGCATGTAAGCATAATTACAATATAAATATACAAGTGTCTTTATCATGTATTTATCATATTATAGTATATTATTGTTGCAAGGAACAAAATGTTTCTTTTATTTACAATATTGTTTTTTTAATTTATTTTTGTCCTTCTTTTATTGCAAAAATGTTGGTTACCTTAATGAATAGCTATCCAGTAATTTCAAGAAGATTCAATAATTTCCCAGTGGTAAAATCCTTGTTTTTGAAAAGGTATAGATCACTTGTCAACTACTGTTGTCTAGTCTTGGAAACGTATGTTTGACATTACTTTGAACAGAATCCGCAAGTTATTGAAAAATCAAATTGTATTAGATCAACTGAGTTGTGTTTACCATAAGTCATTTATAAAATCAGTATGTCAGAGGGAAGAGAGGATGGGGAGAGTAGAAAGGGTACAGGGGGATAAATGGTTAAAGAAGACTTGACAATGCAATATGCTGAGGATGTGTTATAGAACTGTACACCTGAGACCTATATAATTTTATTAATATCACCCAAATAAGTTCAATAAAAATAACAAAAAAAGAAATCATTATGTCAGTATAGAACCTGTACTCCCTAAGAAATTGTGTACAAAATTTGCAGTTTCTAAAATATAGTATACCCCCTAAGGTTTAGTAATTAAAGGAAGTCCTAGATAAGTTATTTTTGTGAAAACATTCTTATGCAGTCACAATTCACCTGTCCAACCAAACTGCTGGTGACACATAGCAAATAAATGAATGGGGAAATTGTACAACTTTTACAAATGCTTTAAAAAGGTGTTATCCTACTAAAACACTAGACTTTGTTTTCACAAAGATCTTGAATGAGAAACATTACCACATTTTAAGTTCTATCACAAAATGCTTGCATTTAATTTTAGTTCAAGAGATAGCACATGAATGTAAACTATCAAATGCTTTATGTGCCTTTGCTGCCCCCTTAAGACAAATAAACATAAATAAAAAGCTAGTTAGAATCTAAAGTATTCTGAAGTTGGTCAAAATCAGTTTCTATATCTTAAAGATGTGTGCACTGATTGAAGATCATTGAACAATTAAATTAGTATTTTGTTCACTTCTCCACAATCAATGAAAATACTAGTTTTGGTTATTGGTCTGAGAATACATGTATATTTTAAGTTCTAAAAAGTCTGAGATTGAGTCTAGTACATCATTATGATTTTTCTTGAAGTAGATCATTAAGGAAAATAGCACTTTTTCATTTTTATGCCTTATTATAAAAATGGAACTCAAGACTTTAATATGATTTATATAAATAAACATATGCTTAATGAATGTTTTATTTGTATTACTTAAGAAAAAGAAACATATTAGATGATGGATAAAATAAGAAATTATAAATTAAAAAATACAATTATGTTAACGGCTTGTAAATTTTGAAAGAGACCAGATCATAATGTGATGTTGTCTATTGGCTTTATTTCCAATACAATAAACATTAGGATAATTTTGGGTTCAATTTATCCTTTAAATCTGGTTTCTTTGTAGAGTACATTAATTTTTAATGAGAGCAATATTTTAGTTGTATTTAAAGCAAATCATAAATTTTAATCAATAAATAAATATTGAGAAAAACATTATAGTTAAGGCTGTTACTGTAAGTTATCCTTTCCTTTTTCAAAAACATGACACAGTTTTGAAGAGAGGCAATCTACAAATACTAATAAAAAATAATAACATTTTCCAAACTCTGTAATATATCATTATCAGACACCACATTAGTCTTATTTTTCCTTCAGCATTAAGAATTTAAACCATTATTAATATGGATGAGAATATTCAATGGCCACCAATATTCTTTTGTTGTTCTTTAACTTTTATTTTAGATTTTTGAAATTAACAAATTTGAAAATATTTATTGGAAGTACATATTACATTATGTCAAGGACTAAATAAGATATTTTTATAAACATAGGCTTCATCTTTTATTGCCAGTGCAGGACTTAAGCATAAAGACTATTGCAACTCATGTTTGATAAAACATCTCAGTCATTTCTGCTCTATTATCTAAATAATTAAACTACAAATAAAAAATATGTTATATTTATTGTTTAAGCAGATATGTCTATAAAATAATTTGCCTTACAATTTCATACTGAAAACTAATAGAGTGATTTAGAAAGAAAGGTGTGTGTGTGTGAGGAGTGAATATACTGAGTAGGGAAATAAAATGGTATGAAAGACCATGGAGTGTAACATGTCAGCCTGAAGTAAGCCCCTTTCATTCATCAGAGGCATTGAAAGTGAGACATGTTAGAAAACCAGGACAAGACTTATTCATCCTGATAATAATAGGGGTTGATGGTGGAAGTAAAGTCCTTTGAATTATATTTGTCCTAGGTGTTGTCTCTCCTTTATCAGGTACAGAAGACTAAAAGCACTGTCAGAGCCAGGCATGCCCAGTAACCACAGGTAGGCTTTGGTTGCAAGCAAAAAGCTATGCCAATTCCCCTTTGCATCTGCATCAACTACCAGAGAGCAATCAGATATATCAGTGGGAAGCCTCACCTTCCTGTAAATGAATGGACCAGTTCAAGCAGTATAATTTCTAAAATGTCTTGCCAGATGTTCAGGGAAGCCGGTAGGCTTTTCAGTCCTGCTACTAAGTGGATACTTCTCAAAAAAAAAAAAAAAACCCCAAACTGTTAGTTCCCTTAATGGCTATTTTGCCTTCTACAAACAAACTTTAATGATTAAATTGTAAAAATGTATGTGTTATCGTATTTAAAAATTATGTTTTTCTGACCTACAGTTATTCTTATGACTATTACAAGGTTTATTCAGGATTTTAAAATATAAATAGCATTTTAAAATTTATTTTCTCATTTATCGTTATAATCTTATGTGGCATAGAACAAAGTTCCTATCATTTTTCCTATATTAAGATGATGAACTAGCACTAGCACAGAAGCTTCTTAGATGAAAGTGTAAAATGCAAGGTAAAAGTCCAACGTGGTCGCCTCCAGATTAGAAACTGCCTCCCTTGGTGTCAATCATTATATTGGTCAGATTATGATAAATTATTATATTCTGACAAATGACTCCCCAAATTTTAGTAGAATTCAATACTACATCATTGTGTTTTCTCCCTTATGTTGCATATTTATTACCAGTCAGGTAAACATTTTTTTACTCTGGGATGAAGACTTATGAATTAATCTTATCGATATTATTGTTCAAAGAAATGAAAATGATGGAAGAAATTCATGACTTTTAAACACCATGCTCAGAAGTGACAAATACCCCTTTTGCTAATCTTGCACTGGCCTAACTAAGCAACACCACATGGATAAACTGACATCACTGGAGAGGTTGAGCACTGTCCTCACCGAGAGGTAGGTGCCCTACATATCACATAGTCACATAGCCAGACATGACATCAACAAGTAGGAAATGCAATTCTGCCACAGGGAGAACATAAATATTAGAGAAGAATTAATGTGATATTCCACAATTGTGAAGGCATCAAAATAGCTATGAAGTAATTCATGATTAGGATGTGACAGATTCCTACCTAGATTTGAAGGTAGGCTCACATGCAGATGGAATTAAGTTAAATTTGGGTTCCCCTTATGTATTTATGGAGTAAGTGTGACGTGGTTAGTTTCAAAACTCTATTTCAGAAGGCCCTGTATTTTACAGATATATGGTTAATGCTTAATGTCTATTTTTTATTATTGTCTTTAATAAAAAATCCTTCAGATATTTTATAAGTCTCCTACTAAACAAAGCACTTTTTTGTGTACTATTGGGACATATGGTTAAAGGGTGAGTTGTCTGTCCCAGGCAGTCTGCTTATAAATGCAAAGGAAAGCAAAGGAAAGACCTCAAGAGAAGATAACGTTCAGAGTGACAAAGGCAGTGCCACTCATTCCTGCTACTTTATTTATAGAAATACTCTTTCCAGTGTTTAACCCTCAGGGGTTAAAACTGACCCTATAACTATAGAGAGATATCATGTTAACCATAGCATATCATGAAGTATTTACATTGTTGGAATTAAGTTCATAAAAGTTAATAAAATTGCATGTGTGTTTTGGCTTTACAAAAATTATTAGAATTCTTATAGCATCCTTAACATCTTTTTTGGTTGTAAAACAGTGACTGATAAAGCACAAAATATATAATTTAATTGGCAAAGGTTAAACTGAATTCATATAGAAAAGCCCATTTTTGTATCTCTCCTTTTTGCCTATCAGAAGTGTACTCAGGTTTCCATCACTTCCAGGTTCAGGGAGTCTAGAGAATCCGACGATCATGTTTATCAGGGCCAAATATTCTAAAGTGTTTGTTAGTACTCAGAGGGCTCCCCAGCACAGGTAGGCTCCACTCTTCGTATCCATCAGTTTGTAATCCCCTTCTGATATAGTACTGAACAGAATGAAGCTCACGAAAATGAAAGCCGGAAGGGTCTGCATATGACTCACACTGGGGAATATAATTGATCCTAGCTTTTCACACTGGTCCAATTATATGTATTTAGTGTCCTTGCTGCTTGGAAAACTTGGAACTCTGAATTGAGGCTATTTTTTGCCGGAAAGATGGTATATGATAGAGAAGCTGTATCAGGCATTTGGAAGGACAACCATGTGACCTTTAAAACAGATATAGATATTTTATATAGAAAATTAAGTTATACATTGATAAAATAGGTGATTTAATGATAGAATATGCTAATTTAGTCTAACGCAATAAAAAACCATTTATATCCTTAAACAATAAGAATATTAAAATGTTGTGATTTCATATTTCTAGGTTTGTTCTCTTGCTAATCTAAGTGTGAGCTTGTGATTTTATTAGCAAATAAATGTCAAGAAATGACAAGTGTAAAATAATTTAAAATTTCTTATTGATGTTTGTGTCAGTGTTTCTTAGCGTAAAATGCTAATCGGTGTTGCACAGAAAAAGTATTGTCAAATTCTTTCAGAATAACTGTGCTAAATGAATATTGTTGGAGTACATCTCATAGCCTTTAATTTATCAATGTACCGTACATTATACTTTCCAAAACAAAGATATCCCATGCAATATTTTCCTAATTCCTCAAACCTTTTTCTCCAAGGTCTTGTTTCTCCTACAGAACAGTCTTTGGCAGGCACTATTCTGACATAAGATTGTGGCAATCACATTTCACGTCTGCCCCTTGGGTTGGGCCTCTAAAGCTAAATTTGGCTGCAGCTCTACAGAGCGCAGCAATAGGGAGTCTGAGAACCCCTCTGCTCAGACAGGCCATGAAGTTTTTGACTGGTTTAAGAACACCAAGTTTTGGAGTTCAACCAAGAAGGATTGAATTGGATATTAGACTCTGCTTTGTTCTAAGATAGCTAAAGAATGAGCTTCAAACCTTGTTTTCCTAATAAGCCTGCTTATTTTTCTAAAAGCAAGCTTAACACTACACATCCAACCTCAAATTGGCCTAACACTTCAGTGCTTCAGAACGGAAGTGACCTGGCAATACCTTTACTGGACATTTATTTCTGCCCTCCTTATATTTCTGCTGTACCCACTTATGGTCTATTCTACTTACTCATTTGGATTTATCATATATAAACTTGTATTAGAAGTATTTCATTGTAATTAAAAGGGTATGTTCTCACCTGACCAGGCAGTGGCGCAGTGGAAAGAGCGTCCGACTGGGAATGCCGAGGACCCAGGTTCGAGACCCTGAGGTTGCCAGCTTGAGCGCAGGCTCACCTGGTTTGAGCAAAGCTCACCAGCTTGGTCCCAAGGTCACTGGCTTGAGCAAGGGGTTACTCGGTCTGCTGAAGGCCCATGGTCAAGGCACATATGAGAAAGCAGTCAATGAACAACTAAGGTGTCACAACGAAATACTGATGATTGATGCTTCTCATCTCTCTCCATTCCTGTCTGTCTGTCCCTATCTATCCCTCTCTCTGACTCTGTAAAGAAAAAAGGGTATGTTCTCTGGGTTCATATAGTCTGACTTAGAATCTTAGTTCCATCACTTAACACCTGAATGGTGGTGTATAAATCCTGTATTTATGAAATACCTTAATATAAAAAGATATATGTTTGAACACTAGAAATAATGGAAGAGAATAAAATAAAAGCTTCTTATGGAAATTTGGCTAAGCGAATACTTTTATTATTTAGGTTTTATAAAGGGCAAGATATTTTCAGTGGCAAGTGAAATAAAACCTAACTTGAACTACCTTTTCTCCCCCAAAGAAGAACTTATTGGCTAACAAATTATAAACTATAACTCATGAGTAATTCTGGCTTCACGTATGGCTTGATCAGGTCTCAAACAAAGTTTCCCATATCCATCTTTCAGTTCCATTTTTTCCATATAATCAGCCATCCTGTGCTTTTTATATTCTACTCCAATCTTATTTCTTTTTTAAGTGAAAGGAGAGGAGATAGTGAGACAAACTCCCACATGTGCCCCAATTGGGATCTATCGGGCAACCCCTGTCTGGGGCCAATGCTTGAATCAACCAAACTATTTTTAGCACCTGAGGCTGATGTGCTGGGACCAACCTAGCTATCCTCAGCACCCAGGCCTACGCTCAAACCAATTGAGGCACTGGCTGCAGGAAGAGAAGAGGGAAAGAAGAAGGTGAGGGAGGAAGAGTAATGCAGATGTCACTTCTCTTGTGTGCTCTGACCTAGAATCAAACTTGGTATGTCCATATGCTGGGCTGACATTTTATCCACTGAGCCAACCAGCCAAGGCCTGCTACTCCAATCTGATTCCACTTCGACTATCCTTAGCTTCAGATTCTCATACTTGCAACATTAAAACTGTAAGATAATACATTCTTCTAGGATATATTCCACTCATATCCCAGGATTTACTCTGTGTTATTGGAACAAATGAGTTCACATTCTTATTCAGGAAAAATTACTGATTGCTCTAAGCCTGGGTCTATGGCCATCTCTGGAGTGAGAATTGTACTTATATTCATATACAGAAAGAGGCAGGAAACTATTGCTGCCTAAAGAGAAGGAAGAATGTAGGTAAGACAGTGAAAACAATTGTGCCATTTTTGCCTGCCTCATGTTAGACTTTCTTGCAAGTACACCTAGGAAGATGATATGGAGATTTGACCGATAGATTGTAGCTACTATAGATTTTCCAACAACTCAATTTTTGTAAAAATATGAAAATTCTAATAATTTAGGTTGTACTCAAAATATTTAATTGTTATTTTTTGCATGATTAGATATTTTCCTGTATAACTTTTGCTCTTTAATATTTTAATTACTTTGCATTTCTAAAGTCAATAATAACTGGCAACTAAAAAGAAGAAGCATAGAATCATGTGGTATTAAGTATACTATATTTTAATATTAAATTGTTATACAAATAAGCCTCAAAATAATAATTAACATTAAATCACTCTTTTAATAGTATATGGACAATATGATTCTTGAGAGTTTGGTTTCTCTATCATGACATGTAGTAATACTAAGTTTTGTTTTGTTATTTCAAATACATGTGAAATAGAGACAAATAAAACATAATTGGAAATTCAGTAGTTGCTGCTTGTCTATGTATGTGAAGATTAGCTTGACCACAGCAACACATATAAAAATATGTAATGATCATAGGAGAAAATGGTCTCATGTAATAATTTCTAAGAGTCATACATATTTTATTGTTATAGTTAATATCATGTTATATGCATAAAAATTACCAATAACTATTTAAAATTATAGAATAGTTAAGTAAGCTGTTATATATTAAAATTAAAAATGAATTGTTGAAAATGTTTGGTTAGAGATATTTCTAACACAGGGATCCAGGAAACATAAAAGAAATGAAATATATAAAGTTTTCTCATTAATTCATTCACTTGTGCCTTTGCCCATTAAAGACTAATGAGCCCCATTTGTACCAGGCACTGAATATATACAAGATACTCACCAACAATGAGACATGCATGGTGTCTACTGTCAAGTTCACTTTCTGGTAGACTGATACTCTTTGATGAGTGTCTGTTATTAGCTAAATATTATATATAATCCCCGAGACACAGTGGGTACCTTCAAACAACTAACAATAAACATAATGCTATTTTATTGTGAATAAATGACAGGAAAAAGTGAGTGCAGGGTTAATGTGAAGCTAATAAGCAAAGCACTTGAAGACTGGAACAATGGAATCATTCCCTGACAAAAATTATATGAAATGAATGAGATAAGAAAAGAGATAAATTGTTCTAGATACTAGGGGTAACACCAAGGAGAAGGAGTCAAATATTAATTCATATTATTAGGCAATCTTCAAATGTTTAATATAATTGAGTCATAAACTGCTAAAGGAAGGATTGAGAGAAGCATGACTGATTGATATAGACAGAAATCAAACCATGAAAACCTTCCCAACCACTCAAAGGGTTTTATTTTAAAGCTATAGTAAGCTGCTGAGATTTTTAAGGTCAACAGCATTTATATATGTGAAAGACCATGCTGACAATGACACAGTGTCTGAACTGAAAGTGAGAGAGTAAAAACAGGGATATGGTCATTTAATAAAAAGGTGTAAAAATTCAACTGACAAATAATTGGAGTGGGAACTATGACAGTAACTGAGGAATGGAAAGACAGGAAAAAATCAAGAAATATTCATGGGAGAGTTGAATTGTAGGGTGAGGAGATAGGGAATGCTTGTTTCTAATTTTCTTAAATGATAAAGATAATTTTTCTCCCTTGTATAACAATTAAAGAACAATCAAGTGCCTTATACATAGACACTAGGTAGAAATTAAAGTAAATGTATTATTTACAACGAGAGAACAAGGTTTTCTATTGAGCTATTAGACTAGAAAGTCTTTCTGCCTTCTGATTTAATGTTATTTCCTTAAAAGTATTCATGGAATTTTTTTTTTTTACTTTTTAAGTGTGATGATCAAAGGAATAACTTTAATAAGTTAAAGTCCACAAAAAAGTATTAAACAATTTAATGTATTTAATCAAATCTAAGTAACCTTGTCCAAGGTGTCTTTCTTTTCATTGATCTATTTAATTTTTAGTTCTTTGCCTTGAAGTCGTATTTTCAGACATGCACATGGGTACTTTGCCTTTTCCTCTGTGGCAATGACAATATTAGGACATGAAAGAAGACATCAGACATGAAAGAAGACAGGTAGTAGTTTAAAGCCAATTTATTTTTCAAGTCCCTGTTTGGTAGTCATTCGCCCTGCCTGTTCCCTTAGTACAGAAAAATGTCCAGGTGTGAGAGAAGAGTACCTGTGAAAAATCAAGTGAGTGTGAACAAGAATGTGCAGTTTATGGCATGAATTTGAACTCAAACCTAGAGCCAGGATCATATTAGCAAAATAAGTAAGAAGTAAGAACTACAGATTTTTTCATATTTTATTTCCAAGACAAAGAATTATTATTTTAGATTATTTGAGTATGTAAATACTCTTTCATGGCAGCTATAAAAGATTATAAATTCAATAATGGGTCTAAAAAAATGTTATTGATCCAGGACACACTGAAGTACAACCTAACTATCATTCCATTAACTGCTGAATGAATGTTCCTATTTCAACATTAAATAACTGGAATGTATGATTGAGAAGCACCTGGTTAGTGGCTCATTATGTAGTTGAAAAGTAAAGCTCCAATCATGGTTCAATCATGGTGGCAAGTATGAGAATATAGGGTCCATGGTGCCACAGCTTCTCCTGGTCATAACAACACATTTATTTAGAGGGTTGCATTACAAGGAAGATATAGGATGAGGAAAAATCAAACTTAGATGAGTAGTTACTCATTGGCAATATCTCTTGTTTGCATTGAGGATGTTTATAGCAGACATGCTAAATTTGATCAGGGACCTGTCATTTTGTCAGTTGGAAGAAATTTGAACAAGCTGAAAAATTCTGGAAGTAGTCCCAAAGACTTAAGATTCTGTATTCAGTGTTACCTTTGCTCAAAGAAAACAATGTTTAAAATGATTCTTTACTCCACAAACTTTCTATTAAAAATATTTTTAGATACTAAATTCTATAGTGACTCACAAGGATTTCCCTATCTGCTATTTATAAAACTATGTAAATCCTTTACACCATACTTAGAGTAGCAAGTTCAATATCATTACAACAGTGTGAGTTCTAGATAATATTAATTTTCAGCTGTGAATATGGTTAGACTACCTATAGCTTCACATCTGTAAAATGTTGGCTCTTGTCTTCTGTAATTAATTGGTTCCCATAAGTAGGTATTATCAAAGTTCATGATATCAAGATGTGTCTTCAAATTACATTACCACTTTTAATAGTCTTAGGAAAAGAGTTTAATATATCTAGTTTGTAGCTTGCCAAATTATTATAGTGTAATGAATACAAGTACTTTTTTTTTAAATTCAAAAATGCTTTTCATGTCATTGGCTTTTTCTATTACAAATTTAACTGTTTCAATTTCATTTTAATCAGACCAATAGAAACATGACAAGAAACTGGGAAATATTTTTAATGACAATATAATGAAGATTTTAAAATAAATATAACTTGTACAAAATAAAACAATTGTTCACACTTTTCTTACCCTCACAGAGTCAGGCTCTACATAATAATCTGGTCATTTATAGACAAAATGAAATGAAAAGCCAGTTTCTCTGTTTAATACATTTAATGAGATTGCATGTTTACTATTTCATTATTTTTAAAATATCAATTGTTTATTCTCTAACCAGTAAACAATGGTATTTCTTGTGATTGTAGCTATTACACTTTTTTATTTTTTTATTTTATTTATTTATTGTGTTTACATAGATTCTAGTGTCTCCCGAATGCATTCCCCCTCCCCCGTATTCCCCTCAACATCTTTCTTACCCCTTTCCCAACAGCTCCCTCCCCCCTTCCCTTCAGGTTTAATTCCGTTCCTCAGTTCACATTGTTCCTTGGATTTCTCAAATGCATGAGGTCATATGATATTTTTCTTTCTCTGCCTGGCTTATTTCACTGAACATAATAGTTTCCAGGTCCATCCATGTTGTCGCAAAAGGTAAGATTTCCTTCTTTTTCATGGCTCCATAGTATTCCATTGTATATATGTACCACTGCTTTTTAATCCATTCGTCAACTGACGGACACTTGGGCTGTTTTCAATTCTTGTCTATTGTAAACAATGCAGCAATAAACATGGGGGTACATTTCTTCTTTTGAATCAGTGATTTGGTATTCATAGGATATATTCTTAAAAGTGGGATGGCTGGGTCAAAAGACAGTTCCATTTTTAATTTTTTGAGGAATCTCCATACTGCTTTCCACAGTGGCTGCACCAGTCTGCATTCCCACCAGCAGTGCAGGAGGGTTCCCCTTTCTCCACATCCTCGCCAGCATCTATCGTGTGTTGTTTTGCTAATGCCTTTTTAAAAATTTCTGAAAGACTAATTCATTCCCTCAAAAACTGTGCCTAATATATTCCAGGCACTTTTCTACATGCTGGAAATATAGCAGTGAATAAAAAGAAAAATCATTTCCCTCTTGGCTCTAACCCATAATATCACAAAAATAGCCAAATTATGGTACCTATCAGGGGGAAGAGCACCAAACAGGAGAAACATATAGACTTTCATTTTCAATTCTATAGTGATAGAGTTTGATTTCTATATTTTTGTAGATGCTACTAAGTCCATTACTAGTGTTGTTAGCCATGGTGATTTGTTGGACATTATATGACACACATTGGAAGTATAAGCAAGCAATGTCAAGATATAATTAGTTCTTCATGAGTTCATCAATAAACCAATGGAAGTGCCCAAAAAGAGAATTTTAACCACAGGGTATATATAGCTGAAGTGACTAAGTGCTTTGAAAACACAACAGTGTCTATTAATTGTAATGATAACATACTCTGTGGCTAAAATAGACATTTTAAGAAATTAAGTACTACCAGGTAACTGTTGCATTTTAGAAATACATGTAAAACATCTTTTAGGAGCTTCCCAAACTACCAAGAATTAATTTCAGTGTTGTCAACACTACTGAGAATCAGAGTAATTCTTGGGTCACCTCTGACATTAGCTAAGGCTGCCATGAATTTCTGTGATTGCAATAAAACTATTGCATTTCTCATATTTTTGCCTCAGGGCCTCAGAATTTCTAGAAGTTTACTCCACCTTCCCTAAAACTTTAAAAGTACTGACACTCCCAATGTACCCTCTAATCTACAAAGGGCGAGAGCCTGTGGATAATAGTCCAGCTTCTCACCTTTCAGTGGAACCATTCCGAAGTGCATTCTCCATGGCTCCTGAGTGGTGCCACATCATAATAGATACTTAGTTTTCATGAGGAGTAACTGATCAATAATTATCCTATTCCTAATCTATTCCCTATCTATTTCTCCTTCTTCTTTCATGTCAACTTTCTGAGATTATCTTTCAATAAATGCTATTGGCTCTGGGATTTTAAATGAAGGTTAGAATTTCTCATCGAAGGGAAAGAGTCAATAAAATTTTAGCTGCACATATATGTCCTAAGTCCTTCATTGTTCTAGTTTCAAACAATAATATTTTAGTAATACAGACAGGTAAGAAAACAGTACTTCTGCTCTTAATAACAAAATAAAGAAATGTGTATTATGGATAAATTAGCAATTATGAAGCAAAGTTGGTTATAATATACACTTAATGAAATGGTACATTACAGTTCTCTGTAAACTAGTTACCTAAGAAGAACTTGATCTCTTGATCATGAAACCATTGTGGAAAAAGTTCAATTAACAAAGGTGATAAATATTGCATGAAATTGGAACTAATGGTAAATTATTTGGAATTCATTAAGCATATTTTTATCGAGTTTAATCTGTGTATTAAGAACAAAAAAGAAAAATAAATACAAAAGTAACACAATTTCTCTATTTTGTACAGTAGAAACACATGTTATATATGTGAAGATATCAAAAAGACAAATTAGCATTAACATATCATGTAAAGGATATAACTAGACACTTAGAATGTGAAAAATGGGAAAGTTCAGTTCTAATGTTCAAAGAAGCAATGGTAAAGAAGAAATTATTCATGATGGATATTTTTTATTGGAGAAAATATCAAATGCCAAGCAGTATTCAAAGTAGTGTGAATCCTCAGAAAATGGTGAATCAATCAAATTAACTGGAATATTATACTTGTTTGGAAATTATTAGAAAAGTGGTTTGGGAGACACTGTGAAATCCTTTAAAAATTATGGATGTGTTACTTTATGCCACAATCAATAAAAAACCACTAAATAGTTTTTGATTAGATTAATTTTATCCTTAGATTTGATCTCTTTGTAGCTAGCTCTAGGGTAACAGAAATAATATTTTGAAATTGTTGGGGAATCACTAGAAAAAGAGTACTAGGTATAGGCAGGAAATAAGAAAAGCTGAGCATTGGACTGAAAATTGAACATAAATAGTAGAAAGTGCTATGTGAATATAGAAAAACAAATTCAATGTAGAGCCGTAGCAATCTTGCACATCTCCACATAAACCAGACACATGCAAGGTTTAACCACAATCTAATCCAACTCTTGATGTCATGTGCTGTGATCATCCCTGGAACATGGTGAGTGCAATGTACAAGTCACCTCCCTAACTTTTAGAGGTTCTCTATCTTGTGGAAGACTGCCACAAGGTATTTCCCTTCTAATTCTGTTCCCTTTTTAAAATTAATTTTAATGGGGTGACATCAATAAATCAGGGTACATATGTTCAAAGAAAACATCTCCAGGTTATATTGTCATTCAGTTATGTTGCATACCAATCACCCAAAGTCAGATTGTCCTCCGTAACCTTCTATCTGGTCATCTTTGTGCCCCTCCCCCTCTCCTTTCCTCTCTCCCTCCATCTCCCCTCCCTGCCCCCCCCTTTGTAACCCACCACACTCTTGTCCATGTCTCTTAGTCTTGTTTTTATATCCCACTTATGTATGGAATCATGCAGTTCTTAGTTTTTTCTGATTTACTTATTTCACTCAGTATAATGTTACCAAGATCCAATCATCCTGTTGTAAATGATCTGATGTCATCATTTCTTATGGCTGAATACTATTCCATAGTGTATATGTTCCACATCTTCTTTATCCAGTCATCTAACTGAGAGCTTTTTGGTTGTTTCCGTGTCTTGGCCACTGTGAACAATGCTGCAATGAACATGGTGCTACATGTGTCTTTACGTATCAATGTCTCTGAGTTTTGGGGGTATATACCCAGTAGAGGGATTGCTGGGTCATATGGTGGCTCTCTTTCCAGTTTTTTGAAAAACAACCATGCTTTCTTCTATAATGGTTATATTGCTTTACATTCCTTACAACAGTGAATGAGGGTTCCTTTTTCTCCACAGCCTCCCCAACACTTGCTATTTATTACCTGTCTTGTTGATAATAGCTAGTCTAACAGGTGTGAGGTGGTATCTCATTGTAGTTTTCATTTGCATTTCTCTAATAACTAATGAAGGTGAGCATCTTTTCATATATCTGTTGGCCATTTGTATTTCTTCCTGGGAGAAGTGTCTGTTCATGTCCTCTTCCCATTTTTTATTGGATTGTTTGTTTGTTTGTTGTTGAGTTTTATGAGTTCTTTGTATAATTTGGATATTAGGCCCTTATCTAAGCTGTTGTTTGAAAATCTCATTACCAATTTAGTTGGCTGTCTGTTTATTTTGTTGTCAGTTTCTCTTGCTGAGCAAAAACTTCTTAGTCTGATGTAGTCCCATTCATTTATCTTTGCCTTCACTTCTCTTGCCTTTGGAGTCAAATTCAGAAAATGCTCTTTAAAACCCAGGTCCATGAGTTTAGTACCTATGTCTTCTTCTATGTACTTTATTGTTTCAGGTCTTATATTTAGGTCTTTGATTCATTTTGAATTAATTTTAGTACAAGGGGACAAACTGTAGTCGACTTTCATTCTTTTGCATGTGGCTTTCCAGTTTTCCCAGCACCATTTGTTAAAGAGGCTTTCTTTTCTCCATTGTGTATTGTTGGCCCCTTAATCAAAAATTATTTGAATATATATATATATATATATATATATATATATATATATATGTGGTTTTATTTATGGACTTTCAATTCTGTTCCATTGGTCTGAGTATCTATTTTTCTGCCAATACCATTCTGTTTTGATTGTTGTGACTCTGTAATATAATTTGAAATCAGGTACTGTAATGCCTCAAGCTTCATTCTTTTTCCTTAGGATTGCTTTGGCTATTTGGGTTTTTTTATAGTTCCATATAAATCTGATGATTTTTTGTTTCATTTCTTTAAAAAATATCATTGGGATTTTGATGGAAATTTCATTACATTTGTACATTGCTTTGGGTAATATGACCATTTTGATTATATTTATTCTTCCTATCCAAGAACACGGAATATTTTTCCATTTCATTGTATATATTTTATTTCCCTTAACAATGCTTTGTAGTTTTTGTTATATAGATCCTTTACATTCTTTGTTATGTTTATTCCTAGGTATTTTATTTTTTTTGTTGCAATAGTGAAGGGGATTATATTTTTTAGTTCATTTTCTAATGTTTCATTGTAGGCATATAGAAAGGCTATGGACTTTTGTATATTAATTTTATATCCTGAGACCTTACTGTATTGGTTTATTGTTTCTAGTAATCTTTTTGTGGAGTCTTTGGAGTTTTCGATGTATAGGATCATATCATTTGCAAAAAGTAAAACCTTTACATCTTCTTTTCCAATATGGATGCCTGTTTTTCTTTATCTTGTCTGATTGCTCAGGCTAGAACTTCTAACACCATGTTAAATAAGAGTGGAGAGAGTGAACAACCCTGTCTTGTTCCTGATTTAAGGGGGAAAGTCCTCAGTTTTATGCCATTTAATATGATGTTAGCTGATGGTTTATCATATATGGCCTTTATCATGTTGAGATATTTTCCTCTGTACCCATTTTCTTGAGTGTCTTAAACATAAAGTTTTGTTGTATTTTATTAAATGCCTTTTCTGTATCTATTGATAAGATCATGTAGTTTTTGTTCTTTGATTTGTTGATATGGTGTATTACGTTAACCGTTTTACAAATGTTGAACCATTCTTGAGATTCCAGAATGAATCCCACTTGATCATGATGTATTATTTTTTAATATGTTGTTGTTTTCGATTTGCTAGTATTTTGTTTAGTAATTTTACATTTGTATTCATTAGAGATATTGGTCCATAGTTTCCTTTTCTTGTGCTTCCTTGTCAGGTTTTGATATGTGGGTTATATTGGCCTCAAAATATATGTTTGGAAGTATTGCTTTTTCTTCAATTTTTTGGAAGACTTTGAGTAGAATAGGAACCAAGTCTTCCTTGAATGTTTGATAGAATTCACTATTATCATAGTCTGGGCCTGGACTCTTATTTTGGGGGAGGTTTTTTAATAGTTATTTTCTATTTCCTCCCTGCTAATTGGTCTGTTTAGGCTTTCTGCTTCTTCATGACTCAGTCTAGGAAGGTTATATTGTGCTAGAAATTTATCCATTCCTTCTAGATAGTTGAGTTTGGTGGCATATAGTTTTTCATAGTATTCTACAATAATTCTTTGTATACCTATGCTGTCTGTGGTGATTTCTTCTCTTTCATTTTGGATTTGTTTATATGAGTCTTTTCTCTTTTTTTCTTGGTGAGTCTTGACAAGGGTTTGTCAATTTTGTAGATATTCTCAAAGAACCAGCTCTTTGTTTAACTAATTTTTTCTATAGTTTTTCTGTTCTCTATTTCATTTATTTCTGCTCTGATTTTTATTATTTTCTTTCCTTGGCTGGTTTTTGGTTGATATTGTTTTTTTTTTCTAGTTCCTTAAGGTGTGAAGGTAAGTGGTTTACTTGGGTCCTCTCTTGTTTGTTCATATAGGCCTTAAGTCAGGGGTCCCCAAACTATGGCCCACAGGCCACGTGCGGCCCCCTGAGGCCATTTATCTGGCCCCCGCCACACTTCCGGAAACAGCACCTCTTTCATTGGTGGTCAGTGAGAGGAGCATAATTCCCATTGAAATACTGGTCAGTTTGTTGATTTAAATTTACTTGTTCTTTATTTTAAATATTGTATTCATTCCCATTTTGTTTTTTTACTTTAAAATAAGATATGTGCAGTGTGCATAGTGATTTGTTCATAGTTCTTTTTTTATTCTGGCCCTCCAATGGTCTGAGGGACAGTGAACTGGCCCCCTGTGTAAAAAGTTTGGGGACCCCTGCTTTAAGTGATATGAACTTTCCTCTTATTGCTGCTTTTGCTGCATCCCAGAGATTCTGATATGTTGTATTGTCATTTTCATTTGTCTGTATACATCTTTTGATTTCTGTGCTTATTTCTTCTTTGACCCATTTATTTTTTAAAAGTATGTTGTTTAGTTTTTACATTTTTGTGGATTTTTTTCCTTCTTTTTTGCAGTTGAATTCTAGTTTCAAGGCTTTATGATCAGAAAATATGCTTGGTAAAATTTGGATTTTTCTGAATTTGCTGATGTTATTTTTGTGCCCCAACACATGGTCAATTCTTGGGAATGTTCCATTTACACTAGAAAAAAATGTATACTCTGTCGCTTTGGGATGAAATAGGTAGCTGTCTTATATATTTTGGTGCTCCTTGGTTTGGTGCATATATATTAAGAATTGTTCTGTCTGCCCTGCTCGGTTGGCTCAGTGGTAAAGAGTTGGCCTGGCGTGCAGGAGTCCCGGGTTTGATTTCCGGCCAGGGCACACAGGAGAAGTGCCCATCTGCTTCTCCACCCCTCCCCCTCTCCTTTCTCTCTGTCTTTCTCTTTCCTCCCACAGACAAGGCTCCATTGGAGCAAAGTTTGCCTGGGCACTGAGGATGGCTCTGTGGCCTCTGCTTCAGGCACTAAAATGGCTCTGGTTGCAATAGAGCGATGCCTCAGATGGGCAGAGTGTCACCCCATGGTGGGCATGCCACATGGATCTTTGTGGGTCACATGTGGGAGTCTGTCTGACTGCCTCCCTGTTTCCAACTTCAGAAAAATACAGGAAAAAAAATTGTTATATCTTCTTCATTCAATGTCCCCTTAATCATTATGAAATGACCATTTTTGTCTCTGAATACTTTTGCGGTCTTGTAGTCAGCAGTATTAGATATGAGTATTGCTAAACTTGATTTTTTTGGGGATGTTATTTGCTTGGAGTATTGTTATTCAGCCTTTCATTTTAATTTTGTTTTTATCCTTGTTGTTTAGATGTGTTTCTTATAGGCAGCACACAGTTGGATTTTCTTTTTTAATCCATTCTGCTACTCTGCGTATTTTTATAGGTGAGTTTAATCCATTTACATTTAGTGTAATTATTGACACTTGTGGGTTCCCTATTGCCATTTTATAAAAAGCTTTCTGTTAGTTTTGTATCTTGTTTGATTCTTCTCTTTTGTTGTTCTATCATTTGTTTTTGTTTGTTTGTATTCCATACTTCTTTCTCTGTTGCTACTTTATTTTAATCATGTGCTTCTGTGGTGCTTTTTTCAGGGTTGGTTACCCTATCCTATGAGTGCTTCTGCACTCCATTGTCCTTTGCTACTGTTAATCTCTGTCCTCTCTTCCCCTTTTTTTTGTTTTCATTGTCACAGTTTAAATTTGGTTTTATTGTGTTCTTGGTGGAGCTTTTACTTGTGGTTTTGTTTTGTTTTGTTTTGTTTTGTTCTTTGTATTTGGTTGGAAAACCCCCTTTAGTATATCTGGAGTGGGGGTTTTCTGATGATAAATTCCCTCATCTTTTTTTGTATCTGTGAATGTTTTTATTTCTCCTTCGTATTTGAAGGATAGCTTTGATGGGTATAGTATTCTTGGCTGAAAGTTTCTCTCTATCAGAACTTTAAATATTAGGGTCCACTCTCTTCTCACTTGTAGAGTTTCTGCTGAGAAATCTGATGATAGTTTAATAGGCCTTCCTTTATCTGTGGTATTCTTTCTTTCCCTGGCTGCCTTGAAAATTTTTTCTTTGTCGCTGGTTTGTTTCAATTTCATTATGATGTGCCTTGGAGTAGGTTTGATGGGGTTAAAAAATCTCAGTGTTCTGTTTGCTTCTTGAATTTGAGGCTTTGGTTCTTTCTACAGGCTTGGGAAGTTCTCATCTATTATTTGTTTGAATATGTTCTGCATTTCATTTTCTTTTTTCTCCTTCTAAGATACCTATTATTCTTATGTTAGTCTTTTTGATGGAATCAGACAATTCCTGTTGGGCTTTCTTATTTTTTTTAATTTTTGAGTCTTTCTCTTCTTCTGTCTGTTGTGCCTCAAGTTGCTTGTCTTCTATGTCATAATCCTACCTTCTATTTGGTCTGTTCTATTAGCTAAGCTTGTTACCTTGTTTTTCAGTTCATGAATTGAGTTTTTCATCTCTGTTTGATTTGTTTCTATAGTTTCAATTTTCTTGGTAATATATTCTTTGTTTTCATTGAGTTGTTTTTTGAACTCCCTAAATTGCCTTTCTCTGTTTTCTTATATATCTCTGAGTATTTTTAGGATATCTCTTTTAAATTCTCTGTCATTTAGCTCCAAGGTTTCCAATATATCATATTAAATTTTTCCTCCATAGATTTTTTTCTCATTTATCTGTGCTACATTTCTGTCTTTTGTATTCATGCTATTCAATTTCCTTTTCCTTAATGGCACCTAAGGGTGATTTTTTTTAGTAGCACTAATAAGAATTAATAAAGAATAAAAAATAAATAAATGGAAAAATTTTATTATTTCTTTTTTTTCTCTTTTCTTATCTTCATTGAGAAAATACCGTGATAAATTGGAAATTATATTGTGCTAAATGTAACAAAAACTACCTATAACTGAGGGCCTTAGTTGGGGAGAATTGATAATGAGGCAAAAAAGGAGGTAGGGACCCACAAAATGCAAAAAAGGAAAAAATTGAATCAAGAATAAAATGATTTGCTTGTAGGTGATGGTCAACTGAGAGATATAATGAGAGGGATAAGAGGGAAACAGGAAAAGGAAAAAAATTACTATTGTATTAAGTGGAACAAAAACTAGATAGAATGAAGAGCCAGGTTTAGGGGGAATGTTAATGAGTGAGAAGCAAAGTAAAGCAACTAAAATACCACAATGAATAATTTGAGTCTCAAATAAAATAATTTGTTCATGAGTGAGGACTGAATGAGAGGAAAAGTAAAGAAGAAAAGAAGAAACTAATAGAGAGATAGAAAAAAGAAAAAGGGAATAAAGAAAAGAAGAATAAAAGAAAAAATATAGATAAAGAGTTAAGAGTTTTGGAGTGTAACCCTTATAGAGAGAAAGGAAGAAGAAAAGAAAGAAAATGGGATATGTAACACTTATGAGTAATGTAGTTCAAGAAGAGAAAAGAATAAGATGGGCAGAGAATAAAAGGACCAAGGTGGAAGAAAAATAATAATAAAGACAAGAAGATGAAAGAAACAAAAAAGTGGAAAAAGTTATAAAGTCTGTGAATTTTTCTTGATTTTGAGAGGTTATCCTCTTCCTTTTTCTTTCCTCTCCCTCTTCCTGGTTGGTGGCTCTGTACCTCAGGCTCTGCCCCTGTGTCATGCTTAGATAGAGATTTGCAGTTGATAAGTCTCTATGGCAATGTCATATATTAGGCTTTAGTCTCGTTGGTAGTCAGGGCTTGTTAGCATTTGCAGGCTCCAACAATGATAGAGTTTGTTTTCCCAGAGCCTGTCTCCTACACTCTCTTTCCTGAATTAGCAGCCTGATGATCCAGCTATGATGTTGTCGTTGCCTCTGCATAGAGAGTAAGAGGCTCAAAGAGCTGGCAGATTATCCCTACTCTACACCCACTCAGCGCAGGGCTCTGTCAGTCAGAGCTGCCAGCATAAACAGGTAGAGCTGGGAGCCAATTGCTCTCAAGGTGCCTTTTTATGAGCCTCCAGGTATGTACAATATGCCTCAGCACTCTGTGGGACCACTCTCCCTAGGCTTTTTGTACTTTGTAACCTGTCTTGGCTGGGAAGAAGATGCCCTAGTCACTGCCTACAGAACAGGAGGTCTTAAAAGCTGCCAAGTCCCTCTTTTTAACATATAGCCTTGAGTATGAAAGCTCTGCCAATCAGAGCCACCAGCTTAATCAGTTAGGGGGGCGTGTTCAGTTCCCCAGGTATATCTAGTTAAATTTGCCTTAGTGTTCTGTGATATTGCTTTCTGCAGGCTTCTTCCTTGTTAAAAGGTCTACAGCCTAGCCTGTCTAACTACTGCAGTGTTCTCTGAGGTTTGTTCCATGGGAATGTGTTTTTCACCCTATATCGGCTGACAGGAAGTTGTCCCCGCCCCTACATGTATAGCAAGAAGCACTAAAATATATCATGTCTCTTGTCTTAGATCACTGAACTTAGAGAGATCTTGTCAGTTAGAGCTGCATAAGTCAGTTGGGAGGTGAGCAGACTGTGGGTTAAGCTAATTTCAGCAACTGGATCCGCAGATTTGCTCCAGAGACAGACTGTAAGCTGCTTGCACAACCCTCCCCCTAGCGCTTCCATATTTTTTCTTCCCCAGGCTGTTAGCCTGAATGGCTGGGTGAGGTGCCCCATCCACTTGGAGAAGTTCGGGCGTTGGGAAGTTTGCTTTTGTGCACTCCCTGTGTGGCACTGTTCAGGGTGCAGGGACCATGCCAAGACTCTGGTCACAGCCCACACAGAGGCCTGTGACCCTGCCCCTCTGTCTGGGAACATGGGTGCCCACTCCCAGGGTGCTAGGAGGAACCTCTCACACATTATTTGTGCTCGCTGACCAGGATATCAGGGCTAATGGTGGCTGCCGCTGACCTGTCTTTGCCGGGGTCTGGTGCAGGCGTTAGCTTGCATGGGCTGAGTCACCGCAGGCACACTCTTTCCTCAGCTTGGACATCTGTGATGCAGTCCAGCTCCCTCCACGCCCTCAGCTCTCACTGTATCTCAGTTCCAAGTGAAAGCAGCCCTTGCTCAGGTTAGTGAGGAAGGCAGAGTTTTCCGTTCTCCATCTTATTTTCTACAGGGTTGATTATATATTTAGTCAATTTTTTGCTCTATCATACCTTCATGTTCAGTGTATGGGACTTCCAGATGTTCCAAGGATAGATTTTTCTGTCACTGGTTGAAGAGGCTGTTAAAATTTTGGGGAGAGGTATCAGGAGCACTCCTCACAGCACCATTTCTCTGACATCACTCCCGTTCCCTTTTCATTCCATCTCTCTTCTCGGTATAAAACTGATAGAACTGACTATTCAGTGTCTGAAATGACTCATTTCTCATGTCATCTGTTTTCTGATCCACAAGATTTAGTGTCATTCTGTGGGACTAGGGATGTAGGGAGCTGACACTATTCTGGTCTTGCTATTCTGTATATGTAATAAAGTACTTTTTTTTACATAAGGAAGAGAATTAGCCATTCTTAAAGTAATGATGGAGTTAATAATTTAAGAGAAAGAATGAAGAAAGTTGATGATAGAAATAAATTGAGATGAAGGATTGTCAAATTATATAGTATGGTACAGTTTTTGGTATTATTGGAGTAGAATTTCAAGATACCTTGGAAAATTGATGTAGACATCTAACAGTATATAAATATCTAAAATATTGAATGATGGGAGGGGGGAATCAAATTACAGAAGATTGTTTTGAATATCAAAGAAATTAATCAGAATGAAAAAAGAGGAAGACATAGAAATAATAGAGGTTGCTTTGAGAATGAAAACTCCATGATGAGAAAAACTAAATGATAAGCTCCAAGAGCTTATTGAATATCTTGCCTATCACCCATGCATACTATGAATGAAATGATTAGTATAGAGTTGAGAAATCTTAGCACAGATTTTATGACTTTTCCACAAGGCATATATACACAAAAACTTTCTTAATTCTTACATACATATTGGCACACTATCCTCTCTTTAACACACACAAACAAACTATTATTGCTTTTGTTACATATTTTATGAGTTTTGATAAATCCACAAAAATTCAGTAATGAAATAAAAATTAGACATAACAGTAAGGTCATGAAATTTTATACCATTAATATAAATGCACTTTATAGTAGTTAACAATAATGACTTCCATGGGCAAAAACCTTTCTGTGATCATGGGTTTTCATAATATTTTAATGAATTTTAAGAATAAGTGTAAACCATATTATTTCAACATTCATAAATACTGCATGTTTGTGAACACTGTCAAGAATTTGTTGAGCTGTCATTATCATTACAATTAGTAATAGAAATCATAAACTCTTCAATAAAGTTACTTTTATTACTCTTCTTGTTGGTAATGAAAAAGAATCAGTTTCAGATTTTTATTTTTATTAAAATATTTAGTACATGTTAATTATGATTTTTGACTT
Source organism: Saccopteryx leptura (assembly GCF_036850995.1). Lineage (NCBI taxonomy): Eukaryota > Metazoa > Chordata > Mammalia > Chiroptera > Emballonuridae > Saccopteryx > Saccopteryx leptura. The sequence continues at coordinate 161,620,363 of NC_089506.1, read as the reverse complement.
CTAGACATGTTATTTTATGTCTGGGCAGTTAATGCTTTTTCAAAGAAGCTTTACATTAAAATGCTAAAGTGAAAACAAAGAGATGTCAGTAACAAAGCCTACAACATGACGGTGGACAATACAATGTGGTGTATGAGAGGACTTCTAGGAAAAAAGCCATTCATTCTTTCAGTAAGGCAAAATCTGAAAGTCAGTTTTTCTCACTTGACAGTAAATCAGTATAATCAAAGTAAAGTCCTCTTTGAAAACTTGTGAACATAATGGAAAAGAAAGTCATATATTTACCATGCTATAATAAAATATTTTGTCATAATACTCATTTTGAAGCATTGCCAAGGCTTTTGTAAGAAGTAATGGAAATGCTGTGTTAGTATGAATAAGAAACGATGATTCTCTTCAGCAGTAAAATGAATGATAGAATTCTTTATTACCATTGCCAGAAAATTTATAATGACAAGTATACTCATATAATTTATGGAATGACATAGTACATTGTATTGTCTTGTCAAATAAGGGAGCATTTTAATTTAAGATAAATTGTACTTTACAAGCTGGTACAGTTTTCACAGATCATTTATCAAAGTTCTAACCACTAAGATTGATTTTTAAAAAGTTAAAGATGAGATTTCAAATACTGTGATTAGAAAAGAAAAGTTTGAACTAATAGCCATGTTTTTAAGATTACATTCTAGAGAATTAAGGTGAAATCCCTTTTTTTTTACAGTTGACATAAAATATAATGTTAGTTTCAGGTGTACAGCACAGTGATAATACACTTGTATAACTTAAAAAGTGATCACCCCCAATAAATCTAGTGCCAGCCTGACACCATTCATAGTTATTACAATATTATAGAAAATATAGTCTTTAAGCTATACTTTACATCCCAATGAGTATCTATTTATAAATAAATGTTATTAATATTAATGGGATGACATCAATAAATCAGGGTACATATATTCAAAGAAAACATGTCCAGGTTATCTTGTCATTCAATTATGCTGCATACCCATCACCCAAAGTCAGATTGTACTCTGTCACCTTCTATCTAGTTTTTTTGTGCCCCTCCCCCTCCCCTACCCCTCTCCCTCCTTCCCTCGCCCCCCATAACCACCACACTCTTGTCCATGTCTCTAAGTCTCATTTTTATGTCCCACCAATGTATAGAATTATGTAGTTCTTGGTTTTCTCTGATTAACTTATTTCACTCCGTTTAATGTTATCAAGATCCCAACATTTTGTTGTAAATAATCCGATGTCATCATTTCTTATGGCTGAGTAGTATTCCATAGTGTATATGTGCCATATCTTCTTTATCCAGTCTTCTGTTCAAGGGCTTTTTGATTGTTTTCATGTCTTCACCACTGTGAACAATGCTGCAATGAACATGGGGCTATATGTGTCTTTATGTGTCAATGTTTCTGAGTTTTTAAGGTATATACCGAGAAGAAAAATGGTTGGGTCATAAGGTAGTTCTATTTTCAGGTGTTTTTTTTTTGTTTGTTTGTTTTTTGTATTTTTCTGAAGCTAGAAACGGGGAGAGACAGTCAGACAGACACCCGGATGCGCCCGACCGGGATCCACCCGGCACGCCCACCAGGGGGCGACGCTTTGCACACCAGGGGGCGATGCTGTGCACCTCCAGGGCATCGCTCTGCCACGACCAGAGCCATCTAGTGCCTGGGGCAGAGGCCAAGGAGCCATCCCCAGCACCCAGGCCATCTTTACTCCAATGGAGCCTCGGCTGTGGGAGGGGAAGAGAGAGACAGAGAGGAAGGAGAGGGGGAAGGGTGGAGAACCAGATGGACGCTTCTCCTGTGTGCCCTGGCCAGAAATCAAACCCGGGACTTCTGCATGCCAGGCCAGTGCTCTACCACCGAGCCAACAGGCCAGGGCCTATTTTCAGTTTTTTGAGGAACCACCATACTTTCTTCCATAATGGTTGTACTACTTTACATTCTCACCAACAGTGGATGAGGGTTCCTTTTTCTCCACAGCCTCTCCAACATTTGCTATTACCTGTCTTGTTGATAATAGCTAATATAACAGGTGTGAAGTGGTATCTCATGGTAGTTTTGATTTGCATTTCTCTAATAACTAATGAAGATGAGCATCTTTTCATATATCTGTTGGCCATTTGTATTTCATCCTGGGAGAAGTGTCTATTCATGTCCTCTTCCCATTTTTTTTATTGGATTATTTGTTTGTTTGTTGTTGAGTTTTATGAGTTCTTTGTATAATTTGGATATTAGGCCCTTATCTGAGCTGTTCTTTGAAAATATCATTTCCCATTTAGTTGGCTGTCTGTTTATTTTCTTGTCAGTTTCTCTTGCTGAGCAAAAGCTTCTTAGTCTGATGTCGTCCCATTCATTTATCTTTGCCTTCACTTCTCTTGCCTTTGGAGTCAAATTCAGAAAATGCTCTTTAAAACCCAGGTCCATGAGTTTAGTACCTATGTCTTCTTCTATGTACTTTATTGTTTCAGGTCTTATATTTAGGTCTTTGATCCATTTTGAATTAATTTTAGTACAAGGAGACAAGCTGTAGTCGAGTTTCATTCTTTTGCATGTGGCTTTCCAGTTTTCCCAGTACCATTTGTTGAAGAGGCTTTCTTTTCTCCGTTGTGTGTTGTTGGCCACTTTATCAAAAATTATTTGACCATATATATGTGGTTTTATTTCTGGACTTTCTATTCTGTTCCATTGGTCTGAATGTCTATTTTTCTGCCAATACCATGCTGTTTTGATTGTTGTGGCCCTATAATATAGTTTGAAGTAAGGTATTGTAATGCCCCCAGCTTCATTCTTTTTCCTTAGGATTGCTTTGGCTATTTGGGGTTTTTTATAGTTCCATATAAATCTGATTATTTTTTGTTCCATTTTTTAAAAAAAATGTCAATGGAATTTTGATGGGAATTTCATTACATTTGTATGTTGCTTTGGGTACTATGGCCATTTTGATTATATTTATTCTTCCTATCAAGAACAAGGAATATTTTCCATTTCATTGTATCTTTTTTGATTTCCCTTAACGATGCTTTGTAGTTTTTCTTACATAGGTCCTTTACATTCTTTGTTATGTTTATTCCTAGGTATTTTTTTTTTGTTGTTGCAACCATGAAGGGGATCATTTTTTTAAGTTCCTTTTCTAATGTTTCATTGTTGGCATATAGAAAGGCTATGGACTTTTGTATGTTAATTTTGTATCCTGCGACATAACTGTATTGGTTTATTGTTTCTAGTAATCTTTTTGTGGAGTCTTTGGGGTTTTCAATGTATAGGATCATATCATCTGCAAAGAGTGATACCTTTACTTCTTCTTTTCCGACATGGATGCCTTTTATTTTTTGTCTTGTCTGATTGCTCTGGCCAGAACTTCAAGCACCACGTTAAATAAGAATGGAGAGAGTGGACAACCCTGTCTTGTTTCTGATTTAAGGGGGAAAGTCCTCAGTTTTATGCCATTTAATATGATGTGAACTGATAGTTTATCATATGTGGCCTTTATCAGGTTGAGGTATTTTCCTACTATACACATTTTGTTGAATGTCTTAAACATAAAATTATGTTGTATTTTATCAAATGCCTTTTCTGTATCTACAGATAAGATCATGTGGTTTTTGTTCTTTGTTTTGTTGATATGGTGTATTACGTTAACTGTTTTACGAATGGCGAACCATTCTTGAGATTCTGGGATGAATCCCACTTGATCATGATGTATTATTTTTTTAATATGTTTTTGTATTTGATTTGCTAGTATTTTGTTTAGTATTTTAGCATCTGTATTCATCAGCGATATTGGTCTGTAGTTTTCTTTTTTTGGCCGTCCTTGCCAGGTTTCAGTATGAGGGTTATATTGGCCTCATAAAATGTGTTTGGAAGTATTGCTTCTTCTTCAATTTTTTGGAAGACTTTGAGTAGAATAGAAACCAAGTCTTTGAATGTTTGATAGAATTCACTATTATCATGGTCTGGGCCTGGACTCTTATTTTGGGGGAGGTTTTTTAATAGCTATTTTCTATTTCCTCCCTGCTAATTTGTCTGTTTAGGCTTTCTACTTCTTCATGACTCAATCTAGGAAGGTTGTATTATTCTAGGAATTTATCCATTTCTTCTAGATTGTTGAATTTGGTGGCATATAATTTTTTCTAGTATTCTACAATAATTCTTTGTATATCTATGATGTCTGTGGCGATTTCTCCTCTTTCATTTTGGATTTTGTTTATATGAGTCTATTCTCTTTTTTTCTTGGTGAGTCTTACCAAGGGTTTGTAAATTTTGTTGATCTTTTCAAAGAACAAGCTTCTTGTTTTCTTAATTTTTTCTATAGTTTTTCTGTTCTCTATTTCATTTATTTCTGCTCTGATTTTTATTATCTCCTTTGTTTGGCTGGTTTTGGGTTGTCTTTGTTCTTCTGTTTCTAGTTCCTTAAGGTGTGAAGGTAAGTGGTTTACTTGGGCTCTCTCTTGTTTGTTCATATAAGCCTTAAGTGATATGAACTTTCCTCATATTGCTGCTTTTGCTTCATCCTAGAGATTCTGATATGTCGTATTGTCATTTTCATTTGTCTGTATACATCTTTTGATCTCTGCGATTATTTCTTCTTTGACCCATTTATTTTTTAAAAGTATGTTGTTTAGTTTCCAATTTTTTGTGGGTTTTTCCCTCTTCTTTTGCACCTGAATTCCTGTTTCAAGGCTTTATGATCAGAAAATATGCTTGGTACAATTTTGATTTTTCTGAATTTGCTGATGTTATTTTTGTGGTCCAACATATGGTCAATTCTTCAATCTGTTCCATGTAAACTAGAGAAAAATGTATCCTCTGTTGCTTTGGGATGAAGTGTCCTGCGGATGTGTATAATATCCAGGTGTTCTAGTGTTTCCTATAAGGCCAATATATCTTTATTGATTTTTTGTTTGAATGAATGATCTAGAGCAATCAGCAGTGTATTGAGGTCTCCAAGTATGATTGTATTTTTGTCAGTTTTTGTTTTTAGGTCAATAAGTAGCTGTCTTATATATTTTGGTGCTCCTTGGTTTGGTGCACATATATTGAGGATTGTTATGTCTTCTTGATTTAGTGTCCCCTTAATCACTATAAAATGACCATTTTTGTCTTTGAGTACTTTTGCTGTCTTGTAGTCAGCATTATTAGATATGAGTATTGCTTCACCTGCTTTTTTTTGGATGTTATTTGCTTGGAGTATTGTTATTCAGCCTTTCACTTTGAATTTGTTTTTATCTTTGTTGTTTAAATGTGTTTCCTGTAGGCAGCATACAGTTGGATTTTCTTTTTTAATCTATTCTGCTACTCTGTGTATTTTTATTGGTGAGTTTAATCCATTTACATTTAGTGTAATTATTGACACTTGTGGGTTCTCTATTGCCATTTTATAAATTGCTTTCTGTTAGTTTTGTATATTGTTTGATTCTTCTCTTTTGTTGTTCTATCATTTGTTTTTGTTTGTTTGTATTCCATACTTCTTTATCTGTTGCTACCTTTTTTTAAGTCATGTGCTTCTGTGGTGGTTTTTTCAAGGGTGGTTACCTTTAAGTAATGAAAAGGGTACCTACCATGTTCATTGTAGTACCCTATCCTATGAGTACTTCTGCACTCCATCGTCCTTTGCTACTGTTAATCTCCGTCTTCTCCCCCCCCCCTTTTTTTATTTTCATTGTCACAGTTTAAATTTGGTTTTATTGTGTTCTTGGTGGACATTTTACTTGTGGTTTTGTTTTGTTTTGTTCTTTGTATCTGGTTGGAAAACCCCCTTTAGTAATTCCTGGAGTGGGGGTTTTCTGATGTGAAATACCCTCATCTTTTCTGTATTTTTGAATGTTTTTATTTCTCCTTCATATTTGAAGGATAGCTTTGATGGATAAAGTATTCTTGGCTTAAAGTTCCTCTCTTTTAGGGCTTTAAATATTGGGGTCCACTCTCTTCTAGCTTGTAAAGTTTTTGCTGAGAAATCTGATGATAATCTAATAGGCCTTTTTAATATGTTGTATTCTTTTCCCTGACTGCCTTGAGAATTTTTTCTTTGTCATTGGTTTGTGCCAATTTCATTATGATGTGCCTTGGAGTAGGTTTGTTGTGGTTAAGAAAGCTCGGTGTTCTGTTTGCTCCTTGAATTTGAGGCTTTAGTTCTTTCCACAGTCTTGGGAAGTTCTCCTCTATTATTTGTTTGAATATATTCTGTATTACATTTTCTCTCTCTTCTCTCTCTGATATACCTATTATTCTTCTGTTATTCTTTTTGATGGAGTCAGACAATTCTTGTAGGGCTCTTTCATTTTTTTAAATTTTTGAGTCTTTCTCTTCTCTCTTTTGTGCCTGAAGTTGCTTGTCTTCTATGTCACTAATCCTACCTTCTATCTAGCCTGTTCTCTTAGCTAAGCTTGTTACCTTGTTTTTCAGTTCATGAATTGAGTTTTTCATCTCTGTTTGATTTGTTTTTATAGTTTCAATTTCCTTGGACATATATTCTTTGTGTTCATTGAGTTGTTTTCTGAGCTCCCTAAATTGCCTTTCTGTGTTTTCTTGTATATATCGGAGGATTTTTAGGATTTCTATTTTAAATTCTCTGTCATTTATCTCCAAGTTTTCCAATATATTACATTTTTTCTTCATAGATTTTTCCACATCTATCCGTGCTACTTCTCAATCTTTTGTATCCATGATATTCAATTTCCTTATTCTTTTTTTTAATAATAATTTTATTTTTCTAATGGGGTGATATCAATAAATCAGGATACATATATTCAAAGATAACAAGTCCAGGTTATCTTGTCATTCAATTATGCTGCATACCCATCACCCAAAGTCACATTGTCCTCTGTCACCTTCTATCTTGTTTTCTTTGTGCCCCTCCCCCTCCCCCTTTCCCTCTCCCATTCCCACCTCCCCCCCCCGTAACCATGACACTCTTATCAATGTCTCTTAGTTTCACTTTTATGTCCCACCTACGTATGGAATAATGCAGTTCCTGTTTTTTTTCTGATTTACTTATTTCGCTTCGTCTCATGTTATCAAGATCCCACCATTTTGCTGTAAATGTTCCAATGTCATCATTTCTTATGGCTGAGAAGTTTCCATAGTGTATATGTGCCACATCTTCTTTATCCAGTCATCTATTGATGGGCTTTTTGGTTGTTTCCATGTCCTGGCCACTGTGAACAATGCTGCAATAAACATGGGGCTGCATGTGTCTTTACGTATCAATATTTCTGAGTTTTTGGGATATATACCCAGTAGAGGGATTGCTGGGTCATAAGGTAGTTCTGTTTTCAGTTTTTTGAGGAACCACCATAGTTTCTTCCATAATGGTTGTACTACTTTACATTCCCACCAACAGTGGATGAGGGTTCCTTTTTCTCCACAGCCTCTCCAACATTTGCTATTACCTGACTTGCTAATAATAGCTAATCGAACAGGTGTGAGGTGGTATCTCATTGCAGTTTTGATTTGCATTTCTCTCATAGCTAAAGAAGATGAGCATCTTTTCATATATCTGTTGGCCATTTGTATTTCTTCCTGGGAAAAGTGTCTGTTCATATCCTTTTCCCATTTTTCTATTGGATTGTTTGTTTGTTTGTTGTTGAGTTTTATGAGTTCTTTGTATATTTTGGATATTAGGCCCTTATCTGAGCTGTTGTTTGAAAATATCATTTCCCATTTAGTTGGCTTTCTGTTTATTTTGTTATGAGTTTCTCTTGCTGAGCAAAAACTTCTTAGTCTGATGTAGTCCCATTCATTAATTTTTGCCTTCACTTCTCTTGCCTGTGGAGTCAAATTCATAAAATGCTCTTCAAAGCCCAGATCCATGAGTTGAGTACCTATATCTTCTTCTATGTACTTAATTGTTTCAGGTCTTATGTTTAGATATTTGATCCATTTTGAGTTAATGTTAGTACAGGGCAACAAAGTGTGGTCCAGTTTCATTCTTTTGCATGTGGCTTTCCAGTTTTCCCAGCACCATTTATTGAAGAGGCTTCCTTTTCTTCATTGTGTGTTGTTGACCCCTTTATCAAAAATTATTTGACTATATATATATGTGGTTTTATTTCTGGACTTTCTATTCTGTTCCATTGGTCTGATTGTCTATTTTTCTGCCAATACCATGCTGTTTTGATTGTCGTGGCCCTATAATAGAGTTTGAAGTCAGGTATATTTATGCCCCCAGCTTCACTCTTTTTCTTTAGGATTGCTTTGGCTATTCGGGTTTTTTTATAGTTCCATATAAATCTGATGATTTTTTGCTCTAACTTTAAAAAATGTCATTGGAAGTTTGATGGGAATTGCATTAAATTTGTATGTTGCTTTGGGTAATATAGCCATCTTGATTATATTTATTCTTCCTAGCCAAGAACAAGGTATATTCTTCCATCTCATTATATCTTTTTCGATTTCCCTTAACAATGGTTTATAGTTTTCATTATATAAGTCCTTTACATTCTTTGTTATGTTTATTCCTAAGTATTTTATTTTATTTTTTGCAATTGTGAAGGGGATTATTCTTTTGAGTTTGTTCTCAATTGTTTCATTGTTGGCATATAGAAAGGCTATTGACTTCTGTATGTTAATTTTGTATCCTGCGACCTTACTGTATTGGCTTACTGTTTCTAGTAGTCTTTTTGTGGATTCTTTGGGGTTTTTGATGTATAGGATCATATCATCTGCAAAAAGTGATACCTTTACTTCTTCTTTTCCGACATGGACACCTTTTATTTCTTTGTCTTGTCTGATTGCTCTGGCCAGAACTTCTAGCACCATAAGAATGGAGAAAGTGGACAACACTGTCTTGTTCCTGATTTAAGGGGGAAAGCCTTCAGTTTAGTGCCATTTAATATGATGTTAGCTGATGGTTTATCATATATGGCCGTTATCATGTTGAGATATTTTTCTTCTATACACATTTTGTTGAGAGTCTTAAACAGAAAATTGTCTTGTATTTTATCGAAAACCTTTTCTGTATCTATTGATAAGATCATGTGGTTTTTGTTCTTTGTTTTGTTGATATGGTGTATTACATTAACCGTTTTACATATGTTGAACCATCCTTGAGATTCTGGGATGAATCCCAATTGATCATGATGTATTATTTTTTTAATATGTTGTTGTATTCGATTTGCTAGTATTTTGTTTAGTATTATAGCATCTGTATTCAATAGAGATATTGGTCTGTAGTTTTCTTTTTTTGTGCCATCCTTGCCTGGTTTTGGTATGAGGGTTATGTTGGTCTCATAAAATATGTTTGGAAGTATTGCTTCTTCTTCAATTTTTTGGAAGACTTTGAGTAGAATAAGAACTAACTCTCCTTTGAATGTTTGATAAAATTCGCTGGTATAGCCATCAGGGCCTGGACTTTTATTTTGGGGGAGATTTTTAATGTTTTTTTCTATTTCTTCTCTACTGATAGGTCTGTTTAGGCTTTCTGCTTCTTCTTGACTCAGTCTAGGAAGGTTGTATTTTTCTAGGAATTTATCCATTTCTTCTAGGTTGTTGAATTTAGTGGCATAAAGTTTTTCATAGTATTCTACAATAATTCTTTGTATATGTATGGTGTCCGTGGTGATTTCTCCTCTTTCCTTTTGGATTTTGTTTATATGAGTTCTTTCTCTTTTTTCCTTGGTAAGTCTTGCCAAGGGTTTGTCAATTTTGTTGATCTTTTCAAAGAACCAACTCCTTGTTCTATTAATTTTTTCTATAGTTTTTTTGTTCTCTAATTCATTTATTTCTGCTCTGATTTTTATTATCTCCTTTCTTCGGCTGGTTTTCGGTTTTCTTTGTTCTTCTTTTTCTAGTTCCGTAAGGTGTGAATTTAAGTAGTTCACTTGGGCTCTCTCTTGTTTGTTCATATATGCCTGAAGTGATATGAACTTTCCTCTTATCACTGCTTTTGCTGCATCCCATAGATTCTGATATGTCGTATTGTCATTTTCATTAGTCTGTATATATCTTTTGATCTCTGCACTTATTTCTTCTTTGACCCATTTATTTTTAAAAAATATGTTGTTTAGTTTCCACATTTTTGTGGGATTTTTTTCCTTTTTTGCAGTTGAATTCTAGTTTCAAGGCTTTATGATCAGAAAATATGCTTGGTACAACTTCGATTTTTCTGAATTTGCTGATGTTGTTTTTGTGGCCCAACATATGGTCAATTCTTGAGAATTATCCATGTACACTGGAGAAAAATGTATACTCAGTCACTTTGGGATGAAATGTCCTGTAGATGTCTATCATATCCAGGTGCTCTACTGTTTTGTTTAAGGCCACTATATCTTTGTTGATTCTCTGTTTGGATGACCAATCTAGAGCCGTCAGTGGTGTATTGAGGTCTACAAGTATGATTGTATTTTGTCAGTTTTTGTTTTAAGATCAATAAGTAGCTGTCTTATATATTTTGGTGCTCCTTGGTTTGTTGCATATATATTAAGAATTGTTATGTCTTCTTGATTCAGTGTCCCCTTAGCCATTATGAAATGGCCATTTTTGTCTCTGAGTTCTTTTGCTGTCTTGTAAAACCTGGCATGCTCAGGTAGAGGTTTGCAGTTGATAAGTCTCTATGGCGATGTAATGTATTGTGCTTTAGTCTCATTGGCAGTCAAGGCTCATTAGCATTTATAGGCTCCGACAGTGAGAGAGTCCATGTTCCTGGAGCCTTTCTCCTAGTCTTTCCTTCCTCAATTAGTAGCCTGATAATCCATCTATGGGGTTGCTGCTGCCTCTGCCTGGATAGCAAGAGGCTCAAAGAGCTGGCAACTCCCCACTCTCTTTCCACTCAGCACAGGGCTCTAGGTAAGGCTCAGTCAGTCAGAGCTGCTAGCATAATCAGGCGGGGTTTCCGCCCACTCAAAGACCTCTGTCTCTGCCACTCTGTCCGGTAACACAGACAGATAATGCTTTCTTGTAGTCAGCATTATCCGATATGAGTATTGCTACACCTGCTTTTTTTTTTTGGATGTTATTTGCTTCGAGTATTGTTTTCCAGCCTTTCACTTTGAATTTGTTTTTATCCTTGTTACTTAGATGAGTTTCCTGTAGGCAGCATACAGTTGGATTTTCTTTTTTAATCCATTCTGCTACTCTGTGACTTTTTATTGGTGAGTTTAATCTGTTTACATTTAGTGTAATTATTGACACTTGTGAGTTCCCTATTGCCATTTTATATCTTGCTTTCTGTTAGTTTTGTGTCTTGTTTGATTCTTCTCTTTCATTTTTCTATCTTTTGTTTTTATTTGTTTGTATTCCATACATCTTTCCTCTGTTGCTATCTTTTTTATCTCATGTGCTTCTGTGGTGGTTTTTTCAATGGTGGTTACCTTTGAGTAATGAAAAGGGTCCCTACCCTGTTCATTGTAGCGAACTATTTTGTGAGTACTTTTGCACTCCATCGTCCTTTGCTACTGTTAATCTCCATCCTCTCCCCCCTTTCTTTTTGTTGTTGTCACAGTTTAAATTTGGTTTTATTGTGTTCTTTTTGGAACTTTTACTTGTGGCTCTGTTTTTTTTTTTTTGTTCTTTGAATCTGATTGGAGAACCCCCTTTAGTAATTCCTGGAGTGGAGGTTTTCTGATGATAAATTCCCTCATCTTTTCTGTATCTGTGAATGTTTTTATTTCTCCTTCATATTTGAAGGATAGCTTTGATGGGTATAGTATTTGTGGCTGAAAGTTCCTCTCTTTCAGGACTTTAAATATTGGGGTCCACTCTCTTCTAGCTTGTAGAGTTTCTTTTGAGAAATCTGATGATAATCTAATGGGCCTTCTTTTATATGTTGTATTCTTCTTTTCCCTGGCTGCCTTGAGAATTTTTTCTTTGCTGTTGGTTTGTGTCAATTTCATTATGATGTGCCTTGGAGTAGGTTTGTTGGGGTTAAGAAAACTCGGAGTTCTGTTTGCTTCTTGAACTTGAGGCTTTAGTTCTTTCCACAGGCTTGGGAAGTTCTCATCTATTATTTGTTTGAGTATGTTCTCCATTCCATTTTCTCTCTCTTCTCCCTCTGATATACCTATTATTCTTATGTTATTCTTTCTGATGGAGTCAGATAATTCTTGTAGGGCTATCTCATTTTTTAAAATTTTTGAGTCTCTTTCTTCTTCTCTCTGTTGTGCCTCAAGTTGCTTGTCTTCTATTTCACTAATCCTCTCTTCTATCTGACCTGTTCTATTAACTAAGCTTTTTACTTCATTTTTCAACTCGTGAATTGAGTTTTTCATCTCTATTTGATTTGTTTTTATAGTTTCAATTTCCTTGGACATATATTCTTTGTGTTCATTGAGTTGTTTTCTGAGCTCTCTAAATTGCCTTTCTGTGTTTTCTTGTATATCTCGGAGGATTTTTAGGATTTCTATCTTGAATTCTCTGTCATTTAGCTCCAAGTTTTCCAACATATTAAATTTTTTCTCCATAGATTTTTCCTCATCTAGCTGTGTTACCTCTCTTTCTTTTGTATCCATGATATTCGATTTTCTCTTCCTTAATGGCATCTGAGGGTGGTTTTGTTGATAGTATTAATGAGATTTAATAAAGAATAAAAAGTTAAAAAAATAAAAAATCGAAAAGAGTTGATTTTTTTTAAAAAAAATGAATAACGAAATAAAGAAAAATAAAATAAAATAAAAATTAAAAAAAAAGAAAATTATTCCCCCTCCCTCCTTTTTTCCTCTCCTCTCCTCTCCCCTCTTTCTTGAGAAAATCTTGTGGTGAACTGTGAATTATAACAAACAATGCCTGTAACGGAGGGCCTGAATTGGGGAAAAGTAATAAAGGGGCAAAAAGAAAAAGAAAAAAAAAAGAAAAAAAAGGGGGTATGGACCCACAAAAAGCAAATAAGGAAAAAATTTGGGTCAAGAATAAAATGATTTGCTTTTAGGTGTTGGTTGACTAAGAGTTATGATAAGAGGAATAAGAGGAAAACTGAAAAATGGGGGGACATATTAAAAAATTACTATTGTATTTAGTGGAACAAGAACTAGATAAAATGGAGAGCCAGGGATGGGAGCACTGCTAGTGAGTTAAAAAGGTGAAGTAAAAACCCCCCAAAATGCCACAAACATAAGTTTGAGTCCCAGATAAGATAATTTGTTTGTTATTGAGGTTTGAATGAGAGGAGATGTAAAGGAGAAAGGAAGAAACTAATATAGAGGGAGAAAAGAAAGAGAGAGAGAAAAAAAGAGGGAACCACTAAAAGAAGAAAAAAGGAAAAAGGGGAGAGAGAGAGAGTTAAGGGCTTTGTAGTGCAACCCTCATAGAGAGAAAGGAAGAGGAGAGAAAAGATAATGGGAGATGTAACACTTATGGGTAGTTTAGTTCAAGGAGAGGAGAGAGTAAGACCGGCAGAGAGTTAATCAGCCAAATTGGAGGAGGAAAAAAACTATCAAGAATGAAGTTAAGAGAAACAAATGAACAAATATAATAAAATGGGATAGGTTATAAAGTCTGCAGATTATTCTTGATTTTGAGAGGTTATCTTCTTGCTTTTTCTTTTCTCTCCCTCTTCCTTGTTGGTGACTCTGTACCCTGGGTTCTGCCCCTTTGGCACGCTCAGGTAGAGGTTTGCAGTTGATAAGTCTCTATGGCGATGTCATGTATTGTGCTTTAGTCTCATTGGCAGTCAAGGCTCATTAGCATTTATAGGCTCCGACAGTGAGAGAGTCCATGTTCCTGGAGCCTTTCTCCTAGTCTTTCCTTCCTCAATTAGTAGCCTGATAATCCATCTATGGGGTTGCTGCTGCCTCTGCCTGGATAGCAAGAGGCTCAAAGAGCTGGCAACTCCCCACTCTCTTTTCACTCAGCACAGGGCTCTGTGTAAGGCTCAGTCAGTCAGAGCTGCTAGCATAATCAGGCGGGGTTTCCGCCCACTCAATGCCCTCTGGCTCTGCCATTCTGTCCAGTAACACAGGCAGGCGCCCACTTCTGGAGTACTTGGAGGAAACTCTCACTATCTGCGTGCAGATCAGGATATCCGGCCAGCTGTCTCACGCTCTAATTGAAACCCCCAACCGCATGGAAAAATTGCAGCGTTGGAATTGGGTCTCACTCTGTCCCCATGCGCGGCTTTTGCAAGGCGCTGAGGTGGCCCGAGATTCAGCTTTGGCCCACACAAAGGCCCCTGACTCTGCCCCTCTGTTCGATAACACAGGCGTGCACTGCCGAGGCACTCAGAGGAATCTCTCGCTCACTATCTGCACGTGCAGACCAGGATATGAAGCTGGCCACGTTTCCCTCTGAGTGAATCCCCTACCAGCACGGAAAAGTTCCACTGTTGGAATTAATTCTCGCTCCCTCTCATGCGCGGCTTTCCCAGGGTGCTGGGGCTGCCCAGAGATTCCGCTTTCGGCCCACACAAAGCCCTCTGACTCTGCCTCTCTGTGGGGTAACACGGGCACCCCCTCCCAGGGCTTAGGAAGAAATCTTTCGCCCACTATCTGCGCGTGCCGACCAGGCGATCAGGTAAAATGGCTGCCCCGCTTGTCTTTCTTTGTTTGCGTTTGGCGCGAGTGTTAGCTTGTATTGCCCGGGTTGCCACAGGATCAGTTTTTCCTCGGCTTGGATCTCCATGCCACAGCCTGGTTCGGCCATTTTTGCAGCAGCCTGGATCTATTCACCCCCTTTGCCCACCTCAGTTTCTATATTCACGGATCCCAGAGAAAGCCGCCCTGTTTAGGTTAGTGAGGAAGGCGGAGCATTTCTTACTCCCTATTTTTTTCAGGGTTTGGTTATATATTTAGCCAATTTTTCGCTTGACCATACCTTCGGGTGTATTGCAAAACATCTGGAGTCTCCAAGGATAGGTTTTTCTGTTTCTGGTTGAAGATCTTGTTGAGTTTTGGGGGAGATTTATCGGTATCGCTTCCTACCCCGCTATTACTCTGACCTCATCTCCAATTTCCTTATTCTTAATGGCATCTGAGGTTGGTCTTGTTGATAGCACTAATGAGAATTAATAAAGAATAAAAAGTAAAAAAAAATGGAAAAAAATTTGAAAAAAAATTAATTTATTATTTCCCCCTTTTTTTTCTTCTCTTCTCTTCCTCTCCCCTCCTTCTTAGAAAAATATCTAAATGAAATGTGAATTATATTATGCTAAATGGAACAAATATTGCCTATAATGGAGGGCATGAGTTGGGTGGAAGTGTTCAAGGGGCAAAAAATGAGGTAGGGACCCGTAAAATGAAAAAAAGGAAAAAATTTGCATCAAGTGTAAAATGATTTGCTTGTTAGTGATGGTTGACTAAGAGATATAATGAGAGGGATAAAAGGGAAACAGGAAAAAGGGAAAAAAAATACCATTGTATAAGTAGAGCAAAAACTAAATAGAATGGAGAGCCTGGGTTGGAAGGAATGTTAATAAGTTAAAAAGCAAAGTAAAAAGCACCCAAAATGCTGCAAAGAAAAAACTTGAGTCCCAAATAATATAATTTGTTCGTGATTGAGGATTAAATGAGATGAAAAGTAAAAGGAGAAAAGAAGAAACTAATAGAGAGGGAGAAAAAAGAAAAAGGGGAAAAGGAAAAGAAGAAAAAATAAAAAAAATAAAAAAGAGAGAGATAGTTAAGGGTTTTGAAGTGTAACCCTCATAGAAAGTAAGGAAGAAGAAAAGAAATAAAATGGGAAATGTAACACGTATGGGTAGTGTAGTTCAAGAAGAGGAAAGAATAAGAGAGGCAGAGAATAAAAGGACCAGGGTGGAGGAAAAAGAAATAATAATAATAAAGGTCAGAATATGAAAGAAACAAAAAAAATAGTGCAACAACTTATAAAATCTGTGGATTTTTCTTGATTTTGAGAGGTTAATTTCTTCCTTTTTCTTTCCTCTCCCTCTTCCTTGTTGGTGACTCTGTACCCAAGGCTCTGCCTCTGTGGCACGCTTAGGTAGAGATTTGCTATTGATGAGACTCTATGGTGATGTCATATATTAGGCTTCAGTCTCGTTGGTAGTGAAGGCTTGTTAGCATTTGCAAGCTCCAACAATGAGAGAGTCCGTTTTCCCGGAGCATCTCTCCTAGTCTCTCCTTCCTGAATTAGCAGCCTGTTGATCTAGATAGTAGGCTGCTGCTACCTCTGCCTGGGGAGTAAGAGGCTCAAAGAGCTGGCAAATCCCCACTCTATCCCCACTCAACACAGGGCTCTGGGTAAGGCTCTGGCAGTCAGAGCCGCCAGCACAATCAGGCGGGGCTCGGAGGCAATTGCTCTCAAGGTGACTTTCTATGAGCCTCCAGGCCTGTTCAGCACTCTTAGCACTCTGTGGGACCACTCTCTCCAGGCTTTTTGCACTTTGTAACCTGTTTTGGCTGGGAAGAAGATGCCCTAGTCACTGCCTGCAGTACAGGAGGTCTTAACAGCTGCCAACTCCCTCTTTTTAACGTATATCCCTGAGTATGAAAGCTCTGCCAATCAGAAGTCCCCACCCCTTTAGCAAGAGACACTAAAAATATCACGCCTCTTGTCTTAGATTGCTGAGCTGAGGGAGAGCTTGTCAGTTAGAGCCGCATAGGTCAGTTGGGAGGTGAGCAGACTGTGGGTTAAGCTAATTTCAGCAATTGGATCCGCTGATCTGCTCCAGGAGGGACTGCAAGCTGCCCGCACACCCCTTCCCTGATGCTTGATTGTTAGCTTGAATGGTTGGGTGAGGCACCCTGCCTGCCCAGAGAAGTTTGGGCATAGGGAAGTTCACTTTGGCGCACTCTCCGTGCGCCGCTGGCAGCTGCTGCTCATGGCGCGGGTGTTAGCTCACATGGGCTGATTTGCCTCAGGCAAACTCTTTCCTAGGCTTGAATGAACGTCTTTGCCACAGCCTAGCTTCTTCCACATCCTTAGCACCCCCCCCCCTCAGGTACAAGTGAAAGCAGCCTTTGCTCAAGTTAGTGAGGAAGGTCGAGTTTTCCTTTCTCCATCTTATTTTCTTCAGGGTTGATTATATATTTAGTCAATTTTTCGCTGGATCATACCTTTGTTTTCAGTATGTGGGACTCCCAGATGCTCCAAGGATAGATTTTTCTGTCTCTGGTTGATGAACTTGTTGAAATTTTGGGGAGATTTGTCGGTCGCGCTCCTCACGGCGACATTTCTCTGATGTCACTCAAGGTGAAATTCTTTATGAAAGGAAATTTCTTTGGTAACTAGTTTCTAAAGAGTGAGGATGCTCATGCTTTTATTAGTTTAGAGGGGAAAAAAATAACTTTATATGCTTTAAGTAGTAAGAATTGTACAAACATTAAGGTATGTTTGGAGATATTTTAATCTTTTTTTTTGCCAAAATTATGTAATGAATGCTCTTGATAGATGTAATTTATTAAATGGTCTCACTTTGACTTAATAGGTGTGAATCCACAAAGTATGAATTTAAAAAATAATATGCTGAAGTAGACTATTTTTAATTTTTTTATTTTATAAGAATATGTCTGTCTTACATATAGCTACATCTACTTTGTAATAAATATCATTTCAGGTTTAAAATATTTATTATGTCATAGGCAGGAATTAGAAATAAAGATAGTGCAGGGGTCCCCAAACTACGGGCCGCGGGCCTCATGCGGCCCCCTGAGGCCGTTTATCCAGCCCCGCCGCACTTCCGGAAGGGGCACGTCTTTCATTGGTGGTCAGTGAGAGGAGCATAGTTCCCATTGATATACTGGTCAGTTTGCTGATTTAAATTTACTTGTTCTTTATTTTAAATTTTGTATTTGTTCCCATTTTGGTTTTTTACTTTAAAATAAGATATGTGCAGTGTGCATAGGGATTTGTTCATTTTTTTTTATAGACCGACCCTCCAACGGTCTGAGGGGCAGTGAACTGGCCCCCTGTGTAAAAAGTTTGGGAACCCCTGGTTTAGAGACACAAAAAAGTCAATCTGAGAACTGTACTAGTATCAATAAAATTGATAAGCTTTTGTGTCAAGCTACCTAGTGTTATATTTAAAAAAATAAAATTAGCCTGACCAGGTGGTGGCACAATGGATAGAGCATCGGACTGGGATGTCGAGGTCCCACGTTCAAAACCCAGAGGTCTCCAGCTTGAGCACAAGCTCATCTGATTTGAGCAAGGCTCACCAGCTTAAGCCCAAGGTCTCTGGCTCTAGCAAGGGGTCACTCAGTCTGCTGTAGCCCCCCTCCCAACCCCCATCAAGGCACATATGAGAAAGCAATCAATGAACAACCAAGGTGCCACAACAAAGAACTGATGCTTCTCATCTCTCTTCCTTCCTGTTTGTTTCTATCTCACTGTCTCTCTCTGTTCTCTGTCTCTATCACAAAAAAAGTATTAGCATATTTTTAAATTCAATTGTTATTTGAAAAAATGATGATTTTTATAACTTATGTCCATATTTTAATGTCAAAATTTAATGAGAGACAAATATGTAGTCTTCAGGGTATTAAATCATTTGAGACTTAAATTATCATGAATTAAGATTGGGTATTTAAGTGGTATTCATAATGATAATAAGAAATCATAAGTCGAAGTAGAAAGGGCAGTGTTATGATTGATAATATGTATGATGAGTGAAATATAAATTATGGTTATAAAATATGATCATGAAGTATAGGTGAATGTATTTTATGGATGAAGATATACACTTTATTAGTATTCTTAAATATCTTTTTAAAAAATATTTTATTTATTCATTTTAGAGAGAAGAGAGAGAGAGAGAATGGGGGAGGAGCAGGAAGCATCAACTTCTATATGTGACTTGACCAGGCAAGCCCAGAGTTTCAAACTGGCAAACCTTAGTGTTTCAGGTTGACGCTTTATCCACTTCGCCACCACAAATCAGGATGTTCTTATTCTTTGTCTAAATTAAAAAAAAAACTGATCTGTCAAATTGGTAAATAGTTAAAGCTAAACTCTTTTTAAATTATTGTGGACAAAATATTTAATGATATGAACTTATAAATGTTTCCTCAAATATTGCAATATATTGCATAGGATCCCTTACCATACAAAAACTTAGAATAAAAGTTTGAAAGTTTATCATTGTAAGAAAATAAGTTGTTTTCTGTGATATATCAGAGACATATACTGTTCATCTTTAATGGCTGCCATACCACTATGGGAGTAATCACTAGCACAGCACACTTGCAAAATTTTATTAATGGTTTTATGCATCACTACAAATGTAAATTATTGTTAGTGGGAGGAATTTTTAGGAAACTGATACATAATAGGTATACTAAGAGAAATAAGAACCCCGTCAAAGTCCATGACAAAATATATAAAACTTATGAATATTTTAGGTTACATGACAAAATAGAATTAAGGTTACCAATCAACTATCTGAAAAATAAGGAGAATATGTTGGATAATATCAGCCCAAAGGAATCACAAGGTTCCTGAAAAGTAAAAGTAGAAGCAAAAGATGAGTCAGAGTCAGAGAGATATGATGTAAGAAAGAATCAACTAGTCATCACTGGCTTTGAAGATAGAAGTAACCCAAGAGCCAAGGAATGTGAGTGGCTTCTTGAAGATTCTAGGGGGAATAAAAACAAGGAAACAAATTCTCCTCTAAAGTGTTCAGAAAAAACATAATCCTGTCTATACCTTGAGTTTAGACTGAGATGTCAACTTTTTGCTTTACATAAGTATAATATAATAAATATGTTTTATTTGGTCACTGTATTTGTATAATTTGTTATGGTAGCAGAAGAAAATCAGTAAAAATATATATATAAACCAGCACAAATAGTCCCTAAATTCATGATTTCTTTTCTCTCTCTTTTTAATATTAATACCTCATAAGAATTATAAGGCCTTAATGATTATTTTTGAAAATCTTAATCATTGCTAATGTACACAAAAGTACATGTGTGCAAATACATGCATATATATTTATTATATTTTTATATATGTATGTGTACATATATGTACTTATATATCTATATTTCAAAGATTAATTTAAACTTCTTTTAGGTTTCTTATGGGAAAGTTGAATTTGGCAGACAGTAGCCATTTTGAGACAGAAAAATTATAGTGAAATCTAAATACTACTATATTTAAGTTTCTTCTATGATATTCCCATGTGTGTATGTGTTTAAATGGAAAGAGAAAAAGCTAGAGAGAAAGAGAAACTAAATATCACCCAAGTGCCCAAGAACTAAATAAAACCAAGTCAAATCTTCAAATCTTGAAAGGAAAATAGATTATAATACAACACATTACTGATTAAAGTAAAATCATCATGAACCATATCTAAGAGTATTATAATAGGTAAAAGATCGAATTTTCTAGACATGCAGGGGCACCGTTTTTACAAAAAAAATCTGGATTGTTGTGGCTTAGAAGCTTTCTAATTGTCATTTAAAGAAGATGAGGTACTCTCTCAGAATCATTTTCTATTTTCATCAGAATAAAAATATCATAAAACCTTATTTTTTTTCTCCTTTATTGAATTATTGGGGTGACACTGGTTGACAAAATTATACAGGTTTCAGGTGCATAATTCTACCACACATCTCTGTATGTTGTTGTATTGTGAGTTCACAACCCCAAGTCAAGTCTTCTATCACCATTTATCCCTCACACCCTACTCTTCCCACCCCAGCTCCAGGCAATCACCACACCGTTATCTGTGTCCATGAGATTTTCCACTTTTTTTCTTTTCTGCTCAATCTTTCCTCTGTCTCACCTGGCCCCCTTAATCCTAACAGCTGTCAACCTGCTATCTATGAGTCTGTCTTTATTGCATTATGCTAATGAAATAAGCCAGTCAGGGAAAGACAAGTACCATGTGATTTCATGCATATGTGGAAACTAAGGAACAAAATGTACAAAATTTTTGCTAACAAGCAAAAATCCTGGGTTTTAATCACGTAGTTGATACTGATTTGAAGTACACTTTTGTAAGACTAAGATGATTAAAAACTGTTTCCTTATTGAACGAAGGTAACTATGAAATCACAGCTATAAATACCGAAGTAGTGCTTATTAATGTTTTCTGCTAAATAGTGGTTTTGTGTCAAATAAAAAATAATGTTTCTAAATATCTGTTGGATTTTAGAAATAATTCCAATCGTGTCTCACATGAGACACTCACTTGAGGTTAAGTGGCATCATTCTGAAGAGTATGGACTAGGATCAAGTTCAAGTTTTGCCATTCACTAGCTGAGTGACATCTTTCTGTGCCTCAATTTTCTCATCTTCAAAATGAGAGCAGCATAGCACTTTTTTGATGAGGACACTTCGGACTAAAAATAATCTGTGTTGTAACCATAAATGTTAACTGCGATAACTATCCTTTTTATCATCTGTAATATATTTACATGAAATATATAACAGTATACCCAAATACATGAATTTGAAATAGCCAAAATTTATTAGTTTACAGTTCTCCAAAAATAAAACCTCATTTCTCCATTTCTCTCTCTGTCTTTCTCTCTCTCTCTCTGTCTTTCTCTCTCTCTCTCTCTCATGCATACACACACACACTGTTAAAAAAGCAAAATATTCTCAATTTGATGATTCCAAATAAATTAGTACTTTACATTGCTATTAAGGCCCACATATACTATTGATAAAGTTATGTACATAAATCGGGGAATAAGGGGAAGAAAGCATTTTCAAGAAAATAATGCAATTATCTAAGATTCTTATGTTAGTAAATTAGAATTTTGGTACTAAATCATTATATTATCAGCCAAAAAAAATATTTTAAAATATTTTTTAATTTATGCACATCCTTAATTGTATCATGATTTTTTAAAAAAGGTTTTATTAAGACTATAATTTTAGAGCAGTTTAAGGTTCACAGAAAACTTGAGGGGAGGAACAGAAATTTCTTACATACTCCATGCCTTCACAATGCACTTCACTTTTGGTCTTGTATTGTATATTCTTTGGGTTTGGACAAATGTATAATAACATGGATGCATTATTGTCGTATCATGTAGAGTATTTTGGGGGCCGTTAAATCTTCATGCTCTGTCTGTTCATCTCTTCCCTCAATCCAGTCCTAGAAACCACTGACATTTTTACTGTCTCAATCAATTTGCTTTTTCTGGGATGTCATATACTTTGAATAATCCAATATGTAGTTTATTCAGAGTGGGTTCTTTTACTTTACAATATATATTTATAGTTCCTCTGTATCTTTTTGTGTCTTGATACCTTATAACTTTTCCATGTTGAATAATATTTAATTGTTGGCTGTACCACAGTTAATTTATTCAACTACTAAAGAATATTTTACTGGCTTTCATGTTTGGGCAGTATGAATAAAGCTGCTATAAACACCAGTGTGGGCATAGATTTTTTGTGTACATATGTTTTATACTCCACTGGGTAAAAACAAAGGAATGTGATTGTTCGATGCTATGGTTAGAATATGTTTAGTTTTATAACAAATCCCAAAACTCTCCGCTAAGTGGCTATACCAGTTTGCATTCACACTAGTAATGAATATGAGCATTCCTGTAGCTCCACATCTGTATCAACATTTGATATTCTCAATGTTCTGGGTTTGATATCTCATTATTGTTTTAATTTGTATTGCCTGATAAAATAATGTGGACCATTATTTCATGTGTGTATTTGCCATCTGTATATCTTTTCTGGTGAGATTTCTCTCTTAGTCTATTCAAGCTGCTATAGGAAAAATACTAAGACTGGGTTGCTTAAGCAACAAACATTTATCACAACTCTATATGCTGAGGAGTCCAAGATCAAGACAACAGACAATTTGGTGTGTGCTAGTTTTGCCTGTGTGCTGGTTTATAGCTAGATTGTCTTATTGCTATGTTCTCATATGGTAGAATGGGGCAGAGTTCTCTAGGATACTAATCCCATCATGAGGCTCCATCCTCATGACTTAATCACTTCCCCAAAGTCTGACCTCCAAATACCATGACATTGGGTGTCAGGTTTTAACATAAGAATATCTAGGGACCCAAATATTTAGTTTATAGTTTGTTAAAGTTTTTGGCCCATCTTTTAATCAGGCTTTTTGTTTTCCTATTGAATTTTAAGAGTTCCTTTTATATTTTGGAGAACAAACCTTTATCAGCTGTCTTATTCAAATGTTTTGTCCCAATTTGTTACTTGTTTTCTCATTCTCTTGATGTTGTTTGCACAGCAAAAGTTTTTAAAAATTTTTAATGAAGTCCAGCTTACCAAATCTTTCTTTCATGTATTCTATCTTTTGTATTATATCTAAAAAAAAATATTATTACACACAAGCTCATCAAGATTTTCTCTTATATCATCTTGTAGGAGTCTTATAAATTACATTTTCTATTTAGATCTATGATCTATTTTGATTTAATTTTTGTAAGGGTCTTGAGGTCTGTGTCTAGATTCAATTTTTTCTTGCATGTGGATATCCAGTTGTTCAGCACCATTTGATGAAAAGACTATCTTTGTTCCATTGCATTGCTTTTCCTTCTTTGTCAAAGACCAGTTGACTACATTTATATAGGTCTAAATCATGGCTCTTTTTTCTGCTATACTTGATCTATTTGTTTGTTCTTTTGATAACACCACACTGTCTTAATTACTGTAGCTGTATAGTAATAGTTGTGCTGTGTCAATTCTTCAACTTCCTTCTATTTCTGTGTTGTGTTGGTTATTTTGAGTTTTTTATCCACAAATGTTTTAGTTGCGTCATTCATTAAAATATTTCTAGATGAGCCTGACCAGGCAGTGGCGCAGTGGATAGAGCATTGGACTGGGATGCTGAGGACTCAGGTTCGAGACCCCGAGGTCACCAGCTTGAGCGCGGGCTCATCTGGTTTGAGCAAAAGCTCACCAGCTTGAACCCAAAGTCTCTGGCTAGAGCAAGGGGTTACTCAGTCTGCTTAAGGCCCGCGGTCAAGGCACATATGAGAAAGCAATCAATGAACAACTAAGGTGTCGCGATGCTCAACGAAAAACTAATGATTGATGCTTCTCATCTCTCTATTCCTGTCTGTCTGTCCCTGTCTATCCCTCTCTCTGACTCTGACTCTCTCTCTGTCTCTGTAAAAAAAAATTAATAAAAAATATTTCTAGATGAAATATGCAATTATATCACAGTGATAATTTTTACATTCTATTTTACAAAGGCGAATCATAACATTTTAATACAAATGATTTACAGTTACTTATTTTCTTTCTCTCTTTTCCTTTGACTCTCAGACTAGTTCTCACTCTTATGTTTCTTCTTTTTTCCTTCTCAACCAAATAGACCCAAACTGATTGATGATAATAAGTCAAATGTGTAGAGCCAATTTGGATGAATAAAATACTTAAACTCAATACCTGGAAAACACTTATAAAATACATCAGAAATCCTAAAACAAATACATTTCTCTACAGAGAAAGACAAGCTTTTTAGGTGTGTCTGAAAGAAGAATAACTCTATTTATTCCTGATCTCAGTCCAAAGCTTCTGTTACAATGCTGAGCAAATGAAAGAAGGAGATATAGCTATATCTTATTCCCTGTTCTCTCTCTCTCAAACTCTCTAATATAGAAAGTAATTTTTTCCTTGTCAGAAGGCTTTAAAGGGTGTGGGTATTTAAGGCATTTAATAACTCAATTTATTAATAATTATTAAATATTATATTTTATGAGCAGGTAAAATCATTAGGTAGTAAGATAGTCAAATTTTGTTAATGGTGCATCCCCACTTTTATGACCACTATGTTTGTAGTAACGGCCTACAAAGTAAAATTTAAATTTTAAAAACATGATCCCCATAACAACAAAATGATTACGAGCATTTACTAATATAGCTTTTCTAAGATGCTTTGCTTTTTTACACCATCCCAAAGCTGAAATATAGATCAATAAATATATGTCATGTGGCTTAAAATGCATTTGATGTTTATATTTTTAATGAGGCTAGGCACATTTACATAGAATGTGATTGGTTAATGAAAATATGGCCTGACCTTAGTGGCACAGTGGATAAAGCATCAATCTGGAAAGCTGAAGTTGCTGGTTCAAATCTCTGGGCTTCCCTGGTCAAGGCACATACAGGAAGCAACTACTACAAGTGGATGCTTCCTGCTTCTCCCACCTCTTTCTTGCTCCCTCTCATTTTCTCTCTCTCTAAAAATCAATAAATAAAATCTAAAAATTAAAAAAAAATAAATGTTTAAGAAAAGGTGAAATTTTCACGTAACAAATAGCTATTGCCTGGAAAGATGTGGAGATTAATTTAAGTTACTCATAGAGTGTTGATGCAGTAGATACCATACATTTTCCAAGGTAGAAGAAAAGCTCCCAAATAACACAGATAACTACAAGTAAAGAGGAAAGTTGATTAAAAGGAGATTATAAACCTTCAAAATAGTGTGGGACTCTGAATTGTTTAGGAAAATGTAACCAGATAAATTAAGAAGGAAGACAATGCGTCTTTAATGAGCAACACGTTGCTGTCATAAAATGTGGTATTGGTTCCAATAATTGACTAAAATCTCCTGACTATTAAAATTTCTAAGTTAATTTTACTTAAAGAAAGTGGGGGAGAAAAGGAAAAGATGGTTTTTCCATGACAGAATGCCGTGAAATAATTTATTGAATGAAAAAATACAATATATTTTAATTGACTCTATCTACAGATGGATATAGAGAAAGTCCTAAAATTTAATACCATGATAAATATTCTCCAATAGTAAGTACAGGCATTAAAAATAATTTCTTAGTAACAAAATACCTTATTCTAAGGTCCAACTGCAATAGAAATGATTCTAATCTGTATTTTTTATTTAATTTACATTCCCACTTTTTGTTGGATGGATATGTTAAGGATATGATTATTTGCAGTGAAATTTGACCTTGAAATTATCTTTAAAGCTGAGGATTTGATCAGTATAATGAAAGATTTAAACACTAATTTTAAAAAGTTAAAATGTCTTTGACACTGTTCTTCTTGTTGTTCAGGGTCCTCATGTGCTTTCCCTTCCCTGTATATGAGCTCCAGTCTTTGCTTCAGGGAATATTTCTGAAGGCAATTCAAGTTAATGATAGCGTCTGCTTTCAAATCTCCAGTGGAATGAAAGTGTTTTTCTGTGTGTGTTGGCTGTAAATAATTAATGACTCTAAGTGATTCTAGATTGGTAACATGCAAGGTGATATTCACTATCTTAATCTTAGATTAAGCAGAGGATACCCCATAGGGCATCTTTGCCCATTACACAAAGCAAAATAATGCACATGGAAATTACTCATTTAATAGTCTTAGAGCAGGCTATGAAAGGTAATATCATAATAATCTTAATAAGTAAGCTATTATTATGACTTTGTAAGAAATATAGCTAAAACCTCAAACACTAAGCAAATTTTCTGAGTTACAAAGCAAAATAGAAATTGAAAGAGTGATACTACTTTTTGCTTATATTAATGATACAGTGAAAATTTAATCTTTATTGGTCATGGCTTTGAGGTTTTTATTCTGACTGTGGTGAAATCACAATGCCATATGGATTATTTACACCATGTGGACTTCTGTGAGACTTTGTCTTAATTCTGCAAATAATAAAAAGGATAAAGTGGATGTAGCAGAGGAAAAGAACTGAAACTAATAAAAGTCTACCAAATATTAGTATCTTCCCCAGCACTATGGAGAGAGCGAGGATTTTGAGCCAGTTACTAAAACTACACACCCTGAACCATCTTTCTGTGAGAAGACAGGTGATTTATGTGAAGCATTTCTTTAGTTTCTAAGTTTATAGAAAGGAGATTTAAAGAGAGATTATCACATAAAGTACTAAGGTATTAGAAAAGAGTCTAAATATAGACTACAGGTTACTCAGAATAAAAGATGATCTATTGAGCTTATTTGAAATTATGAATCCTAAATTACATAAAAGAAAATGCTAAATGATAAGGGTCAGATGGCAGATAACTTCACATCATTTAATATCAGAGAAAAGAACTGAAAAGTCTACTCAAAGACACAAGAGAAATGACAAATAAATATAAGAATAATTCTGGTGAAAATGTTAATACTGAAGCACAGATGGGATAATAGAATTTTAGGCTATATTTAACTCTTATTTTTTATATTTAATGTTGTCATATGGAAATGTCACCCACAGAATATCATTCATCAATCAGTTCTTATATTTTTCTTTACTAGTTTGTTTAAATACAGCTTTTTAAAACTAATAGCTCAATTATAAACTGAATATATTGTATTATTGATTGACATGCTCTCAGGAAATCCATTTTACTTGAATTGAGAAATACTATAAACTGAGCTGAACTAAAGGTCAGAAAACAGAGTGTTTTTAAAGATATTTAGCACCTAGTTGTTTTACTTCCTGATATATCATAAAAGTATAATATCATTAGAAAAGGAAGAGTGATGGATAAAAAATTATTTTTAATAGTAAGTATTAGAAAAAATTATAAATTTTTCTATTTAAGTCCTTTATAGAAATTTCTCTCCTAAATATGAAAGGTATTTACAGCTCAATATTAAGCTAGATTTGTTTTGGAAAATATTTGATTGAACAGGATTACAAAAGTAAATTAAAATATGTTGATATAAAATTTGACCTAGTATTACACTTGGATTATTCTACTATCATAAGCATAGTGAGTTACACACACAAACACACATACCATTTTCACTACATAGCATAAGAATATTTAGGTCTCCAAATAATCAGTTTCATCAAATAATTTCAATATGTAAAGTATTATTGTATTTAATCTAGAAAACTCTAGTGAACTCCCCTTTGAAATAAAGTTTTCATCAATATGAGGTATTCTAAAGTCAGAGTAAAAAATGTGGTGCAGTAGGTGAATAATTTGAAGTTACCCAGGCACCTTGTAACTTTCTTTAACTTGCACAGGAAAGCTTTTCCTGTGATAAAACTGAAGTGTGGATCACAGTAAAGACACTAATAACCTAAAACCATGCAAATTACAATAACAGTTTTAATGGACCTTTTACAAATGTAGTGATGGGCAAATAAGAAAGTCATATTTTATAAATAGTTTATTATAGATAGTATATAGAACTGTATATTTCTGTTCTCCTATATCACACCCCGAACACATGAACTCTTAGGAGAATGCTATTCTAGATATATGCTGGACAAGACTAAACACACTATTAAAATTACTAAAATAGCATGACCAGGTGGTGGCGCAGTGGATGGATACAGGGTTGGACTGGGATGCAGAGGAATCAGGTTCAAAACCTAAGGTCATAGGCTTGAGTGCTGGCTAACCAGCTTGAGCTTGAGGTTGCCTGCTTGAGCGTGGGATCATAGACATGACCCCATATTCACTGGCTTGAGCTCAAAGGTCGCTGGCTTGAAGCCCAGGGTCTCTAGCTCAATCCCAAGGTCTCTGGCTTGAGCCAGGGATCACTTGCTCTGCAGTAGCCACCCAGTCAAGGCACATATGAAAAAACAATCAATGAACAACTAAGGAGATGCAACAAAGAATTGATGCTTCTCATCTCTCTCCCTTCCTGCCTATCTGTCCCTATCTGTCCCTCTCTGTCATTATAACAAAAAATAAATAAATAAAATTACTACAATAAATCTGATAAATTCATCCAAGGGGGGAAATGGAAAAATATTTTTATCAATGGATAAAATGGAGGGATAAACTCATTGAAGAACGAAAATGTTCACATTTATTTTAAACTAACATATAACTAAACATTTAGTATGTTTGAATAGCATCTAGATTAACTACTTTTGCAGGTAAGAAGCTATTCATTTTCTCTCTTACTGACAAAGAAATTGTTTACTGCACATTATAGGATTTCACCTACAAAATTTCATTTCAAAAATTACTTGTTGATGAATGAGAGACAAGGGAGAAATAATGATTTTTAAATGAAAGTATTAGCTCCTATTTTCTTCTAAATTTGTGAAATGAGGCTAATCCACTTGCTTATTGCCAGTTTGGAATACAAATAAACTCTTCTTTCTCTTGTAAAAAGTCTGTCATAGTAATTCAGATACCATTAAAAAACACATTAACCCTTTTATCACACAATGATGATCTTTAATGCACTGTTGTTAAAAACATTTATTAAACCACGTAAGTTTTTGCTATCTAGAATAAAAAGTTTGGTGGTAAAAGGGGAAAGGCTGTTGTGATAAAAACAAAGGAAATCATAAACTTTTGATTGCAACCATAATTTAACAAAATCTTTAACAAACTAGCAGGGCATGTGTCTCTTTTTTATTTTTATGATAACCAGAGTTATGATATTTTTAAAGGTTTTGCTTCCCAAACAGCTCTCAATGATACATTTATTTTCTTCCTCCTTAAAGTTCAGTAGCATTATTCCCACATTCTTTTGAAAAGCCCAGCAAACAGTAAAAAGAAATGAATTTTAAAGCAACCTACTGCAACGCTGAAGACAAAGTAGCGGCTGGCATGGTAAATATTTGGACAGTCATAACTATGATATTAAAGGAGACAAGCCATACCTGACCTGCTGTTGATATAACCACAGGCTGGCAACGCATTCCTCAAGAGCTGTACAACCTTCCATCATTCAAGATTCGTGGAGGACAGATGTTTTCCATCAGAGTGATAGTATTTTTACACTGATTTTATTAAACTGTCATTTCTTAAACTGCTTCAATTTCAGGCCCCTTTTATCACTTTGCTAGTTTCAATGCATCTCTCTATACCTTGGATGTCAGGAAGGTAGCCCTGACTTTGTTTGAATATTTGCCAAAGATTGAGCCATATACCCTCGTTCCTTTTTTTTTCTTTTTTATTCACATCAGATTTATTGATTTTAGAGAGAACGGAAGGAGACAGAGAAAGAGAAAGAGAGAAAAAGAGTCCGAAGCAATGAGCTGTTCCTTTATGTACCCTGACCTGGAATTAAACCGGCAACTTTTATGCACGTCCCACACTTTTAACCGAATTATCTGGCAAGAGCAGGAGGGCCGTATACATTCACATTTCCTCTCTAGAATTATACCTAATTGTGACATGAAAGCAAGCTGAAACAAGCAGCAGCTTAAATTTCACTAGTTATTTATGGCATAGAGCCTGAGAAGTATTATGTATGTATTAAAATGTTTTAAGTGAAACAATTATGCAACTCATTTTGAAAGAATCAATAACTTTGATATATCAGTGGCAGTTGAAAATATTGTTCATTTAACATTAAATGGAGGTAAGTCAGAAATAAAATGAATATTCAAAACCAACAGAATTGTCTGGCGAGCTCAGAAAACTCCCTTCAATTTACAATTGAATTAAGTAATCTTTACTAAAAGTTTCTCCTTAATACAAAAGTTTACAGGTATCTATTGTGTATCATTTTTATAGTAAATGGCAATATTTACTTGAATGCACTAATGTAAATATTTTATTTTATATTATTGTTTATATGACTTGTGAGGCACAATCCTCAGGACCTTACTTTAAACACAGGCTTAAGAGGAAGAATTTATTACTAAAACAGAAGAATGGTGAATATATCTATCACTCATCACATACAGGAGTCAACTGGTGAGATAAACCGGGGCACATCAGCTCATTCCAATTTTGTGCTGATTTTCCACCACACTCTTGTGAGAAAGTATCAGAAACAAAAATTCTAAGAAGGCTGTTTTAAAATAAAATGCATATCCCCTGAATTTGTTATCTTGCTATACATATTTTAAAGAACTTTAAATTAAGAGAAGACTGTGTCAATGGTAAAAGTTCTGTATTTAGAATTCCTGAAATTATCATAAAGATACTAAATTACATTCTTGATCACTGTGAAGAGTCATTATCTGGAATTTTTTTCCACTGACACTGCACTTTTCCTTGCAAATCACGTTTTTGGGTTATTATCAAAATTATGAGTGTAGTTGTTAATGTGCTCTCTGATCTTTCGGTAATAAATTTGTATTCCATTAAAAGGAACAGACAGTAAATTAGAGGTCAGTTAGATATTATCACGATATGAATTGAGTTCTGTGAAATTTATTTTCTAGATTATACTTTTGTGTATTGAATGTCTGATTCTGAAAGCAAACAGAATTTTGTGATGCTAGTATATTTAGCTAAGTAGGCACTAAACAAATAATCCATAAATTATCTCGATAGAAAAAGATGTATTGTTCTCCATACCTACTAATGTAATTCTCATAAAAGAATGAAAATGGACAATCATAGCCTAAGTACAGGGATACTATGCACAGATTTATTTCATTAATTGAATTAATTCAGAATTTCTATTAAATAGATTGCATACTAGCCTACACTAGAATTTCATTAAACTAAATGATGATGTTTCATCCCCAACCATCTGTTATAGAACCTTCCCAATTGTGGCACATTGTACAGTTTCATGCATTCAAAACAGACCAAATTTTTAAAAAGTAATACTTAACTATTCTCAGAAAGTTTTATACAAAATAATTAACAAATTAAAAATATACAGTTTTACACAAAGAGAATTACCAAAATTGCTTGAATTTTTATAAAATAACTCTGATTTGTATTTTCCTTCATTTATTAACACTTATTAAGAGTCTATTACGTGTTAAGTCCTGTTCTAGATATGATGGATAGAAGACAGAAGTAGAAGACAATATAATGCACATTCTCATAGATATTACTAGCTTTTTAGAAACCAGTTTTGTAGAACTAGTTTGGGTTTTGTATAAAATTTGAGAAGATGACCAAGAAGTTGTGAAATTTTATGGTCATGTAATTTTAATTTTCCTTTATATTATCAAAGTATTTTGCATTTTCACTCAATTTTATTTTAAAATTATTATTTTATGCAATTTTGCACAAATATACACTGGTCCAGAAATTATATCATCACTTAAATTATACTAAGCCTATTAAGATATAGTCTATTAAACTTGTATATTAGCAAAAGATTTATGCAAAATTGAGTCATTTTAATAAAACAGACAAAGTATAAGTATGTATTCTATGTGACATTTTCTGGTCAAGCATTATTAATTTTATTTATTCATTATTATTAGAAGTTTTATATATATATTAGAAGTTTTATATATACATTAAGTGCAGAAGGAGAGATAGTGAGACAGACTCCTGCATGCACTAGAAGCAGGACCCACCCAGCAATCCCTGTCTGGGGCCAATGCTTGAACCAACTGAGTTATCCTCAGTGCCTGAGGCTGATGTGGACCAACTGAGCCATTGGCTGTGGGAGGAGAAGAGGGAGAGAAATGGAGAAGAAGGGGAAAGAAAAGGATGGTCATTTCTCATGTATAACCTGACCCAGGATCAAAGCTGGAATGTCTGTACTCCAGGCTGACATTCAGAAATTTCACATTTGATTCAAAGAGAGGAAAATTATATTTTTCATGTAACCCAGGATTAGTGAATTATATGTAATAAAAATCTATTTCAATAATCTATATTTTCTCTTTAGTATATAGTCATTCATGAATATGAAGGCAGACAAAGAACAGCTACAATGCAAATATTAACAGTAATAATCTAGAATACATTTTAACAACAATAAATATTGCAATAAAGACAATGATTATAGATGCAAAACCTAATGGTTAATGATTTCTCACACAAATAAAATATTAATTATATTTAAATGGTATCTTAAAGTATGTCTATTTATTTTTAGGGTAGTAATTTATTATTTTACTATAATAAATAGCTTTTGATTAATGCAAATTTTAAAACTGAGTTCTTTTATACTCTAAATAAATTTTAGTAAGTTATTTTTCATCATAAATTTTAAGAAATAAAATAAATTAATAAAGTGCCCATTTCTTTCACACTGAAGAATATAGATACATGTGCCAATATTTTATCTTTTTCAATCTAATTAATATTTTGATATTGAGTTTTGTAAATTGTAGATAAGTAATTTATCAGAATAAGGTTTAATCCTATTCTGTCAGTTATAAAATATAGAAACTAACCATTAGCTTAAATAATATTTTTAAAATACTTTCAATTAATAATTTTAATCTACCTGTTTTATGATATCACATAATGCTTGTCTAGATTTTGAGTTCTGTAAAATTTGTTTTAAAAAATTATTTTGAGGTGGAATATAATTATTCTTCTACTTTTTGTTTAAACTATGTGATTTGGTTCACATCCATTGTCAGTTATATTTAACCATACATTTACATTAGTTACATATAAATAAGATTTTTAACATATATGCAAAAAGTGAATCATACATGTCTAACAATATATACATG
This sequence comes from Saccopteryx leptura, assembly GCF_036850995.1. NCBI lineage: Eukaryota > Metazoa > Chordata > Mammalia > Chiroptera > Emballonuridae > Saccopteryx > Saccopteryx leptura. Next base: position 161,587,252 of record NC_089506.1, on the reverse strand, counting down.
TATAATTATAACAAAGTTCCAAATAGAAGAGACTAAATGTGCTAAGAAGATTACCACTCTGTTTTTTAATAATTATTTTAATAATTTTATTTTTTTTAATGGGGTGACATAAATAAATCAGGATACATATATTCAAAGATAACATGTCCAGGTTATCTTGTCGTTCAATTATGTTGCATACCCATCACCCAAAGTCAGATTGTCCTCTGTCACCTTCTATCTAGTTTTCTTTGTGCCCCGCCCCCTCCCCCTTTCCTTCTCCCTCTCCCCCCTACCCCCGTAACCACCACACTCTTATCAATGTCTCTTAGTTTCACTATTATGTCCCACCTACGTATGGAATAATGCAGTTCCTGTTTTTTTCTGATTTACTTATTTCACTTTGTATCATGTTATCAAGATCCCACCATTTTGCTGCAAATGATCCGATGTCATCATTTCTTATGGCTGAGTAGTATTCCATAGTGTATATGTGCCACATCTTCTTTATCCAGTCATCTATTGATGGGCTTTTTGGTTGTTTCCATGTCCTGGCCACTGTGTACAATGCTGCAATGAACATAGGGCTGCATGTGTCTTTACGTATCAATGTTTCTGAGTTTTTGGGGTATATACCCAGTAGAGGGATTGCTGGGTCATAAGGTAGTTCTATTTTCAGTTTTTTGAAGAACCACCATAGGTTCTTCCATAATGGTTGTACTACTTTACATTCCTACCAACAGTGTATGAGGGTTCCTTTTTCTCCACAGCCTCTCCAACATTTGCTATTACCTGTCTTGCTAATAACAGCTAATCGAACAGGTGTGAGGTGGTATCTCATTGCCGTTTTGATTTGCATTTCTCTAATAGCTGAAGAAGATGAGCATCTTTTCATATATCTGTTGGCCATTTGTATTTCTTCCTGGGAGAAGTGTCTGTTCATGTCCTCTTCCCATTTTTTTATTGGATTGTTTGTTTGTTGTTGAGTTTTATGAGTTCTTTGTATATTTTGGATATTAGGCCCTTATCTGAGCTGTTGTTTGAAAATATCATTTCACATTTAGTTGGCTGTCTGTTTATTTTGTTGTCAGTTTCTCTTGCTGAGCAAAAACTTCTTGTCTGATGTAGTCCCATTCATTAATTTTTTTTTAATTTTATTTATTCATTTTTAGAGAAGAGAGAGAGAGACAGAGAGAGAGAGAAGGGGGGAGGAGCTGGAAGCATCAACTCCCATATGTGCCTTGACCAGGCAAGCCCAGGGTTTCGAACCGGCGACCTCAGCATTTCCAGGTCGACGCTTTATCCACTGTGCCACCACAGGTCAGGCCCATTCATTAATTTTTGCCTTCACTTCTCTTGCCTTTGGAGTCAAATTCATAAAATGCTCTTTAAAACCCAGGTCCATGAGTTTAGTACCTATGTCTTCTTCTATGTACTTAATTGTTTCAGGTCTTATGTTTAGATCTTTGATCCATTTTGAGTTAATTTTAGTACAGGGGGACAAACTATAGTCCAGTTTCATTCCTTTGCATGTGGCTTTCCAGTTTTCCCAGCACCATTTATTGAAGAGGCTTTGTTTTCACCATTGTGTGTTGTTGGCCCCTTTATCAAAAATTATTTGACTATATATATGTGGTTTTATTTCTGGGTTTTCTATTCTGTTCCATTGGTCTGAGTGTCTATTTTTCTGCCAATACCATGCTGTTTTGATTGTCGTGGCCCTATAATACAGTTTGAAGTCAGGTATTGTAATGCCCCCAGCTTCATTCTTTTTCTTTAGGATTGCTTTGGCTATTCGGGGTTTTTTATAGTTCCATATAAATCTGATGATTTTTTTGCTCCATTTCTTTAAAAAATGTCATTGGAATTTTGATGGGAATTGCATTAAATTTGTATATTGCTTTGGGTACTATGGCCATCTTGATTATATTTATTCTTCCTAACCAAGAACAAGGAATATTCTTCCATCTCATTATATCTTTTTTGATTTCCCTTAACAATGGTTTATAGTTTTCATTATATAAGTCCTTTACATTCTTTGTTATGTTTATTCCTAGGTATTTTTTTTTTGTTGTTGTTGCAATCGTGAAGGGGATTATTCTTTTGAGTTCATTCTCAAATGTTTCATTGTTGGCATATAGAAAGGCTATTGACTTCTGTATGTTAATTTTGTATCCTGCAACCTTACTATATTGGCTTATTGTTTCTAGTAGTATTTTTGTGGATTCTTTGGGGTTTTTGATGTATAGGATCATATCATCTGCAAAAAGTGATACCTTTACTTCTTCTTTTCTGATATGGATGCCTTTTATTTCTTTGTCTTGTCTGATTGCTCTGGCTAGAACCTCTAGTACCACATTAAATAAGAGTGGAGAGAGTGGAAAACCCTGTTTTGTTCCTGATTTAAGGGGGAAAGCCTTCAGTTTTGTGCCATTTAATATGATGTTAGGTGATGGTTTATCATATATGGCCTTTATCATGTTGAGATATTTTCCTTCTATACCCATTTTGTTGAGAGTCTTAAACATAAAATTGTGTTGTATTTTATCGAAAGCCTTTTATACATCTATTGATAAGATTGTGTGGTTTTTGTTCTTTGTTTTGTTGATACAGTGTATTACGTTAACCGTTTTACGTATGTTGAACCATCCTTAAGATTCTGGGATGAATCCCACTTGATCATAATGTATAATTTTTTTAATATGTTGTATTCGATTTGCTAGTATTTTGTTTAGTATTTTAGCATCTGTATTCAATAGAGATATTGGTCTGTAGTTTTCTTTTTTTGTGCCATCCTTGCCTGGTTTTGGTATGAGGGTTATGTTGTCCTCATAAAATGTGTTTGGAAGTATTGCTTCTTCTTCAATTTTTGGAAGACTTTGAGTAGAATAGGAACCAAGTCTTCTTTGAATGTTTGATAAAATTCACTAGTATAGCTGTCTGGGCCTGGACTTTTATTTTTGGGGAGGTTTTTAATGGTTTTTTCTATTTCTTCTCTACTAATAGGTCTGTTTAGGCTTTATGCTTCTTCTTGACTCAGTCTAGGAAGGTTGTATTGTTCTAGGAATTTATCCATTTCTTCTAGGTTGTTGAATTTAGTGGCATAAAGTTTTTCATAGTATTCTACAATAATTCTTTGTATATCTACGGTGTCTGTGGTGATTTCTCCTCTTTCATTTTGGATTTTGTTTATAGGAGTTCTTTCTCTTTTTTCCTTGGTAAGTCTTGCCAAGGGTTTGTCAATTTTGTTGATCTTTTCAAAGAACCAGCTCTTTGTTCTATTAATTTTTTCTATAGTTTTACTGTTCTCTATTTCATTTATTTCTGCTCTGATTTTTATTATCTCCTTTCTTCGGCTGGTTTTGGGTTGTCTTTGTTCTTCTTTTTCTAGTTCCTTAAGGTGTGAAGCTAAGTGGTTCACTTGGGCTCTCTCTTGTTTGTTCATATAGGCCTGAGGTATTATGAACATCCCTCTTATCACTGCTTTTGCTGCATCCCATAGATTCTGATATGTCATGTTGTCATTTTCATTAGTCTGTATATATCTTTTAATCTCCGCACTTATTTCTTCTTTGACCCATTCATTTTTTAAAAGTATGTTGTTTAGTTTCCACATTTTTGTGGGATTTTTTTCCTTTTTTGCAGTTGAATTCTAGTTTCAAGGCTTTATGATCAGAAAATATGCTTGGTACAACTTCGATTTTTCTGAATTTGCTGATGTTGTTTTTGTGGCCCAACATATGGTCAATTCTTGAGAATGATCCATGTACACTGGAGAAAAATGTATACCAGACACTTTGGGATGAAATGTCCTGTAGATGTCTATCATATCCAAGTGCCCTAGTGTTTTGTTTAAGGCCACTATATCTTTGTTGATTCTCTGTTTGAATGACTGACCTAGAGCTGTCAGCGGTGTATTGAGGTCTCCAAGTATGATTGTATTTTTGTCAGTTTTTGTTTTCAGGTCAATAAGTAGCTCTCTTATATATTTTGGTGCTCCTTGGTTTGGTGCATATATATTAAGAATTGTTATGTCTTCTTGATTCAGTATCCCCTTAGCCATTATAAAATGGTCATTTTTGTCTCTGAGTACTTTTGATGTCTTGTAGTCAGCATTATCAGATATGAGTATTGCTACGCCTGCTTTTTTTTTGGATATTATTTGCTTGGAGTTTTGTTTTCCAACCTTTCACTTTGAATTTGTTTTTATCCTTGTTACTTAGATGAGTTTCCTGTAGGCAGCATACAGTTGGATTTTCTTTTTTAATCCATTCTTCTACTCTGTGCCTTTTTATTGGTGAGTTTAATCCATTTACATTTAGTGTAATTATTGACACTTGTGAGTTCCCTATTGCCATTTTATAGATTGCTTTCTGTTAGTTTTGTGTCTTGTTTGATCCTTGTCTTTCATCTTTCTATCTTTTGTTTTTATTTGGTTGTATTCCATACATCTTTTCTCTGTTGTTATCATAGTTAAATCATGTGCTTCTGTGGTGGTTTTTTCAATGGTGGTTACCTTTAAGTAATGAAAAGGGTTCCTACCCTGTTCAGTGTAGTGCACTGTTTTGTGAGTACTTTTGCACTCCATTGTCCTTTGCTACTATTAATCTTCATCCTCTCCTCCCCCTTTCTTTTTGTTGTTGTCACAGTTTAAATTTGGTTTTATTGTGTTCTTCTTGGAGCTTTTACTTGTGGCTTTGTTTTTTTTTTTCTTCCTTGTATCTGATTGGAGAACCCCCTTTAGTAATTCCTGGAGTGGGGGTTTTCTGATGATAAATTCCCTCATCTTTTCTGTATCTGTGAATGTTTTTATTTCTCCTTCATATTTGAAGGATAGCTTTGACGGGTATAGTATTCATGGCTGAAAGTTCCTCTCTTTCAGGACTTTAAATATTGGGGTCCACTCTTTTCTAGCTTATAGAGTTTCTGTTGAGAAATCTGATGACAATCTAATGGGCCTTCCTTTATATGTTGTATTCTTCTTTTCCCTGGCTGCCTTGAGAATTTTTTCTTTGCCATTGGCTTGTGCCAAATTCATTATGATGTGCCTTGGAGTAGGTTTCTTGGGGTTAAGAAAACTCAGAGTTCTGTTTGCTTCTTGAATTTGAGGCTTTAGTTCTTTCCACGGGCTTGGGAAGTTCTCATCTATTGGAAGTTCTCATCTATTATTTGTTTGAGTATGTTCTCCGTTCCATTTTCTCTCTCTTCTCCCTCTGATATACCTATTATTCTTATGTTATTCTTTTTGATGGAGTCAGATAATTCCTGTAGGGCTATCTCATATTTTTAAATTTTTGAGTCTCTTTCTTCTTCTCTCTGTTGTGCCTCAAGTTGCTTGTCTTCAATTTCACTAATCCTACCTTCTATCTGGGCTTTTGTATTAGCTAAGCTTGTTACCTCATTTTTCAGCTCGTGTATTGAGTTTTTCATCTCTGTTTAATTTGTTTTTATAGTTTCAATTTCCTTGGAAATATATTTTTTGTGTTCATTGAGTTGTTTTCTGAGCTCTCTAAATTGCCTTTCTGTTTTCTTGTATATCTCTGAGTATTTTTAGGATTTCTATTTTAAATTCTCTGTCGTTTAACTCCAAGGTTTCCAATATGTTAAATTTTTTCTCCATATATTTTTCCTCATCTACCTGTGTTACCTCTCTTTCTTTTGTATCCATAATATTCAATTTTCTCTTCCTTAATGGCATCTGTGGGTTGTTTTGTTGATAGTATTAATGAGATTTAATAAAGAATAAAAAGTTAAAATAAAAAAAAAATTGAAGAGTTGTTTTTTTAAAAAAAATAATTAAATAAAGAAAAATAAAAAAAAGGAAATTATTTCCCTCCCTCCTTTTCTCTTCTCCTCTCCTCTCCCCTCTTTCTTGAGAAAATCTTGTGGTGAACTGTGAATTATATTGCATTAAATAGAACAAACAATGCCTGTACTGGAGGGCCTGAATTGGGTAGAAGTAATAAAGGGGCAAAAAAAAAAAAAACCCAGAAAAAAATGTGGTACGGACCCACAAAAAGCAAATAAGGAAAAAATTTGGGTCAAGAATAAAATGATTTGCTAATAGGTGTTGGTTGACTAAGAGTTATGATGAGAGGAATAAGAGGGAAACAGGAAAATGTGGGGACAAATTAAAAAATTACTATTGTATTTAGTGGAACAAGAACTACATAAAATGGAGAGCCAGGGATGGGAACACTGCTAGTGAGTTAAAAAGATGAAGTAACCCCCCCCCCCAAATGCTACAAACATAAGTTTGAGTCCCAGATAAGATAATTTGTTCGTTATTGTGGTTTGAATGAGAGAAGACGTAAAGGAGAAAGGAAGAAATTAATATAGAGGGAGAAAAGAAAGAGGAAGAGAAAGAAAAGAGGGAACCACTAAAAGAAGAAAAAAGAAAAAAGAGGAGAGAGAGAGAGAGAGTTAAGGGTTTTGGAGTGCAAACCTCATAGAGAGAAAGGAAGAGAAAAGAAAAGATAATGGGAGATGTAACACTTATGGGTAGTGTAGTTCAAGAAGAGGAGAGAGTAAGACCAGTAGAGAGTTAAACAACAAAATTGGAGGAGAAAAAAAAATCAAGAATGAAGATAAGAGAAACAAACGAAAAAATATAATAAAATGGGATTGGTTATAAAGTCTGCAGATTATTCTTGATTTTGAGAGGTTATCTTATTGCTTTTTCTTTTCTCTCCCTCTTCCTGCTCGGTGACTCTGTACCCGGGTTCTGCCCCTTTGGCACGCTCAGGTAGAGGTTTGCAGTTGATAAGTCTCTATGGCGATGTCATGTATTGTGCTTCAGTCTCGTTGGCAGTCGAGGCTCATTAGCATTTATGGGCTCCGACAGTGAGAGAGTCCGTGTTCCTGGAGCCTCTCTCCTAGTCTTTCCTTCCTCAATTAGTAGCCTAATAATCCAGCTATGGGGTTGCTGCTGCCTCTGCCTGGATAGTAAGAGGCTGAAAGAGCTGACAACTCCCCACTCTATTCCCACTCAGAGCACAAGGCTCTGGGTAAGCTCAGTCAGTCAGAGCTGCTAGCATAATCAGGCGGGGCTTCTGCCCACTCAAAGACCTCTGGCTCAGCCACTCTGTCCTGTAACATGGATGGGCGCCCACTCCTGGGGCACTTAGAGGAAACTCTCGCTCACTGTCTGCGCGCGCAGACCAGGATATCAGGCCGGCAGTCTCACACTCTGAGTGAAACCCCCGCCTGCACGGAAAAGTTCCAGTGTTGGAATTGGCTCTCGTTCCCTCCCCCTGCACAGCCTTCTCAGGGCGCTGGGGCGGCCTGGAGATTCCGCTTTTGGCCCACACAAAGGCCCCTGACTCTGCCCCTCTGTGGGATAACATGGGTGCCCACTCCTGAGATGCTTGGAGGAATCTCTTGCCCACTCTCTGTGCGCACCGACCAGGATATCAGGCCAGCTGCCTCACCCTCTGAGTGAAACCCCCGCCCGCACAGAAAAGTTGCAGCATTGGAATTGGCTCTTACTCCCTCCCCATGCACGGCCCCTTCAGGGTGCTGGGGCGGCCAGGAGATTCTGCTCTCAGCCCACACAAAGGCCCCCAACTCTGCCCCTCTGTGGGGTAACAGGAGTGCCCACTGCTGAGTCACTCGGAGGAATCTCTCGCCCACTATCTGCGGGTGCATACCAGGAGATTGGGGAAAATGGCTGCCCCACTTGTCTTTCTTTGTCTGGGTTTGGTGCGAGTGTTAGCTTGTACTGACTGGGTTGCCGCAGGCACAGTTTTTCCTCGGCTTGGATCTCCGTGCCACAGTCTGGTTCGGCCATTTGTGCCGCGGCCTGGATCTATTCACCCCCTTTTCCTGCCTCAGTTTCTATATTCTCAGTTCCCAGTGAAAACAGCCCTGTTTAGGTTAGTGAGGAAAGTGGAGCATTTCTTACTCCCTATTTCCTTCGGGGTTTGATTATATATTTAGCCAATTTTTCGCTCGACCATACCTTTGGGTGTATTGCGAAACATTTGGAGGCTCCAAGGATAGGTTTTTCTGTTTCTGGTTGAAGATCTTGTTGAGTTTTGGGAAAGATTTATCGGTATCACTTCCTACCGCACCATTACGCTGACATCATCTGCCACCACTCTGTTATAAATGGGACAGATATATATTTGTAGAACTGGATTTCACTAACTGTAATGAAAAGAGATAAACTTTTGAAGTAAGGCAGACACATAGACATGATGCTCAACTCCAGCCCTTCTAACTTGACTATCAGTAAACTCCACTTCACATAATGGTTATATTTAAAATGTACCTGACATATCTTATTTTTTAAATTTTTAATTGAATTTATTGGTGTACAGGCTTAGGTGTGCAACTCTTTAAAATATCATCTGCACACCATCATGGGCCGTCTCCCCCAGCAAAGTCTCTTTTGTCCCACCCCCACCACTTTTGACCCATCTCCACTACCCACATCCCCCTTTCCCTCAGGCTATTATCACATGTCATATATATATATAATATAATTTTTACTTAAACTCATTATATATATATATGACATGTGATAATAGACATACTTTTTTGCTTAATTCCCTTCACCTTCTATATTTGATACTTTTTTTTTTGTATTTTTCTGAAGTTGGAAACAGGAGGCAGTCAGACAGACTCCCGCATGCGCCTGACCGGGATCCACCCAGCATGCCCACCAGGGGGCGATGCTCTGCCCATCTGGGGCGTCGCTCTGCCGCTATCAGAGCCATTCTAGCGCCTGAGGCAGAGGCCACAGAGCCATCCTCAGTGCCTGGGCAAACTTTGCTCCAATGCAGCTTTGGCTGCGGGAGGGGAAGAGAGAGACAGAGAGGAAGGAGAGGGGGAGGGGTGGAGAAGCAGATGGGCGCTTCTCCTGTGCGCCCTGGCCGGGAATCGAACCTGGGACTCCCGCACGCCAGGCCGACGCTCCACCACTGAGCCATCCGGCCAGGGCTATACTCGATGCTTTTAATAAATGTTAGACCCCTTAAACTGTTTGATAAAGTTCATCAGTTTGACATCTGCACATGAATTTGGCAGATACCACCACATAAAAAATAAAACTTAAACAAAGAACTTCCACAGGCTACAAGTGTTTTTTGCCATACAAAAATTTATTTTTTAAATTTGTTAAAAAATACAGCAAATTACAGAGGGCATGATAACAAATATCCATAAACTAAGAACTAGCAAACATTAATATTTTGTGGTTTGCCCTCATGTTTTCTAAACAAAGTAATTATAACCTTATAAATAACTTTATTCTTTAGACCTCTCTCTCCTTCTTTTCTCAGGGATACTGACATTATAATTTTGTATTTAGCATTCATTACATGGCTTCACATATTCACTAAATATTAAGCACTGCGTGATTTATAGCATTGCTCTGTATTAACTGCTTTATGTAAATGCTACTTAATTATCTGTATTTTTGTTTATTTATTTTACTGTTGTAAAAGTGTCTGTATCACATTTATATCTTTAAAATATTTCTATTTTACAGGTGATACATATAGAGCACAGAAAATTTGGGTAATTTGAACAATGCTACACAAGTACTAAATATTAGAGTTGTAATTTTAAGCCAGGCTATCTGGATCCATTGCACACACATTAATCACATTACGCTGTGTTCAATATCAAAGACAAGACCACATGTTTGTATTTATTTTCTTATTAATGGACAAGTCAGTTGTTTCTAATTTTTTACCCTTGTGAGCAATATTATAATAAATGTTCTTAAATGCATTAAGAATCTCTTATTTCTTGTAAAGAATCTCTTATTTCTTTACAAGAGATCCTTCAGTTCAGAGGCTTATGAGTCTCAGGGTACTTAATCCAACAGTAGCCAGTCTTGTACTATCCCCTCTAGCTTCACACACTGGGGCTCAAAAAGACAAAGTATAATTGACAATATTTCCACCTAGTTAAAAACCTCTGGTGTTTGAAATAAAGTGCCCTGTATGTCTGGTATTATTTGCTTATCTTGTGTTAATGCATGCTTCGATAACAAGAAGTCTATGCCTATGTAAGAAACTTCTACTATATCCTAATACAAAAGTGCTAGATAAAATACAGTTAAATAAGAATTTCTGAGAAACAGTAAATATTTTCATAGATTGCATGGTAATATATTGTACTTAAATTATTTTTCATCTGAATATCAAATTGAACACAGTATTCTTTCTTTTTATTCTCTAAATTTGTCAATCCTACAAATAAGCCATCCACTGGATGGTGAATTAACAGAAGAACCACCCCATAGTTAGAGGCAAGCACATTGAGGGGAAGTCACTGATGGGTAGCCACATAATCAATTACATATTAAATGAGACTACAGTCTCTTCTCAGTCTTTCAGAACTCATTATATTTCACCCAAGTGGAAGTAGATAGACATATATAATTTACCCACTTTTTTCTTATAAAAAGTTATCAGAAAACTTTCCACAGTTATTATGTATTAAGTGCCACAGTGCCTTCCTCAACTCAGGATATGTTGCTTCATTTTTTTTCTTGCATAGTGACACATTAAGGTACTAGTTTTTTTTACATCTTATTTTGAGACTATAACTAGAAGGATCATTACCATCTTCTAACCCTGTCTGTCTGTTTTGCTTCCTCAACCCCATGCCTACATTCACTCTCTCTCTGTTCTATGCTATAAAACTGAACTTTGGTTGAATAAAAGTGGGTGGCAGAACACAAAGGTGCTGTCAGTAAAACTGACATTATATGAAATAATGAGAAATTTGTAAGTGGGAGAACCCTATATGATCCACCCAACACCTCATTTCATATAAGAAAAAATAGAAAAGGAATTTAGTCTAAATTGAATCATCCTCCTTCGAACGCGAACCTCTCTGAATAAATAGGAACAAAGGACAGCCGGTGGGTCTTACGTACTGCAGCTGCCAAAGATGAAATTTCTGCTCCAGGACATACTCATTTCACCAGTTAAGTGCTACTCAAACTAACAGCAATTTCTCAGGTGAAAAGAATTTTGATCCTTTTCTTATTTTTCCATTATGGAGCTTTGGCATTTCATCAATTGGCATATGCTACAACATTGTGCTGAAATATTTCAAAGGTTTTGTAGAAAATATGGAGGGATGCTTTTGTCTATAAAATAAACCATTGGTTTGGACTGCAATTTTTTTTTTTTCAAAAGAAGTGAACTTGATTACCTGGCATCAGTCCCTCAACACAGATACCACTGAAGATAAAAGGAGAGTGAAAAAAAACCCTAAAAAGCATGAAGCCCATGGGGAAATAATGAAGTATAAGTGCTACAGAGAGCAGCCAGAAATGGAATAATATTTCTTCTGTGAGGACCTTAGTAATAACAACCCATGAGTGATGAGACTTATTGCAAATGGCAAGAGTGCTGTGGGACAAGAATAAAAATTACTGCACTGTGAAGGATACCATTCCACATGCCCTATCTCCTTCTCTTTCTCCACAGATCATTTGAGCTCTTTTTCATTATTCCTCTTTTCAAGAAACAATAAATATTCTCAGAGGGCCAAATATCTGCCACGGACTAAAAGGTACAGCTATGCAAAATGTACAATGTCTGATCTTAGGAAGACCCCAATTTTATGTAAAAATAAAGAATAAGCAGCTACAAAACAAATACAAAAAGACCAATAATGTTGATATGTGGAAGAGCCACAAAGAAAAGAGAAGTTGATTGTAATCATGAAGTTGTCTAGGAAATACTCACATAAGAAGTATCATTTAGGTATTTCTGATAGAGGAGTAGGATTTTGTCAGGCTAAGAAGTAGGGAAAGGACATTCCAATGAAAGGGTTAGCCAAAGCAATATATGATAAATAATCTGATTAAGAAGATTTCCTATTTATAATGCTGAATCTAGAAAAATATGTTGTGGAGAATTCTGAGTAGCTTTATAGATCTTATAGAGGAATATACATATTAAATGAATATAAAGAATAGGAAGCAAATGTTTGTATATAACAAAGTAATGTGATTTGATTCAGTGAGTATTTTTAGTGGTACTATGGAGAATGGGTAAGAAGGTAATAAGTTGGAGGCAATTATATTATTTAGAAAGTTATTGTAATTATACAGACAAAAGAGATGATCTAAAGTCAAATAAGACAGTGTCAGCATAGACAGAGAATGAAAGGTAGATTAATTTAGGAACTACCTAATCAGGAATTACTGATCAGATTTGGTAATGGGTTGAATGAGACAGGAGATAGAGACTACTTTTTTGCTTTTGCTTAAATGATTTCATTTTTATTTCTTAGAAAGAAATTTTGACATATGGAAAGATAAATGGTAAATTTTTCTAAAAATAAAGATTCTAGAATTACACTTATTTTTTACATATTTGCCAGAAATTTTGTATCATATTTCTCATAGAAAGTAGAAACAGAGCTATGATTTAGATAATTAATTAGCTGTTTTATAGGTATTTTTTGTGTTTAAAATTATAGGTTTAAAGTTTAGATAGTCTGAAAGTATTAAAATTCTTTAGATCATAATTATTAGACTTATAAAGCTAATTAACAGACTTTAGTGCGCCAGTGTTTTAGTTCTAAATATAACTCAACAAAGCAGAATACTTAGGTGAAGGAATGGATTCTGACCTTGCATGACCTATTAAATGTTATTAGCAACTGAGAACAATATATAATCACAAAATTTTAAATTAAATTTTGTGATTAAAATTTATCTCAATTTTAATTTAAAAATTGTTAAAAAATATAAGTTTAGTTATGCAAAAGAAGAAAGAGTAAACATTTGAATAGTTATCTATCCAATTTTATGTTCGAGAAAGCATAATAATACTTTGTTGAAATTTATAATAAAAATGCTTTTACAAACATTATGTATTTTAAAATTGTTTAACTTAATTTTACATATACCTGGCAATAGACTCTCTGTTTTGTAGAAAAAGAAATTGAAATTGAAAATATGGCCCTGGGCCCTGGCCGGTTGGCTCAGTGGTAGAGCGTTGGCCTGGCATGCGGGGGGACCCCGGTTCGATTCCCGGCCAGGGCACATAGGAGAAGCACCCATTTGCTTCTCCACCCCCGCCCCCCTTCCTCTCTGTCTCTCTCTTCCCCTCCTGCAGCCAAGGCTCCATTGGAGCAAAGATGGCCCGGGCGCTGGGGATGGCTCCTTGACCTCTGCCCCAGGTGCTAGAGTGGCTCTGGTCGCGGCAGAGAACACCCCAGAGGGGCAGAGCATCGCCCCCTGGTGGGCAGAGTGTCACCCCTGGTGGGTGAGCCGGGTGAATCCCGGTCGGGCGCATGCGGGAGTCTGTCTGACTGTCTCTCCCCGTTTCCAGCTTCAAGAAAGATAAAAAAAAAATTAAAAAAAATTAAAAAAAAAAAGAAAAGAAAAGAAAATATGGCCCTGGCCGGTTGGTTCATTGGGAGAGTGTTGGCCCACCATGTAGATGTCCCAGGTTCAATTCCCAGTCAGGGCACACAGGAAAAGTGACCATCTCCTTCTCTACCCTTATCTCTCTTTCTTTCTTCTCTCTCTCTCTGTTCTCCTCCCACAGCTATAGCTTCATTGGAGGAAGTTGGCCACAGGTGCTGAGGATGGCTCCATGGCCTCACCTCAATCACTGAAATGGCTTGGTTGTCAATCAGTGGGGCAGCAGCCCTATATTGGCAGAGCATCACCTCTTAGAGGGTTTGCTGGGTAGATCCCGGTTGTGACATTTGTGGGAGTCTGTCTCTCTGCCTACCTGCTTCTCACTTAAGAAAAAAGAAAAAGAAATAGAAAATTACAAATATTACAGTCTCAGAATTGTAACTCATTGTTATTAAAAGTCATACTGCTTTAGGTAATGAAGTTAGAATACAGACCACACTCTCTGACTCTAATCCATTCAATAAGTCTGTAATAGCAGTTTAAGACAGTTCAGAGCAACAATATTTATTGAATTCCCATGTTGTTTGCTCTTGCAATGCCTTTTTAAGTGGGAATCTGGTAAGATTTCATAAAAATAAGACTACTTAAGACATTTCTGGCAGAGAGAAATAGAATAAAAACAAGAAATAATGATCACTGAAAGGGAACAGGAAATATGGTTTAGATTTAAGATATAGATTTCTATTAATGAGAGACTCTATTTTTAGTCTGTGGTCATAGTATAGAGAAATTTTAGTGTCAGGTTAAGAAGTAACTAAATTAATAAAAAGAGGAAGAAATTTTTTGATATTTTACTAAGATGCATTCTGTTTTCAAACAAAATCTTAACAATTATAAATAAATAAATAAAAGCAGAATAAATCAATAAGATACAAAGAATACCAGCTGTTCTAAATTATGAAAACAATGAAATGCTGGTAAACTTACATTAGAGTAAAACCAAAGACAACATAAATCTTTAACCAAGACCTATGATACATAGATTCAAATCTTAAGATTTCTTGTATGAAAAGCTTCCTGAACTAGAGGGCAGGATGTGATGGAGAGTAGGCAGTGAAAAGTAGGAAAGCCAAAACCACAAGAAGAAAGTTGAGGGTCTTTTTGTTGGATTGTTTTTGTTTTATTTTATTTCTATCCTGAAACAGTGTTAATCTGAGAAACCACTGAACATAGAGAAAGGCCAGGATCAATATCTAGGATTGTTCCATATCTTGAATAAATACATAGATTTTTGCTTTAGGCCTTGAAGTCTTCCCAGAGTGCAGAAATGAAATAATTTCTTTTGCCTGTAAAATCACATATACTGTGAATTACTCTTCAGCCCACCTAGAATATTTATTAAGATTTCTTTGTATTCCAAAATAATTTTCGTTCACCACAGATTTTCTAATAACACCACACTTCAGTGAATACCTGAATGTGTCCTCAGGTTGGATATGCTGGAAAGAAGTTATGAAAATTCTTCCTCTCTTTTGAAAATATTATCTGCCAGAAGAAAATCAAGTCTGGCTTCAAGAAAAGAAATCTCTCTCTCTCTCTCTCTCTCTCTCTCTCTCTCTCTCTCTCTCTCTCTCCCTCCCTCCAGTTCTTTTTCTAAAATGAACCCCTATTACCTGCTCCCCACTGCTATCCCCAGCTGATTATACTGGGATAAGTTTCATTCTTGATAAGAGTCATAAAACAAGTTTGTGAATCAGAATATTTGGTTCAGTCTTCCAGATCTTTTTTCCATTCCAAAGGCCAAGTGGCATTAAAATGGAATGAAACAGCATGGCTCCTCTGGCACGGTAAAGAAAATAAGACCTAACCTTTGTATAGATGTCAAATCAATCACTATATATTAAATCACTTTATAAATATTAAAGCATTCATCAATGTGATGCAGAATTATTTGGTTCAAAAATTATAAGACTACCTACAACACACCAAGGGGCCACAGACTTGCCCTTAGTTAGCTCTTTAGTGACTTTTGATCTAGTCTGCCCACATCAGGCCTTGGATTTATTCCTCCAATGAATATGACGTTTGGCTTTGACTTTTCCAAACTTCCATCATTCTCCAGAAAGTGCAATGTGCTCAGAGAAGATAATTTGGGAAGATACATTATTAATAAGGGGAGATGAGACTTTTCCAGGAGGCAAGTATCGCCAATGACAGCTGAACCTTTCTTTAAGAGCTAATCATTAAATTGTAGGTTCATATTTTCTTTTCAGTAGTTTTAGAGATCTAACATCTTGTAATGACTGCATGTTAAGCAGAGATGAGATTAAACATTTCTGTGTCTCTGACAAGAAGTTTCCGTTGACATACTTGTTAGTCAAGGAAGAGAGAAATGGAGATATCTTCAAAAATTCCAAGAACTTCAATCTACTATGTATCCCAGAAAGCAGGAGGAGTAGGGTTCATAAATAAGAGAAGACACAGTCTATTATGTAGGTGCTAAGAATATCTGATAATGGTTGTAATTTACTTGTCATCCTCCCCCCTTTGTAATGTGTTCAAAATTGATCAATATTATCAAGACTCAACCCACACTTGAATTTTCTTGCAAAGGTGACATCAAGACAGTAGCATTTCATTTATTCCAAGGAAAAAGGATAAAGGTAAAAAAAAAAACCCCACTTTTCATAGTACCATAGGAATTTAGCTAAATAATCTTAAGATTAAATTTCATGAACTCATTGTACTGAAGTTCCCATGGATTATTAACTGAACTAATTCCCAGAATGAGATTGTTAAATCAGGGGCACTATCTAAGATCCTTAGCTTGAAAAAGGGAGTATGCTTAGTTTGAAGATAGGAGGTCTGTCCCATAACATGCTTTAACTCTATGTTGTTTTTATTTTGGAACCAGACACATGTGGATTTTCATAGAATATTGAAGGCAAATGTACTATGAATACAACAAATTTTGATAAATTGATACTTCATCTATTTACAAATTACCTGTTTTATAGTTAGTGCTAAATAAACATTAGCTGAATTGGTAAATCAACTCTTTCTCTGATGATTTAATCAGCTGTGCTGTGGGAGATACAGTGTGGTGTAATCAGAAAAGCAATGAACCCAGAGTCAGTGGGTTGGGTAAGGTTCACTTCAGTCCTTTTATATTCTCAATTTAAAAGTCATTCTTTCTTAGCTTCAATGTTCTTTGTGCACAATGTTTTTGTTTGGTTGGTTTGAGTGTGTATATGTTTGTATGAGCAATAATTAAGAAAAAATGTATAAACCATCAGAAATATATAAAGTATTATAAACACGTAAGCTTATTATTATTTCATCCTCAGTTCCTATGATTCTTGAAGGATAGTAAATACAGGAATATGATAATAATGTCATTGTTACCATATATTTAAAAGTCTATTTCAAAAATGAGCTAGATCAATTATTCCATCTACCAAAATATGGGAAAACTAGTCTCACAATTATTAAGCAACAATTCCAATGCCACAGAGCACTTAAAATAGTGTTTATTAAATGTTATCTTTGGACCACTGGAATCATATTTCCATTATTATAATGCATATTCTTCAGTCCACTTTAGACTTGATATTTGGAATCTCTGAGATTAAAGCCAAGGTATATATACTTTGAGCAAGCACTATACACACACACACACACACACACACACACACACACACTAAAAATTAAGTATTATATTTATTTGTTAATAATAAGTTTCATATGAAGCTTGGAGTAATTATCTGTTATTTTGGTCAGTCTGCTCCCTAAAAGAGAAAAGTTCACCTGATTTAGAGTTGTACTTTTTAAAATCTGTATACTTCTAATTAGCATTGTGTTTATGCACCAGCACTCAGAAAATTAAGTCACAGTTAACAAAATTTATAAATTGCGGTGGATTTTTCTATTATGGTATTTTAGTGTTTCTTACCACACTTTATATTATTTCCAGACACTGCAAAGAGGCTCAAAAATAGCATGAATATCTTCTGTAGGAGGATTTTGAGGACTAAGCAAATGATGCCATTAAAGAATCATACATATGGAAATTTGCCTATTTAACATTTACAATTATTCTTTGAAAAATGTACAATTATGCATATTTCCCCCTTGAAAATCAAGTCAAGTATAAAATCTTATTAATTAATGCCTCAAAAGTCCAGGCATATAAAAAAATAAATGTATTTTTTAAACTGTTTATATATTTGCCAACAATTGTCTGAATCAGAAGACAAATCTTCTCAAGCCTAAGAGTAGCAGCTGCAGAGTTGGCTTGTTAACCTAAACATAAGTTTAGAAAACTGTTCCATGGAATCCTGAAATTGTGAATTAGAATAGGATATTCTATGTTTATTTGACTTGTTATGGGCATACTTACTATTAAGTATTTAGTGTTTAAATTCTAATTTCTATGATTTACATGGCTCTCAGTGATTCTGAAGACTCTAATTTAAGGTTCATGAAAATCAGAGATTTTGTACCTAAATCTCCATAGACTTTTCACAGTAGACATTCAATTATTTTGTGTGAAATTTAAAAACAAACAAATAGAAAGCACCTCTCCCTGTCAGCTGAATTGGATCTGTACAATAAAATCTTTGTGTCCTACAAATGACACAAATAGGTTCTAACACTGATTCATGTATCATCTATTCTAAAATACATACTTGATGTATTTATACCTGCAGAATATTTGTATCAAAATTCTGAAAAGCTGAAATAGGTAGGCCACCTAAAACAACAATTCAAAGAGGATTATTCTAATACAGTATGAAGAGGAGATTGAGTTGGGTCATTGCAGGCTGACCCACATGTATCTGAAGTATGTTGCTAGTAAGACAACATGGAAATGCAAAACCAGAGAAAAACTTTTAACAGCACTTCTTATAAAACCCAGGGGATAATTCAAGTATAAACTGTTAGGACAAAGTGTGCCTCTGTGGGGAAGACTGAACCTATTGCTGCTTGATGGGGGATGAAGCAGCTGAACCAACAGATACCTCCACTCTCAGAAAGGAACTTCTCACATATAATTATAATCAACTTCCCAGGAGAAAATGCTAAGCTGACCATTTCCATATGACTGAAGAAGACAGCCTTTCTTATTTTCATCAACACAACTTGCAGTTCCTGTCATGATATAGCTGTATCAGGCTTATTCTCTCACTATAAAGTTAAAGAGAAAAAAGAAAAAACAGTATTTTAAAAATTGACAAAATATATAAAAGAATCTTTATTTAAGCACTGAGTAATTATCAATGTCAATTTAGAACCACAATCTATGGAAGAAGATAAAATTAGAAGATAAGGCCAACATTCACAACAGCTTTCTCCTTGGAAGAAGTGTCCAAATCATAGCATAGGGAAAGGCAGCCCAGAAGAGAAAGAGGGGGTGGATACTGTACAAGCACGTGGCATGGAGGGGAGGGTCCTGGACAAACACCTGTATCTGTGCATGCTGAGAGATGGAGTTAGAAGTCAAGGCAGTCAGAACAAAGTGACCCTGGTGCGCATCCTAGACCTTCAATTAAAACTCCAGAAAGACCATAAATTGAATAAAAACCACATATAAGGAGTGGTATTTTCAATTCCAGAATAAAGGAGAATCTGGAATCAACTATCACTGAAAATATTAAATAAAGCCTTTGTAGAATCAAGATACTTTATGAAGAATTTAAAGAGCATGACAAAAGACAATTTAATAATTTTTCATAAAAAATAAACCCAACATTCTATAATATATAATATTTAAACCTAGCAAGCAAAAAATGACTAGTTATGGACTTCCAGCACGCTGCCTTCTGACGCTCTACTTCCAACCCCCAGCTGGTCTAGATCTGAGAGCTGCACACAGACAGCTATCAGGAAAAGGTGCGGAGGCCTCTGGTGCCCCTGCCGCCTACTCTGAGCAGGCTGTCAGCTGAAGGCTTGGCCTGGGGATTTTACCAGACACATACACCTCTATTACCCTAAGTGATGCAGATGAAATATATCGGTAAGAAAGACTTGAATAATATAACTTACTAAGTTCTATGTGAAATCCTGTCAAAAGGAAAAGAATGAGTCAGATGATTCCACTCTTGCATTCTTTAAAATATTTAAGGAAACAATAACATCAAATGTTCTCCAAAAATATCCCATAGAATAGAAAGACAAGCAATACTTGCTACCTCATTTTATGTAACTAGCATAATGTTAATACAAAAACCTGATAAAGACATTAAAAGAAAGAAAAATTAGACACAAAATTTCTTTTTAAAATGTTAGCAGATTTAATCCAGTGATATATCAAGTGGTTAATACAAGCAAGTAAAGTAGGATTTATTTATGGAAAAACATTCCTTGTAATTCACCATATTAATTGAAATAATGATAAAATCAAAAGAGCCAGAAAAAAAAATCATTTGTAAAATCAAACACCATTCGGGCCCTGGCCAGGTAGTGCAGTAGGTTAAAGCGTTGCCAATATGGCAAGGTTGTAGTTGGATCTGCAGTCAGGGTACATACAAGAGTCAATCAATTAATGCATAAACAAGTGGAACAACATAGCAATGTTTCTCTCTCTCTCTCTCTCAAATCAATAAATAATTTTTTAAAAATATTCAACACCATTCCATGGTTAAAAACTACAATATTCTCATGAAAATGGAATTAGAAGAGAATTTTTTTAATATGACAGAATCTATCTACCAAAAAATCTGTATTTAACACAGAAAGATGAAATGCTAATGCTTTGTCACAAGGTCAAAAACTGGATCTACTATTAGCACTATTCAAATTTTAGAGAAAGTTCTAGCTATTGAAATCAGGTAAGAAAAAAGTTAACAATAAGTACAATTGGGAAAAAATGAAACTAAACTGGTTTTACTTCTAAATGATAATTTTTTCAGGACATATGGTCAACATGCAAAAATATATAGATATGACAGGCATTCATACAAAAATATATGATTATATATGTATATATAAAGCAAGAAAAAAGTGAAATATCAGTTATACTCATCCACAAAAAATATCAATATCAAATATCTGAAAATTATATAATAAAAAGTAAAGAAGACCTTGATATTAGAAAATACAGAGAATTACTGAAAGGAGCACAATACGAAAATCAATGCCCATCAAAACCACACTAATCGATTTAAAGATTGGGTATCAATATGATGTATATTCTCTCCAGATAGATCTATAATTCAACATAATCTTAGAAACTGTTTTTAAATTAATGAGCAGATTATAAAGTCTGCATGGAAATGTAAAGTACTTAGAATAACCTAAGCAATATTGAAAAAGAAAACACAAAAATGAAGGACTTTCACTATCATAATTCAATGCATTTCCACTACTTGGAAATCCTTTAAGAAAAAATATATAGACATATAAAATTTAATTTAAAGAAAATACTCCATTCCAAATTGTTGAGGGGATTATTTTTTAATAATTTAAATAAATTATATGGCAGAAAATAAATCTTAAATGGCCCTTTATACCATAACACAAAAATTAATTGAAGGTAAATTAAAAGCCAAATTGTTAAAAGAAAAAAATCAGTCCTCTAGAATATAACGTTAGAGACTTCATAGCTTAATAAAGGTAAGGGTTTACTATATGGAAGCCTAAAATCAATAGCCATAAAATAATTGATTTATGAACTGTATTAAGGGAATATATTAAACTTAAATGCTTTTTAACTAAGGAAAGGGTAGCTGATTGTCCTGGGGCTGCCCAGATTGTGGCATTTTAGTTTTAACATTGAGACAGTATCCAGGGAAAATGTATGGATGCATGATCATTCTACCTGCAGACAGGATAAATTATAAATGTGACTTTTCTACCAAAAAAATAAAAAAATAATTTAAATAAATAAATAGGATGGAAATGAAGTTCCATGACTTTCAAACTAGATCATAAAAGCCAATTCAGTGTTTGCCTTGCTCATGTGAACACTGCTAGCACTGGAGCTTCTGTGGGCGATCTAGCTGCCCTCAGGCCACCATGCAGGAGGGAGCCTGCAGTAGTCCACCTGGAGAGATCACTTGAACAAATCGGGAAACTGCATGAAAGAGAGATGTCCAGTGAAGCCCCTAGCTTTTCCAGTCACCTGCTGTTCAGCTCTATCTACCATCTGAATGCAATTTAAAGAGAGACCTGAAGCCAGACTATCCTGCCAGTACATTCTCATATTCACAACCCACAGAAACTGTGAGTGATAATAAAATGATTGTTGTTGCTTTAAGCTCTTATGTTTTGGAGTCAGTTTTTATGCAACAACAGTAACTGGAACAGTAACTCATTAAAAAATACTCAAAGAAATTTTTTTCTATATATTTTATAATATTACAGCCTTATTTTTGTCCAAATGACATATGAAATGAAAACAAATTTAATCAGTATAATTTGATACCATATGTATGTAGGTGTATGGACATGAGTGAATAAAATTTTGATGAAATCCATAGATAACACAGTTTTTACTCTATATATGTATATATTGTTCAATTTTTAAAGTATGTTTATGTGTATTATTTGTATAATTTCTTTATTGATTTAAATTTATTGTGTTTACATGGATTCAAATGTCCCACCAAATACATCCTCCTCACCCCTGTGTTCCCTCAACATCCCCCTTGTTCCCCTCCCCCCAAGGCCCTCCCTCCTTCCCTTCAGGATTTGTTTTTCTGTTCTCTATAACACTGTTATGTATATAATTTCACCAATCTCTTTCCCTTCTCTTCCACTTTCCCTCTGGTCCCTTTGATCCCGCCTCTGCCTCTATTCTGCTCCTCAGTTCACATTGTTCATTGGATTCCTCAAATGAGTGAGGTCATATGATCTTTTCCTTTCTCTGCCTGGCTTATTACACTTAACATGATAGTTTCCAGGTCCATCCATGTTGTCACAAAAGGTAAGATTTCCTTTTTTTTTCATGACTGCGTAGTATTCCATAGTATATATGTACCACTGCTTTTTAATCCATTCGTCCACTGACGGACACTTGGGCTGTTTCCAGATCTTGGCCATTATAAACAATGCTGCCATAAACATGGGGGTGCATTTCTTGAATCAGTGATTTGGTGTTATTTGTATAATTTTTAAATGAACTAACTTTTAACAAGAAAGTCTGTTGGTTTTAACTACAAAATAAAGGTTAAATAGGAACAGTTACACAAAAGGCTTTACAAGTAAAAGCTAAAATAAACTTTCTGTCTTAAAGATATGTTTTTATGATTTCATAATGGATGCAAAATAATGAATAGCTATTTTGAAGATTATTATTAAGATATTTCTTGGCTTATAATTAGAATCAATTAACTTGTTAACATAATTAAGTTAAGCAACAATTTAGGGAATCACAAATAAAATTTTTTCTCTAATTCTTTTATTGGTCTTTAGTTCTTAAGTATTTGAGTTAAACAATGAAAAAGTTTGTTAGTGAACCTCTATTTTCTTTTAAAAAATGATCAATAGTCTTAAACTAAAGAAATATTAAAGTAAAAAGTAGAAATACATGATACAGTGGATTTTGAAGTGCATACCCAAAGGTCCTCCTCCATAAATATTAAATATAATAATGTATGTAATTCATTATCAGTTTCACATTTCATGCATTAATACCAAAAAGCTTTAGCATTTTTTTTATTCATTTTAGAGAGGAGGGGGAGAGACATAGAGAGAGAGAGGAGAGACAGAGAGAGAGAAGGGGTGTGGAACTGGAAGCATCAACTCCCATATATGCCTTGACCAGGCAAGCCCAGGGTTTCGAACCTGTGACCTCAGCATTTCCAGGTCAAAGCTTTATCCACTGCACCACCACAGGTCAGGCAGCAGTGTTTTAATAACACGAACTATGTCTATTCTTAAAATATAACATAAAATATTTCAATAAATTGCCTATGTTTGTTCAGAAACAGAACAGAATATTGCCTTCACATGTTGACCAAATTCTAGATATAGTCTTCATCACTGCTTTTCACTTTCGGGAAAGGACTATAGCAGAATGGTAGGTTTGCCATAAGAGGGACATGGGAAGAAATGTATGGGTGATCCAGCCATGGCTCCTCTGCTATACAATGACAGATTTTGGAGAGAGAGGAGACTGAACTACGCAGAATGAAACAATAACAAAGATAATGAAATTCCTAAGCTGTGGAAACATTTTGGGTATGCATCAAAAATAAATTAGATCAGCTAAATAAATTTCCAACATTAGTTCTGGTCTCATAGCCTCCCCTTTGTACAATTCTCAAATTGTACAAATCAACACAGAAAACAAACTAGCACTTTAAGTAATTTATGTTGATCTACTTTAATTATTTTATGTCCAATGCTAGAATATCTAAGCCCCTCAATTACAACAGAGCATAGGCATCTTGGCAAAATAGCATAATAATTATTCTCTTTAGTTCAAATTATTAAAAGTTTAGATGTTATATTCACTGTCTCCCTCTCCTCTTTCTTCTCTCTCTTTCATTGATGGAGCTGACTCTGAAATAAACTGGACTTCCATTGTACCTAGAGGAAGAATGAGAAAATTACTGAATACAGAGAAATCATCACTGAATGAAAAAAAATAATTCCTTTACTATACTTTGGGTATTTATAAAGCAAATAAATACACAAATTGAATTATTGCTTGAACATTTTCTTTATATGCATCTACATGTGTTTTATTAATAAATAATTATTCTATTTATTTGTCAGTTATCAATTTTAAAACAAAGTTCTTTTTTTTTTTTTTGGTATTTTTCTGAAGCTGGAAACAGGGAGGCAGTCAGACACACTCCCGCATGCGCCCGACCGGGATCCACCCGGCATGCCCACCAGGGAGTGATGCTCTGCCCATCTGGGGCGTCGCTCTGTCAAGACCAGAGCCACTCTAGCACCTGGGGCAGAGGCCAAGGAGCCATCCTCATCGCCCAGGCCATCTTTTGCTCCAATCGAGCCTCGGCTGCGGGAGGGGAAGAGAGAGAGAGAGAGAGGAAGGAGAGGGGGAGAGGTGGAGAAGCAGATGGGCGCTTCTCCTGTGTGCCCTGGCCGGGAATCGAACCCAGGACTTCCGCACGCCAGGCCGATGCTCTACCGCTGAGCCAATCGGCCAGGGCCCCAGAGTTCTTTTTTTTAAAGACTTTTTATTGAATGATTTTAGAGAGGAGAGAGAGAAAAAGGATGGTGGAGAGGAGCAGGAAGGCCCAACTCGTAGTAGTTCCCTCTCGTACATGCCCTTATTGGACCAGCTTGGAGTTTTGAACCGGCGACCTCAGCATTCCAGGTCGATGCTTTATCCACTGCACCACCACAAGTCAGACTAAAACAAAGTTCTGAATTTTTTCCAAATGTTTGACATAGTTCTTTCAGGAAAAGAAATCTTATTGACTATTAGAAGAAGTTTACTTAAAAATGTTATTCAGTCCAATTATTTTAAAACTGCCCTCAATCAAAATGAATTTTTACTCCACAAATAAGTGAAAAAGGAGGCAAAGGAAACAGCAGTTCTTTTTTTAGACTTTGGGCTTTATAGAAGAACCTGAAAACATGAAGAGTAAAACAAAAAGTGATCCCTCTTTATCACTTTTTAAGTGTGACTCGCCTCTCCTCCATCCTACTGAGACATTCTCGTCTCTAACTTCAGTTTTAGTCCCCTGCTTATTTTCTTATCTCTGATAAAGCAGAGTATGAAGTCTCAAGGCTATTAGGACTCAGGACTAGTTTTCAAGACAGGCTTTGCTGGTAGAAAACAGCTGTCAGAAGTGACAGGGTACAATTGTTAAAATATCTGAAATAAAGGCTAAATAAATGCCTACATATAAAGTGGTATTTTTCTGAGATAAAGGCTAAATAAATGCCTACATATAAAGTGGTACTTTTCTGCAATGTCTAAACAAAGCACTTTCTCTCCATTCATATTGCTGGACTCAATGTGTCACCTGTCTCATGAAAATAAAGTATTAGTGCAATGCTACACATAATCAGGGAAATCCAGGGAAAATTGCCTCCACTGCTTAAGATACAAAGCATAAACACTTTATGATTTTAGTATTGCTAAAGAAATACACAGCAATCATTTTACTGGATGAATATGTTATATTGGCTTTTATTTGGAAAGAGTGTCTAACTATATATTTTCATTGAGTTTTGATTAATATTCATACTCAGTGTTTAATTTTAGCAGAGGGATTAAATATATAAATAATAAAGTTTATATATCTTAGTTTAAAAATTCACAGAGGAACATAAAACTTAAATTCAAGAAAGGTGGTTGATAAAAGAAATATTAAACAAAATAATGGGACAGAATAGGATGAACTAAAGGAACTCAATGAAAACCCTTGCCATTATCATCAAGTAATCTAACGGTAGCCAAAATGGCATGGAAACCATAGAGAAATGTCAAAAGAGCATAGAAATTAAAAAACAGTTTTCTGTCTTAGAGCCCAAGCCTTAGCAGACTGAGTACCTGAAAAACATCCCTGTTATAGGTAAAGATCATGACAGGCAGGGAATCACTATCAAAAGTAAAATGAGAAACAGATGGAGAAACTGATCCATAATTCTAGACTAGAGAAAGGAGACTTTGTTTTCCAAGCAAGAAAGCACTCAGAGTAAAGGGTTAACACCATTGGTGTACAAGGATTATCTAGCACTAGTGACAATGACCCCTTCTGTTCTCAATAGCAGGAGAGAAAGGACTTGCTTGACAGAGTCTTCTTAGGATGAAACAACATTTCTTTATGCCCAGGAAATTTAAAAGAAGCTGAAGTAACATCAAGGGTAAGAGGTCCTTTCAACAGAAATTGAATATAAAGTTCTCAATACCATCTAATAAACAATCTAGTTATTATCTTGTACAATAGCTGTACTCTCAGACAGACTCACTTTGGAGGGTAACCCCTACTAAAGAAACACAAAAACATTCCAAACCTGATTGTCATATTTTAGTAAAATTTTTATTCATTAGTGGAATCCTGAATTCTAATTTATTTTGCCTTTGAATATTATCATTTCTCCATTACACGTGTATAATTCAATATCATTAATACCATTTTATCCTGTTCTTTAAACTCCAAAAACAAAATTCTGTTTTGCCAATTAGTAAGCAGCATGTAAAATATTTAATATTTTGTAGATGACACGGGGGGAAATATTTCTATCCTATCTACAGAATAAACAATTTAATCAAGTCCACAACTGCTTCTTTAGCACCACTGCCCCCTGGAGATTTCCTAGTCTCTGTCCGCCTTTCCTTGCACAGTGCCCCACCTTCGCCAAGTCTCCCTTTCACCTGCTACTCTAATTACCACTACAAAGCAACTTTCAAATGACAAACACAGAAAACATCCTTCATTTTAATAATTATCATATATAATAAAAATCCTCCATTTTACCAGTATCAGAAATGACTATCTGTACTCCTTAATAGGATGCACTGTTATTTGTTAGGATCCATCAACAAGTTCAGATAAAAAGACTGGAGCATCACGCCAGTACGATTTGAAGGAGTGTACCTTGAATGATGAACACACTTTAATAATAGCATGTATCCCACTGGAATTATACTAGTATACTTTGTAAAGCAATCCCATGGTATACTAGTTAGTAAAACTAATTTTTAAAAGAACTTCCTCTCCTGTATATTTTTTGAAAACTTGGATTTCCACAAAAATTGGAACATATCTATAGTTAAGTATATAAAAGGTAGGAACAATGGAAAAGTACAGAGAAGAGGCTCCTCTTTCTGGGACCATATCCTAGTGCTTTTGTTCCCTCTAGCTCCCTACAATATTCCACCCACCCTATGAATCTGTGCTTAGGATGTTTGTTCTTTAAACGCTTTCTATGAACAGCTCTTCCTTTTCGACTTTCATGATAGGACCTTTCACAACCTATCCAGGAACAGCGACATAAATGAAAAGGTTTTCATTTCTTCTTTGGTCTACAAAAATAGCTTTTGTTGATGATGAAAAGTGCAACCTCCCAAACTTCTCATTTTTCTATGAAGCAAAAGGTTTACTTTCTGGTGGTGTCACAAGTGCTATGAATCACTATATTTATCTTCCCTCTGGATGGAGAAAAATGGGTGGCAGTTTAAGCCCTGGCCTTGTATGTTTCTTTAAACACAGAGCCATAACCGTACCCAGATTAACTTCTTTTGACTAGACTCTAATTTTACTCTTATCAAAAAGCACTCTTAATTGTAGTTACAGTTATGTATTCTTCTTGTCAAATAAAACAGAAGATAACACTCTAGCAAATCATCCCAGCTTCATCTCCAGATATGAAAAAACTCACAGCTGCAACTAAAAAATAAGAATTTTTATTTTTTATTTTTGTTTTATTGAATTAATTAAGGTGACATTGGTTAATAAAATTATATAGATTTCAGGTGTACAATTCTATAATACAGTATCTGTATATTGTATTGTGTTTACCACCTCTAGTAAAAAATATGCTAACTCTACCTCCGATTTATTGAAATACTATCCTTTATGTTTAAGAAAATTGATGCTCAATAAAGCATTTTCAATCATGGATATAATTATATATAACAGATTTTTCAAATAGATATTTCCTTTCAAAGCATCAGGAAAATATCACAAAATTGGTCTGTATCCCAATAATTTATTGCAATTTCATTGATATACTTGCAATTTTCTAAAATATCATTGAAGGTACAATCTTAAAAGAGGAAAAACTAAAATGTAAATGTGGCTTTTTATTTTGAAGTATAAAAATAAAACTTTTAAAAAGTATTTAATATTACTACCATACACTATTAACTCCTAATATAGATCTTTAAAATGACTAGCTGTTGTTTAAGCAATTTAAATTCTCGTTGTTTGCAATACACTTATGAGAAAAATTTTATAATTACTACAAAGTGCACACATATTCATGTATCAATTTATAATAGATGTTTTAACATAAGTATTAAACAAGTATTTTTAAAATCCAAGCATGCACAAATATCTGTATCCTCATAACTAAGAACAATTAGCACATCAGTTCATTATATTGTTTAAACTTCAGTTATAGAAGCAAAAGAAAAGCTATTCATGTTCTGCTTGAAAAATTTGTAGCCCTATGCCAAGTGCTGTCTGACTTTAGTTTCTTTCTATAAATTTAGAATATTTAAAACTAAAACATTTTAAAAGGCAATCATAAACTCAATTCATTAAGTGACTAAAGGTTAAGAAATTATAAATTATGTGAACTATAAAAATGTTAGTGTCAACCAAAAACCTGAAAATTTGACACCTGATGTTTGTTAGCAGAAATAAGTCACAATATTGTAAATTGTAGTTTACATACATACAAATACATGGGTCAATTGTGTATACAGATATATTAAGATTTGTGGTCGCAGAATTACTGCTCTACTTCAGGCTAAATATATTGTGTTATTCATTTTAAAAGAAGATTTGTAAATTTAAGATATTTGAAAATAAATAGGATATTCATGAAGTCAATGACAAATCTGACTTTCTTTACTATCCTACTTATTAAAACAGCTTTGCCCTTTGTGTCTATTTGAAAAGTGAGCATCCATATTTGTTTTAAATTCACCATCTTACCAAAGGTTTTAGACACTAGTATTTTAAGACAAATTATTATAATTACCAATTTTATTATGACATCTCAGTGGAACCAGGCATTATAATTTCTGGCTTTCAGGCCTTTGTCAAACACACACACATTCACACACAAATTAATTTTATATGATTTTCAGTTCTACTTAGAGCCTTTGTCCCAAGGGCTTGTTAATCTTGTATCCCATTCCTGCTCTATTACAATTTAGAAATTGTCACAAGAAGGATAAATTTCATGCCATTTTCTGTTCTCATTACAATCTTCAGATAGTTATGAAAACGGATTAATTTTGCTCAATTTTCTGCCCTCGTTACAGACTGTTATGAGAATGGATTAATTTTATGACATTTTCGTCTTTCATTATAATCTTTGTTATGGGAATGAGAATATGTAATGAGAATGAGAGCATATCAAGCATTAAAAGGTCTGTGAGAGCTCATGACGAAGATTGTAACAAGAAGAGAAAACAGCACCCAATCCATTCTTGTGACAATTTTAAGATTGCCAAGCGAACTCAGAGTGACACTGCATTTATCCACTCTAAAGACAAAGATTGTTGAGAAAATGGGAACGAGAGCAAAATTAATCAATTCTTCTGACAATCTTGAGATTGTACTTAAGCTTACAGTATGTTTTTCTATAATACAGTGCCTGCATAAAAGCATGTACACTGCAATTAAACATTATTTATTGGAAAATATCATCGTAATATTTTTTATCTCTTTTTTCTTTCAATTTCTCACTCTCTCCTTCCCCCCTCCTTCATCCTGCCTTGTTCTTTCTTTTCTTGATGTAAAACATGCTATATTTAAATATATATATATATTATAACATTTAAACAAATATTAGTATCACCTAAATTTTTAATAAAATCAAAAGAAAACAATATCACAAAAAGCTACAATAAGATAAAAGGCAATTTTCTATAAATCATTGTTTTAAATAACATATTTGAATCAATTGTTTCCACATTGGAGAAAAAAAATTAAGTTTGCTAGTCAATACTGAAATTATCCTGTGTCTGTAGATGCATACTATTTAATAGCTTTATGTTAATTAAGACCTCACTGCTTTCTTATGTTTCTTCTAAACTTCAAAAAAAGTATATCTTCTACTCTATCTAAATAACATAAATGTTCCCAATTCATGAGAAATAATCCGGTAGTTTGAATATTCCTTTCTTTTTTCTTACCTCTTATTAGGAAGTTAAATATTAAAAGTTTTTTTGTTGTTGTTTATAAAATATCCTAATTTGCAAATGCCTGCTGTTTGAAAATACCATCAATATTATTGTACTTGTATATGTATATATGAGTATGTACACGCATATACACACATTTGAGTATTTATATATATATATATATATATATATATAGAGAGAGAGAGAGAGAGAGAGAGAGAATGTGTATATGTATAAGTATATATGTGCATATGTGATGTAGCATCTTTTTCAATGTTGTGTATTTGATGATACTTTGGAAAAAAATGAGATTGGTATACTCTAATACACCCACAGATTATATCTATAGTATTGTTGAATACCTTTTAATAACAAATAAAATATTCAACAATATCACACCATTCACTTTGTCACTATTTTAGGATTGTATACTTGATTTTAAATATGTATTGTGTGTCTTTATTGTTCCATTTATTAAATCCAGAAGGTAAAGTTCTCATAGAATCCTGAGATCATTAATCCTGTGATCCTTAGCTATGTCTCTTATTTCAAACCATTCTGCTCATTGTTACACATGGCCAACAGCATTGGAAACTAATGTACACTGAGGGCTTGAAAAAAATAAATGTTTAGCATTGATCAGAATTTTATAATCATACCCAAGAGAGCTTCCTAACCACAACTTGGAATGACTTATCTATGTGTTTTTGATGAATGAGTCTCATTTTCATTATCAGTGCAACCTTAGTGATTTCCATTATCAACTCATTTCATTCTGATTATTTTATTTTTTTTCCTTCATGGTACAAAATCTTTAGTCTTTTTCTCTTCTTGTTTGAACTTTTATTGTTTACAAATTTTGCTGTTTATCTGTGTTTTATGTATGTGTACATAATTGTAAGCAATACTGTATTCTCAAGAAGAGTGATCCCCAACGTTTTGGGGGCCACGGACTGGTTTAATGTCAGAAAATATTTTCACGGACCGGCCTTTAGGATAGGATGGATAAATGCACAAAATAAAATAATGCAACTGGTGTAAAAACTGTGGCATTTTAAAATATAATTGTCGAACTTATGAAACAAGTATCAAGAGTGAGTCTTAGACGGATGTAATAGAGGGAATCTGGTCATTTTTAAAAGTAAAACATCATTTGAACTTAAGTATAAATAAAATGGAAATAATGTAAGTTATTTATTCTTTCTTTGCAGACTGGTACCAAATGGCCCACGGACAGGTACCGGTTTGTGGCCTGGCAGTTGGGGACCACTGCTCTAGAATACTAAGTTGAGAAAAGATTCCTGGGGCCAAATCAATGGGAGAAGCCTGGAGACCAAGAGCCGACCGGGGAAGCCAGTATGGTTCCGAGAAGCTCACTGAGCATCAGAGGGAGGTGGAGGCCAAAGGCCCTGAGAAGAAGGTGGGCAAGGGCACCATGAAGCTGAGAATCCAGGCAGAAGCCGGTCTAAACCACTGGCGTAGGCACTTCCTGGCCATGCGTCTATTTACAGTATATAACAAACCTTGTGAGCCCAGCCGGCCTAAATGGGCACATGTTACATATATATAATCTGAGCTACAATAAATTTTACTTCACTCCCCCAGCTCCAAAAGATGTTGTCCATCTTTCTGTGTCAAAATTCTCTCATTAAATCAAAAAATGCCTTGTCAACATTAGCTCGCATTTAGCAGATGTTTCCACATAGTTCACATTCCATGGATTGGCTCTGGGTTTTTCCTATTCTACAGAAGCCTGCCTTTTATCTTCTAAATCTGATTTGTTATCAACCAGCATAAATGAGACATTCATATCTTCTTTTACTGTTAAAATCTGTTCCTTGAAGTCAACTGTGGCTACAAAGGATAACATTTCTATAACAGAGAAGACGAAGAGGAAACCCTCCCCACTCTAGAAGTAGTTGTCTCTAATGCACTTCAAGGGAGTCTTAGCATAAAACAAAAACTGATGCACTTAATTATAGAGCTGGATGAGGTGAACAAGAAGTAGCTTCTCAGGAGAAGGAGGAGCAGTCATGGTATGTGTGCTACCAGGGAAAGAGGTATCTGTATTAGCTCCCTTCAAAAGAAGGGTCCGGCATACTAATTTAATGTTTTTATTTGACTCAGGTTATTGATCTAAATTGTCTTCTGCTACTAAAATTAAGGACTAGGCCTAAACTTGAACTGGTCTCAGAGGTCCTTATAAATGCATCCTTTCCATTGTTGCTAGAATGACCTATTTAAAACACGAAGTCTGACTTCATCTCTCTGATGCTTATCAACTACCCATCATCCAGAGAACAATGTCAGAGTATCTTTTTTTTTTTAATTTAATTTTTTTAATGGGGCGACATCAATAAATCAGGATACATATATTCAAAGATAACAAGTCCAGGTTATCTTGTCTTTCAATTATGTTGCATACCCATCACCCAAAGTCAGATTGTCCTCTGTCACCTTCTATCTAGTTTTCTTTGTGCCCCTCCCACTCCCCCTTTCCCTCTCCCTTTCCCTCCTCCCCCCGTAACCACCACACTCTTATCAATGTCTCTTAGTTTCACTTTTATGTCCCACCTACGTATGGAATAATGCAGTTCCTGTTTTTTTCTGATTTCCTTATTTCACTTCGTATAATGTTATCAAGATCCCACCATTTTGCTGTAAATGATCCGATGTCATCATTTCTTATGGCTGAGTAGTATTCCATAGTGTATATGTGCCACATCTGAAAATAGAACTACCTTATGACCCAGCAATCCCTCTACTGCTCATTGTTACACATGGCCAACAGCATTGGAAACTAATGTTTTTGGGGTATATACTGAGTATATACCCCAAAAACTCAGAAACATTGATACGTAAAGACACATGCAGCCCCATGTTCATTGCAGCATTGTTCACAGTGGCCAGGACATGGAAACAACCAAAAAGCCCGTCAATAGATGACTGGATACAGAGTATCTTAACAGGACACTCAAGGTTCTCAGTGACTGGCTTTCGCCTATTTCTCCAGCTCTGTTCCATTGTACCCTCTGTCTCATGCTTTTAGTAACAACCCCACACTACACCGGTTCTCACCTCTGTGATTTGATCATGCTGATAACCTATTTTAAACACATTTTCAAGTCAGTCTCATGGATTCATATCCTCATCCTTTGTGATATCACATGACATAGCATGTCATCACTTGTCTAGGAAGGTCATAGGGGCCTGGTCATTCTTTTTTTTTTTTTTTTTTTTTTTTGTATTTTTCTGAAGCTGGAAATGGGGAGAGACAGTCAGACAGACTCCGCATGCGCCCGACCGGGATCCACTCGGCATGCCCACCAGGGGCAACGCTCTGCCCAACAGGGGGCGATGCTCTGCCCCTCCGGGGCATCGCTTGGCCGTGACCAGAGCCACTTTAGCACCTGGGGCAGAAGCCAAGGAGCCATCCCCAGCGCCCGGGCCATCTTTGCTCCAGTGGAGCCTTGGCTGCGGGAGGGGAAGAGAGAGACAGAGAGGAAGGAGGGGGGGTGGAGAAGCAAATGGGCGCTTCTCCTGTGTGCCCTGGCCGGGAATCGAACCCAGGTCCCCCGCACGCCAGGCGGGGGCTCTACCGCTGAGCCAACTGGCCAGAGCCTAATTTTTTTTTAATTATTTTATTTTATTTATTCATTTTTTAGAAAGGAGAGAGAGAGAAGAGAGAGAGAGACAGAGAGAGAGAAGGGGGGGAGGAGCAGGAAGCATCAACTCCCATATGTGCCTTGACCAGGCAAGCCCAGGGTTTCGAACCGGCGACCTCAGCATTTCCAGGTCGACGCTTTATCCACTGCGCCACCACAGGTCAGGCAGACCTGGTAATTCTTGACATTGTCACAATGCCTAATAATGCTTTCCATTGCTCCTCTGTGTCTGTGTTCACGCACGCATGCGTGGGTGTGTGCACGCGCGCATCATTCTTCTTTGCCCCATTACAAACTTTTGTTCCTAACTTAACTTAATTTGTAATCTAAGTGCCCAGCATATTACTATCTCACAGTTGACACCCAAGAAAACATTTATGAATGCATAAATAAGAATGAGTACGTACAGCAAAGTAATGTTTAAAGATATTATTTCTTATGAATTATACTTGTACAGCTAGACAATTAGAAATATTTATGGCCCTCCATTCTCTCAAGTAAAGTGGTTTATGTGTAGTATCTAATTATATCCTCATAACAATCCTGTGAGTTAAGTATTATAATCCCCATTTGCAGTTAAAGCAACTGAGTATTAATAAGAGTATGTATATTTCCCCAAATAACAAAACTTGTTGGCAGAGCCATATCTTTAAGGATAAAGACTAACACATTAACACATTTGATCATTGTAGAGAGAAAAACATCATGGACAGGGTCAAGTGTAGTGATTGTTGGTGGGGAGAAGGGAGGGGAGGAGAAGCTGTTGGAGGGTATGGGGGTATAAATAGTGATGGACATACTTGATTTGGGGTGCTGAAGCACAATGCAGTGTAGAGATAATATGCTGTGGAATTGTGGATTTATTCAGCTTCAACTTTCAATATGAGACTATTGAAGGACATCTTAGTGGTTTTAGGGGGTTGGAAATTATGAGAGAGGGAGATCTGCTCCAAAATTGTGGTTGGAGACAGTCTTGTCTGTTAACTATAAACTTGCTGATTAGTTAGTGTATTTGGAAGTCTAATATCAATAATTTTTTCCTTTGTTTCTAAAAATCAGTTGACTTTAATGAAATACTTACAATGCACCTTTCATGGGAGAAAATCACCGGAGCACATCTACACACACATAGATACACAAAACACATACCACTGCTGCGGAGGTGAGGGGGACTTAGTGACAACAACAACAACAAGCATCTCAACAAGCCCTGGAAAAAAGCTACCTCTGCTTTCTCATGGTCTGAGTGTCAGATGTAAAATGAATAGGTCTCTTCTGAGGTTACAATGAGAAGAAAAAGATCAACATGACCTCTGGGAAATAAGGGTCATTTGACATTTTGGGGATTATCTGCTAAAAGCATTGACCATGTTTCAGAAGAAAGGCTTGACAGGCAAGGAAAGACTTCATTTTTCCTGAAGGTAAATATAAAGCCAGAAGCTAAGCCCACCCCTCCCCTCAGCTAGTTGCTGAAATCACTAACCTTGATCGATGATGCATTTTCAAAATCAAAACAAGCATCAGTGTCTCCAATCTAATCACATCTCATGAAGCTGTTGCTTCCTGTGGGAATTTAATTGCTGTGACATTAGATTCCAGACAACAGGCTCTTCTCAAGGCTACCCATCAGGGCAGGGACAAAAATCAGTGGGATAGTGTCAAAGCTGTTAGACACAAAACCTGTTAAAAACCCCATGTGTGCAATTTTCCTTTCTCAATTTCAGCAATAAAATTTAATAGATCCTCAATAACAAGTTTAAAAATGGCCCAGCATTACACTAACCATGAAAAAAAACTATATATATATATATATATATATATATATATAGTCGTCTGCTAGAAACTGAGCATTATTTCTTCCATGATCTGAAATGCACTCTGAAACACAAAATATTATAACTTTACTGTAATCTGTTTTTATCATCATTTCTGTAGAAAGACCAGGAAGTTAGAGATTAGCCTTTTTTAAAAGGCTTATTGAATAGTCAATTAAACTTTTCATGACTCACTATTTCTGTATATTAAACAAAAGAACAATAAAAAATAATTTTCATGATCAATAAAAATGCCAACTGATTTTAGATCTTGTGTTTATTAAATCTCTTTAATATACAACACAACAACACTTCCTTTTCAACTATTCTCCTAAAGACCCTTCTTTCACAGAATCATTCTTTCCTTGTCTCATCACAGGGACTAGAAGTGGTGTATTATTTTATCTGAGTTACCCCCTTTACATTTACCCATTTCATAAAGAAAATAAACAAACAAAAAAGAAAACTAATAATTTAATGGCAAGACTAACACAAACTTTGAATCTTTAAAAACAAAATCAAAGATTCATGGTGAAATATAACATGGAGATATTTGATGAGATCTAAAATAATTTTATGGGTTATCAGTGAACATTAAAGGATATTTCTTGATAATGTTCAAAGTACTTTAGTGTACTTGGATACACTAGAAATATGATTTGTTGTTTTCCTTCCCCATGGGGATAGAAGTAAAAGATTTTACTAACAAGCTATTATGAATACCAATTGCAACTTTCACCTCTGTTTAAACTGCTCCTCTTTAATAAGATTCATATCCTAAATAAGCATATTGTTATAATTAAATTTACCAAAAGAATAACTGATTTGTTCATTTATGATTGATATAATACAATTATCTTGTATTCTGTGCAATACTTTGTGGTTTAAAGTTTTTTCACATATATCATCTTATTTGACAATTCCCAATATTTTATAACACATTGTAACCTCCAGTTTATTGTTGAGAAAATTAGAGTGATTTGTTGAAAATCCCTCAGCTAGCAAATGAGGTTTTGGAGCTTAAAATCAACATGGTGATTGCAAGTCTAGTGTTTTTTCTACTACACACGGTATTTAATGTTTAGACATTTACTTCTGAGTACTTGTTGACCTTTTGTCTCTCATTGTTTCAATTATCCATTGCTGCATAATAAACCATCCCAAAACTCAGAAGATTAAAACAACAGTTATCATTAATTATCTCTCATGATTCTGTGGATGGACCAAGCTGTTCTTTTTACTTAATGTGGTATCATCTGGGACATGGTAATGGCTGGAATTTCCAAAATGGCCTCATTTATAAAGCTGTCCCTTGACTAGCTGCTGGTTGGGAGATCAGCTGCAGCTTTTGGCCTGGGGTCTCAATTCTCTTCTGTATGAGCATCCTAATATGGCTTCGTTGATATTCTCACAGCATGGCATCTAGGTATAAAAGTGTTCCAAGCAGTGAAGGCAGAAGTTATAGATCTCTTAAAGCTCAGCCTCAGAAGTTACATAGATGGTGACTTATTTATGCAGCATTCTATTGGTTAAAAGAAATCATAGAAACAACAGTCTTTACCAACCACTCTTTTTTTGCCTAGAGCAATAGTGTTTCCTGGGACACAGAACTTCCAATGTTAAAACCAGAGAATTCCTGGGAAAATCTGAAAGGTTGGTCAACCTAGACAGTCCAAGTTCAAGGGTGAAGAAATTAGATTCCATATTTGATAGAGGAAAGGTTACATTAAAAAGAAAGAAAGAAAGAAAGAAACAGACATAGTGGATATTGTTGTCTTCTTTAGAAATAGAATCTACTTTAATTATTGAGTTTTGGGAAAATTTCATTCCTATTAGTTACATTTAAGTTTAGTATATAAATCCACAAATCTAAGCAGACTGAATTATACATTGGATTATTTACTGCTTCTTTGCATAAATAACATTTAGAGATTTGCCAGTGGTATATACAGTCTCACTCCTTACAAATTCTACGAAAAGTCTGAAAGGCTCAGAGAGAATTGAGAATCCTACTGTTGATGGTTAATATAGTTCAGTGACTATTGGAGTTAAATAGACTTTATTGATTAGGCTGAGAATCTAATCTACATTGTAACTTTTGTTTATGTCTTTTGTTTATTGTGAAATTTTATTCTGAATTTGCAACCAATGTAACTTGCAATCATATTGTTTCTTTATTTAAAATAACCATAAAATATAATAACCTAGTTTTTAGGAGTGGTCACACAGCTTAACACAGGAGTATTTTTAGTTGAACTCTTTCTATGACAAAATTGTCCAATAAAACTTTCTAGAGTGATAAAAATGTTCTATAATATAGCCTCTAGTCAACAGTTGCTATTGAGTACTTGAAATTTGACTGAGGAATTAAATTCTTAATTTTATCCAATCTTACTTAATTTAAAATTTAAAAGCCATATATTAGGGTTTATAATATTAGGTTGTATAGTTTTGACATCATAATTCTCTCTGGTCAAAAGTAAAAAAAACAAAGGTCACATAAATAATATTGTTAAATTGTGTCAGGTTAACAATGAGGCCAATTATATAGATGGCATGCTGAAAGCTTGAAGATTTTTTTTTTTTTGACATCATAGGGTAAAGTCAGTATTTGAATTATTAATTCAACCATCCCTTCTTTATGATTATGATAAAAGGCTGTGCTTTGAAGACAGTTAAACATATATATTTACATGGAATAAAATAAATTTCTTCTTCACTGAATTTACCTAAATGGATCATACATTGCCCTCTCCCTGACTTCATTTATTCTGTTCTATGCCATATAAAATTTAGAAGGCTCAAGTTGGTACACTAAAATGATAATGAGAAATAATATTAAGCTCAGTCCCTCATGGACATTGCCAGAAAAACTATTCCCTACTTCCATAATAGAATATGAATTGGTACAATTCTTCTATTTTGCCAATGCTAAGTAGTTTTTGTCCATATATCGTTTATTTAAGAATCTTCATCTCACTGTAACTAAATTCTTGGAATTGATTTCTCAACAATATAATCAAATTACCTCCCTAGCAATGTAGTAATTTACAGTCCTGAACTTTGCTTATCTTGAAGAAGAGTAAATAAATTTAATATTAAAATAAATTTATTTAAAATTAAATATACAATATTCAACTACCTAAAGCTGCTGAATGTAAACATTTATCCTATAATGTCTATATTTCTAAAGGAGATAGAAATCAGTTATATCAACAAGAAATTTATCTTGGAGACCAAAGAACAGATAGACATGACAATAGTGTCCACTTAAGCTGATCATACCTATTTGCCAAAAGCAAAATTGGCTAGATAGTGAAATAGCCTCCATACAATTTATTACAGAATAGATATTTTGGGTTTATTATTGTATCAAAGAAACTTTTAAAATTGTAGGCAACAAAATACCTTTGTCAATTGATTATTTTCTTGAATAGATAACATAATGGAATTTTGGATTGTGTAAATAAAAATAAGTCTGTAGTCAATCAAGCCAAAAATGCCCTGTAAATTTTTTTCTCTTTTTGGCCAAAAATTAAGATAAAAGTGAATATATGTTTAATGACTATGCATCACAGAATATGCAGAAATTTGTATTTGCCCAAGAAGAATAATTTCTACAATAATATAATCCTCCACTTGCTCTCAAACCGTTTGGCCTCAATGTCAAGTTGTGTCCAAGGAGAGATGCTGGACATCTGTCATTTCTCACCTACTTAAATTTTCAAGCAGCATTAGCATAATTTGCTGATGAATCCATTCCCTTATTTTGGTATTTAGAATGAAAACATAAACAAGATAGCAAGGCCTATTTTGCACCCTGGTTATTTAAAGATGTCATATGGTCAGCACCAGTACAATTCTCTATAGGTACTGACACAGGATCATATATTTACTCTCAAATACAAAAAAAATTCAAATTCACACCTTAACTCTTAATTAACTTAGAATAATAGCAATGCTTCTTTTAGTTATTCCTAAATGCTATTTCTGACCCAGGAGCACATTCCATTTATTTCTCCACTTTCTCCTCCCTCCATTTACTTATCTAACTTGTTGAGATTCCATAACCCAACACTTTAGCCACTATGGTACCAACAGCCTAAACTTTCCAGCCTGTTCAAGAGAAAAATCTTCAGAAATGACTTCTCAACTAAAAATAGTCAATTACTTTTCTACAAATTAGACATTAAAATCCCTAAATAAATTTTATTCTTCATATCTTGGGGATATATAGTATGTTTTAAGTAATAGAAAACTGATATCTCCTACAAACCCCTCGCTTTCATTTGTGAACTGGACACCTATACATGGGTACCATGCGAGCAGCTCATATTCCTTATGTGTGAGCTTGTTTTTCCCCCGAACTACCAGTGTTAGTTCTTTAAGTGCCCAGGAATCACCTTTGATGCCACCCTCATTACAGCTAATCAGTTACTAAAGTCTGTCATATCAGGTTGAGTTTTCTGTTCTCTCTGTAACCTTGTACCTGTCTAACTG
This sequence comes from Saccopteryx leptura, assembly GCF_036850995.1. Taxonomy (NCBI): domain Eukaryota; kingdom Metazoa; phylum Chordata; class Mammalia; order Chiroptera; family Emballonuridae; genus Saccopteryx; species Saccopteryx leptura. The sequence goes on along the minus strand of NC_089506.1, from coordinate 161,547,163 downwards.
ACAAACCTCTTTGTCTGCCAACCACTTTTGTTCACCCATCGTTTATTCCAGAATTGTGTTTGGTTTTGTTTGGGGTGGGGGTTCTGCCTAATACTATCAGACATGTAATATACTGGGTTCCAGGACATGCTAAGTGAAAAAAAATGGACATTATTAAATCATAATGGTCTCATTTTAGTATTTTTAGATTTCAGCTTAAAACCTCATATGTTCTATAAATTGAGTCACGGTTATGTTTCCTGATAACACGGTATCCTTTTTCCAACATAACACTTATTATCCTTTATGTTTGTAATTGCTTATTCCATGCTTTCATGCAAATTAGAAACCAGCTCTGTGAGGGTAGAAACCAGAGCTGTCTTGTTCATGACTTTATAAACAACATCTGGCATGTGTTCTAGCACATAATTGGTACTGGGAAATATTTTGTTAAATAATGAAATAAAAACCCATACGGGTATAGCTGTACAAACTATACCGAGATGTAGCTACAAATTATCTGTCTGCAACATTGCACTTGTTGTTACTAACTGTTCTGAAAACAGAAAAAGTATGTTGGAAAACCTTAGTCAAACTAGAATTCCTTAACAAAATGTAAAAGAATGTAGAAGTGTGTGCGTGTATGTGTGTGTGTGCTTAAAACCAGAATATCAACTTAAAAAACAAGTTTATATGTTTTACGTATTTATAGAATATGAAATAGTAAATAGGATTTATAAGTAAGACTTCCATATATTAAATGGACTGTAAAAATAGGTAGACAACTTAAGCATTTCATAGAAACAATTTTTGAAAATAAAATTATATGCAACTATAAAGTGTTCATATTGTAGTCAATGAATTTTCACTGTGTAAGGACACTAAAAATAGATGAGGTTGAGAGAAAATTTTTAAAAATGAGTTCTAAAAACCATTCTGTGAAATAGGTTCTCTATATATGTATCTTTTATTTTAAGTAAATTTTCATTTTTATTCTATATGCTGTGTGTGTGCATGTGTCTTAACAAAGACCTTTCTCGGTAGCACGGGTTTGCCCATTGGTCGGTTCATTCCCTCTCCCTAGCACCCTGCAGGCCCAAGTGTGGACCTGGGTATGGCATGCAGTACTGGCTTGAGTGCAACCAAGTACAGAGAATAAGCTAACCAGATGGAGGCAGAAACTGCGCTGGACTAAGCTTTGGCATGGACTGAACTGAACCTGCCCTGCCAATACTAGACCAATGCATAAAATTCTGGACCCTGACCCTTCTTCTGGGCTTGAAGAATGCAAAGTTGGGCATCTTTATAGCCGGGTGGATGGAAATGAGACACCCGGAACCTGGGGGCATTCTTCTATTTCTACTCCAACAAACCTTTCTACTATATCTCATCTTCCCAAGCAGTTCCTATAATGCTTTTCTGGCAATGTCATGGAAAAACCCATTTACACCAGCAACATCAGCAAATAAAAACCACTGGGTATTTTATGAATAAGGGAGCTCTTTTTTGTTCTATTCACCCAAATCCTAGGTGTGTGTAGTGGGCAGAAGGGTGAGTTTTCCCATACAAACAGGCAATTTTCAGGACACAAACTGAGTGTCCTACAATTTAAATAAATTCTGATACTACCTGAAGATAGCATCAGATTCCACAGGTTAAGGGCTCAGTCCTACCAGTCTGTGTTCCTTTCCTCACCTCAGACACCAGTCACAAGCCTGGGATGCCTGTTCCCTGTGCTTCTGACCTCTGGCTATAAATTGACACCCTCCTTGGATGTGATATATTTTCTAGAATGACTCTCAGAATTCAGAGAAACATTTTACTGACTAGATCACCAGTTTTTATTACAAAAGGATATAATACAGAAACAGCCAGATGGAAGAAATACATAGGGCAGGGATGTGGGAAGTATATGGAGCTTCCACGTCCTCTCCAGGCACGTTGGTCTCTCCACATCTCCGCATGTTCATCAACCAAAATGCCTTTCGCCCTGTACTTCTGAGTTTTAATGGAGGCCTCGTTACATAGGTATCATTAATTGAATAACTGGCTATTAGCAATTGACCCAACTATCAGCCCCTCTCCCTTCCATGAAGGTAAAGTGGTTAGAACTGAAGGTTCCTCTAGCAAACAGCCCCCATTTCTAGGTGCTTTCTAAAAGTCTCTTAATTAACATAACAAAAGACACCTTTATATGTCCTCCTTTACTTCGGAAATGTCAAGAGTTCTAGAGCTCTGTGCCAGAAAGTAAAAGTGAAGACCAAATATACACTTCTCATAAAACACAATATTACAGGAGCTTTTTAGCTTTGCTCCAGTAAAAGATACATGGTTGTAATTCATCACGTCCATCCATGTGTCCTCAGAGAAGATTAAGTCTAGTAAATAGTGTATTAAGCTGAGTTTTTTTCAAAGAAAACATACAAAGTCATCATGCAAAAATGCTGAGCATAAATTTACAGTTTTCATAGCCAATAAAAGTAAACAAGGAAGAGAGGCAAATGTTTTAACAGGTCACAAATTCTACCTCCTACCCAATTCTACACATTTCTGTAATCGTTATAGAGATTTGAAGTGAACTATTAATTGCTGCAATAATATTAGGGGTGTGAGCCAAACTGGTAAAATGATTCTGTCACTGATTCTTTTGTAGGAGCATAACACATTTGTCCCTGAAATGTTCATATTGGTTATAATTTCTTTATATCATCCAAGAAATTCTAAGAAAATTATTCTGACACTGCATTTATATAGCACATACGTTAGCATGGGTAGCTAAATATTAATAAGGGAAGAAAGCAGAGGCAATCAGACATTGAGGAGCCTGCTTGCTTCACTGGAAAGTGGCAGTTTCAGACACCCCAAGAGATCACAAACTTGCCTTGCTAAGGGGATTAACACTTCCCCCTCCTCCATGAGTGGAGGCTTTTCTGTCTCCCCTGGGTACAACCAGTCACTATGGGGGGAGGTGCTTCTCTGCTTCTACTTTGAGGCATAGGCTGGAGGAGCCAGGCCCTAGGCCACAGAGCCTGTCAGTCTAACCTAGAAGAAGGATCTGATTGGTTAATGGGAAGAACCAACGCAAGCCTGCAAAAGATTTAAAAACGAACTGGTTAGTTTAAAAAAAGGCCTAATCCTTCCCAAAGTCCAAGGCAATATGAGCCTGACAAAGAACCTTTCTTTCTCTTCTCTCATGATTGAAAACTTGTGCTTGCCCTGTTCATCGTCCAGGTGTCCTCAAACTTTTTACACAGGGGGCCAGTTCACTGACCCTCTGACCGTGGGAGGGCCGCCACATACAGTGCTCCTCTCACTGATCACCAATGAAAGAGGTGGCCCTTCCGGAAGAGCGGTGGGGAAGTTGGGTAAATGGCCTCAAGGGGCCGCATGCAGCCCGCCAGCGGTAGCTTGAGGATGCCTGATACGCATTCTGCAGCAGCCGTGCAGCCGCGGGAGCTGCGGTGGCTGGCAAGTCTGCAGTCTCCAACTACAGGCTCGGAGTGCAGCCTGGGTACAGCAATGTAGCCCCTGGATAAGGTTAAGTTTTGAAATGGGTTGAACCATGGCACAAAATTCTTCGACACTGGGCTTAATGGAGACAAGATTGGACTTTTTCCTTGGCAGGCTAGATGGGCAGAGATGAGACACTGGGGACCTGTGAGCAACCTTCCATTGCAACCCTGAGTACATCTTTCCATGAAATTCTCATCCTGCCCACCCCATACATGGGTCTCTGGAATGTTTTTCTTATTACTCTGTGGAAGAATATCCTGTCTACCAGCATCGCATATACTACATAGATGTTTCCCGATTTGTGTTTAAGTATATCAGTCTCTCCATTTCCAGAATGCCCTGTTACATTTTGAAATATAGTTAGCCCTTAAAATCTGTCATTATTTCTATGTATAACTACCCAATTAATAGTCTGGTCATTACAACCACATTTTAAAAATTAAATCTAGTTACTATTGTAACATATCTACATTGATGAACTCCTCTAATCATTTGGATAACTCAAACTATTTGACATAAGGAGCTAATAAAATCTAAATATCTTAGCTATGTAGCCTCTATTGAAATAATTTGAGCTAAAATTAGGTTGGCTTTGGGGAATGGTAGAATTGAAAATGAAACTTAGGGGTCTTTTATGACTTTGATTAAAATTAGCTTTGAATCCTAGCTCTAGAAATCATCTTTCTCTCTAAATATATGGATACAGCTTTCCCTTGATTATCAGCAACCTTTAAAAAGCAGAAGACAAAAGCCCATATCTGATTAATGGTCACAAAGTCTAGAGCTCTGGCAGGTGAAGGATAACATCTTGACCTAAACTAAGTTTTAGCTTCTGAGCCCTAAGGTCAAACAACTTCCGCTATACTTTTTTTTTATGAATTCAGACATAGATGTCAGAGCAGACCTCAGAGCTGTCCTCAAGACCTGAGTAAATGATTTCTTACACTTACCACACCTCTGACCAATTAGCTCCCAGCATGACCCTGAACTTCCTCACCCACGGTGTCTTGTGATTTTGTCCCATATAATCTTTAACCTAATGCCATTAGGGAGTGGGGTTCAAAGCACTAGATTCCCCCTATTCCTGATTGGTCAATTCAATATTAAGCCATTTTCCTTTCTATACTGCAAACTCTTGCTGATGCATATGTTTGGACCAGTACATGCAGACAAAAGGACTAAAATTTTGGACTCCTGATAACAAAAAGGAGCTTAGAGAAAGTTTATAATGATGCTTCTTCATGTAATTCATTTTAAAAATTGAAAAGAAAGTAGTTTTGGTATATGTAAGGTGGTCAGCAATGGGGGAAGGTCATATGAGGAACCCAGACCCGGGAACTTTGGCTGGAGCCGCCCACACTCATGTGCACCAAAAGAAACTTCCCAGGAATCCTTGGAAAAGAGCAACTGTCCATCAGCCAGTGAAATTTTGCCATGTTATATTAGCTTGACCACACTAGACAGAACCCTTTAAATATCTCCCATGCAGTTTTATCCGTGCGACTTCCCTGGCTCGTGTCCCCTGCACCAGGAAACACCATCCAGGAAGCACTGTACTCAGTAAATCCTTTACTATTCCACACTTCGTGGCTACACCTTTCCTTTTTCCTCAGCGGGGAAAAATACCTTAGATTTGGTGCCGAAACCCAGGAGGAGTTAGAAGTCCGCAAGGACTGCTTCTTTTCCTTTCACTTCAGAGAAAGAACCAGGATCTCTGACTTTCCACCCACTTTGGCACACAGTGCGGAAAGTCCCCTGCCTGAGCCTCCCCTCAGTTCTTTCAGCCGAAACTCCCTGTCCGAAACCGCAGCTGTGTCAGGGACCTCTTTTTCATTCCGTTCCAAGTGTGTGTGTGCCCGTGGAGATGTTCCGAGCACATCCACTTTACTTATTCATCCGGTGGCCAGAGCTTGAGAGTTGTGGGATGCCAATGCTCATCTCTGACCACTCCGAGGACTGAGGGCCATGGGGCACAGGAAACTAAACCTAATCCAAAAATACTCCTGGAGTTGCTTTTTCCGAAATCTCTCCCTCCCTAAAGAAGAAGAAACTATTCTTCTTCGCTGTGGCCAGGCCACAGGACACACTGAATAATCAAACCAGGTAGCCTCCTGAAGGGACTTTCGGTTTTAACACCCTCACCAATTTAACTATTGCCAAAAGAACTGGGAACTGGTTGGAGATCACTTACATTCACGGCCTCTAGAATTAGCGCTCCTGTCCAAATCTCTGTGCTGCCTGTTCTATCATGCAGGCCCTTTTAGGCCAGCGAAACCTCGCCTAAACCCTGCACTCCAAATCTTTCCTCCTTAGCTGAATCCCAACTCTCTTCCCCTCCTGCCTGACCCCGAGGGGAGCTGCTCTCTCGGGAGCTCTCTCTGGTCCCTCTGTGGACTTCTTTCACTCAGGTCTCTTCCCTCCAAGAGCCCCCTCCCCTCCCTTCACAGGATCTTGTTTCTCATTCACCTGCAAATACCAGTCTCTCTTTCTCCTCCCCTGCTGGCCAGGGGCCCCTCCCTTCTCCACTGCATTCTTAAGCCCCTCCTTCGTCAGGCCATTCTCAGCCTGGCATTGACCTGCACACTGGTTTGCAGTTTCCCTAACCCCACGACCTAACCCAATCTTCTTGCAGAAAGGCCTGGCCCTGTCCTGCCTCTGGCTCTGGCATTTCTGGCTGAATCTGGGTGCCAGGCTCCCCAGGAGCCCCCCTCCTCCTCTCTCACCCCCAGACCCCTATCTGAGACCTGTGAACATGGCATGTAAGGTTTTTAAAAAATACTAAGGCTGTTCATCAGGCCCGCATGCAGCAGAAGGTAACGCTCCAAACCCAGGCTCATGTGGCAACCCTGAGGCCAGCAGAGAAACAGGGGCAAGGCACAGGAGGTGCCCAACCCAAGTCCAGGCTGCAAGGAGAAATCCCACCAGGAGCTTGCTTTAAATATGGCAAGCAGGGCCCCTGCCCACGGCAGCCCACTGAGCCCTGCCCTGACTGCAAGTAGCCCGATCACTGGCAGAGCTATTGCCCCTTTGGGCAACAGGCTTTTCCTCAGCACCTCTATGTGGAGTACAAGCCACCCAAGTGGGAGGCCAGGCCAGTCAGGTGGGCCCACTGCTCAAACTCCTAGACATTATGGACAACTGGCATGGCCTGGATTCAGAGACCCCAACCATCCTCACCCATGCTGAAACCTAGGTAATTCTTCAGGAACAAGTAAGTCCATCTCATTTCTTGTGAACACAGGAGCTACCTTCTCTGTTTTCCCATCACACTTTGGACCTCTAATTCCCTCATAGGTCTCAGTTATAGGAGGGGATGGCACCCCTTCTCTTCCCCTTCACACACCATCTCTGACATGCAGTTTGGATGGAATCCCCTTTTTGCACTCCTTAGTTATGCCTTCTGAAAGGAAAGGGGCTTCCTCACTACCAAGGGCTCCCCTATAATCAATACTACCCTCGGCCTGACCTGTGGTGGCACAGTGGATAAAGTGTCAACCTGGAAACACTGAGGTTGCCAGTTCGAAACCCTGGGCTTGCCTGGTCAAGGCACATATGGGAGTTGATGTTTCCTGCTCCTCCTTTCTGTCTGTCTGTCTGTCTCTCTCTAAAATGAATAAATAAAAAAAATATTAAAAAAATATACTACCCTCACCCTGGCTGGTTGGCTCAGTGGTAGAGCGTCGCCCTGGCATGCAGAAGTCCCGGGTTCGATTCCCGGCCAGGGCACACAGGAGAGGCACCCATCTGCTTTTCCACCCCTCCCCCTCTCCTTCCTCTCTGTCTCTCTCTTCCCCTCCCACAGCGAGGCTCCATTGGAGCAAAGATGGCCCGGGCGCTGGGAATGGCTCCTTGGCCTCTGACCCAGGCACTGGAGTGGCTCTGGTCGTGACAGAGCGATGCCCCGGAGGGGCAGAGCATCACCCCCTGGTGGGCAGAGCGTCGCCCCCTGGTGGGCGTGCCGGGTGGATCCCGGTCAGGCGCATGCGGGAGTCTGTCTGACTATCCCCATTTCCAGTTTCAGAAAAATACAAATATATATATACACACACACACACACACACACACACACACACACACACACTACCCTCATTTCTAACCATGTCTCTCACCTCAAGCTTGCCCCCATGCAGGACCGCTGGCAATCAGAACCACTGGGCCCTACCCATCTCTGGCTCACCAAAAGGCTGGACCCTGAAGATCCCCCAATTACTCCTTTTTTTTTTTTTTTTAATCCTTACAGGAACACGTCCACGAAGTTTCTCAAGTCATGGTCAAACAAATCTTCCTCCCGACTCCCCTCAAAGCCTCCACTTTCTGATCTCCCCTCCTCATGATGCCCCTAATCAACAGGAAGTAGCCAGATGAATAAACGGCACCCCTATTTATTTAACACAAAAGGTCGGAATGTAAGGTGGTCAGCAATGGGGGAAGGTCACATGAGGAACCCAGACCCGGGAACTTAGGCTGGAGCCACCCACACTCATGCGTGCCAAAAGAAACTTCCCAGGAATCTTTGGAAAAGAGCGACTGTCCGTCAGCCATTGAAATTTCTCCACGTCATATTAGCTAGACCACACTAGATGGGACCCTTTAAATATCTCCCACGCAGTTTTATCTGTGCGACTTCCCTGGCCCGTGTCCCCCAAACCAGGGAATATTATCCAGGAAGCACTGTACTCAATAAAGCCTTTACTATTCCACACTTCTTGGCTACACCCTTCCTTCTTCCTCGGTGGGGAAAAATACCTTACAGTATATACACAAGAATACTGGATATTAATGAAATTACAAGTATTTGAACTCAAACATCTTTCTGTTATGTACTTCCTACTACTGGTAACTTGGAAAAATATTTATAAATATATATGACTGTTTACAGAAAATAAACTGTTTTAAATAAAGAGAATATAGAAACTGGTCCCTTGAACAATTTCTGAAGACACTATGAATTTCTTCCATTATCCCTTACACACACCTCCAACAAAGCTCCCCTTCACTCAAGAAATGAGAGCACTGCTCTGCATGCCTCTTAAAGGTAAATATAAAAATTATCAGCCAGAATTAATTCGATCTTTCTGTCTTGATATTCTGATTTCCTCATTCCTAATTACTTAGGAGAATTAAGTATAGTTTGAATTTGAAGATTTTTTTCCTAGCAACTGAGTGACATGCTACTGTTACTTCAATTCGATCTTTCCTTCATCTTAGGTTGATGATAGCAAGAGGAAAATCAGGCTATTGTACCCTGAAACATACTAAGACTAAGGAAGTGCTCCTCCATTTTCAAGTCTGCTCACTGTTAGGAAGAAATACTAGTATGACTGATATAAGGTACAACACAGTGGGTAATAATCAAACTGCTGATGTGCCAAGCCTATGAAAAATGAATAAATGAATTAAAAACTATGTCAAAATAGTCAAATCTTAAATGCTTAAGGTAAAAAATCCCTAACACAATCCTTATTCTTGTGAGAGCTGATGGCTATAGGCTCCTTCCTAGCTCATAACCCAAGGACAGAGAGAAGTGGAAGAAGAACACTCTCCATCCCAATTAAGCCAGAGTGTGTGTTATGTGGTCACTCTTCGGAAATCCCTCCACTGCTAGCATTATACTTTTTAATAATATCATGGCTACTTAATGCCCACTAAGAACCCAGTCCTTACTTAGCGAAAGCATTTTTACTGTTGATGGAACTCAGAAGGTTTTTACTAACTACACCCCATTGAGACCATTTTAATAACATACGTTCAATTTACATTTTATACAGAGATGTGTTGGTTGGATTAAAGAAAATAAATCTGTCATGCAAAACCTAGATCATACAAAACCTTGGCTATTATGAGATATCAAATAGCCTTGCAATCAGTGACTAATAATTCTGAATGTCTGTCATTAAGTCTACAAATTATCACTAAATATATATGATAAACAGTCCTTTCATTTTTTTTTCTGCAGAGACAGAGAGAGAGTCAGAGAGAGAGGGATAGATAGGGACAGACAGACAGGAATGAAGAGAGATGAGAAGCATCAATCATCAGTTTTTTGTTGTAGTACTTTAGTTGTTCATTGATTGCTTTTTCATATGTGCCTTGACAGTGGGCTACACCAGACTGAGTAACCCCTTGCTCAAACCAGAAACCTTAGGTCCAAGCTAGTGAGCTTTTGCTCAAACCAGATGAGCCCGCGCTCAAACTGATGACCTCGGGGTCTGGAACCTGGGTCCTCCACATCCCAGTCCGACGCTCTATCCACTGCACCACCGCCTGGTCAGGAGACAGTCCTTTCATTTTGACTTGAGTGTAGAAAGGGCTTGAAACATCAGTTTTCAAGTTGTATTGGGAGACAAAGAAAAGCAAGTTATCCAATTTTCAAAAATGTTTGTTTTAAAAAATTTGTTCTGATTGTTTAAAAATGACTTTAGATCATCTTTATTATATGCGGCTTAAGTGTCTGTTTGTCGCCAAAAGCTTATTGGTTGCTTGCGTAACTGTACTAGCCAATGGGGTGAAGTTGCCATGGCTGAATGCAAATTGAGTGGGTCAGGGGGAAGGTGAACATTTGTTTGCATTGGCAATCATCTGCTTTTGAAACAATTTAAGGCCATATGCAAATTGAGCGTGTCAGGGGGAAGGTGAACATTTGTTTGCATTGGCAATCATCTGTTTTACATAAAAACTACGTCTTAACGGAATTTCTTTTAAGAATGCCTCCTAGAAAATACAGCACTGAAGAGGAGAGAAAAGGAGCTAAAGCTGCACAAAAACGGCTTTCTCGACAAAAAGAAACCACTGAGCAGAGAAAGACAAGGCTTGCCTCAGTTGCAGAGCAAATGCGTCTTTCTCGGCAAAATGAGACTGATGAGCATAGAGAAACAAGGCTTGCCTCAGATGCAAGACAAAAAAGCCTGTCTCGACAAAATGAGTCCCTTGAACAAAAGCAGGAGAGAAATGCAAAAAAACGACAGAGTAATGCTGACCGAAATGCAAAAAGGATTAAAACAGTTTCAAACAGAGAAACTTTAATTTTTGAGCATTCCTCTGGTGACATGAATATTAAATATGAACACTGTCAGTCCTTAAACTTCAAGTTAGAAACTAAGTAATTGATTTGTCCATGGCAAGAAAGGATTTTCTCAGTGTTGCAAGTATGGAAACATTGTAGTTCCACTAATTGAGAATTATCCACCACTCTTGAATAAATTATTGACTAATCAGCATCCAAATAGCAAACAGTACATGGATAGCATTCAATCCATTAATAGTTCGTTTGCTTTTGCGTCCATGGGAAACAAACCAATTGACCTGCCTGGACCAGGACTTTATTGCTTTTGACTTCATGGTCAAGTTTACCATCAAACTGGTACTTTGCATCCTTCTGACAGGAAAAGAAAGTTTGCTCAATTATATATACTTGATCCCTCAGAAGCCAGTTCAGCACGTTTAGAATGGAATAAAAGAGTTCCTGAGACCTTACTTAATGAAATGGGGGAATTATTTCAAGACATTAACCCATTTGCTACTGCATATAAAATGATGCACGAAGTTGAAAAAAAGTTGGCCTCTAATGCTATAGCAAGCAATGAGCCAGCAATCAGCATTGCCATGGCCATTGTCTGTGAAATCACCTTTATTTATTGAGCTAGCGGTGGCTCTTAAGAAATGTACCGCCAGTGGTTTCCTTCATTGCACTCTACTTTAAGCAACTAAGCAAGTAGAAGGAGGAAACCCCGTGGGGCACTAAGCAAAGGGGCGTCCTCGCCGCCTGCCCTGGGTAATTCAGTTTGAATTAGCAGACACCTTCGCACAAATCATTTTAATTACAATTTATAATATCTAGAACGCGGTCATTTCATATGACCGCCAGGCTTTCTAGTATTTCATTATATACACCAAATATTTCTGTAACTGTAAAATATGGGCCAATAATTATTCACATGTATTAACTAATTGTATTAACCATTAGTATAAACCAACTCTGATACTTTGAATGTGTGTTTGGGTTAAAGTGTTAATAGCTCTATTAGACAGCTATTCCTGCTATAATTTTGTTTAACGAACAACTCGAAGCTTTCAGTGGCTTTGTGACAACATGTGATTATTGAGGAAGAAAAAACTAAAACTTCCTGGGTTATAAAAAAAAAAATATATATATATATATATATATATATATATATATACACACACACACACACACACACACACACGCACACATACATATATTTATATAATTTCACAGTGATATAGTATTGATAATATTTAATCTGAATTTTAAAAGATAAATACAATAACATTCCAGAAAGAGAGAGAAAAGTATATTCAAAACTAAGAGTATATGAACACTCTTTTAAAATTTGAGTAGATTTTCTTTGATTTTTTTATACAGACAGCAGTTTAGATATAGATGATTCAATCATTTATTAAATCAAGAATAATTGATAGACAACTATGTGCCAAGCAGTATGCTATTGGTATGAATAAAATGGAGAAATATTAATTAGACATGTCCTTATCCTCCCAGATGAGCATGGAAAATATTTTTAAAACTACATTAATGAATATCTGATTACAGACTCAGATAAGGGTTCTAAGAAAATTTTCACAACTCTTTAAATAGGCACTAGAGAGCTTAGTGTAGACTCAGAGTGGTAGGCATGACTTCCCTCAAAAATGATGCTTCAGGCAAAGATACGATAAAGTCACCTGGAGGGAATTGAGAGTTTAAAGCAGATAGGGAATGTGTGCAAAAGCCATGAGATAGAGGAATAATTGGAAATGGTATGGTGAGAGGGAGGAAAAAGGTGGGGGGGGAGGTTGTCTTTTTTAATGCTATTTTATATCTTTTTTTTCTTCTCAGTGGTATGCACACAGTCTCCCAATCGGTCAATAGGAAATGAACAGATTAGAAATATTATCTTTGACTAAAGCATTTGTTGCTTTTATTTTATAGTCCCTGTCATCTTTTCATTAATGATGAATTCTGGAGGATCACAGAATATAGAATACTGATTTACTTAGGATCTTGAAATATGCAAATATTTCTTATAATTGTGTTTTTCCTTCTCCATAAGTGTCATGATGTGGAATTGATGTGCAAAAAGGGGAATGTTTATTCCTTTGGGTGCACAGGTGATAGTACTTTCTATTTGTTTGTTTCCTGGGTATGTTGTTTATTACATTTCATTAACATAAATTTAATAAATGAATAAAGACATATTTAGACTAAGAAATGAATAAGTGAACTATCATATCTTTATAAATAATCTCTTCCACAATAAAATTAACTTTCTCAAAAATATCCACTTTATTTAGCTCAGTATTCTGGAATAGAAAACTAGAAATTTCCCTGGGCCATGATATGAGTCTGTCTGTGTATCTGTTCATAACACGGCTTTTTAGCCATGTTCTCTCTTAATACATATGATAGTTGACACTCAAAGTAATAAACATTACATGACTTTATTCATGATAGAGTATGTCAATGTTTTGTCTAAATATTTGTCATGGGTAAATATTTTTAATGGGTTAACAATATTATACAAACGTAATGTAGATTCCAATTTTATTTTTCATGTCATTGTTAAAGCTAGTTCTCAGGTACATTTTATTGCATCATGTTATTCTAAATACTTCATTTAAGTAATTGATTTTTCTAATGTCTAATTTTGACACATGATATGCAGTGGTGGTTCTCTGTCCTAATGATCATTTTAAATATAAACTATACTGAAAGGTTGTATATTATTTCATGCATTTAATATTTAAATAAGAATAAAAGAGGTATACAAAACTAAATTGTTATAAAAATAGTTTTAAAATGTTAATGAAAAAATATTAATTAATGCCTGACAAAAAACAATAAAACTGCTATTTAAGATATTTCCAATGACAGCTTGTCACCCCCACCCCAGTTGTTTGGCACTTTTCTCTTTATGTTATATGTTTGTTTATTGAAGTAACAAATGTAAGGAAATTAAAATGTAGTAGTTCATTAAAAGTATGATGAGTTTTATGAAATGAATAAATAAATATCACAAGCATTTTCTGTCAAGTTTTGTCACCTATGGACAGAACAAACATTGCTACAGGTACTTAAAATATGCTGTTGCACAGATGAACATTAAAAAAGAGTAAGGAAGGTAAATTTGTGATTTCCACATTGGGCAGTTGCCCAGGTGCCCACCTTGGAGAGAACTCTGATTACAAGTGCCATTTTAACATCCAGTTAGCCGAACTCAACCAAAAATGAAGTATCGGTTCTGCTGAACTGGTGCAAACCAGCTGAATCCCACCACTCATGATCTAGTAGCATTGGCAGGCTTATCCAAAGTTAAGCTAAGAAGAATTCAAAGAAAAAAATACTGAGTAGTATAAACCTAACACCCTTGATGTTCCAACTATTATTAAAAATTGGATCAGAACTAATTGTGATTCCAGTCCAAGTCTCCTTAATAAACCTAGATCCAGTATTCTAGAACAATATAGAAAGTCTTATAAACCTCGATGAACCCCGAGAATCAGAGAAAAAGTTGCAAAGCCACTAGAAGAGCAGGATGATGCAGAGGCTTCGGTATTAGAAAATCTGCATTCAAATTCCAGCTATCCAACCTACTAACCTTGACCCTGAGCAAGCGTCTTAACCTGTCTTAATGTCAATTTCACAACTTTTAAATTTAGTACTGTATTGCCTTACATAGGAAGTTGTTGTGAAGAATACAAAAGGTAATGTATGTAAGGCATTTAATATAGGATCTGACATTTGATACATGTTCAGTTAATAGTAGCTAACATTGAAAGAATAATGTTAACAGAAACTAAGGCCCACTCTAGTGCAGGGCTAGTTAATCTTCAACTTTAATCCTGAGTATTTTGATTTCTGTAGGGTACCTCTGGCTATCTGATGACCCAGAGATTATGTAAATATTACTTGATTGTACAAAGATGTTTCAAATGTAGTTTTTTTTCAGATTTTCATAAGATATCTTTACGGTTATGGTTTAACGTCAACTGCTTGATGCTGGCAGCCACGGTTGTCAGCCTGGCAACTGGTGTCTTAGCCTTACAGCCTTCTGGTTTTTCTGGCATTCCTGCACACTACAATGCCTGCTTAGGCAGGGACATACTATTGCCAGTGGAAATCCTGGGCTTTCTGGCATGGCAGATGTTCAAACTACTACTCCAACAGAGCCGAAGGCTGTGGCTCCCAAAGCCCAGTAAATTGGGAGAATCTTTTGCCAGGAGCCCCTTTTTTTTGGCAGACAGTAATCCCTAACTATCAAGGGATATCTTCAAGTGGCTGTGTGCTAAAGCCTGTCAGACAGCCCCTTTGAGATGTTTTTGGGAACTGATTGTTATATTATTCCAGAATTAAAGAAATACCCACATACTCACAGTTTGCAAACCCTTTTATCAGTCATGTTCCCTTCAAAATACACTTTGTCACATGGGTTGAATGATACAAATACCTGTAACCTAAAAATAGTTTTGTTTCATTTTGTTTTGTTTTTTGAGAGTGAAGAGAGAGAACTATCCCCATTCTAAAATTCAGCTTTCTTTGAAAGAAAAAAAGAGGCAAAAATATAACTCTTATTTACAAAAAAAACAGAGAAATACTGACACATTATTGTGAACTGAATCAGGGTTATCTACCAGATTTTTGGCTTTATGTACCTTTTAAAATCGCATTCCTGTTCATTCTTATTAAGTTTGGATTGCTTGCAAGAGTTCCTTTGTGGCTAATTTAACACCTGTGAAGTCATGGTGATACTAAGTATAAATTCATTGCCTCTTGCATGGATAATTTTATTTCATTTCAAAGTTATTGCAATAATTAGTGAAATTTCATAAAAGTTCATATTGGTTTAAATCACTTTATTCATTTTTTAATCAATTAATTAGAGAATAATTTTCTGAGTTAAATAAGAAACTCTTTGATTTCATATATTAAAAAGCTAGTTTGGAAACAGAACTGCTTAACCATCAAAAAAGACCTAAAATAATGTCTTGAAAACATTGAGTACAGATTAAAACATTCTGTGAGGCTAAAATTTAATACCTTCTTCCAGTCTTTTTTTTCACCTTTAATCTATTTTTTAATTTATCAAATATATTTTGTGAAACATTGTTGGGATAAGAATTGCTAACATTTTGTATTAGTTAGATAAGCCTATCAGGACACATAATTATATAGCAATAGATATTGAATTATGAAGACTAGATGCTTATTTATTCTGTAAGTTATATGATACAAGTAATATTTTGAACTTAGAGTAGAAATCAGCAACATAGAATCTGATTGTAGCTTAATAGAGTAAAATAAAGTAGGAAAAATCTAAAAGCAATAGATGTTGAAAATGCGACTTATGATATTTAAAATACATTCCAAGAATTTAAAAATATGTTTTTATTAAAAAGAAAACTAGTTAATAACACATCTCTAATGCATATTTAATATGTTGAAGTCTTTAATTAGGGGTTATGTTCATATAAATTAGAAACTGTAGTTTAAAAATATGTCAAGCATTTAAGTGTTGTGCACTGTGACATAAGATTTTTTTAATTGAGCACACATATTTCCATGCATCTAGAATTTAAGTAGTATTATATTCTGTTAGAGTTTTCTTTATTTGTAAGAAAAATTTTAAAAATCAAATAAATGTTATTTACAATTAATATTTATTTTATGCCCAATATGCATCAGATATTCTTTTCAATTAGGCCAAAATAAGTATAATACAAATCACAGTTAGATGACACCAAGACTCTAAAACTCAAATACCTATATGGGACATAGAGGTAATGTAAAAAAAGTGAAGCAGGGCTGATATAAAGAAACAGGGACTGGTCAAGACGTCTGAGAGTATGTTTTCATTTGAAAGCATTCAACCTTACAAAATATTAACACTGTGGACAAAGACCAAGATACTTTGAAGTCTAAACTGGATAAAAAGATAGAAAAGAGTTCTTCTTTAGCATTCAAAAATGGAAATTATATAGCTATTGATGACTCATTAAGAAAGTAGAATATTCAATCGTTTAAGAAAAAGCATTTAGCAAGAAAAGCAGCCAAACTTAGAAATAAAGAAGGGCACATACATTCAATCATTCTTTCAGTTTATTCAAAATACCTCTGAGTGATTTCTGTTCACTAGACATTGTGCTAGGCATAGAACAGAAAAGACAGATTTGGTCCTTAGCATTTTAAGGCTAATAGTTAATAGACATGAATGCAAAAGAAAGCATGGCAAGTTGAAGGACGAAAGTAATTCTAGAAGACTTAGTGACTTCCATGAGGTGGATCCACAGATCCACAATGTCCATGAACCAGAGGTTTTCACCTGGAGGATAACCTCTGGAGAGTTTTGAACATATGTGTATTTAGCTATTGTGATGGAGGGCTTCTTCTGGTAGCTCCTGTGTCAGGGCCAAGAAAGCCAAATAGTCTACAATGTGCTGGCAAATTAAACACAATGAAGAATTTTCCACTCCAAAATAGCACGTGCCCTGTTAGAGAATCTGTGTTCCAGAACTTGTTGTCATTAATAGAACCATATCTAAATTTTTGTTTTTTTCTGTATTTTTCTGAAGTGAGAAGTGGGGAGGCAGAGAGACAGACTTCCCGCATGCGCCCAACCAGGATCCACCCAGCAAACCCACTAGGGAGTGATGCTCTGCTCATCTGGGGCATTCCTTCATTGCATCCGGAGCCATTCTAGTGCCTGAGGCGTAGGCCATGGAGCCATCCTCAGCGTCCAGGCCAACTTTTCTCCAACGGAGCCTTGGCTGCAGGAGGGGAAGAGAGAGATAGAGAGGAGAGGAGGAAGGGTGGAGAAGAAGATGAGCACTTCTCCTGTGTGTCCTGGCTGGGAATCAAACCTGGGACATCCACACTCTGGGCCAATGCTTTACCACTGAGCCAACTAGCCAAGGCCATATCTAAAGTTTTCATATGAATTATTCTACTAAAATAATTAGATCATTTTAGTGTCCCTATTGCATCCAATCTTCCACCAGATCAGTATCTAATAACCTTATAATGTCTTCTTTGTCCAGCACATCCTTCATGTTCTTATTGTCTCCCTATCTTGATTACTTTTCATTTCAACCTTCCTACACTTTTCTGTCTTACCCACCTCTTCCTTGACTGCACTTTGCTGACAAAGATTATTCTTATTAAACCAGATTTTTCTGATTCCTGATTCACTGCCTTCACCATATAGGAGAACATGCAAATAAGATGACTGTTTTCACTTTATTTTAATGTCCCCATCTAAAATGGGTCTTCAGCACTAGCTCACAATATTAATAGAGTTCCCCAGGAATTGTCCTGTCTAAGCAAAACATTTTTTAAATGTCCTTTCATCTGTCACTTATCTTTCACAATACTCTCATGTACTTGTTCCTCTAAAATGATGATGTTATTTCTTAATTACCTTAGAAAATGGAGGTGATCAAAGGATATTTTCCTACCAGAAAGTGTACATGTATGTCTCTCTTTATGTTGAATTTTTCTCTGTTAATATGGACCTATAGTCCCTTCTCTCTTTAAATCCAGACTCTAACTCATATATTGGTCCTCACATCAATTATTCTGAACAGAAGGCTCTTTGTTCTCTTAATATTTATCATCTCTGATCTACTAATGATGTTCTCACTTCGATGGACCATTTCTATTACCATATACATGTAATGCAAGTGCTCTCCCCAGTGACCACTTCTCTGCAGAAGAAGGAATATATAATATTTAATACCTTCTCAGTCTCATCTCCCATTTTCTCTTGATCACATTCCAAAAACACACTTTTTTCCTCAAGACTCTTAAAACAACCTTGCAGGGTCACCAACATTCAATACACCAAGTTTAATGATTCCGTGTCCTCATTTAAAATTTTTAGTAACTTGTCATATTTTATCTCCCTCTTTCTTAAATATGTCTCTTATTTGTCTTCTAGCCTACCACAATCTCTTGTTTTTTTTCTCATATTTTAAATAGTTGAGTGATCCAGGATTCAGTCTTTGGCCCTCTTCCCTTGTTCATCTAAACATTGGTACCTGGTTAATTTTATCCAGCTTGTTGGTTTAAATAGTATCTATATGCTGATGACTCTTAAATTAATAAATTCAAATCAGGATACTCCTCTGAACTCCAGAAACATATATCCAACTTCTTACTCAGGATCTTCTTTCACATTAAGTTTGAGGTATCTTATAACTTGTCATTCCCCTTTAGTTCTGCTTCCCAAACCTGTTTCTCTTTAAATCTACTCATTTCAGTTAATCATTTTAGCATATATATAATTGCTCAACACAAAACTTAACAATTGGCCTTGAATAGTCTTTCGTGTCCATATTCAATTCATCAGAGAGCTTTGCCAACACTCCTGTAATTGTCACCTCTTTCATTCCTCATTCAGATCATTTTAAGAATCTCACATATATATTATTGAAAAATGTGTTCAGAAGTCATTATTTAAAATGTCCATTCACTGTCCACCAAATATAATATATTCCTTGCCACAAGCACTATTTAGTTATTTTCTAATATTTAACACCATTGAAATTATCTCAATTATTTTTAGTTAACTTGTTTATTGTTACCTCTTCTAGTTCAAAGATTCATTTAAAAAGTAGCAAAAATCTTATCTTCAGTATTAATAACATATTCTAAATGTTAATGACAGCACCTACAATGAATGACGAAAGGGTTGTAAACAAACATAATAGATTGGTTTGTAAAATAATTCTTATATAAATCAGAGATGTTAGTCATTATCAAATTTTATAAAATTTTTCAAAAACATAAGCTATTAAGAGATTTAGCCAAGCAGAGAGACTTGAAACATTGATGACAGCTGCCCAAATTCTCTATCCCTGCACTGGGCATGCACTTCCTAGCCCAGTGTAGACAAAATCATTAAGTGAATTACATAGGTCATTAGCCTACATCAAGAGGAGAGATTAATTTATTAAAAAATCTACATTTTATACTCTAGTTTATATTATATTTTCTAGGAAGCATGAGTCACAAAACTATAGATTCTGAATTTTAACTACTATAAACAATGTTTAAACAAGGATACCTAATGTTAAAAACATTTCACAATTTAAAGACCTTCTTTTTATAAATATTATTTGACCATTCACCTGAGGCTCAGTAATCATTTTGACAAGTTAGCCTGGTTTGTCTGCCTTCTTTCTCTCCACTGGCAATGTACCCAGGATATTCATAGAAGTGGATCACACTCCAGCTGCTTTAATTTCCTCTGATCATGGAGAATGAGGGTTTGATTAGAGGGTCAAGAGAGGTAAATGATTACCAGATCATGAAGGGCCTTTTACAGTAAGCTCAAGAGCTTAACTTTTTTCACTGAGTGGTTTTGAACAACAAAAAAAATGACTTACTCAGATTGGGATTTTTAGAAAGGTCACTGTCAGAACCTGGAAGAGTGTTTCTCATCCTTTAATCTCATCCCTTTCTATACTGTTACCAAGTTCTTCAAGGAATGCTCAATAGAATTGGGGTCTTTGGGCATTCTGGTCTCAATTCTAGTCTCAGGGGAAAGATTGTAGAGTACGATGTTTCTATAAATTCAGTATAGGTATTCTGTCACCTTCAGAAAATATTCTGGTATTTCTAGGTTTCTAGAATTTTCTATTAGGAATGGTTAGTAAATATAATAAAATTTCCATATCTAGTAAGGTTATGCATATTTCAACTTACTTTTGTGAATGTGAAGAACAAAATTGGTTGATTTTTCAAATAGTAAATTAATATTGTGACTCAAGAATAAATCTAATTTCATTTGAGGTGTTTTTCTTTTCCTATATTGTGAAATTCAAATGGCTATATTTTCCAAGATTTTTTGCATATATATCTTGAAAAGGACCAGTCTTTAATTTTATAATCTTATATATTATTGTTAAGATTTGGAATCAAACTTATATTGACTTAAAAAGTGAACTATAAAATTCTTGTTTTAAAGATTTTTTCTTAATTAGTGTTATTTCTTCTTTATAAAAATCCACTGGAAAAAAAATCCACTGAAAGAGTCATATGATTTAAGCTTATATGTTTGAGAAAACTGAAAAAGTCATCTTCCCTTGTGTGAAAATTTTCTATTATATATTCCACAGCTTTATCAAGTATATCATATGCAAATATTCTATTCCTGCTTGATTCTGTTTGGCAAGTTGTGTTTATGTAAGAGTTTGCCATTTCATCTAAATTTTAATTAGTACAAAATTTTTCATAGTAGCTCTTTTTCTTTTTGATATCTGCAGGTTCTACAGTGATATCTCTTATATCAATCTAGAAGTTGATCAGTTTTATTTTTTAAAAAAAAAAGCTTTGGACATTGTTGATTTTCTGCATTGTGCATTTGTTTTTTTCCATACATTTTTTGCACTTATTTTTAATGTTTCTTTCTCTTTTAAGAAGAAGTGATTTATTTTTCCTAATTTATTAAGATACATATTTAGATAATTGATTTTCAGCATTGTTTCCAATAAATCCACTGAACAATATAAATTTTCTTGAAGTATGGTGTTAGTTTATTTCACCAATTTTGATATGTTATAATACATGAGCACTAGCTTAAACATATAAATGCATATACAAACATATTTATGTTCTCATTATAGAGGCCTGGATTATTCGGCAGTATATTGCTTACTATCTAAATATTTGTGAAATTTCTACATATCCAGACTTTTTTTTAAGAAATATTTTTTAAAAGATTTTATTTATTGATTTTTTATAGAGACGAGTGAGAGAAATAAAGGCGGGGGAAGAGCAGCAGCATAATTTTGTAGTAGTTGCTTCTTACATGTGCCTTGACCGGGCAAGCCAGGGGTTTTAAGCCAGCAATCTCATCATTCCAGATCCAATGCTTTATCCACTGCACCATCACAGGTTAGGCTAGACTTTCTTATGTCTTACTAGTCAGTGAATTTTTCTATAAGCAGTGTTTTATTATAGAAGGCTAACAATATTTGTCTTTTTTATTGGCATTTATAGCATAGTTATATTTGTTGTAATTACTAATTTTACTGCTATTATTTTACTATTTGCTTTTTATTTGTTTTAGCTGTGCTTTCTAGAAACATCTTCACTTTCCTGAAGTACACTTTTTTTTTTTTTTTTTGTATTTTTCTGAAGCTAGAAACCGGGAGAGACAGTCAGATAGACTCCCGCATGCGCCCGACCAGGATCCACCAGGCACGCCCACCAGGGGCGACGCTCTGCCCACTAGGGGGCGATGCTCTGCCCCTCCGGGGCGTCGCTCTGCCGCGACCAGAGCCACTCTAGCGCCTGGGGCAGAGGCCAAGGAGCCATCCTCAGCGCCCGGGCCATCTTTGCTCCAATGGAGCCTCAGCTGCGGGAGGGGAAGAGAGAGACAGAGAGGAAGGAGAGGGGGAGGGGTGGAGAAGCAAGTGGGCACTTCTCCTGTGTGCCCTGGCCGGGAATCGAACCCGGGACTTCTACACGCCAGGCCGATGCTCTACCACTGAGCCAACCAGTCAGGGCCTAGAAGTACACTTTTAACTATATCTTTTAGTACTAGTTGATTTATGAAAAGTTCCCTTAATCATTTTCCATGTCAGAAAATGTTTCTATTTACCTGAATGAAAAAAAATAAAATTTTTCAACACAGAATTCTATGCTATTGCTTATCTTCTTTTAGAACTCTGAGAGATATCCCACTTTCTTTTACTTTTACTTTTTGGAAAAGCCATCTATTTTTTTTTCTGTTGCATCTTCAAAGTTAATTTGTGTTTTTTCTTTGGCTGCTTTTGAGATTTCTTTTTTATCTGAAGTTTCAGTCACTTCATTATGAAGTACCTAATTTTCTTTCTCCTTTTTGACATTTACTGGATGTAATTTCATGTATGTGCAATGTTTGTTTATGGATTTTACATTTTCCTGCTCTTTCCTTGCGCTTCTATCTTTTTCCCTTGCTTCAGTCTGGATAACTTTCACTGACGTATGTTCCAGTCACTAATCATCTCTTTACATCTGTGTCTTCTGTTGTAAAGCTCATGTATTGCTCACTGAATTCCAGTATTTTATTTTCAATTCTCTTATAAAAAATTTCATCTTATCATATATTTTTTTAAATATATTCAACACATTTTAATGCCATTATTATATAATGTGCATCTGTCTATCATCTATCTATCTACCTATTATCTAAATATATATACATTTGCTATGGTTCTTTATAAAATTTTCTCCTTTTGTTTTATTTCAGTCTAATAATTTGGTTTGCATGTCAGTCATCACAGGGCATTAAATATTGTAGATGTTCTGCATTATGATACCTATTTCCAGAAAGGAATTTATTTTATTTTAACAGGCAGTTAGAGGACAGCCCTCATGGTAAGTATTGCCCAGTTCCTTACCTAGCATCAAACATTACCAAAACTTTCAAGGATACAGGCAATCAAAAGGCTCAGTGAAACAGAGAACTCTGAAATTGAGAGGGTGCCTCCCAAATTCTTCATCCCTACAGCAGACATGTGCTCTCCATATAAATCAAAATTTTAAAAACTATTTTCCCTTTTTAGAGAGGCTACTTTTAAGCCCTCTACCTAGAAAACTCTTCTCATTAATAATATAATTTTTATCACAGCACTCACCATAAACCATAATTTAATAAATATTTTTATAATCATTTGTCTCTTCTGCTAGATCCCAAACATCTTTTATGGCATGCAGGAGTCATTCTTTTCTTAAAGGAGAATTTTATGCCTTAGATTAACTTTATAAGTAAAACCTATCTATAAGTAGTATATTCAATTATTTTAACATCTATAATATACCTATGCAACTATTGGCCTGTGTCAGTTCTAATTAAGACTTTTCCAGCCTGACCACGCGGTAGTGTAGTGCAGTTGTCCGCAACCATTTTTGGGCCACGGACCGGCTTAATGTCAGAAAATATTTTCATGGACTGGCCTTTAGGGTGGAGCAGATAAATGTATCACGTGACTGAGACAAGCATCAAGAGTGAGTCTTAGATGGATGTAACAGAGGGAATCTGGTCATTTTTAAAAAATAAAACATCATTCAGACTTAAATATAAATAAAACAGAAATAATGTAAGTTATTTATTCTTTCTCTGCAGACCGGTACTAAATGACCCATGGACTGGTACCGGTTCGTTGCCCAGGGGTTGGGAACCACTGGTGTAGTGGATAGAGCATTGGACTGGGATGCGGAGGATCCGGGTTTGAATCTCTGAGGTCGCCGGTTTGAGCACGGGCTCACCAGCTTGACAGTGGGGTTTCTGGCTTAAGTGCTGGATCATAGACATGACCCCATGGTCTTTGGCTTGAGTCCAAGGTCACTGGCTTGTGCAAAGGATCACTGGCTCTGCTGTAGCCTCCCAGTCAAGGCACATATGAGAAAGCAGTCAATAAACAACTAAGGAGCTGCAACGAAGAATTGATGCTTCTCATCTCTCCCTTCCTGTTTGTCTGTCCTTATCTGTCCCTCTGTCTCTCTGTCTCTGTCTCTGTCACACACACACACACACACACACACACACACAAATGGAAAAAAAAAGACTTCCTAGTACTGGATATTACTTTGAAGAGAGAGAAGGAAGACAGACAATGACAGTAAAAATGCTCTTGTATAGAAATTTCAGTAGTGAGCATAAGGCCAATAATACAAAAAAAGAAAAAGAAAAAAAAAGAATATTTAAATGTATACTGTCTTCACAAAGCTGAAACATGGGCATACAGCTTATTGCTGTTTTAATGGCACCTTGCAGAGATGAAATTAACATTTGATTTACATGAGTGTCCTTGGGCAGAGGCAATTGTGAATACTCATATCCATTGATAGGAACTGAATTGGTTTTAACCTCTCAAATAAATAATCTAGAAGTCATAATAAAAAGCTAAATGCAGATGTCCACTTAATACACAATGGTACTTCAAGCAGTAAGAAAGAGATTGTAGTACAATAGTATTTTATACCCATTAAGTAGCTGTCCTTAATCAAATGAATTTGTAACATTTTCAAATTTGATAAGTTAGTCATAGAATGTGACTTTATAATTTTTAAAGTAATCTATGATTTAGAAATCATGAGACTCTACAGTTAGAAAACTCTAGAGCCACACAATGAGATGCCTTCAGGGGTCTCTAAGGTTCTAAATACAAAGTACCCAATATGACATTTTAAGAAGGGATAAGAACTGTGATTAACTGTAGAGTACAGACCTTGTGAAAAGGTAATCAAATTTAATGTTTTAAATTATTTAGCTGGCCAAATAAAATATGTACACAGATCAAACTGACCCGTAGTTTACTCATTTTTGATCTATGATTCTAGTTCATCCTCTTTATTTATATTACTCACACAATTTTTACATAGGCAGATAACTTGCCCAAGGTCGCACAACAGATTATTAGCAAAGACAACAACAGTTCTTATTCTAATCACATTATTAAGTTATTAAATATCCTTACTCCAAAATATTTGTACATTTCTATTTCCCATGCTCTAATTAAGACCTATAATGCAGTGGTTCTCAACCTAAGGTTGTTAACTCATTTGCAGATTAGCACAAAATGTCTGGCAAACCAGATTGGTGGTCCACAGACCGATGGTTGAAAACCACTACTATAATGTATTTGGAAATTATAATCTTCCATGTTTATCAACAGAAGCACTAATGCTCTAACATAACATATCCCAGGATACAGAATAACATTTAATTGATTAGGCACCAAGTTCCATGTGGACTAAATCATCAATAATTAGAAAACTCTTTGACAGAAAGTCTAAATTTAATGGGTAAAACAATGCTCCCCATCCCCTGAACTCCTGAACTTAAATCCACCCAGATCTCCAATTAATCTTATTTGGAAATGAAATCTTTGCAGATGTAGTCAGTTAAGGTAATGTCATAATGGATTAGAGTGGGCCCTAAATCCAAGGACTAGAGTTCTCACAAGGAAAAAGAAGCACATGGAGACACACAAAGAGAAAGGTCATGTGACAATGGAGGCAGAGTTTAGAGAAATCAGCTACAAGACAATGAATGTCAGGGACTGCCAGGAAGCATCAGAGGTTGGCAGGTCATGAAATATTCTCATTCAGAGCCTCCAGAAAAAAACAGCTCTGCTGACTTCTGGATTTCAGACTTCTGGCTCCTGGACTATGTAGAAAAAAATTTCCATTGTTCTATACCCCTAGTTTGTGGTACTTGGTTACAGCAGTCCAGGAAAATTTAGTCATTAAGAAAATACATATAGCCTGACCTGCAGTGGCACAGTGAATAAAGCGTCAACCTGGAACACTGAGGTTGCTGGTTTGAAACCCTGGGCTTGCCTGGTCAAGGCACATATGGGAGTTGATGCTTTCTGCTCCTCTTCCCTCTTCTCTCTTTCTGCCTCCCTATCTCTCTCTCTCTGTCCCCTCTCTCTAAAATGAATAAGTATAATCTTTAAATAAATAATTAAATTTTAAAAATGAAAAAATATATATTATGTTACTAATATAAATATAAAATAAAACATGTTATAATAATCTCCTTACCTAATTCAGAAATACATGTCAAATGAAAGAGCAATATGTATACAAAGATAACTAATTTACTTTTTCACCATATTTTTTTCTCTGTGTTAAAAAGGGTATGTTTACATTGATTTTAAAGCCATCTTTATTAGTTTTAGGTTTATAGTTTAAATACTATTTCAAGAAGAGTACTGTTTAAAAATAAAATATATTTGCAGACTGACCTGTGGTGGCGCAGTGAATAAAGCATCGACCTGGAACACTGAGGTCGCTGGTTCAAAACCTTGGGCTTGCCTGGTCAAGGCACATATGGGAGTTGATGCTTCCTGCTCCTCCCTTCTCTCTCTCTCTCTCTCTCTTTCCTCTCTAAAATGAATAAATAAATAAAGAAAAAAATGAAAGAAAACTGTGTATACGGCTTAGAAAATAGCTTTCTTTAAAATATATATATCTATATATATATATATATATATATTTGCATTTTAAGCATCTTAAAAATTCTCAGAACCTACAATCATGGTTAGGCTCCACTAACGTGCTGGCATTGATAAGCAACCAAAAACAGAACATATATTCCTAAACATTCAAAGCCTCAAGAGTTGGTCCAAAAAGAGGATGAAAGCCTTAATGTGAGCTACAGCTTATATAGAGTCTCAGTCAAGTCAAGTGGCAAGATCTTTGATTTTTGAAATTCAGGAATACAAGTTCTAGATGAGCTGGCATCCTTCCGGTGTGTGTTGCACTTGAAAATGTTGATGTCTATAAGTATAAACTAAAATGATTCAAGAAAGGACAACAGGTATTTAAAAATACATGTAATAACATTTTCAGTAAAAGAGAAAAGGAAAGTAGCTAAAGGGATATAATGTGATTTTATATTAAAATTGAATATAAGAGCCTTGGCCGGTTGGCTCAGTGGTAGAGCATTGGCCTGGCATGCAGGAGTCCTAGGTTTGATTCGCGGCCAGGGCACACAGAAGAAGCGCCCATCTGCTTCTCCACCCCTCCCCCTCTCCTTCCTCTCTGTCTCTCTCTTCCCCTCCCGCAGCCAAAGCTCCATTGGAGCAAAGTTGGCCCGGGTGCTGAGGATGGCTCCATGGCCTCTGCCTCAGGTGCTAGAATGGCTCTGGTCACAACAGAGCAACGCCCCAGATGGGCAGAGCATCGCCCCTGATGGGCATGCTGGGTGGATCCCAGTCGGGCACTTGTGGGAGTCTGTCTGACTGCCTCCCCATTTCCAACTTCAGAAAAATACAAAACAAAAAAAAAGGAAAAATAAAAATTGAATATAAGAAAGAAGGCTTAATAAATGATTAAATTAAATCTTTAAACAAAGAACAAAAATAATACCATTTGATATATGAATCTAACAATCATAATAGATATGAATATTAAATTGTTTTGGTTAGTAGATAAATAGGTACATTAGTATTTTAAATCTATAAACAACTATATAGTATTATATTTGCAAAATCTACATATATGGAAAATACATTGATTACTACCTATACTTTGAAATTATGTTCACTCACTTATTAACTTGTACCATATATATATATAATTGACTTGGTTAAAAAGAATATGATTTTAAAATTTGACTCATAATTAGTTCAGTAATATGAAATTCTTATTTTAGATGCAGATTATCCAGTTTATTATAAATTTGAATTATAATTTCAGGAATTCTTTGAGAGTAAGGCCAAATAGTATATATAAAATTAATGTTACTATCATTAACACTCCAAATACAGAAATGTTGCAAATCAGGAACAAATCTAAAATATGATTAACTCTGAACTACAAAGATTATTCATATGATCCAATTTAGTGCATAACATAAACAAAATGTAGAGCACATAATGGAATACAAACTACTATACTATCACCTCCTTGAGAAAAACCATTTTACATTTTTAGTTAATAAAATTGTACCTTGCCCAAGGCATTCTGCATGGTATGTATTGTCTCTGGAAGACTTCCTTTCTCATTCTCATCTATGTTAAAGTCTCTTCAAGTCCCCAGCTATGGGCCGGGTCTGATAAAAAAAACAACAACACTAGAATTGGAATAGCTATCAAAGTGGGAGTTTGTGAATTTGCTTAATAATACTTAATTATAATTATTTGCTTATTAATGGATTTGTAATAATAATAATAATAATAGAGATAATTTCTCATAGAGATCCCTATACAGTAAGTATAGACCAATGTTGTCACAGCATTAACCTTACAGAGACATTTCTATTTTAGCATTGGCCTAATGTTAGCACTTTCCATAAGATAAATTTTAATTTTTATATTGTACATCATTACTAGGTGATGTCTGAAATCAACAGGTTGGTTTATCTACTGGTAGTCTTGTTCAATAATACATGCATAAATTCCCTAAATGTGTTCTATGGTTTTACCCAAAATTTTAATTGGATGTAAAAAAGTTCACTTAGTAGATTAGTGAAAATATAGAATAAAATAGTCAATGAGCTATCTTAGCTGAGAGAGATATATCAGATAAAAAAATAAGGTCACTAACAATTTGATAATAAAAGTGTTGAAGGCTGTAAAATGTGATATTCTAGAAGAGAGTAAATCTTGTTAGTAATCCATATTTATTTTATTTCTGTTTTTTTTAATGTGAATTGTCAGCTTTTAAAACTATAATCCATCTCTATCCTTTGCTCTCTATCATCCTGAACAGATTGTCAGTATATTAACTCTTTACTCTGAACATCTTTTTCAGCTATCTCTCTCCACAAGCATCTAACAATATACTCAATTGTCAAGTCAAGTCATCATAGAAGTATGAAAAGAAAGCAGAAATTTTAAGTATAGTTTAATAATGGGAGCAATTATTATAGTGGTCACAGGAGAGGGTTGTAACATTAGATGGTCACAATTAAAAGTTAGGTAAATTAATAACTAACTGTGATTATGATCAAGTCCCATAATCTAAGATCATTTCCTTTTTTTTAAATGGAAAGAATAATACTAATACTAGCTATTTTAGTGTGAGATATAATCAGAAATAATCAGATTAACAGTACCTAGAATTATTCTTATTATATATTTCTAGCTAATATACTACTTAATGAATAATTTTATAGGGTGGAAAACTTGATTTCAAATTTCAAGTCTTAGTACAATTAATACAAATATAAAAGTGTAAGAAGGTAAGTTTATTTTTCATGTTTTTAGTGTATGTTAAGAGTGGCGCATCTGAGTAGAATTTATTGATATACAATTGGTGATTGAAAATCAAACTTTTGCTAAAAACCCAGTGTCAGTAATATAGTAACGTATTAAACATTTGTAGGATGGAAAGATGAGCACTCTAATGAAAATTAGATGTAGCTCTGGGTCTATCAATCATTTATCATTCTGAAAAAACATTTTTTTCAACTAAAAATGAAAATTTATAAACTAAATAATGTATGAGATATCTATGAACAATAATCTATGTTTTTTAGGAATCTTTGAGTTTTTTAACTCAGTGAACTATTTTACTTGGGCTAATAATATAAAATTAATTTCAATATAGTAATTGCATAGGTGTGGTTAATTGCAATTACATCTATGAAATTTTTAGTAGGGGGACCAAATAGTAAAAAGTTAATCTCATTGCCAAGAGAGTCACAAATTTCAGTTCAAATTATTATTGTGGAACCAAAGTCTGTACAGGCATCATCAAAATTAACCTAAGAAAAAGAAAGAAGATGGTGAGAACAAGTTTTGTGAAATAAATTATATTTAAATTTTAGTATATTATTTTTTATCAACAATCGACTTTATTGGGGTGATAATGATTAATAAAATTATATAGATTTCAGGTGTACAATTCTATAATACATTGTCTGCATATTGTATTGTCTGCTCATCGATCTAATTTCAGTATCTTAAATGGAGAGTTATTAATATATTAAATTTGGGGATATACTTTACTCATATTATCTTATATGCATCTAGGGTCTTATAAGAGTGTAGCTGCTTTCAAAGAGACTATTAGAACAAAAGAAACCAGATTTCTCTTACTTAAAATAAAATATACTCACTACTAAGGGGAAGGATTTTTGCTTATTTAATATAAATTTATTTTAAAAGTTATGCCATGTATTTCCCCATATATAAGATGCTTCCATGCACCTTAATTTGGGGGCCTGAAATTTGAAAAAAATGTATTACATACAGTTATTAAACTCAAGTTTTATTCATCATAAAATTCATACAAATCTTCATCACTGTCAAAACTCCCATTCGTTCTCTTGTCCTTATCTGTGTCTGATGACGAATCACTGATACATCAATGATGAATTATTTTGCTTCAAAAATGAGTGCAGAAACAAGTAAAATAAAGTGGGAAATGCAAGTAAAAAAAAAACTACAACCACTGTATAAGATGCATCCAGTTTTTAGACCCCAAATTTTTCAAAATATTGTGTCTTGTACATGGGGAAATATGATATATCACTGATATTTATGAAAGCTCAAAAATAGAAACAGAATAAACAACTAGCTTATGATAGTGTTCATTGTAACAGTAAAATTAGAAAATCCAAATAAAATACAAGTTTAAAGAAATTTTATTAATTTAGATTTTCAAATTAATTTTGTCATGTACTCTGAAAAGAATGAAATCTACCCAACAGAATCATTAAAAATAAGTGTAAATACTTATATAATTAAACAATCTTTATAACTCAGTAAAATACAATCTCTTAACATCATTTTAAAAGCAAGATAATTGGAAATAATTTTCTATTGAATCCTAATATTGCTGACATTTTTGTGAACATAAATCCAAACTCCAGCAAGAAAATCTATATTTAAAGTATAGCTAGAGTTACAAAAGGCCAATAAATTTCTAAGCATATATCTGAAATCCTTTCTTATATGTAATTAGGATGGTATGACTTATCAAATTGTTTAATATTTTAATGGTCCTATAAGTCTTCTTTTTTTTCCCCCAACTCACAAGTACAACTGTTAGAAATAGGGTATAAACAGAATCATCACAAAAATAGTCAAAAACTCTTCTTTTCCATTTATAACACCAAGTTGACATGGTTTTTATTGCTACCTGTTTCAAACCTACTATACATATGTTCCTAGATGGGTGCGGGGAGCAATAAACTGTACCAATAAGCTAGATCAAAAGAATCAGTTCTAGTAAAGAAAAGGTACTTACACACCCTAATTTATATGCATATATCTTTGTTTAAGTATAATTTTAACATATTTACTCATTTAGTTCATTTTTCTTAAGTGAGAGGAGGGGAGATAGTAAAACAGACTCCCACATGCACCCTCACTGGGAAACAGCTGGAAACCCTCTCTGGGGTCAATGCTCAATCAACTGAGCTATGCTCAGCACTTGAGGCTGATACTTGAACCAACTGATTTACTGGCTGCGTGAGGGGAAGAGAGAAGTGGGAGAAGAAGGGGAAGAGAAGCAGATGGTTGCTTCTCATGTGTGCTCTGACAGGGGATTGATCATGGGATGTCCACAGGCCTGGCCAAAACTCTATCCTCTGAGCCAACTGATCAGGGCCCATTCTGTAAATACTTAATGAGTGCCAGACACTATAATTGGGATTGGAAATATATCATGTTGAATCAGATATGAAACCTGCCCTCTAAAAGCTAATACTCTAGCAGGAAAGACAGATGAATGAATTAGAGATCACTGATCTATGTAATAAATCAAACATTTAATTAATTCAAGAAAGATTTATGGTAGAATAGTTTTAAATTGCCAAAATTTATTTTGCACTTTCAATTTGGTTTAAAAATTTTTGTAATTTACTTGTTAAAGGTTACATATAAAAGCTATAAAACTTTTGTTCATTTTTCTTACTGTAACTTTTTTTGGAGGAAACTACGCACAGGGAATTCCTTAAAATATTGTCATTGGAATACAGTCAACATCGCTAATTCCCCTCAAGTTCATGCTGCTATAATTGTCACGCATCTGTAGGCCACCTATTTTATCTCAGGAAAGTCACAAAAAATCCTTTTAATAATAACTCAATCTCTTATCTGAGAATTATAAAGAAAGAATTTCAGAAGCTATAAAATGTACACAGAAAAAGACAAAAATAGCATCATGTACATTGATTTTATTCGATCTATCCTTTTCATTTGGGTAGGCAGTGATGTGACATGACTGCCTATTTTTGCTGAGGCAGAGCAGTAGCTTCATATTTTTTTAAATGACAAATATCTTTATTTTATAGTTTTTAAAAATATTAAAGAGTATAAATTTTGCATGGCCTTAACGCTGATATAACATATTGCCTACAAAAAAGCACGACCGCCTTTTTATTACATCCAATAGGATAATTCACTATTATACTCCACAGATTTAGAATTTATAGTAATTTAGGTAGAATTTGAATTATAGTTTTATCCTTTCAAAACACTTAAAGAAATTGGCTTATTATTTTAGTGCTTGTTAAACAGTTATTGTAAGCATAAAACTTATTTTGATATTTTTCCTTTCAAAACTTTAATCAACATAAAATAAGACCCTTGAAATAAAGTCCACTTTGTCAAATATTTAATACATGATATGGTATATCATGTTCATTTAGAAGTCCTGGAAGAAAGCCTTACTGACAGTTTTTCTATACAGTTGATTGAATCAGGTGAAAGTACTGTTTTTATAGGTTAAAGGTAGTAAAAACTAGCTTTTTGTCTAGTAATATAAGGTCTACCGGAAAGTTCTGTCCGTTTCTATCACCACAAGTTTTGACACATAAGCACATGTTTATTTAGCGCATGTGTGCCTCTCTATTTTTATCACTTAATGTATACATACTGACGTAGCAAATTAACTAAAACAAAGTTGATTCACATTAGTCTTAAGTGTGAAGCGACAGTGTACCCATGGCTACTGATAGAGTTCATATACGCCACTGTAATTTTTACGAATTTCAACAAGGAAGAAATGCTACAGAAGCATGTCTGTCGCATCCACCATATTCCCCGGACTTAGCACCCTCTGACTATCACTTGTTTTTGTCCTTACAGAATTTTTTGAAGGGCAAAAAATTCAAAAATGAAGAAGATATCAAACAAGCACTGGTTCAATTTTTCACATCAAAAGATAAAACATTTTTCAAAAGTGGGATATACAAATTGCCCTCACACTGGCAAGAAATCATTAATAATAATGGCAATTATATTATTTAATAAAGTTTATTGACAGTAAGAAAAATTTGTATTTTTTAATTCCAAAAATGGACAGAACTTTCCGGTAGATCTTATATATTGGTGAATCTATTATTTGTTTAGATCTCTGGTTGCAAACAGCGGCTCGTGAGCCACATGTGGATCTTTGGCCCCTTGAGTGTGGCTCTTCCACAAAATACCACATGCAGGTGCTACTTCGATAAGGAATGTACCTACCTATATAGTTTAAGTTTAAAAAATCTGGCTCTCAAAAGAAATTTCAATCATTGTACTGTTGATATTTGGCTCTGTTGACTAATGAGTTTGCCGACCACTGGAAAAGCATGCATTCTTTACTATATACCCATTTAATAAAATATATGCTGTTTGATCTTTTGGTATACAGTGGTTTCTCATCTATCACAGGGGTTAGATTCCAGAACGCCCCACGATAGGTGAAAATCAGCGAAGTAGTGGTCTTATATTTATTTTATTATTTATATATATATTTTAAAGGTTCATGAACCCTCCACACACTCTTATAAACCTTTCCCACATTGTTATTAACCTTTCTCACACTTATTTTGCTTATCTTACCACAAAAATAATTAAAATAATAAATATATAAAGATACTCATATACCTCAAAATCCCACAATATAGCAAAAAATCTGCAAAACAAAATTAGATATATACAGTTTTAAAATCCGCGGTACAATGAGACTGCAAAAATTAACTGCAATATGGTAAGGAACGACCGTATTTTTTTATGTAATTTTAAAATATTTTAATATATAAATAGTCTATTGATATCTTTAAAAAAGACTTGAAATTTAATGTTTGGAGTTTGTGGTACTGATTTGGTTTAGTAACAGTAACTCTGGATGTTTGTTCATGGGTTACTAAAAATATAAAATCATATATCCCTGGATATATTAAAAATAAATCTACAAAAAAGAATTTTTATTATCAATTACCATATCAAAACTAAATAGATATTTCCAACAGTTCAAAGATGTGTAATAGCAAAGATTATTCACTTAACTGCTCACTAATCTCCAACAGCTAAGACAGCATTTCATACTTTATGTAAGAAAATTCATTCAAGTCAGACTATGGAGAACCTCAGACCTGAAGCTGTGCAAAATTTATACTTTCTCTTCAAATGAACAACTCTCATAGTAATTGTTAAACTGGAGCAAAATACCTGATGCACAGGTATTTTTTTGTTACCTTGTCTAAAGAAAAGAGTATATTATTTCTTAATATAGTGGTGACTTAAAGACCTATTAACAACACAAAAGAAGGCTATTTTTAGAAGGCAAAAACTATCCCAAATGATTCTGCATTCTGGGAATAAAAGGGTCCTTACACCCTTATGTAATGCTTTACAGAACTACTGGGGAGATCATAGTAAAGGTACTAGAGCGCAGCTCTCAGGTCAGAGGAGAAATGTTCTAGCAGCATACCCTTGTATAACAAAGACACAGTGGCCTGGTGCTTGCTCTGTTACTATTACATATCCATCTGCCATCAAACTACAATGAAAACACTTGTTTTTCAGGCACTCTCTAGTATGTGACCAATATTATCCAGTTTGATGGAAAGAAGAAATAATATTTACCTAGGTTACTTGATATATTATACTTTCAATCCTTTCTGTCAGTTTCCAACACAGAAGAAGCATCCAAGATAGAAAAAAAATACTAGAATTTCTATTTCTATTTCTCTATATTATCCTTATTTATTTATATTTGTGTAAATTTTTTTTGTATTTTCTGAAGCTGGAAACGGGGAGGCAGTCAGACAGACTCCCGCATGTGCCTGACCGGGACCCACCTGGCACGCCCACCAGGGGGTGATTCTCTGCCCATCTGGGGCGTCACTCTGTTGTGACCAGAGTCACTCTAGCGCCTGAGGCAGAGGCCATGGAGCCATCCCCAGCACCCGGGCCAACTTTGCTCCAATGGAGCCTCGGCTGCGGGAGGGGAAGAAAGAGACAGAGAGGAAGGAGAGGGGGAGGGGTGGAGAAGCAGATGGGCGCCTCTCCTGTGTGCCCTGGCCGGGAATCGAACCTGCGACTTCCTCACGCCAGGCCGATGCTCCACCACTGAGCCAACTGGCCAGGGCCTGTGTAAATGTTTTATAAATCAAAAATAACTAGCAAAATGATACATGCATAAAAATTTCTCAAGTTTAATAAAATTAAGATGAAGGCTCAACTCTACGTATCACATTATTACCAAAAGAGATATATCAAACAAATAAACAAATACTCATAGACAGAGATAACAGTAGGGTGGTTACCAGAGGGATAGGGAGTCAAATATATGGTGACAAAGATTGGACTTTGAGTGACGGATACACTATACAATATACAGCTGATGTATCATAGAAATGTACACTTGAAACCTATATAATCTTATTAATGAATGCCATCTCAATATATTTAATTATGAAATAAAAAATCTATTCTAGTGCTCTAACCATGGTTTGAACTAGACAATTGGGTACTTGAGTATCTGAGCAGTACATTATACTTTTAGTGAACTTTGCTTTTAGGAATGTCATTTACTACTAAGGACATCATTACATGCCAGCATAGCAACCTATCCCTAGGGTGTTCATTTTGCCTCCATTTTCTTTCAGAGAGCTTACACTTCCATGATAGATGGAGTACTGGTGGGCTGCCCTTCAAGTTTTCTTCCTTTTCCTGACTAAAGAGTGGACACACAACGAATATTAACCAGACTCCCTGAGCCTTATGAATATAAACCTCAAACAGAAAAAAAACCCCTGAAAATAGCTGCAGCCTGACCCATCTAGACAGTAACTTCTTGAAGAGAGCCCAGTAGTTCTTTCATTCAGTGGTTTTCTGTACATATATGATAAAATCACTTTATCTGCATTGTATTATAAAATTACTTCTTTCTGATATAAGATGAAAAATTAGAACTTATATGACAATGATTGAGAAATATATATATAGTTTCTTTCCACTTAGACCTAGGAGAGTAGTGATTTCTCTAAATGAAGAAAATGTTAAATTTTCTTAGAATATAAAAAATTCTCAAAAGTATAGAAATTTATATAGTTATCCACATCACCCCTTTGAATTGAATAAAATAAGAAATAATTAATCAATGGTGGTAGGTGTAGAGCTTTTTCAATGATGTGAGGATGTATCATCATTGATTAATAATAAAACAGCTGATATTTATCACATTATTGCTACTTGCCAAATAAAACTGAAAGTTTTATATGTTTATTAATTCAATTAATCTTTGTAATAACTGTGAATTAGTTATAATAATATCCTGTGTTACATACAGTAAAATAGAGGCAACTAGTTATGCTTATTAAAGCTCTCAATACACATCTAGGATAGTAAATCCTGTGTATATACTTAGGTACTATGTATTAAAGATCTGTCCTCTTTTTTCCTACATACTGCTTCTCATGTAGTATTCAAATTAAACCATTTGGATTTTGTTTATTGGTACAAATAATTAAACTTTTAGTGTCATTTCCTAGTACTTTACCTATCCCTTTCTGCCAACAAACTCAAGCAAAGAAAGATTTACATGTGCGTAAGAAAAGGAGTGAGTTAAATTACCTGGTTTGTCTAAATCCTGTACATTCAAAAGAAAGGTTTTGTTTTGCCCAGAAACTGAGAGATAACCTTTAGCCCTTGGAATGTTCAGCATAATAAGAATGTCTTTGTTTACTGAGAGTCTTGGGTTGCACCAGAATATTATATGTTAATAATGTGATTTATTGTGGGAGACATGGGCCATGCAATATCAGTTTGACATCTAGAGGGGCACCAAAGTTCTTAGTTGACAAGTTAAGCTTCCCTTGTTACTGAAAAAATTGCCTGACCTGTGGTGACACAGTGGATAAAGTGCCTACCTGGAACACTGGGTACTCTGACTTGAAACCCCAGGCTTGCCTGGTCAAGGCACATACAAAAAGCAACTACTATGAGTTGAAGATTCCCACTCTGCCCCCTTTCCCTCTCACTCCCTTTACTCTAAAATCAATAAGAAAAATAAAGTCTTTAAAAAATAATTAAGTGCTGTTTATAAGATTTTATTGGGAGAAGACGTTTAGAAACCTGCACCTGTTATCTCCTGGACGTTGCTCTATGTGCTTTTTACCTTTGCTGATCTTAATCTGCATCTCTGCACTGAAATAAATGATATTCATGAGTTTGGCAACTTTCCTAAATTCTTTAAGTCTTCCTAGCAAATAATCAAACCTCAGATTGGTATTGGGGACAGCCAAATACAACAAAATGACTTTTCTTACTCTTAAAAAGTTTTACTCAAACATGGAACAAATAATTAGAAATTTGAAGGAGATTAGGAGACACTGATTAAAATTTACAAGTGTGAGATTCACTTAATTCTCTAGGTAATTAAATTAAATCTTTTTTCAAATAATATTTACCTTTCTTATTTTGATAATCTAAATTAGGCATTCATGTGTTTTTGGCTGAAAGGGTAGAAAATACTAAAAAAAAATGATGACATAAAAAAATCACCCATAATGCAGCAATCAGGAAAAAGCACTATTTATATATTGTATGTAGTTTCCTTCCTTTGTTCAACCTCATTTCTTTGTATTTCATTTTAAACTGTAATCTCATTTTCTACTGGAGTTATCACCTACTATATCTGGTAAGATACAATTTAAAATTTCAAAAAATGTCTGCAGAGTGGTGGTAATGTGCTCTAAGGTGGAGAACCTGAAGAAGTTAAAACCAGCTCTGTTGCTCTTTTCTTCTGGAACAGTTTCACCAGGCAAACACACCAGAGTGTTTGAATCTCCCAAGATTTCATTGTTTTAAATCTTCAAAAAATAATTCAATTGGCTATCATAAGAGAAATTAAGAAAAAGGATCCCATTTACAATTGTATCAATAAAGAATAAAATAAGTAGGAATAAATTTATCCAAGGACATAACACAACAGTACTCAAAAAATTTTTAAGACAATGAATAAACTGAAGAAGACACAAATAGATAGAAGCATATATGACACTCATGCAGAAAAAGAATTAACATTATTAAATATTCATACTACCTAAAGCAATCAACAGATTAAATGGTTGATAATTACTGATCTAGAGGGTTCTATGCTAAATAAATAAGTCAGACAGAGAAAGACAAATACCATAAGATTTCACTTATATGGAATCTAAGAAACTAAACAAACAAACAAAACATAGCAATGACATTCTTCACAAAACTACAACAAATACTCCTAAATTTACATGGAACCAGAAAAAAACCAAATAGCCAAAGCAATTTTGAGAAAAAATAATAGAGTTTGAGGTATCATGCTACCTGATGTCAAGCACTACCACAAGGTGATACTAAGAAAAACAGTATAGTACTGGCCTAAAAATCGACAGATAGGTCAATGAAACAGAATAGAGAAGCTCAGAAAAAAATATCCATGCCCATATGGTGAATTCATCTTTGACAATGAAGACAAAATATACAATAAAGTAAAGAAACTCTCTTGATAAATGGTATTGGGAAAACTAGACAGATATATGCATAAATAAGAAACTAAACCACTTTCTTACTCCATATAAAAGAAGAAACTTAAAATGCATTAAAGACTTAAATTTAAGACCCGGCAGTAACATCAGAGAAATGAAGGGAGACATACTTCTCATCTCTACCCTTAAAATTCCAACAGACTGAATAACTGTAATACAGTAAAGAAACCCCAGCTGGGCTCACAATTGTACCTAAAAGATCCATGCAATGAATGGACTGAAGGTGGGATGAGTTGAAAAGGGGGGCAGAAGGTAAAACACATCTGCAGTGGGCTTTGAAGAGAAGAGAAAGTAGAGGACTGAATTTTTTCCTGTCCTTGCTGGACTCAGAAAGAGAGTTTTAATCTGAGCCAGGAGAGGTGGAGAAATTGAGAGGAGGGGCAGAAGGGAATGAGCTGAACTAAGGTGGGCACAATCAGATGCAGGGTTACCAAGGATGGCCCACATAACTTGGCTTCTGATCAACCTATGCAGGCCCATGCTCAGCTTGCATAATTCCCTCCATTGGTGAGTGCTGAGCCCAAAGCACCTGCTCTTATAGTGGGGTGCGAGCTTCATGAGAGGGCACTGGGCAGTGCCTGGATTTTGTGGCAAGGTTCAAGCTCCATTGCTGGGTGCTGGATGGTATCTAGATCTTATGGGGACATGTGCTTCATTGGTGGGTGTTTAATCTATGAAGATCAGCCCACGTGATGCTGTGCACTCACCCCAGCCAGGCTGGTGCTCTATCAGCAGCCCACACTCTGTGCAATGTCAGGGAAAATAAAAGTTTGCACCCCAAGTTTCTAAAATCCCACCTCCCTCCCCAAGTAGTATGAAGAGAGGGTGTTGACAGGTACCCCACAGCTCACTCTCTGGGACTACTCTCTTTCCTGAGAGGTGGAAGTGTTCTGCATATGATCCACTTGATCTGCTGAGAGAAGGGGAAGAAAGACAGGAAACCTGACATTGCCACTGCTAAAGGTGTAAAGTCATCTGCAAAGCAGACCCCACAACACACTCCATCTACCAGTATTACAGCAGCCCTGTCTATCTCACTGCAATAGCAGAAGTCTTTCCAAGAATTTCACAGCGTCACAACTTGTAGTATAGCAAAAACTGCTGGGGAAAAAATTGCTTCTTGTTAGTGTCCTTAACAATTCCCCTCTCAAATGCCATCAAGAAAGAAGAAATTATAATCATGGAAATACAAGACAGAGACATAGTTCAGGTAGATAATGAAAAATCTCCAGAAAAGAAAAACTCAATTACATGGAAATCTTGGAGTTAAATGACAGAGAATTTAAAACTGAAGTTGTAAAGAACTCAATGAGTTGTGAGAAAATACTGATAGGTAATTTAATGAGCTCAAAAAAAAATTAATGAGCAAAAATAAATACTTCACCAAAAAGTTTGAAACTTTAAAAAAGAATCAAATAGAGATGAACAACTCAATACATGAACTAAAAATAAAGTAACAAGTTTAGCTAACAGAATAGGCCAGATAGGGGATAGAATCAGTGACATGGAAGATAGGAAACTATAGATCCTGCAGAGAGAAGAAGAGAGGGACTCATGAATTTAAAAAAATAAGAAAGCTCTACAAGAACTGACTGATTGAATCAGAATGAGCAATATAAGGATAATAGGCATATCAGAAGAAGAAGAAAGGGAAAAGAGAATAAAAAACCATATTAAACAAATAATTGAGAACTTCTCAAGCCTGCAGAAAGAATTATAGCCTTGAATCCAAGAAGCAAACAGCACACTGATTTACTCAACCAAAACAGACCCACTCCAAGGCACATCATAATGAAATGATCACAAATCAATGACAGAGAAAGAATCCTCAAGGCAGCTAGGGAAAATAAGAATATAACATATAAGGAAAAGCCCATTAGGTTATCATCAGATTTCTCAAAAGAAACCCTACAAGCCAGAAGAGAGTGGACCCAAACATTCAAAGTACTGAAAGAGAAGAACTATAAGCTAAGAATACTATACTTAACAACATTATCCTTCAAATTTGAAGGAGAAACAAAAACTTTTACAAACATACTAAAGCTAAGAGAATTTATCATCAGAATACCCCTACTGCAGAAAATATTAAAGGGGGATATTTGACCAGATACAAAGAACAAAACAAAACTACAAGTAAAAGCTTGAACAAAATCACAATTGAAACAAGGATAATCTGTGACAACAATAACATAAAAGGGGAAAGGATAAAGATCAGCAGTAGCAAAGAAGGATGGAGTGTAAAAGCATTGATATGCTAATGGACTCTTGTAAGTATGACAATTTTTCCTTTAATAACGTAAAGGAAACCACCCACAAAAATGCCACTACCAAAACATGTGGCTTAAAAAAAGAAGAAACAGGGGAAAAGTGTGGAATATCACCAAACATAAACAACTGACAGAAACACAAAATAAAAGAACCAAACAAGATACAGAGCTATCAGAAAACAAAACATAAAATGGCTATAAGAAACACTCAAGTGTCAATAATTATCCTAAATATACATAGATTGAACTCACAAATAAAGAGACACAGAGTAGCAGGTGGGATCAAAAAGCAAAACCCAACCATATGACCATATGTTGCCTTCAAGAGAAATATATAAGCTTCAAAGACAAAAATTGATTCAAAATGACAGGTTGGAAAACAGTTCTCCAAGTAAAAAGACCCAAAGAAAAACAGATGTAGCTATGCTCATATCTGACAATGCTGACTTGAAGACAACAAAAGTAATCAGAGACAAAGATGGTCATTTCATAATGATAAAGGGGATATTGTACCCAGAAGACATAACACTTCTTAATATATATATGCACTGAATCAAGGAGCACCAAAAAATATAAGACATCTACTAACTGATCTAAAAATAAAAAACAGACAAAAACATATTTATACTTGGAGATCTCAATGCACCATTAACAGCTCTAGATCGATCATTTAAACAGAAAATTGATAAAGAAATATTGGCTTTAAATAACACACTAGACCAAATAGACAGACATTTACAGGGTATGTCTCCCAGGACTTCAGACTACACATTTTTCTCCAGCGTACCTGAAACATTCTCAAGAATAGTTTTGAGTCAAAAAACTAACATCAACAAATTTAGAAAAGTGAGATTACACCAAGCATATTCTCTGACCATAAGTCTTCAAAATTAGAATTCAACTGCAAAAATAAAGAAAAACCCATAAAAATGTGAAAATTAAACAACATACTTCTAAAAAATTACTGTGTCAAAGACAAAATAAAAGCAAAGATAAAAAGATATATACAGACTAAAGAAAATGACAATACAAAATATCAAAATTTCTGAGATGTGGCAAAAGCAGTAATAAGAGGGAAGCTTCTATCAATTAATACAGGCTTATATCAAGAAACAACTAAGACCCCAAATAAACACTTTAACATCACATCTTAAGGAACTAGAAAAAGAAGAACAAAGCCAACCTGAAGTCAGCAGAAGAAAGAAAATTAGAGGAGAAATAAGTGAAATAGAGAACAGAAATTCTATAGAAAATATTAATTCAACAAAGAGCTGTTTTTTTGAAAAGATCAATAAAATTGATAAACCCTTGGTTAGACTGACAAAGTAAAAAAAGGAATAACTCATACCAACAAAATCTGAAAGAAAAGAGGAGAAATTACCATAGATATCATAGACATACAAAGAATTATTGTAGAATACTATG
This sequence comes from Saccopteryx leptura, assembly GCF_036850995.1. Classification (NCBI taxonomy): domain Eukaryota; kingdom Metazoa; phylum Chordata; class Mammalia; order Chiroptera; family Emballonuridae; genus Saccopteryx; species Saccopteryx leptura. The sequence continues at coordinate 161,504,718 of NC_089506.1, read as the reverse complement.
AAAAATAATATGGCACCAAATTCAACAATCTTGAAGAAATGAATAAATTCCTAGAACTATACTATCTTCCTAGACTGAGTCAAAAAGAAATAGAAAGCCTAAATAGACCCATAAGCAGGGAGGAAATAAAAACAACTATCAAAAAACCTCCCAAAAATAAAAGTCCAGGGCCAGATGGCTATTCTAGTAAATTCTACCAAACATTCATAAAAGAGTTTGTTCATATTCATCTCAAAGTATTCAAAAAAATAGAAGAATCAACACTCCCTAATATATTTTATGAGGCCAACATAACCCTCAATACCTAAACCTGGCAAGGACATTACAAAAAAAAAAAATACAGACTAGTATCTCTAATAAATACAGATGCAAAAATTGTAAACAAAATACTTACAAATCGAATACAACAACACATTAAAAAAATAATACATCACAATCAAGTGGGATCCATTAAAGAAGCACAAGGATGGCTCAACATATATAAATCAATTAATGTTATACCTCATATCAACAAAACAAAGAACTTGTATGATCCTATCAATTGATGCAGAGAAGGCATTAGATAAGATACAATATCCTTTATGTTTAAAACACTCAATAAAATGGGTATAGAAAAAAACTACCTCAACATCATAAAGGCCATATATAACAAACCATCAGTTAATACCATACTAAATGGTGAAAAACTGAAAGTTTTTTCTCTAAAATCAGGAACAAGACAAGGCTGCCCACTCTCTCCATTCCTATTCAAGATAGGGTTAGAAGTTTTTGCCAAAGCAATCATACAAGAGAAATAAATAAAAGGCATTCAGATCGATAAAGAAGTAAAGGTATCACTTTTTTCAGATGACATGATCTAATATATAGAAAACCCCAAAGACTCCTCAGAAAGACTAATAGAAACAATAAAATAAAACAGTGAAGTCACAGGATACAAAGTCAATATACAGAAGTCTATTGCTTTTATATATGCAAACAATGAAACTTTGAAAAATAAACTAAAAAAAATAATGTCTTTTACAGTTTCAAGAAAAAAATTAATAAAATGTCTGGGGATAAACTTAAAGAATGTGAAGGATCTATATACTAAAAACTACAAAGTATTATTAAAGAAAATTTTAAAAAGACACAATGAATCAAATAGTTAAAATGGCCATATTACCCAAAGCAATATATAAATTGAATGCAATTCCCATCAAAATTCCAATATCATTTTTTAAAGAAATGGAAAAAAGATCACCTAGTTTGTATAGAACTATAAAAAACCTCAAATAGCCAAAGCACTCCTTAGATAAAAGAACAAAGCTGGAGGTATTATAGTATCTGACTTCAAATTATACTACAGAACCACAATAATCAAAACAGCATGGCATTGGCAGAAAAAAATAGACACACAGACCAATGGAACAAAATTAAGAGCCCAGAAATAAAACAATATATATATGGCTAAATTATCTTTGACAAAAAAGCCAAAAACACACAATGGAGAAAAGAAAGCCTCTTCACATGCAAAAGAATGAAACTTGACTACAAGTTGTCCTCCTGCAAAAAAAAAAAATCAATTCAAAATTGATCAAAGACCTAAACATAAGATCTGAAACAATAAATTACATAGAAGATAACATAAGCACAAAACTGATGGACCTTGGCTGTAGAGAACAATTTATGAACTTGACCCCAAAGGTCAGGAAAGTAAAGGTAAAAATAAATCAATGGGACTCTATCAAACTAAAAAGCTCTGCACAGCAAAAGAAACTGTCAACAAAACAAATACCCAACAAAATGGGAGATGATATTTTCAAACAACAGCTCTGATAAGGGGTTATATCCAAAATAGACAAAGAACTCCCAAAACTCAAAAACAAACAAGCAATCCATTTTATAAATAAGGAGAAGACATGAACAGATACTTCTCCCAAGAAGAAATACAAATGGTCAAAAGATACCTGAAAAGATGCTCATCTTCTCTAGCTAATCAAGAAATACAAATCAAAACTACAATGAGATACCACCTCACACCTGTTAGATTGGCTATTATCAACAAGACAGGTCATAACAAGTGTTGGAGAGATTGTGGAGAAAAAGGAACCCTCATTCACTGCTGATGGGTATATAAATTGGTATAACCATTATGGAAGAAAGTATGCTGGTTCTTCAAAAAATTAAGAATAGAACTACCTTATGACCCAGCAATCCCTCTACTGGGCATCTACCCCAAAAGCTCAAAGACATTGGTACATAAAGACACATGTACCCTCATGTTCATCGCAGCATTATTCACAGTGGCCATGACATGGAAACAACTAAGGTTGGATAAAGAAGATGTGGTTCATATATACAATGGAATACTACTCATCCATGAGAAATGATGACAAAGGTCATTTACGACAACATGGATGGACCTTGAGAACATTACACTGAGTGAAATAAATAAGTCAGAGAAAGCTAAAAACTGTGTAATTTCACACATATGTGGGATACAAAACTGAGACTCATGGACATAGGTAAGAGTGCGGTGGTTACTGGGGAAGGGAGATGTAGGAGAGAAGGTGGGGGTGTTGGGGGAAGGGTATAAAGAAGGACAAATTATTTGGCTTTAGGAGATAGATATACAACATAATTGACTATTCAAATGATGGAATGATGTTTTCCTGAAATCTATGTACACTTATTAATCAGTGTCACCCATTTAAAATTAATTTTCTAAACAAACAAACAAATAAATAAATACATACATTTAAGATCCAAAACCATAAAACTCTTAAAAGAAAAGAGGCAGTAAATTCTCTGACATTGTTCATGTCTCCTTGGGCAAGGGAAACAAAAGAAAAAAATAAACAAATGAGGCTACATTAAACTAAAAAGTTTTTGCACAACAATAGGAAAACCCTCCATAAACAAAATAAAAACACAAACCACTAAATAGGAGAACTTATTCACCAAGAACATATCTTTAAGGGATAAATATCCAAAGTATATAAGTATATATGCAACTTAACACCAAAAACACAAACAATTAAATTAAAAAATGAGCAGAGACCCGAATAGACATTTCTCCACAGAGCACATACAGATGGCCAACAGATATATGAAAAGATGCTCAACATCACTAACGAATAGAGAAATGCAAATTAAAACTCCAATGAGATTTACCTCACACCTGTCAGAACGGCCATCATCAATAAATCAACAAACAAGTGTTGGCAAAGATGTAGTGCAGTCACTATGAAAAACAGTACAAAGGTTCAAAAGTACCCTTTTGTGAGAATCAACTACATTTGTTTGCAAGCCTAAAGATAAAAGATGTTCATTATGTATAAAAAAAATTACACACCAGAAATGCTGAATTTGCAATCTCACAAACAAAAATTGAATTCATTCTTAAGTTTAGTTGATATAACTTGGAGAATTTACATATTTAAGTTGATATTGATAAAAATAATATTTAACATGTACTGAGAACTTACTTCTTTATGCCCTGTTACAGTTGATCCTCACACCAATGCTAAGAGAGAAGCACTGTATAATTTCCATTGCAGAGATGAGAAAACTGGCTTAGAAGAATTATTTAACTTTTTGAAGTGCCAACAGATAGAAAGTAGAATAAATATTATATGATTACAAACAGTCTGGCTCTCAGTTTACTTTGGAGTCCTCTAAACCACTAACAAAACAATATGAGCATATTTAACAATCTAACAGTAATGTAGAAAACCTAAGTTCAAATCTAAAAATATCTTTAAAAATTTGTGCATGTGTATCAAGTCTTTCTTGGAATTTACTAAATTAATAAAAAAAAATATAAGATTTATTTAAAAAGTAATATTTATACAAGAAGTTACTCCAAATAAATAATGAAAGTATTAAATAACTATAAATATATTACCTTCTGATCCAATAAATAAATACAGATTTCACACTTTTTATCATTCCTAATACTATGTCTTTAGCCTTGAAATTAGTCCTGCATTTAAAAAATTTATTCATTTTATTTGTCCAAATTCACTTTTTGAAAGAATCTTTACTTTGATATTAATGCCGTATATTTTCTATTACTTTTGTCCTTTGATTGTTAAAGGCAAGCTGAGCCATAGGCAAGTATTACTTGTATTCTCCGGGCAGCACTGCTGGCTGTACTAGCGGGATGAAGTCCATTTACGTGCAGTGACACGTGCCATCACAAGAGCTACAGAAAAAAACTGTCCACATACCAAATAATAATATTTAGTTTATTCCTGAAATGTTATATTGTCTTTCAGCTTTATGGAAGAGTCTATAATTTACACAGTTCTTAAAAATAATACATTTAGAGTTTCACTATGGAAAGGATAGAAAACTAGCTTGGGAAACTAATTCTAGGCTTATTTATGCTACTTATTATCATGTCATATTAGGTAAATAAATTAGCATGCCTGGGTCTTGTTTTCCTAATATAAAATAAAGTGATAGTTGTATTACATTATCTAATTCTATATTGGCTTTTCTGGGTTCAAAATATCTATGAATAAATTACTCAGCAAGCAATTTGTTTCTTTTAACTTCCACTTGATTTTTCTCACTGAGAGTTGTGACAAGTTGTGACAAGGATCAGCCAGTTTTACTGTAACTAGTTTAAACACAGTCAGGGATTTGGAGGAATTTGTGGCCTCCAGAGTTTATGAACTAGAAACAATTACAAAGTGTTTTGAATCCTCTGTAACTTCTAATTCTACTCAATAGTTCAGTTGCTCATCATATCACATCTTTGTGCCTCCCAAAATGAGCTAATTAAGACATGGTTAAGTGTTAAGCATAATGACCACAGCTTTAAAGATAGAGGAGATGTCATAGTTTTGTTTCAGATTGCAACCATAGAAATACCTATTTTAGAAATTAATTTTAGAGATTATTCAGCGTTTTAATTCTGTTCATCCTGAGTGCATTAAATATCTTGTTTTGATTTGTACCAGATTTATTTATCAAGATGGTAGCTATTTATTAACTGCATATAAGAACCATGCTATGACCTAAATTTTCTCCATGTAATATTTCCATGCTTTTATTATATATCAGACTTACAAGGTATATACTTTTCTTTTTATTACTTTCACAGAAAGGATAGCAGAGATTTAGAAAGTCAAATGACTTGCCCAAAGTCACATAGATAGTAAAATATTGATATCCAAACTCAAGTCAGTCTGCCTCGAAGGCTTGTGCTCTGAAACACTATATTTTACTTCCATTAAAAGAAGAAAAAGAAGAAGGAAGAGGAAGAGGAGAGGGAGAGAATGAAACATGCCCCTTACGAGGCATAGGCTGACTACTCAGTCTTCTCCAGTTTTTAACACATGTCATGATGTCCAGATTCATAATCAGAATCCCTTACAAAAAAGTGATAGTAAGAACAAAGAGACATGGAGGGGAGACTTTTCTTAACATAAGGCCTAAAATATATTTACATTCAAGTTATCTTGAATAAAATTCTTGGGGCATATATGTCAGAATTTGGATTTATTATTCCAAAAAGTTAAAGTGAATATACTATTTATCACATAGAACCTTAATATTTCTTCAGAAAAGAATTATGAACATTCACATTAGGAGGGATAAATAAGCCTCTAAACAGACTTCTGTTGGTTTATGTTAGTATTTATAACAAAATAATTGTAAAAAACTTTTCTTTATAAAGCTTTATAAATTTTAGAATTGTAAATAAGAAGTCCAAGCTGTATAATTCTTCTCTTTCTGTCAATTAAACTAAAAGCCAAGCAATATGATCTTAAATTACTACTACTTATTCTACTTTAATCTTATTTTTTATTTAGTTTTATTTCATTTTGTATACAGAACTGTGCAGGCTCTTCTTTTAACTATGCAAGTTAACAAAAAAGAACAAAAAATAAGTAAAAGTCAATACTTTCATTAAAAAAATTACACCAACAAATATCACTTTGGGGTTTGTCTAAAAAATCTGACTTTATATTATTCATAGTCTATTGGAGTTGTGTCAACCTTTCTCTTACTTTATAGATCTTTCTCTCATATATAGATTTCCAATTCATATTTGCTTAGGTTATAAATTTTCTTATAAGTCCTCACAAACAATTATCAATGTATTAAGAAGAAGAATTATGTTCATTTGTTTTTTACATTTATCACAACAGACCTAAGTATATTGGGCATTTTGTGACTCCTTTGAAAGATAACTATTGGAAATTTATGACTTTTGCCTTTTGATTGCTTCAGATAAATTTAAAACTACATAAGCAACAATCTTTGAAGAATTCATTTTACTATGCTAGCAAAAGATAAATGTTGTAAACTTAATTTGAGTAGTTTGGAATAATGAAAAAGCAAAATCAAACTTGAAGATGTATAGTTGCCTTCTCTAAAAATTACATGAATCATATCTCATTTCTTTAAACTGTGGCCAAAGAATCAGATCTCTTTCTTATAAATATCTTCCTAAATATGGATAAAAATGTTGAAATAAAAATTATTCTTAAAATCATAGGCTACCACTAATTTACATATAGGAAAAAGATAAGAACATTTGCTTAGTAAGAGAAGGGGATTTTCATAATCTCCCCCAGTTTCTGGTTAATCATTAAATTTTCTAACATAAATCATATCCACATGCTACCAAATAATACTAAGACAACTTTTGTTCCAAGCAGGAAACAGAACAAGAGAAAGAGGAAATACACTGTTTCAGTGGGCTAAACCACATAATATTGGTATTTTATGTCACAGGATAATGCCAGTTCTTTATTATGACATATTATGCATCAACATTACAAGCTGGAAAAAGAGAATAATAGTGGTAAAGCTATTTGATGCCATTCTGAGTTATTGAATAGTTTGGGACCTCATTTTTGAAAGCTTATAGCTAGAAGCATATTTTTTTACTCCTTCTCTCCTAATTTTTTTTTATTTTAACAAATGTGTAATTCAAAATAGCCACTAAAATCTCAAAGCAATACCAACATTTCTAACATTATCAGTGCTTTAAGGTGAAACCTAAAAAATCATTTTCTTTAATATCCAAGATAGCTAATTAAAATAGTTTTAAGACTAGCAAAGGAAAAAAAATCTCAACATTCACCTATTTTAGGTACCTAAAATGTGCCATCACATACTAAAGGTATGTCACATAAATATATTTAAGATATCTAACTAAATTCTGCACATAAAACCTACAATATGTAAACATCTAAAAAGACTGTCTTACATGGACACAGATATGTTTTGAGGGGTTCAGTTTGTTACTTAAAAAGGACTCTCTAGGTAAATACTAATAGTTATTGCAAATATTTACCATAGACCCTAGAAACTATAAGTGTGGTTTTTCTAAAGAATAAAGGATTAGTTTAAGTATTTTTAAATGGTTTACTGTCAGAGCGTAGTTTAATTAACATGAAAAATATATTTCAGGATCAACTAAATGTCTTTAAAAGATCTGTGGGATGGTTTTCATAATTGGTATTAAATTTCTTATAAATAAGAAAGCAATGGTATGGAAATTACAGAAGGAGTCATCAAGTTACATGTTCATAAATAATGCTGCTCCACTTGAGAAATAAGCCTCCCACAGCATTGATTCTATCTCAGCACAAATAACTCATCACAAAATACTACACACTTGCCAGGTCTGTTTTCATAGCCTTTGGAAATAGTGTGCTTAATAACTAGACTCATTAATACTAATGGTAAATCAGTGAGATTAAATATTTCTATAAATCATTTTATTAATAAAACAGAGGGCCCATTAAAGAACTATTGAACTGTTAAGCTGCAATATTTCAGAATCAGTATTTTATAAACATTTCAATTAGCACAGGTTGACAACATCTAAAAAAGACACAACACAGTAATGCACAGGATTGAAAACATTTACTGGCCAATTAAACCATGAAGAATGTTGTTTCTTTAAAATGTTGTAATGTAGGGTAGCAAGACATATAAATAAAATTGACATTTTATATATATATAAAAAATGTCCCCCCATTCTATCTTAGGTAGCTTTCAAGAACTCTCTGAAGTATAGTATGCTAGCATACTCTTATTATTTTACTATTACCCTTAGATGAATCATAGGCAATGTGAATGATATCTGAACAGTTAAGACTAAAGGGGTGAATACTTAAACACAAAAAGAATAATGACAGCTTACTATAGCTCTCAGTAAGAATGCTCAACATACATAAGAGCTGAAAAATGAGAGTAGAAAGAATGGATTTTAGAGTGAGCAAAAGCCAAATGCAAGAATAATCACTAAGTAAGTGGTACATAAAAGTATGGAATGTGTGGAATCTTGCGCACATGAAAATTTCAGTCTTTATTTAGTTTTTATTTCCTTTTTGACAGCCAAGTGTGCATGTATGTGTATGTGTGTGTGTATCTAGATAGATCAATCAATAGATAGATAGATGATAGATTAATAGATCAATAGATAGATATAGATAGATGACGGATAGATGAGAGAGAGAGATGATGATGATAGATAGATGATAGATAGATAGATAGATAGATAGATAGATAGATAGATAGATAGATAGATAGATGATAGATAGATGATAGATAGATGATAGATAGACCTAAGTAAAGTTATGGATATATATTAAGCCTCCAACTGCAACTGCACATTTTAAAGAATAGGGGAAATTATTCAGTTGGTAGAATTAATTTTATCTTTAAGCCACAATCTCTGTTATAGTTCAGAATGATTCTATTTTGCCAGGTAGTGCATATTGGCTTAGGGGAAATGGGGAGCCAGTGTAAAAAAAACAGAACTCTTGGCTGAAAATTGAGGTGAAGAATAGCCTAGGATTCAGAGAAACTGAATAAATTTTTAAATTCAAATTTCTTATTTACTATAATGGTTTCTGTGTTGGGAAAACAAATCTATACAGCTTAGATTCTGTGTATCAGAGAGAGGAATTCAAATGACTTTTTGCCAGGCTATTGTTTATACTAACATTTGGGGACAGATTTTTGAAGCTTTCTCATTAGAAAGTATATGGTGAGACATATGTTAACCAGCAAAACTAAGAAGTTTTATATATATCATTTTACATTATAAAAATATGCAAAACAATTACCCTGACCTGTGGTGGCACAGTGGATAAAGCGTCGACCTGGAACACTGAGTTTGCTGTTTTGAAACCCTGGGCTTGCCTGGTCAAGGTACATGTGGGAGTTCAGGATTCTTGCTCCTCCCCTTCTCTCTCTCTCTCTCTCTCTCCTCTCTAAAATGAATAAGTAAAATCTTTAAAAAATATTTACAAAACAATTATGTATCTCAAGTGAAAGATTGCCACAAACATTTTGACTCTATTCCCACAAAGAGATGGGTGTCTATTTTTGCCAGTCTCCTTGAATCTGGGGTAAATTGAGTTTGCTTTGGCCAATAGAATGTGACATATCCTGGATTAGGAAGTCAGAGGACTGACAGATTTTACTTTGATGTCTTAGATATTTGAGCCACATACTGCAAGAAGTCCAAATATCCTTAGTTTGCCATGCTCTAAGAAGATAAATTGACAGGTGGAGGCTTAGAGAATAACTTATCTTGTGTAAAATTTTTTTTAAAGACCAAAGGATTCAGGCTTGGAAGTAGAGTCTCTAGGACCAGATACCTCAAAGGAGTTACATCTATCGGAGACTAAGCACCCAGCTTATTTCTTCTCAAATTTCTGACCCAGTCATTGGCAAAATGAAATGATTTTTTAAGCCATGAGCTTTGAGGGTAGTTTGTTACAGAGCAATAAATAACCAAAACATGACATTAGCAATGAGAATCCTCAGGTTTTTACAAATTTTAACTTATAAGAAAACCAATATATGGTTTCTGGTACAGCTGGTGAAGTAGGTAAAGCAGGCAAGAGAAATTGGCATAAAATATTCAAAATGTTAAAAAGTAGGTATAATAATCTTGAACCTACAAACAAGATTAGTCTACCCAGAAAAGCTGTTAATTAGAATTGAAGGACAGGTAAAGAGTTTCCAAGACAAGAAAAAGCTAAAAGGGTTCATCATTACCAAACCAGTCATATAAAAAATGTCAAATGGGTCCCTAGCTGGTTGGCTCAAGTGGTAGAGCATTGGCCCGGTGTGTAGAAGTCCCAGGTTCAATTCTTTTTTTTTTTAATTTTAATAATTTTATTTTTTTAATGGGGTGACATCAATAAATCAGGATACATATATTCAAAGATAACATGTCCAGGTTATCTTGTCATTCAATTATGTTGCATACCCATCACTCAAAGTCAGATTGTCCTCTGTCACCTTCTATCTAGTTTTCTTTGTGCTCCTCCCCCTCCCCCTTTCCCTCTCCCTCTCCCCCCTGCCCCCGTAACCACCACACTCTTATCAATGTCTCTTAGTCTCACTTTTATGTTCCACCTACGTATGGAATAATGCAGTTCCTGGTTTTTTCTGATTTATTTATCAAATCAAAACTGCAATGAGATACCACCTCACACCTGTTAGATTAGCTATTATTAACAAGACAGGTAATAGCAAATGTTGGGGAGGCTATGGAGAAAAAGGAACCCTCATACACTGTTGGAATGTAAAGTGGTACAACCCTCATACACTGTAGGAATGTAAAGTAGTACAACCATTATGGAAGTATGGTGGTTCCTCAAAAAACTGAAAATAGAACTACCTTATGACCTAGCAATCCCTCTACTGGGTATATACCCCAAAAACTCAGAAACACTGATATGTAAAGACACATGCAGCCCCATGTTCATTGCAGCATTGTTCACAGTGGCCAGGACATGGAAACAACAAAAAGCCCATCAATAGATGACTGGATAAAGAAGATGTGGCACATATACACTATGGAATACTACTCAGCCATAAGAAATGATGACATCGGATCATTTACAGCAAAATGGTGGGATCTTGATAACATTATACGAAGTGAAATAAGTAAACCAGGTTCAATTCTTGGTCAGGGCACATAGGAGAAGTGCCCATCTACTTCTCCACTCCTCCCTCTCACTTCTCTCTCTCACTAGCCTCCTCCCTTTCTGCAAACATGGCTCGATTAGAGTGAGTAAGCCCCAGGTGCTGAAGATGGCTCCATGGCCTCTGCCTCAGGTGCTAAAAATTGGTTCTGACTGCAAAGGAGCAAGGGCCCCAGATGGGCACAGCATTGCTCCCTAGTGGGCTTGTCTGTTAGATCCTGGTCAGGGTGCATGCATGCGGGAGTTTGTCTCTGCCTCCCTTCCTCTTGCTAAAATAATAAGAATAATAATAAATAAACAAACAAAAATAAATAAAATGTTAACAGGTTTTCTTTAAGAAGAAGAAAAAAAGATTAAGAAATTTGGACAATAAAATGGCAATAAATATATACATTTCAACAATTATCTTAAATCCAAATGAATTAAATGCTCCAATCAAAAGACCCTTACATATGTTGTCTGCAAAAGACTTACTTCAGATTGAAAGATACACACAGACTGAAATTAAAGTGATACCAAAAGATATTTTACTAAAATAAAGGTTTAAAAAAATAGTTAAGGTGACAATACTTATACTAGACAAAATAGACTTTAAAACAAAGGCTATAATAAAAGACAAATAAGGACTCAGCAATTCCACTTCTGGTTATATGAAGAAATCCAAAACACTAAATGAAAAAGACATATGTATCCATATGTTATTTGCAGAATTATTTACAATAGTCAAGATATGGAAACAACCTAAGTGCCCATCAAGAGATGAATACATAAAGTTGTGCATATATACAATGAAATATGGCTTACTCATAAAAAAAAAAATCTTGTCATAAGAAAAAGTTTTCATGGACTGAGAGGTTATTGTGCTGAGTGAAATAAGACAGAGGAAACCAAATTCCATATAATGTCACCTACATGTGGAAACTAAAACACAAAATAAGCATGCACACACACACACACAATTCATAGTTACAAACAAAGACATTTTAACAGTTGCCAGATGGGAAAGATTTGGGGGACTGGGTGAAAAAAGTAAAGAAATTAAGTACAAATTGGTAGTTACAGAGTAGACATGAGAATATAAAGTACAGCATAAAACAACTGGTCCACAGACCAGTACCAGTCCACCAGAAATTTTGTGCTAATCCATAAAAGTTAACCACTCTGATGTTGAATGAAGTCCACAGACTGGTAGTTGAAAAATACTAGCATAGGAAATATAGTCAATAATAGTGTAATAACTATATATAGTATCAAATGGGTACTGGATTTATCAGGATGGTCACTTTGTAAATTGCATGACTGTTTAATCACTGGATTGTATCAATATATTTTATGTCAACTGTAATGAAAAATTAAAATATTAAAAAAAAAAAACAATTCAGTCACTGAAACCTCCAAAATTTTACTCCTAGTCCAGAAAACAAGATCCAAACTATTAACAATGGGACCTCAGAAAGGATTATGACTTTTTTAAAATTTGACTTACTAAAACTAGAAATATTACTTCTTGAAATTTAAAATATTTAACAATGTAAATTAGATTACAAAAAATAATAGTCTCACTTTAAATAAGTTAGCAAGCCCTTAGTTCTTATTGAATACATTTATGATAATTCATAAACTTATTTGCCATTAAACAAAATAAATATACTTTTTCATTGTACTTATTTTTTGTTCGGTAATGGACAGTTGACTTCTTTATCCTACTGTTCATTACTTATTATATCATCCATTATCCTATCATCCATTATCTTACTGTTCATTTTATTTGGGAAGAATTTCCCTGATTGAACTGATGAGAGATGTCTATCTTCTACTCTAGAAGTTGAAAGATTTAGTTATCACCTTTTCCTGATCTCCTAGAGTGCTAACTCATGATACTGGACTAATAAAATTCTTTACCTTTTACCTTAAATCTTCAAAGAGAAAGGTACAATTAAAGACTTTAGTAGAGCAGTTCTGAAAGTCTTACAGAGGTCCCAAGAGAGTTATCTTTAGCATGAACTTGACTGTATTTCCTGATTCCTACCCTTTCAGTGCCTGCTTATTTTCTGAGACTGATTCTCCAGATTTCCTATATATTCTTGAACAAATTACTATACATTCAGAAAAATAATTTCTTCTTACCTTCTCCAGAATTGGTGGTATTGCTTATAAAAAAGACTCTGATGAAGAAGTTGGTATTTGAGAATAGATTATAGGCAGCAGATGCTTAGAGAAAAGACGATTCTTGGGTTGGTTATGTTGAAGGGGGATAAAAATCGGTTACTAACCATAGGTGGAAATTTGGCAACAAAAGTATGTGAGTCATGAAGAATTTAAGACTGTAGGATGGTGTGACTACTTACAATTATACTAGAAAGCATAAAGAAAGAAAGAAAAAATAGAACTTGTGCTGTTCACTATGGTAGCCACACTCTTATATGGCTAAATAAACCCTGGATAGAAAAGACTTAGTACTTAAAAAAAAAAAAGTAAAATATCTCATCATTAATTTTATGCTGTTTATATATTAAAATGATATATATTAGGTATAATAGATTAAATAAAATATATAAAAAATTAAGAAAATAATATATCATAGTTTTAATTTTTGGGTTTTTTTTCTTTTATTACTCCTGACTGATACATTTTTTAAAATTTATTTATTAAATTTAATGCAGTGGCATTGATAAATCAGGGTACATATGTTGAGAGAAAACATCTCTAGATTATTTTGACATTTGATTGTGCTGTATACCCCTCCCCCAAAGTTAAATTGTCTTCTGTCACCTTCTATCTGGTTTTATTTGTGCCCCTCTGCTCCCCCACCCCTTTCCTTTTCTCCCCCAACCCTTCTCTCCTTCTTTGCCCCATCCCTCCTCCCCCCACCCCCCACCCCTGTTGCCATCACATTCTTGTTCATGTCTCTGAGTCTCATTTTTATGTCCCTTCTATGTATGGTTTCATATAGTTCTTAGTTTTTTTTTTTCTGATTTACTTATTTCACTCCATATAATGTTATCAAGGTCCATCCATGTTATTGTAAATGATCCGATGTCATCATTTCTTATGGCTGAGTAGTATTCCATAGTATATATGTACCAAAGCTTTTTAATCCACTCATCCTCTGACGGACACTTGGGCTGTTTCCAGATCTTCGTTACTGTGAACGATGCTGCCACAAACATGGGGGTGCATTTCTCCTTTTGGAGCCGTTCTATGGTGTCCTTGGGGTATATTCCTAAAAGTGGGATAGCTGGGTCAAAAGGCAGTTCGATTTTCAGTTTTTTGAGGAATCTCCATACTGTTTTCCACAGTGGCTGCACCAGTCTGCATTCCCACCAGCAGTGCAGGAGGGTTCCCTTTTCTCCACATCCTCGCCAGCACTTATTCATTATTTGCAGATGATATGATATTGTATATAGAAAACCCTAAAGTCTCAGTCAAAAAACTACTGGACGTGATAAATGAATTCAGCAAAGTGGCAGGATATAAAATGAATACTCAGAAATCAGAGGCATTTTTATACACCAACAATGAACAGTCAGAAAGAGAAATTAAGGAAACAATCCCCTTCACAATTACAACCAAAAAAATAAAGTACCTAGGAGTAAACTTAACCAAGGAGACTAAAGACTTTGTACTCGGACATTTACAAAGCATTGATAAAAGAAATCAAGGAAGATACAAACAAATGGAAGCATATTCCATGCTCATGGTTAGGAAGAATAAACATCATTAAAATGTCTATATTACCCAAAGCAATCTACAAATTCAATGCAATACCAATTAAAATACCAATGACATACTTCAAAGATATAGACCACATATTCTAAAAATTTATATGGAACCAAAAAAGAACACGAATAGCCTCAGCAATCTTAAAAAAGAAGAATAAAGTGGGAGGTATCACACTTCCTGATATCAAGTTATACTACAAGGCCATTGTATTCAAAATAGCCTGGTACTGGCATAAGAACAGGCATATAGATCAATGGAACAGAACAGAGAACCCAGAAATAAACCCACAGTTCTATGGACAACTGATATTTGACAAAGGAGGTAAGGAAATACAATGGAGTAAAGACAGCCTCTTTAACAAATGGTGTTGGGAAAATTGGACAGCTACCTGCAAAAAAATGAATCTAGATCACCAGCTTACACCACTCACAAAAATAAACTCAAAATGGATAAAAGACTTAAATGTAGGCCGTGAAACCATAAGCATCTTAGAAGGAAACATAGGCAGTAAGCTCTCTGACATCTCTCGGAGCAATATATTTGATGAGTTATCTCCATGGGGAAGTGAAGTAAAAGACAGGATAAACAAATGGGACTATATCAAACTAAAAAGCTTTTGCACAGCTAAAGACAACAAGAACAGAATAAAAAGATAAACTACACAATGGGAGAACATATTTGACAATACGTCTGATAAGGGGTTAATAACCAAAATTTATAAAGCACTTGTAAATCTCAACACCAGGAAGACAAACAATCCAATCCAAAAATGGGCAAAAGAGATGAATAGACACTTCTCCAAAGAGGACATACAGATGGCCAATAGACATATGAAAAAATGCTCAACATCATTAATCATTAGAGAAATGCAAATTAAAACCACAATGAGATATCACCTCACACCAGCCAGAATGGCACTCATCAACAAATCAATGACTGATACATTTTTTCCATTGTTCTCAGTAAGAATCACTGATTGTAGCAAGACATCCAAAGCCATCCAAATACTTTAGCTACTAATAAATAAACAATGCTAATAAAATATTTCTGGATGATGACTTTTACCAGTTAGAAAACCACTTTGTATATACTCACAGGCTTTTTAAATATAAGCCAAAAAATATTTGTCTGTACCTTAGTAAGGACTTTAATAAAATGTCTTCTTTCTTTAGCCTACATTTTCTTAATCAGTTACAAAGAATTACATTTTTTTAATGGAATGGACTGAGTCTTATGATAACATACTTTGTGAAGGATTTTATGTTATATTTCAATATGGGTATGTGTTTTTTAAGGAACATAAGTAATATCAGTTTTTTAATTTGGAATAACTGTACTCAATGTAATATTTATTTCAAAGGATTACACAATTATTAATTCTCAGTTTGCCAGTCCATTGACTAGTTGTGCACATACTAAATTTATAAAGGAATTAAAAAATTAAGGAGGAAGAAAAAAATTATGAAGTAGATCAAAAAGGGTTTTTGTATTAAGAATTTGCTATCCAAAAATATACTACAGCTTTTACAGTTATAGAATGGGAAAAAATTAAACTGTTTTAACTAGGTAGAGGGACAAAATTTGCAACATAATTCAGTATAATATTGATGCTAGATGCCATAAAAAGGTCAAATCTATATACTTCATTTTTTTATTTTTAAATTTGCATACTTAAATTAAGGCATTCAATAACCATTACTAAAGTTTGCCTAAAATACTGCAGCATTTTTCAACTATCTTTAATTATTTAAAGTTTAACTTTTTTATGTTTATGATATATATGATTTCAGAGATAACTAGCAAATATTGTCTATGTATTTTATGCAAAAATGTATGAATGGATAGAACTGTATTTTCATTAACATTTAACATTATTTTATTAAAAAGAGAACACACTGCTTGACCAGGCAGTGGTGCAGTGGATAGAACATCAGCCTAGGATGCTGAGGACCCAGGTTCAAAACCCCAAGGTTGCTGGCTTACGTGTCCCTCACCAGCTTGAGTGTGGTTGTTGCCTTAATCCTAAAGGTCACTGGATTAAAGCCCAAGGTCACTTGCTTGAGCCCAATGTTGCAGGCTTAAGCAAGCGGTCACTGGCTTAGCTGGAACCCCCCCCCCCCAGTTAAAGAACATATGAGAAAGCAATCAATGAACAACTAAGATGCCACAGCTATAAGTTGATGCTTCTCATCTCTCTCCCTTCCTGTCTGTCTGTTCTTATCTGTCTCTCTCTTTCTCACTTACAAAAGAGAGAGAGAGAGAGAGAGAGAGAGAGAACATACTGTATTGCTCAATATAAAAATTTTTATTATATTAATTATGTGTTATTTAATAAGACATACTACTATATTGGTTAAGATAGAAAGTTTTGGAGCCAGAATTCTAAGTCCAATGACTAATTCCACTGCTTGTTAGCTGTATAATTTTGAGAAAGTGACTTATCTCTGTGTCACTTTGTTGTAGTGTAAAATAAGTTTAATATACTTCTTCATAGAGTCACTATGGGAATTAAAGAATTACCTCCGAAACACTTAAAATAGTTCCTGGAAAAAAATAAAACTTCTATAAATATTACATTATTACCATCTTCATCATTACTATTATTATTATTATTATTATTATTATTATTAGTTCATGTAAATCACCCTCAGCATCACTCTCACCCATAGGAAGAGTTGACACTTGTCTCAAAATCCTCTCTTCCAATTTACATTCTTGCCTAAAATTTCTTCAATAATAGTAAGAAAATGATTTTTTAAGGGTCATTTTCTAATCACAGAATTTTAGATATGGCTTCAAAGCAGAAAACAACAGGTACCAGGTATATTCCCAGATTTGAAAGAGGACTAGAAATAAGGCATCCCCTGCATGGTTTGGTAAGAGATGATTCAACTCAAGTATGAACATCAAAACACTCAGTCTGTATGAGTGGATACCTGAGAAACATGAAAAAGCTCTAAGACATAAATGGACAGAGAGTTTTGAGAGTTCTCCCTTGTTTCTATGGAGATTTTTATCAAATACTGACTTGGCAAAGAAGATGCATCTAAAGAGGTGAAGCTAAGCACCTGGCAGAAGAAAAATTCGAGGGAAGAGCGACCCTTGGGAAGATATGAGGGATCCCTGCTGAAAGGGGAGGCTGGCACAGTTTATCCCTTTCGTAGTTAGATTTTGCTTTTATACTTTCTGTTCCTATAAAAGCAGGGGAGAACAATATAAAAGAAGTAAAAGAAGGGCCCATTGAGAGGGCTACTGAATAGGCAAAAGACCCTAGACAAAGAGGGTTTGGGACTCCAGCAGAATGTTCCTGAGGACTTCTAAACCACTTAGATATGTGGCTCACAATAGAGGCTACACCTTTGATACCAGAAACTCAGAAATTTCCTTAAAGGGGGGGGGGGTACGGTAACACTTATTAAATAAGGAGGTAATGTTTATTACCTGTTTCCCATAAAGTTGAGATTGCAATATAGGCCAGTTAAATTTTATTTTTTTATAAATTTACTATGGCACACTTGTATAGAGAGTCTTATATAATCTTCCAAACAATCTAGAGAATTTATACTATATTTTTCAAAAAAAACAAAACAAAACACAAAACCAGAGGATTAGTATTTCCCTGTGTAATGAAGTAAACTAACATTGCAAATGCATCTCATTCTTCTTTCAGCCATGTTCAGCAACTGGTATCTACTAATTTAACTAGCAGAATAGGCCACAGAGGACTTAGGCTCAGGGAAAGGAAGTATTAATAAGAATTACAAAATTGTCACAGAGATCGAGAATCAGTTCCTGAGGGATGGGAAACCAAGAGGCAAAAGAAGAACAACAATTTTCTAAAAATTTTATATAAAGGAGTGCTAAAAAAGCCTTTGTGATTGGGCAACAGTCAGTTTAAAAAGGAAAAAAAATTAATTTTACCTTGGTTGCTCAATCACAGCCTCCAGTATGAGATATCTCATTTTTCAATCTCTACTGTCCATATTAGAAGGCTAAAAATAATAATAATTAATGGAGAATTAAAAGAATAATCCATATCAAAAGTCTAGTTATTACTTAATAGTGTTTCAGTAACTAAGAAGTACAATTTCATGATAACTACAAAAAAATACATGATGAAAAAAATGTGTGGTCTTCCTTCAGCAAAATAAACTAGCTTTCTAAAAACAACTTAATATTTTGATCCTCTTTATTATTGTCCTTTTACATGTCAATCCTTTTTTAAAAAATGTAAAGAGAGTGCCAGAAATTAAGCAAAAAAATTTGTAAAGGCAAATAGCAATCTACATTAGAATTTACGTTCTTGGCTACAAAAGGTCAGTCTAAAGCAGAAAAAAAATCACAGAAAAAATATTTTTCTTTCTTTTTCTTTTTTTTTAACTTATTTAGACAACTAAATTTAACAGGGTGACATTGGTCAACCAGAGTACATACATAGATTTAGAGAAAACATCTCCACATCATTTGGACAGTCGATTATGCTGTATACTCATCACCCAATGTCAAATCATCAGTCACTCTACATTTTGTTTCTCTTTAAGCCACTTCCTTTCCCCCCATTTCCCTCCCTCTCCACCTTTCTCTTCCCACTGGTAACCACTGTACTTTTATCTATGTCCATGAGTCTCAATTTTGTGTCCCACCTATGTATGGAATCATAGTTACTAGCTTTTTCTGATTTACTTATTTCACTCAGTATAATGTTATCATGGTCCATTATGTTGTTGTAAATGATCCTATGTCATCATTTCTTATGGCTGAGTAGTATTTCATAGTGTATATGTACCACATCTTCTTTATCCAATCCTCTACTGAAGGGCATTTTGGTTGTTTCCATGTCTTAGCCACTGCGAACAATGCAGTGCTGAACATGGGGCTTCATGTGTCTTTATGTACACTTGTTTTCAAGATTTGGGGTATATTCCCAGTAGAGGAATTGCTGGGTTACATGGTAGCAATTTAATTTTTTGATGAACCACCATACTTTATTCCATAATGGTTGCACTAATTTACATTCACACCAACAGTGAATGAGAATTCCTTTTTTTCCACAGTCTCTACAACATTTATTACCTGTATTGTTGATAATAGCTAATCTAACAGGTGTGAGATGATATCTCATCATTGCTTTAATTTGCATTTTTCTAATAGCTAGTGAAGATGAGCGTTTTTTCATATATCTGTTGGCCATTTGTATTACTTCTTGAGAGAAGTGTCTGTTCATGTCCTTTTCCTATTTTTTTATTGGATTGTTTGCTTGTTTGTTGCTGAGTTTTTGAGTTCTTTATAGATTTTGGATATTAGGCCCTTATCTGAGCTGTTGTTTGAAAATATCATTTCCCATTTAGTTGGCTGTTTGTTTTACTGTCAGTTTCTTTTGCTGTGCAGAAGCTTCTTAGTCTGATGTAGTCCCATTCATTTATCTTTGCCTTCACTTTCCTTGCCATTGGGGTCAAATTCATAAAATGTTCTCTACTGCCAAGGTTTATAAGTTTAGTATCTATGTTTTCTTCTATGTAATTTATTGTTTCTGATCTTATATATAGGTCTTTGATCCATTTTGAATTATTTTTTTTTGCAAGGAGACAAACTGTAGTCAAGTTTCATTCTTTTGTATGTGGCTTTCCAATTTTTCCAGCACCATTTATTGAAGAGGATTTCTTTTCTCCATTGCATGTTTTTGGCTCCTTTATCAAAGATGATTTGACCATATATATATGGTTTTATTTCTGGGCTCTCTATTCTGTTCCATTGGTCTGTGTGTCTAGTTTTCTGCCAGTACCATGCTGTTTTGATTATCATGGCTCTGTAGTATGGTTTGAAGTCAGGTATTGTAATACCTCCAGCTTCTTTTATTTTCCTTAAGATTACTTTGATTATTCGAGGTATTTTATGGTTCCATATAAACTTGATAATTTTTTTTCCATTTCTTTAAAAAATGACATGGGAATTTTTATGGGAATTATATTACATTTGTATATTGCTTTGGGTAATATGGCCATTTTAACTATATTTATTCTTCCTGTCCATGAACAAGGAATATTTTTCCATTTCATTGTGTCTTTTTCAATTTCCTTTAATAATGCTTTGTAGTGTTCAGTATATAGGTCCTTTACATTCTTTGTTACATTTATTTCTAGGTATTTTTGTTGTTGTTGCAACTGTAAAAGGGATTCTTATTTTGAATTCTTTTTCTGAGGTTTTATTGTTGGCATATAAGAAAGCAGTAGATGTCTGTATATTAATTTTGAATCCTGTGACTTTACTGTATTGGTTTATTGTTTCTAATAGCCTTTCTGTGGGGTCTTTGGGGTTTTCTATATATAGGATCATATCATCTGCAAAGAATGAAACCTTTACTTCTTTTCCAATATGAATGCCTTTTATTTCCTTCTTTTGTCTGATTGCTCTGGCTAGCCCTATGTTGAATAAGAGTGGAGAAAGTGGGCAACCTTGTCTTCTTCCTGATTTTAGAGGAAAAGTTTTCAGTTTTTTACCATTCAGTATAATATTAGCTGATGGTTTGTCATAAATGGGCTTTATTATGTTGAGTTATTTTCCTTCTATACCCATTTTGTTGAATGCTTTAAACATAAAATGTTGTATTTTATTGAATGCCTTTTCTGCATCTATTGATAGGATCATATGGGTTAGTTCTTTGTTTTGGTGTATTATGTTAATTGTTTTATGTATGTTGAACCATCCTTGTGTTTCTGGGATGAATCCCAGTTGATCATGATGAATTATTTTCTTGATGTGTTGTTGTACTCAATTTGCTAGTATTTTGTTTAGGATTTTTGCATCTGTATTCATTGTAGATATTGGTCTGTAGTTTTCTTTTTTTGTGTGTGTTGTCCTTGCCAGGTTTTGGTATGAGGGTTATGTTGGACTCATAAAATATGTTTGGAAGTATTGCTTTTCTTCAATTTTTTGGAAGACTTTTAAAAGGATAGGAACCAGATCATCTTTGAATGTTTGGCAGAATTCACTAGTATAGCCATCTGGCCCCGGACTTTTATTTTTTGGGAGGTTTTTGATAGTGGTTTCTATTTCCTGCCCACTTATTGGTTTATTTAGGCTTTCTACTTCTTTGTGATTCAGTCTAGGAAGATTGTCTTGTTCTAGAAATTTTTTCTAGATTGTTGAATTTGATGGCATATAATTTTTAATAGTATTCTGCAATTATCTTTTGTATATCTTTGATATTTGTGGTAATTTCTCCTCTTTCATTTTGGATTTTGTTTATATGAGTCCTTTCTCTATTTTCTTTTGTGAGTCTTACCAGGGGGTTGTTGATTTTATTAATCTTTTCAAAGAATCAGCTCTTTGTTATATTAATTTTTCTATAGTTTTTCTGTTTTCTATTTCATTTATTTCTGCTCTAATTTTCATTATTTCCTTTATTCTGCTGCTTTTGGGTTGCCTTTGTTCTTATTTTTCTAGTTTCTTAAGATATGATATTAGGTGGTTTACTTGGGATCTCTCTTAATTTTTTAAGAGCCTGTAATGATATAAACTTCCTTTTTTTTTTTTATAAATTTTTATTAATGATAATGGGATGACATTAATAAATCAGGGTACATATATTCAAAGAAAACATGTCTAGGTTATTTTGTCATTAAATTATGTTGCATACCCCTCGCCCAAAGTCAGATTGTCCTCCGCCTCCCTCTATCTAGTTCTCTGTGCCCCTCCCCCTCCCCCTAACTCTCTCCCTCCCTCCCTCCCATGTCCTCCCTCCCCCCACCCCTGGTAACCACCACACTCTTGTCCATGTCTCTTAGTCTTGTTTTTATATTCCACCAATGTATGGAATCATGTAGTTCTTGTTTTTTTCTGATTTACTTATTTCACTCCATATAATGTTATCAAGATCCCACCATTTTGCTGTAAATGATCTGATGTCATCATTTCTTTTTATTACTGCTTTTATGCATCCCAGAGATTCTGATATGTTATGTTGTCATTTTCATTTGTCTGTATATACCTTTGATTCTTTTCTTTTATTTCTTCTTTGACCCAATGATATAAACTTCCCTTTTATTACTGCTTTTACTGCATCTCAGAGATTCTGATATGTCATGTTGTCATTTTCATTTGTCTGTATATGTCTTTTGATCTTTTCTTTTATTTCTTCTTTAACCCACTCATTTTTTAAAAGTATGTTATTTAATTTTTACATTTTTGTTAGTGTATTTACTTCTTTTTTTTTCAGTTGAATTCTAATTTCAAAGCCTTATGATCAGAGAATATGCTTGGTATAATTTCAATCTTTCTTAATTTATTGATGTTAGTTTGTGGCCCAGCATATGGTCCATTCTTGAAACTATCTCATGTACATTGGAGAAAAATGTATACTCTGATGTTTTAGAATGAAATGTCCTGTCGATGTCTATTGTGCCCATTTGTTCTAGAGTTTCATTTAAGGCTGATATTTCTTTATTGATTTTCTGTTTGGATGAACAATCTAAAGCCAGCAATGGTGTATTGAGGTTTCTGAATATTATGTTATTTTTTATTTGTACTTTTAGATCAGTTAGTAAATGTCATATATTTTGGTGCTTCCTGGTTTTGTGCAGGTATATTAAGCAGTGTTGTGTCTTCTTGATATGTTGTCCCCTTTATCATTATGAAATGTCCATCTTTGTCTCTGGTTACCTTTGTTGTCTTGCAGTCAGCAATGTCAGGTATGAGTATTGCTACACCTGCTTTTCTTTGGATATTATTTGCTTGGAGAATTGTTTTCCAACCTTTCACTTTGAATCTATTTTAATCCTTATAGCTTAGATGTGTCTCTTTAAGGCAGCATATTGTTGGGTTTTGCTTCTTGAACCAGTCTGCCACTCTGTGCATCTTTATTGGAGTTCAATCCATTTACACTTAGTATAATTATTGACACTTGAGAATTTCCTGTTGCCATTTTGTATACTGCTTTCTGATAGCTTTGTGGCTTGTTTGGTCCTTCTGTTTTGTTTTTCTATCATTTGTTTTTGTTTGGTAGTATTCCATACTTCTATCTTTTGTTTCTTTTCTTTTTAAGCTATGTGTTTCAGTAGTGGCATCTTCAGGGGTGGTTACCATTAGGTTATTAAAAGAAAAAATATAATATTTATTAGAGTCCATTATCTCATGAATGTTTTTACATTCCATCCTCCTTTGCTACTACTGATATCTTTATCCTCTTCCCTTTAATTTTTGTTACAGATTACCCTTGTTTTTACTGTGGTTTATTAAAAAACTTTCTTGTAATTTTGTCTTGTTTTGTTCTTTGTATCTGCTCAGATAACTCCTTTTAGTATTTCCTGTAGTGGGGGTTTTCTGGTGATAAATTCCCTCAGCTTCTGAATGTCTATAAATGTTTTCATTTCCCCTTTTGTTTGAAGGATAGCTTTGATGGATATAGTATTCTTGCCTGGTAATTTCTCTCTTTAAGTACTTTAAATGTTGAGGTCCACTCTCTTTTGGCTTATAGAGTTTTTGCTGAGAAATCTGATGATAGCCTAATGGACCTTTCTTTATATGTTATATTCTTCTTCTCCCTAACTGCCTTGAGGATTCTTTTTTTGTCATTAATTTGTGATAATTTCATCTTGGAGTAGGTCTGTTTGGGTTGAGGTAACTCAGCATTCTGCTTCTTGGATTCAAGGCCCTAACTCTTTCCACAGTTTTAGAAAGTTCTCATCAATTATTTGTTTCAATATGTTCTCCATTCTCTTTTCCCTCTCTTCTTTGAATATACCCATTATTTTTATATTGCTCTTTCTGATGAAGTCAGACAATTCATAGAGCTTTCTCATTTTTCTTTAATTTGTGAGCCTCTCTCTTCTCTCTGTAGTATCTCTAGTTGCCTGTCTTTAATGTCATTGATTCTGTACTCTTTCTGGCATGTTCTATTGGCTAAGCTTGTTACCTCATTTTTCAGTTCGTGTATTGAGTTTTTTATTTCTGTTTGGTTCTTTTTTATAGTTTCAATTTCTTTGGTGAAGTACTGTTTTTATTCACTGTTATTTTTTGAACTCACTAATTTGCCTTTCAGTGTTTTCTTGTATCTAATTGAGTATTTTTAGAGCTTCAATTTTGAATTCTCTTTTGAATTAAGCTTCAAGGTTTTCATGTAATTAAGACTTTTTTCTGTAGATTTTCATCATCTACCTGAGCTATGTATATGTCTTGTATATCCATATTTGATTTCATTTTCTTTGGTGGCATTTGTGAGTGGTATTGTTAGCCCCAACAAGAGATAATTATTCCTTTTTCTGGTAGGGAGCGCAGTACTACAAGATTTGCCTCTGTGAGATTCTTGGGTGGAGTTCTGCTGAGCCATAGCTGTCCATGTTTTAATGATGCAGGCAGGGTCATCGCATTGGTAGGAGGGACTTGTTGTTAGGATTTGCAATTTTATGGCTCTAGCAATGGCCAACCAGGATTCCTCTAGAGCCCTCCCCCATGTCCCAACAGAGGAGGGGATCAAGTGCTTGGACACTTTTGCCTTTCACAGAAAAGAACAGCCTGGTGACCCAGTTAAGGGGGGTTCACACCGCCACTGTTCACACAGCGAGGGGAGCAATGCAGGACTGGGAGGCTGGGGTGACATAGTCTTGTCTTTCCTCTGACATCACTCTAAGCCCTGGGCAGAGCAGGGGCTGCATGTCATAAGCTGGTGTCCTAGCTTCAGGGGCAGTTGTGGCAGAGATCGCAAATCAGGGGCATTCAGCCCACACATGCTAAACTCCATCTGGCAATTTAGTGCCTGAACTTCCCAGCAGGTGGGGCACAGATCCCAGATTAAGTGAGTCTGGTATCCCAAGTCTAAACTCTGCCAGCAGATCACACATGCCTCAATGCCCTGTGGGCCAATCTCCACAAGCTGTTTACATGAAGTTCTTGGGAGTATGCCATGGGCTTTGTGTGCACCCAGTGCCTGTAATCACCCAGCATCTGCATTCATGGGTGCAGCAGATGCCAGGAAACAGCTTTGCTCCCCATTATTGGTCATTATCCTGACCTTAGCTCCTTCCTCCAAGACTCTCCTCTTCTCCTGGCTCTGACTCCAAGACAAAGCCTGCACCAACAGTGTCTCCCTCCCTCACATCCATGAGGAAAAGGAAAGACTCAGTCCTTTAGCATACTATTTTTTCTTCTGAGAGCAGATTCTATGTTTGGCCCAACTTCTTATGCAATCATATCTTTGTCTATCTGCAGTGTGTATATTTCAGGTCCTTCTGGGGTTTTTTTCTCTGCATATTGTTGTAGAATTTGTTGAAATTTCAAGGGGAAAGATCAGGAGTACCTCTCACACTATCATTTCTCTGATGTCACACTCTCCAAAATACTTGTCTTTAACCTATGTTTAATTACATATTACTCATGAGAGAAAGCAATAAAAAAATTCTGTAAAATACAATAAAAATTCTGAAGGATCAGAAGGTGACTAGTGGGAAGGCTTTTTCAAATTCAAGCTCTAGAAAAACTAATAATAACCTAGTTGTTAAAATCATAGGCATAAAACTTACCAATGTGGAGACAAAGGAAATTATTTCTTTGAATTTTAATGTATATATTCATGGGAACAGATGAAAACAAGTATTTTTAATAAGACTGGTTTCTCAAGGGAATTATGTGAGAGAAAGCTTTAGGCTTCTGGCATCCAAATAACAAATGAAATTGAGAAGATAGCAGTTTTAACTCATAAAATGTGCCTTTAACATTCAGTATGAAACCATTAAAATGCATGATGTTATTTAAGAGAGAGACTAGTCAACTGCAACTGAGTTCTGCTATCACATTCCAGATGCCACATCAGCTGCCACCTGGCTTTGATTCCTTTGCTGATCTCAGTAGTTGTGTATGAGACAGTTTTTGTCCTATAGATCTAGTTTCTCTGCCTAACCAAATTTTCTCTTCTCTCCTTGGGCTCACTGTTCTCATCCTTTCTTTCCAGTGACTTCAATATCCATTTAAATTCTATTTCCAATGTCAACAATACATACATTCCAAAACAAAGAAAGCAGGGGAACAACTCTGTGTGATAAATATTCATGAATTGAAATGCTCAGGAAAGGAGTGTCATGATTAATTGAATTGTCTTTTTAGTACAAAATGCAAAATACTTCAATAGTCTCAAGAGCAACTATAAGAGTTTTATATTTATTAACTCGTTTGATAATCCCAACAACTCTACATGTTGAGGACAATTATCTCTACATTACAGATGAAGAAACTGAGATGCAGAGACGTTAATAACTTATCCAAGATTATATACATGAAAAACAGAGGCAGGATGTGAACAGAAGCAATCTGGCTGCAGAGGTTGGGCTCCCAAAAACACAAATTTTATTGCCTCTTATTCTTTCTAAAGATCTTTCTCAAGTATTTGTTTATTTCCTCCTATAGTGAGTCAATGAAATGTTTAATCATATTTAACTACCTTGATAATCATGCATTGTTTGGGGATCATTATGTTGACAATGAATTCTCATTATATAATAATTCAATAAATACTGAAAAAATATATAGACTATTTAGCATACATATTTATTGTGTCAGTAAACCTCCACTTATTTTGTGTAGGATGATAGTGTTTCCAGCAAAACAATGAGACCTTAATTCTTGTCTTTTTGAGAGAAAGAATTCAATCAAGATACAAGTGTAGTAAGCAAAGCAAGGATTTATTAGCCATGCAGGAATACACTCAGATGGGACTGAGCAGGCAACTCACTCTTAAGAATGAGTTCCTTTATTACTTAGAAAACTTAGGTATTTATAAGTTTTAACTTCCTAGACTTTCCTATTCCCATTTGTTCTAACTTCTCCCTCTCATTTATTTGTCTTCATTGTACTGCTATGTAGCTAATACTGTATTAGGGAACTCAAGACTATGAGTCTGGGTGTGGTGAGGCTATTTCAGCTTAAAGATCTATCTAGACCCTGCAGATGTGCATGAATATATGGGGTCAATTGTTCCCTTCCTCCCTTTGCCTGTCCTGGCTCCTGTCTAAGTAGCTATCTAACCTAATAATAGGACATAAAATAATAAAAATGTAGTAGCTGCCATCCAGAAGTACACATTTTGTGAAGGTAGATGTGGAAATACATCACTGTGATACTGTGACACAAATGCTGATAGAGAATGAGCAAAATATTATGAGAGATCCAAGAATAAAGCAACAAAATATTGGGGATGGCTGAGGAAATGCTCCAGGGAGAAGGCACATTTAAGCTTATTAAAACCTGATGAATGTTCTCCAAAGTCTGAAGAACATACAGAATAATGTAAAATGAAATCTCTTTAAGTTAATCAAGCAATAGACACCTGTTAAGATAGCAAAGAAAGCAAAGAATAGCCAAAAAAGAATACGTCCTTATTCTAAAACAGAACTTCTTAAATTACAAATCAAGTTGCTGAATCAAGAAAAAATTTAAAAAGCTAAACAATACTATAGATGTAATGTTTATACCTCTTTTTTCCAAAATGTTAAATGTCATTAAACAAGTAAATATTAAATTACTACTATGAATGGGAAGCATTACAGGTAAGTCATAGACGGAGACATTAAAGCTGTTTTATGACAGCTCACAGTTTCATCAAAACAACAGCTACATACCCAGCAGCCCTGATAAATGCTAGACTCAGATAAATCCCTTAACAGAGTTTTGACAAAGCATTACCTGAGATTAGGTAATGAAGCCACAAAGTCTATATGGTGATAAATGTTAAGGTGACCAACTTATTTACAATGAAAAAGAGGACAAAAATAAATTGAAGAAAACAAAATCATAAATAAAAGAAACATTTTATTCACTGCAACAATAATACATTATAATATGATAAATGTATAATAAAAACATTGTAATATTTTATATTGTAATTATACTTACATGCCTATTAATTTTAATAATAATTGTAAGAAAAAAGTACTCATTTAGATAATATTATCTAATATTTTTCATTGAATAAATATTTTTATCAATGTGTCATCTTGTAACAATATTTTGGAAATATCTGAACAAGAAATATCCCTCATATTGTATTATACGGCAAGTGCTGCAGCTAAAGCAGTGGTTCTCAAAGTGTGCGACAGGGCACACTGGTGTGCCCTAGAAGATTTCCAGGTGCACCCTATGGTATTCCAGAGAAATATGTGCCTGTTGGGAACCAAAAAACCAACAGGGCTTTTAGAGTTTAGATTTTGGGGGGACAGAGGTGTGGGGAATTGGCTGTAAACTGACAGTCTGCCCTATGCCTCACCTCACTTGCCTGATTAGGTTGCAAAAGGCTGTTAAGCTGTGGTGCTGGATTGTTTACTCTAATCCCCATGTTCCCCGGAAAGACTGGAGGCAAGTTTTTCTTATCCTTTGTTTGGTGTAAAGTTAAGATGATATGTATGGTGGAAATTTTTTACACTCAACACAATCAAGAGTAAAAAGAAAGGAATTCTTCAATGTATTGATGAGGAAATGAGACTTTGTCTTTCAAATATATGCCCAAACATTGAAGAAATCATTAGTACACATCAGGCTAATGTTTCTCATAAACACAAGAATGAGAAAAGTTAACACATTCATGCCGAGACCTGACAAATTTACTAAATCTTACTAAGAATGTATCTATATATATAAAAAGATAACTTTTTGTCACTTTTTAATTTTTTAACTCCTCTTTTTTATGAATTCTAAAAAGCATAACAAAAAATGTAACATAAAAATGTCTTTAATGTCAGAATCAATTTAATTTTGTTGTGTTTATTTTGTTTAATTACCATAAAAGCACACTTGGACTTTATTTTTTTTCTTTAATATTTGACTTAATTATAATAACATATTCTCAAAAATTTGTATATATTGTGTGTACAATTATTTGTAGAATTTTAAATGCTCCCTGACTTCAAAAAGTTTGAGAACCACTGAGCTAAAGTATCATCATTCAATCTTGAATTCTCACTTGTCCAAAAATTATTAGCAATTGAAAAAACCTCTTTCAACTGCTTCATTAGTTCCAGGGTAGCACAATGTAAATTGAACAAGAATAAATAAATTTTCACATGGAATATGTTCATTTTTGAAATGGCTGAATATTTCTATCCATCTTTTATCAATTTTGATGTGTTCATTTTCCCATTGCATTAATTTTTCAGAATTTAAATATACATTTAGTCTTGTAATTTCTTCAAAGAGACAATTGTTGTCTATTTCTATGTCTGGCATTGCTTTAGATAAAAACTCAAGCCAAGATTCAATATCTGTCCAATATACTTGTGATGAAGTATAATAACACCATTGAAACCTGTTATTTCCTGTGATGTTTGTTTCAAACCATTCTTTGATATATTGAAAATATATCTGGTAAATATTTTGCACTTCTTTGATAAACTTTTCTGTTATGCCCAGATTTGATTCCTCTATGTCTGAAAATTTTCCTTTTATAATTAAAGAAAGAAATATTTTTTTCAAAACAAGATTTATATTGAAGGATAAAGTCATTCAAAATAAGACTAACTTCTGTAGCTGAAATGTATTCACCTTCAATCTTTTGAATCGTTTTGTAAAAATAGATGCTTGATTATGTTCAAAATACATTAATATCTCAGATATTTTATTATTGAAAAAGAATTCCAGAACTTTAGGACATTTGTCTAAACTTAAAAAATATGAACAGAGAGGCTCAAATAATTGTAGAACACGCTCTATAAAGCAGATGTTAAAACAAGCCATCTAACTTTTGAATATGCTAAAAGGTTTTGTATTCAACATTTCCTTCTTCACAAAATTATTTTAAATTAGCAACATGAATGGTAAAATGACTAAAATGCAAATAAATTGTAGTTATTATTACTTTTATATCAGTTGGCATGACACATGATACTGTGCTGATTGCATTTGACAAAATATGTGCATTACAACTTATTTCTAGTATTTTCTTTTGGAATAACTCTTATAATTTTACATACACATTATTTACCTCTTTGCATCTTCACCCACCAATATTTGTATTTATATTGTCAGCTGTTAGTGAAACAACTTTGAATTTTAAATTGTTTTCATTTATTACTCTGTATAGATGGTTTGACAAAATTTCTGAAGTTTTGCCCTCAATGAATTCTAAATTTAAAATCTTTACTTGAATTCCCTTAGTAACATTAAAATATCTCACTACTATTGGATATAATTTAATTTCATTATGGTTTGATGCATCAGATAAAATGCTGCAGTTTCCACCTTCTAAGTATTTTGTCATAGTAATTTTTATTTATTTTTTTTTCTTTTTTTATTTATTTATTTTATTTTTTTTTTGCATTTTTCTGAAGCTGGAAACAGGGAGAGACAGTAAGACAGACTCCCGCATGCGCCCGACCGGGATCCACCTGGCACGCCCACCAGGGGGCGACGCTCTGCCCACCAGGGGGCGATGCTCTGCTCCTCCGGGGTGTCGCTCTGTCGCGACCAGAGCCACTCTAGCACCTGGGGCAGAGGCCAAGGAGCCATCCCCAGCGCCCGGGCCATCTTTGCTCCAATGGAGCCTTGGCTGTGGGAGGGGAAGAGAGAGACAGAGAGGAAGGCACGGCGGAGGGGTGGAGAAGCAAATGGGCGCTTCTCCTGTGTGCCCTGGCCGGGAATCAAACCCGGGTCCTCCGCACGCTAGGCCGACGCTCTACCGCTGAGCCAACCGGCCAGGGCTGTCATAGTAATTTTTAAATACTGATTTCAAAATAGCCTCACATTTTGTCCTGGCACATGAAAATTTTGCATTGGGAAACTTTTTCAATAATTTAGTTGTACAATCCATAATATGAAAACATTGTCAATTATGGCATGAAATGCAAATGCAGCAAACTGTTTTTCATCTTCAGAATAATTTGAAGTTTTAAAAAAACTTGTTACTTTCCAACTGGAAGCTGATGTATCTAATGATTGCTTATGTTTGTTGGTGGTCAAGTGTTTTGTTATTGCTGCTTTGCCCCCAACTGCAATACAATATTCTCTGCTGCAAATATTGCAGAAAACAATGGTATCTTTCTTTGATATGAGGAATGAAAATTCCTTTTTCAATTTATTGTTGAAATGGCATTTTCTCTTTTTTGATTTTTCCATCCCTTAAATGAAATTTAAAATTAAAAATAAAATTTAGAGCTACATGAACAATGTAAACATATTAGGAACTGAAAATGTTATATTATAGTAGGCAAATTTCCTGGAAGCTAAATTGACAAAAATAATATAAAAAACCCCCGCTAATTTGGAGTGATATTTGGGTGTATTTATCATTTTCTAATTAAAAAAATCTGTTTTATGCAACTAGTTAATCAAAATGCATTATTAATAGATATGGTTTGAGGTTAGATTTCCACTTTAAAACTTGAATTTTGGGAAAATACTTGTAAATAAAATTATATATATTTGGAAATTATTAAATAGATAATGAATTAATAAAACATTAATTTTGCTTACCTGTCTATGATTGAATATTCACTGAGAAAGAAATAATCATGAGTCTACAATGTTGTATGTGCCATGTCATGTTTCAATAAGAAGTACACATAGCCATTTGTTTGCTCAGTATATCACGTGCTCTCTCAAGGTCTCCCATGCAGAGTGCATGTGTCTCATAATTGCATCTCCTTGCACTGTACTGATCCTTCATGAATCTTCATGTCAAATACAAATCCATCATATCACACGCAATGGATCAACTCTCAATTAATCAAATATGGATATTTACAGATTAGTCTTCCAATATCATAAAGGAGACATGTAGGAGGATACTTTTTGAGGGATGGCTAGCGAGTAGCCATGGCCACCACCACAGCCACCTTGCCCGTGCAGGTTCACATCTGATTCAGACAGACAATAATGAAACAATGGCGCCAAGAACTGGTGGGCCATTGTCTTTAATCCTAGCTTGTACCCGGCAGGTGAGAAATACACACAGTGGGAAAACACTTCCCTTTCCATTCAGGGCTCCTAAAGCCACTGACTCATCTAAGTCAGGGGTCTCAAACTCGTGGCCCGCGGGCCACATGCGGCCCGCTGAACAATTTTGTGTGGCCCGCAGACTAAACCACGAAGTTCAAAATATTTTGGATAAAATTAAGTAAGCCTAGGGGCCTAATTTTATTTTTCATTTCTCTAGCATCCTAGCTAGATATTAGCTTAGTTAACAGCAGTTGTGATGCGAACTACAGTTTCTGGTCGTTTTGTGACACTGAGTAAACTGCATGTACGATTGTGCTTGTTGTACTGATTTTTTTTTGTTTTCAACTGCAGTGAGAAAAGTGTTGCGTAACAGTTGCCTTTTGTAGACCTAGTGTGGCCCACCGAACGGCTGTGATCTTGCTCTGCGGCCCACATGCTGAGTTGAGTTTGAGACCCCTGATCTAAGTATTCCTAGAATCAAAGGCCCCAGCAGCCTTATTTACCTCTGTTCCCCATCTCCTTCTCTTTGCACAAACTCTGCACAAACTTGCTTCTCCTTCAGCACTCTAGTATCTTAGCTGCCTCTTCTCTGCAATGCTGATAGCAGGATCTGACCTAGGTCAGCCTTATTTTATAGTGTAGAAATTAAAACCTTTAAGCCAATATACAAATAAGAAAGTCTCTGATAAAAAGCCACTTATCTGAGGCATAAAATGTGATTCCTCATAAAAGTGCACCACCTCACATCATGCAACAGTTAAGGGTGTGGGGAAAGGGTTAGTTTTGAGAAGATTTTAGTACTGAAAGGATGGAAAAGGCTTAGTCTTAAAACCAAGCCTTAGGCTATAAGGACCTTGCCAGCATATAGCCTGTCTCCCACACCTAATGCAAACTATGAGCAAGCAAACATATATATCATATTTACAAACTTATTTGACTAACAAGGGAGGATGAAACTTACAAAAGAAGGACTGTCCTCCCTAAAGGAGTATGATTGGTCACCTTATGTGGTTAGTTAGCTAGGGTGGATTTAAAGAAAAATAGACAAGCTCAGAGGAGGTCTGTGAAGCAAGTTTTACAAATTCAGAGACTGAAAGTAACTACATGAGATGGTCTGAAATGAAAAAGAAAGCAAGTCATGGAGGGTAGTCATGTCCTACCAGTATCTTCTTTGACAAAGGTCAATCCTTACCTTAACTGAGCCTGTCTGTTGTCTTTTTGCATCTAGAATAACATACCTTTGGAATGTCAGATAATCCCTGTTTTCCAGACACATCAGGGCACAATCTCCAATGAAAGCACTAGACCATGAAACCCTTCCTTGTTGTTTTGTTCCCTGAATAACATCTCTTTTGTGCTGTAAATGTTATTAACTATCCTGTACCCACTATAAAGCCAGTAGCCACTGCCACCATCACAACCACCTGGCCCATGCAGATTCGCATTAGATTCGGACAGACGGTAATGAAACAATGGAGCCAAAAACTGGTGGACCATTACCTTTGATCCTAGCTTGCATCCAGCAGGCAAGTAAAAACACACACTGGACTCCAAAACCCACTCATTCAGTGCTCACAAAGCTACTGACTTATCCGAGTTTCCTAGAATCAAAGTTTTCTAGCTCACTAGCCTTATTCACCTCTGTTCCCCATCTCCTTCTCTCTGCACAAACTCTGCACAAACTGGCTTCTCCTTTAGCACTCCACCATCTTGGCTGCTTCTCCTCTCCTCCACTTGGATTATCTGCTCTCCTCCTAGAATGTAATCCCTCTTCCCTCAAACAACATAATCTCTCTTCCTTCTAAAACCTTTTGGTGCAAAAGACCTCCCCCAACACACATTAATATAATCACGTCCATCCCAAGCAAGGACAACTAATATTATCACCTGGGTGACGGGGTTCCATGTGGGCAGCGCCATCTTTAACAAAGTGAGCATAATATATTTTATCTGCCCAACACTCACCATTGTAAAAGAAGTATTTGTCTCTCTGTTAACTCTTTATCCAGTCCCAGATATTTCCCACTTTGCTTTTTCCTGCCTTCCTAGTTTACCACAAATGAATTTTGTAAGGACAAAGAAAAGATCAAAATGTTAGATTCAGGAAAGTGTGCTGGGATTGCCAGAGTGTAGGAGCAGAGACAGGGAGGTAATGATAGGGACCCTGTAAGGCTGAGAACAAAGGAAGACAAGCGTTTGCATTCCATTGGTTAGAGACCCTTATCAGAAGTTTATGTTTAAAAATCACCAATGAGCTAGACCCAGCCCCTGACGCTATGCTGTGTGCGCCCCCCTTAGTGAATAGGTAATTGCCACATCTGCTTCTGTATAATGCTTGCTTACTTAGGATATATAAGGACCTAGCTGTAAGCGCCAGGTGCGATTCCCATTTGTAGCTCCTTGTGGGTACGGTGTCTCCGGACACCTGGGAATTCGCCCCTGTGCAGGTTAAACTGGCCAATAAAGAAACATCTATACTCCTGAAAGTCTCCGACGTCTGTTCTCGTAGCCGGTGCATGCTACAAATTTCATGTAACCTCTCTTACTTCTCCTCTTTTTATTTATTTTTTTTATTTTTTATTCATTTTAGAAAGGAGAGGGAGAGAGGAGAGAGAGAGAGAAGGGGGGAGGAGCAGGAAGCATCAACTCCCATATGTGCCTTGATGTATAAAATAAACTGCAACACTGCCATTCTCCAGAGCATTTTCTCAATTTGTTGAGATTTTGCTTCCCTAACTGTCATCAGTTTAGCTCAAATAAAGTCATAGCAATTCTTACAGGTTTGGACTTTAACAATAAAGTGAGGTAATTTTAGGCAGAGGGTATAATAATAGCTAAAATTTACCAAGTGTTCATGTTTTAAGAACTGATTTAATGTCCTTAGTGTGAACAAAAAGAGGCCACATACTAAAACTAACAAGCTCAGGGGAGGCCTCAATGGTGGCTTTATAAAGTCAGATACCAAAAGAAATCACAAAGGATAGTCTGAAATTAAAACTCCCTAACTAAAAGCAGTTCATTGTGGGTAGTCATGTCTTTGGGCAGTATTTTTCCCTAACAAAGGTCAATGTTTATCTTAACTGAGCTTGTCTTTTTGCATCTACAATAATATAGCTGATAATATACCTTTAAAATGTAAGAGTAGCCTGACCTGTGGTGGCGCAGTGGATAAAGCATCGACCTGGAATGTTGAGGTTGCCGGTTCAATACCCTGCACTTGCCTGGTCTAAGGCACATACGAGAGTTGATGCTTCCTGCTCCTCCACCCTTCCCCCCTCCTCTCTCTCCTCTCAAAATGAAAAAAAAAAAAAAGAGTAGCATGCTTTTGAAATGGAAGAGTAATTTTTTCCAGAGCCTTCAGGGAACAACCACTGCAAATCCCCTCATTGTTATTATTATGTTAATTAACTATTAACTATCCTATACTCACCAATGAAAAGAAGTCTTTGTTTATACATTTAACTTTTTATCCAATCCCAGAGATTTCCTTGCTTTGTTTTTTCCTGCCTTTCTAATTGATCATCAACTAATTTCACTTAACCCCTTTACTTCTTCTGTCTTTACCTTTTATTCTAATTTAAGAAACAAGAGGTAAAACTGTCATTCTCCAGAGCATTTTCTCAATCTGTTGAGATTTTACTTCTGGCAATTGTTGCCAGTTTAGTTCAAATCAACTCAGAAAAATTCTTACAGGTTTGGACATTTCTTGTTCTTACAGGTTGGCATTAGAAATGCTATGATTTAGCTACTACTAAAATCTCTTTTTTACAGATGAGGAAATGATAACATGAAGATATTTTGTGAACAAGTGATTTAATGTAAGTTTGTTAATTTATTTAAGAATTTTACCAAGTAGTTTAATACTAAAGTAAAATGGAAACATTACATTAAAAATGAAATTCTTCAAATAATTAAAAAATATTCACTGAATATTCACTAGATAGCATTCATATAATACCATCATTTATAATACTTTCCAGAGAATGAGTTCTCTGAAAACTAGTGCATTACTTGCTTTAGTGCATGACATATATTTGAAAGTTCATTTCTTTGTCTTATATTTTGTAATCTTATATGTATGTAATTATACATTTCCTTGTACCCACATTTCACATTGGAACAAATGATTGAGAAAGATCACAAGACAAGTATGTTTTCTCCCTAGGTCACTGATTTTCAGATATTTACTCTTTTATTTATTTAGTGACAGAGACAGAGAAAGGGACAAATAGAAACAGAGAGACAGGAAGGGAGAGAGATTAGAAGCATCAGTTCTTCATTGTGGTACCTTAGTTGTTCATTGATTGCTTTCTCATATGTGCTTTGACTGGGGGTCTACAGCAAAGCAAGTAACCCCTTGCTCAAACCAGCAACCTTTGGGCTCCAGTCAGTGATCATGAGGTTATATCTATGATCTCACACTCAAGCCAGTGAGCCCACACTCAAGCTGGATGATTCGATGCTCAAACTAGGAACCTTAGGATTTCAAACCTGGGTCCTCTGCATCCCAGTCCGATGCTCTATCCACTGTGCCACTGCCTGGTCAAAATAAATTTAAGTAAAATAAAATTTCTTTCCTTTGGCAACTTGAGTCATTAAGAGATTAATGCCAAAAAAAAAAACAATAAAAAAAATAAATCACTTTTTTTTCACTATTTCCCTTTTTTTGTTGTTGTTTAGCAATAGGTAAAAGTCTTCACTTTGAAATAACTTAATGGCTTTAATTTGATTATGATTATGAACATGCTGAGCGTATAAAGCAGTTTTTTTTTTCTATATGTACCTAATTCTCTTTACTCTTGACTTCAACCATTATTGTCATTCTATTGCAACTACAAAAAATTTACCTTTACTACTTGTAAGGCCAGGAGCCACCATCGTGGCCATTCACGTGCAGGTTCTCATTAGACTTGGACAGACGGTAATGAAACAACGGAGCCAAAAACTGGTGGGCCATTACCTGTAATCCTAGCTTGCACCCAGCAGGCAAGTAAAAACACACACTAGACTCCAAAACCCACTCATTCAGTGCTCATAAAGCTACTGACTTATCCGGAGTTTCCTAGAATCAAAGATTTCTAGCTCACTAGCCTCATTCTCCTTTGTTCCCATCTCCTTCTCTCTACACAAACTCTGCACAAACTGACTTCTCCTTTAGCACTCCGCCATCTTGGCTGCCTCTCCTCTCCTTCATGTGGCCTTACTCTGCTCTAATGCTACTCTCAGGAACTGAGAGAGCAAGCTCCCGGTCTGCCCCACTACGTAGTGCAGAAATCAAAACCTTTAATTCAATATACAAAATAGGACAGTCTCTAATACAAAGTCACTTATCTGAGGCATGATGAGATTGTACCACCCCACATCAAAAAGGGTGGGAAAGGCTTAGTCCTAAAACCAATCCCCAGGCTACAAGGATCTTGCCTGCCCACAGCCCGTCCCCAACACACATTAATATTACCTGAGAGATGGGCTTCCATGTGGGCAGTGCCATCTTTAACAAAGTGAGCATAAAATATTTTATCTGCCCAACACTGCTTCTTAGTTTCCATTTCTAACTCCCCACCTTTGACAGAAATAAACAAATCAATAATTGAAAAATATAAGACTAGCAGAAGGAAAAGGATTGATGTTGGGAGTGAATAACAGTATAATCTAATATATATTTTTTAATTTTGTTTTAATTAAATGAGAGGTGGGGACACAGAGAGACAGAAAAGATATATACACACATACATCTCTTGAGTATCAGTGTCCAGATTTAAAATTTCAGCTGTGACGCACCTGGCCATGACAGGTACACAATAAAAGTTTCTCAAAAAAATTTACTTTTATTCGATAGATAGTACTTTTCTTGTAGGCTTTCTAATAAATAAAGATTCTTTGATTTGAAATATCAGATTCAATAAGTCTGACCTGCAAACCTTATTTCAGTGCACTGGACAAGACTCAAACTTTCTGAGACATAGTAACAATAACAGTTATCAGGAACCACTTTAGTTTCATTTGTTTTTATTCTCTCACTATCAAACATCCTAATCTTTTTCTGTTATTATATTTTTATTTACAAAAAGGATGTCAAACAGTTCAAGGTTCAAAACGTTCTAGTTGCCCGACCTGTGGTGGCACAGTGGATAGTGTCAACCTGGAACCCTGAGGTCACAGATTTGAAGCCCTGGGCTTGCCTGGTTGGGAGTTGATACTTCCTGTTCCTCCCCCCTTCTCTCTCTCTCTCTCTCTCTCTCTCTCTCTCTTTCTCTCTCTCTCTCTCTCTCGTCCTCTCTCTTTCTCTCTTCTCTAAAATGAGTTAATAAAAAGAAAACTTTCTAAAAAATAAAAAGTTCTCATTGTTTAAAAATTACTTTGTAAACAAACTAATAAAACAATGAAATCTCAAACACTGCTGGGACTTCTCAGACCCATGAAAACCATGATTAACTCAGATCCAAAGGCTTGCTAGGCCATTAATCTTAGGGGGTAGGTTGCTTGGAGTTACCATCTACATGTAGCATGAAGCATTTTAATATAGCTTAAAGATTTAGTGGGTACTTTTATTTTTATTATAAATCTTACCAGGAAAGCTTCAGTTGACTAGCCACTAAAATGGTGAATAGAAGGGATGGAGGAGAAAAGGAAAAGGTAAAATTGATATTCATTGTGTCCCTATTTTACTTCTAAGCAATAACTGTGAGCCTAGTAACCCTTGTAGATATAGATAAGATTAAAGCTCTTAAAATCTCAATTGGTGGTCTTTCATCCCCTCAAAATTCACATGGCATGAGACCAGGAACAATCAGATTTCAAACTTGGGTAATTAGGAACAATATCTTTTAAGTAAAACAAAGAACATACTATTTTTGTTGAATATTGAAGATATTTTTACAGTAAGTTTTAACACCTGCAATCCTTCTCTTTGCCACACAGTATAACCTCTCACTGAAACTGATTTCTAGTTTCCAAAGGAAAGCAATGATGAAAATCAGCATTTAAAAAAGGGCATAAAACACTATCTTTTTTCTTCAATTTTATGTAGAAAATGAACTTTTAAGAGGTTGACATTGATCTATAAGAGTACATAGGTTTCAGGTAAACATTTCTAGCATATTTGAACTGTTGATTATGTTGTATACCCATCACATAGAGTCAAATCATTTTCTATCACCTTATATTTATCCCTCTTTGCACTCTTCCCTATCTTCTAAAATGCATTAATTGACACCATTACCCTGCCCCAGTGTCTCTCCTTACATTTTTACCCTGGTAAATTAAAATGAAAAAGGCCAAGTCTTCACCTTCAGCTTTTAGAAACCTAGGCTAAAAAGTCCAATAGGTTTTGCAAGATTTATTCTTGTTAGAAAATTTCCATTATGTTGTTCTATGAAATAAATAAGCCTATTAGTTTCTCAAAAAAAATAGAAGGTGAGTCATCTTAGTTGTAATAAAAGCTGTGGTAGTTTTTCTTTTCTTAATTATTTTGTAAACATTTTTATTATGATTGTTTATGGGCACATGACATCACCTTGCCCAATCATACTGAAACAGAGAGAAATAGACTCCTTCAAGTAATCTTGGCCTGTGGCTGTGTTATGTGAAGAATAAATCTTTAAACAATATATTAACAACAACCAAAAAAATATCCTTTGCCTGATGCAATCTGAGGAAAGAACATAAACTTTCTATTGAATTTAATTAAACTATGCCAAAAATGCTACTCACATTTATAAAGGAGCTACATGTCCCCTCTAATTTATTTGATTTTCACTTCATTATATAAATAATTTGGGAAAAATAATTTTTAAATGACCATTTTAAAATTTTGTGGCAATTTATTTTGGCTTTTAGTTTCTACATGTCAGATTATTTAAAAATTTTTAGGTATAAAACTATGCCATAGTTATTTTGTTTTTATGCCTATGTTGCCATTTATTAGAAAAATAAAGACATTATTCCACTATTTTTCTTGGTATTTAGAGGTCAGTTGTACTCTGACAAAAGAGGTAAAATAATGACAAATAAGAACTAGTACTGAAAAGGGGTATGTATGTATTTCCAAGGGCAATATAAGATACTCTGTGGATATAAACACTTTTATTTATGGACCAAGTATTCTTTATGAAATTCATGGACAAAGACATAGTAATAATTTAACACTGCATTCAAAATATATTACATTAAAGTATGACATTTGCCCTACATTTTATGTTTATCATACAAAATTATGAAAGTACACACAGAACATTTGCAGAGTTATGAAAAATATAAAGGTCATAAAATCACTAGTAAACTAATATAACAACTAATATTCTGGTATATGTTCTGTTTATTTCTATGCCTATATATTTGTTAACAGTGTAAACAAATAGGTTAATGTTACATATATATCATATACATATTAAGCTTCTATTTATAGTGTATCAAATTATTCTTTTAAATTTCCATTTTAATGAGTACATAAGATTCTGTCATATAGATGTGTCATAATATACTTACTCATTCTCTTTCTTTTCCTTTATTTATGCTTCTTATACTAGTTCATTACAACTTAAAAATATTTTAGGTAATTCTGTGCCTGTTTTTCAACCTTATTGAATTACAATGTTATTTGTGTTTTCACTTTAGAAATAACTAAATTGTTTCTATGAGCTGCAAGATTGTCCGATACCATTTCTATCCCTGAAATTAGAAAATATCTAATATCTCTTATATAATTTTATGAATATTTCAATGGGAACATGAGGAAGCACGAGTTAGCTAGCCAGTATCTTAATTTGAAATCAATCTCTGTAATATCAAAAAACCTGTACTTATTAACTTTGTTATAAAAATGTTAATGACCTTAACCTTGAAACATATATAGTATTACAAATTCCTACCCAGAGAAAGACATACTGACATATAACTTATAAGAACACTCTCTTGCAGTTTTAATAATTGGTTGTCTTTTGATTACAGTAATTTGACAAATGTTACCCTGACAATATTATTGAACTAATGTCACCCATATCAATCATATCTAGTTTAAAGGGCCATTTTCAAAGTTAACAGCTTAAGGCAAAGTCACTGACTGTTAATGGTTCTAAATAGTAACTGTTCAGAAAACTAGACTTTTGACACATTTAATCATATTTCAATTATATTAATAAGATCCTCCCAAATATTTCTAAAATGCATAACTGTATTTGCATATGTATATTATTACTATTTATTATACTTATTCATATAGTAATGTTAATATAATTCTCTATTCCTAAAATATTTTACCATGTCCACACCTGCACACACCAACTTAATATGTAATGTACTTCAATTTCTGAGTCATTGTCAGTTTTCAAATAGTAACTAATAGGTGAAACAACAATTTGCTCTAACATATAACCTAGTAATGCAATGAAAAGCCAAGTTATATGAAAAAAATGCATTTTAAAAGAACACAAGACATCAAAATAAATTATATTCTGTGAAATTAAACTAATTTTAATTATTACTGATAGGGTTTTATAAACCAGTTTTTACTAAAACTTTCACAAAATTTAAAAGTTATAAATATAAATGACAATTTAAAAAGGAAAGCATGAAAAATCTGGAAATCAAAACAAATCTACCTTAATCTGATATCTACATTTAGTATTCCACCCTTATCTGCAGGTATCTGTTCTAATACTCCTGGTGGATGCATTGAATCACAGATAGTACTTAACTCTACATATTCTATTTTTTCTTCTATACATGCATACCTATGATAAAGTTTAGTTTATAAATTAGGCAAGTAAGATTAATAATAGCATAAATTAGAACAATTATATACTGTAATAAAATTATGTGATTGTGGCCTCTCCAGTAATTTTATTTATTTATTTATTTATTTATTTATTTATTTATTTATTTATTTATTGTGATGATTAGACAGAGACAGAGATAGGGACATACAGACAGGAAGGGAGAGAGATGAGAAGCATCAATTCTTTGTTGTGACACCCTAGTTGTTCATCAATTGTTTTCTCATATGTGTCTTGACAGAGCAGCTACAGCTGAGCCAGCAACCCCTTGCTCAAGCCAGTGACCTTGGGCTCAAGCCAACAACCTTAGGTTTCAGGCCAGTGACCATGAGGTCATGTCTATGATCCCATGGTCAAGCCGGTGACCCATGCTCAAGCTGGTGAGCCTCTGTTCAAGCTGGTTAGCCCGCGCTCAAGCCAGATGTGCCCATGCTAAGCCGCTGGCCTTAGAGCTTCAAACTTGGGTCCTCAGCATCTCAGGCCAACACTCTATCAACTGCACCACTGCCTGGTAAGGGTCTCTTCGTAATTTTTATATTTTTTAGTCCAAACATATTTCTGAATCTGTGAAACCATCCCGTACTTACAGTGAGTGGCTTGGCATTACTCGTAGCGGAGGATCCCTTGCTGAAGTTTTATCAGCTCATAGCATCCTGGCACAAGACATTGCCATCAGTGGGGATACAGTTTTTTTCCATGTCTTCCACCCATAAATTTAAGGGCTATTCCATCCTAACTAAACACTTATCACATACTGTGGCCATAAATTTTGAAGTTTGGGGTGAACAACAAAACTAGCAGGAATTTCTTACTCCTTCCTCACGATGTCACAGTGAGAAGATTCATTCTTACTGGTTGATCTTAGTGACCTTTTTCTTTGCTTATTGAATCAAGAACTTTCACCTTTTTACTTAATGAAAGCAGTTAATCACTTCTCTTTAGCACATCTTAATCGCCAGCATCACGGTTCTTGCAGTTTAGGGCCATTATTGAATAAAATAAGAGTTACCTGAACACAAGCACTGTGATACCTTGACAGTGGCTCTGATAACCAAGATGGCTGCTAAGTGACTTAAGGTTGGGAAATTTATACAGCATAGAGATGCTGAATTCACATTCTAGGAGGGACAGTGCCAGACATCATGAGATTTTATCATAGTTCTCAGAATGGTGTGCAGCTGAAAAATAATTAATTGTTTATCTCTGAAATTTTCATTTAATATCTTTGTATTGCTATTAGCTGAGGGTAACTGAAAGTACAGAAAGTGAACCACACATACAGGGCTACTTCTGTCATTTGGATTCCCAAAGTAATCAGTGGTTCATATTCTGTTCAACTGAGAAGTCCTCCTGTCAGTGAATTGCTACCATAATACTCAATGAGCTCAATGTCAGACCATCACTGTGTGTTTTTGCCACAACTTAAATAGGTTTAGCTTTCAAGCATTGTTTGAGAGAAAAATAATATGGAAAAATATGTATGAAAAATTTCAAAGTATTATAACTCTTGTTTTATAGGATAATGATAAAAACTGCCTGGGGTGAAATTCTTCTCTGCTACTTACTAGCTCTGGCACCTTGTGAAAATTACTGAAATCCTCTGTGCCTCAGGGTTTTTGTATGTAAAATGGTGATTAACAATCATAATTCAGGGTTCTTAGGATAATCAAATGTCATAAT
The DNA here is from genome assembly GCF_036850995.1 of Saccopteryx leptura. Lineage (NCBI taxonomy): Eukaryota > Metazoa > Chordata > Mammalia > Chiroptera > Emballonuridae > Saccopteryx > Saccopteryx leptura. The sequence goes on along the minus strand of NC_089506.1, from coordinate 161,460,677 downwards.
ATACAGGAAGCATTTAGAGCAGTTTGTGGCACAAAGTAAGTGCTATATTATTGTTAGGTCTGATTGTTTTTGTGTGGATGGTTTTCCATCATGCCATACAGTCTACTGCTATGTATCAATGACATCCAAAAAGACAGGAGAAGAAATGTGAATACTTAAAGCTTTATATATATCAACAATTTCTCCAATTGATACCAATAGGAGATAACAGTTGTGAAAAATCAAGAAGTTCTCTAGCATAAAGTGGTTCAGCATGTTTTATTCATAATTCCTATTTTACTCTATTTACTCTTCATGTCACTCTTTTTCTGTGCCAAGTCACATCCAGATCATTGCTCTTGGTGATGCTTTCAGAAATATATGAGCCATATTGTTACTTTTCGATTTACTATATACTTTTATTTTCATCTGCTCTTTTTTTAGTTTCTTAAATGAAGGTTTACATTACTTGTTGAGACCTTTCTTCTCTTTTTATATAAGCATTGAAAGCTAAAAATTTCATTGTCAGCAGTGCTTTAGCTGTCTTCCATGAAATTTGAAGTGACTTGTGCTTTTATTCAGTTCAAAATATTTTCAAATTTCCTTAAGGCTTTTTATTTTACCTATGTGGTATTTGCAATTATGTTGTTTGATTTCCCAATAGTTAAGGTTTTTGTAGATATTAACCTGTTATTGATTTCTAGTTTAATTCTGTTATAATCTGTGTACATACTTTGAATGATTCTATTGTTCTAAATTCATTGAGGGTTGTTTTGTGGCTGGGAGATAATATCTATAGATTGATGTTTTACATGCATTTTTAAATAACATGTATTTAGCTGTTATAAATGAAGTGCTCTATAATCATCAATTTGGGTTACTTGGTAGATAATATAGGCCAATTCTTTTATGACATTAATTTATTGTCCACTTTCTAAGAGAACAATATTTAAGTCTCCAGCTCTTATTTTAGTTTCTCTGTTTTTTTTTAATTTGATCAGATTTTTTTTTATGTAATTTGAAGCTCTGTTGTTATGTATATTGGCATTTAGAATTGGTATATCTTCTAGGTGAATTGACCCCATTAGGATTAGGAAATTATTATTTCTATCACTAGAACTATTATATTTTTATTTCATGCTCTTCTAATTAAAGATATGTTTTTATGTTGTAAACAGTCATCTTTTTTCTAGGTATTGACAGATCTTTTAGTGGATAATGAGGGTTGGATATAGGCATTAGTCTCTTTTAAACCAGAAACCTGACAATTGACTTTTAACTTATTTCTCATTAGAAACTGATTTTGATGGCATATTTTTATTTTCTGAAGTATATTGCCATTTTGCATTAGGAATAAATGTGAGGCACAACAAACAGAACATATTTGTGACCTTTCTCACTCAGTTGCACATGAGAATAGCCTTAAAAACAATACAAGTTATCAAATGTGTCTGCCATTAGATGCTTATATGATGCAGATTTAAGAGTTACTTAAATCTGCATCATATAAATAAAGAGCATAGAACTGGAAATGAGAAGGTTTACATTTGAGACCTGCATTCATAATTCACTTATAATAGGAAAGGCTTGTTGTGGATATAAGTCCCGGCTTCTTAGCAATGGACACAATAGGACTACCTGACTTAACTACCAAGAGACTTAAAATGGGGCACAAATTTGGTATCCAGAATGAGAGCATTATTTGGAATTCTAAAATTATTTGCTTTTATTATTAAGGTGACTTAGTTTCAGGATATTTGACAAATGCTTTAAAGTACCAGTTGCATCCAGTTAGGCACTTGAATTCTGAAACTGCACTCACATATCGAGGTACATATAAAATCTTAGTTACAATAATGAAAAGTTGTCAACTTCTATGTCTGCAACACAGGCATTTAGAAAGGCATTACTTTTTTCTCCTTATAGGGATAGTATCAAAATCAAGTTTTCATAAAGATTTTTCTCAACATCTTTATTTTAATAGTTTGTAATCCTCTTGTCCCCTCGGGAAGTTATAACTTATGATTTGATGTTGATGAGTAGTACCAGGATCAGGAAGTAGCGTGGTTAGTTTCTGGCAGCTTCATGTTGTCAGCCTGATCAGTTAATCTCCTTCCTCATATGCCAGTTTAACACTGCACCATCATTTGAAAGCGCTATATAAGTCGGGATCCCATCTTATTTTCTTGTAATAAGGAAGTTACCCGAGTTTCTCTGTCATTATGCATTCTCTAATCTCTTTGAAAGTAACATGGCCCACTGTATAGTTCCCCTTTTTTAATGCAAATGTTCCAGACAGCATACTTAAATGTCTAGAATTAAACAGTTTGTGTCAAGTTCAGAAGACGGAGTTCTATGCAGATAATGAAAATGTAACTACAAACTTTGCTTTAATTGCTGCATTATAATCTCCAGTTCTGAAAAGCCCTGGAGACCTTGATACATAAAATGTTTTTCAGCTATGCAGTCTTGGAATTCATTACAATTGTGTGGTTTTGTTGTTGTTGTTGTTGTTGTTTTAGAGAGAGAGAGTTAGAGAGAGGGATAGACAGGAACAGACAGGAACAGAGAGATGAGAAGCATCAATCATTAGTTTTTCATTGTGCATTGCAACACCTTAGTTGTTCATTGATTGCTTTCTTATATGTGCCTTGACCGCGGGCCTTCAGCAGACCGGGTAACCCCTTGCTGGAGTCAGTGACCTTGGGCTCAAGCTGGTGAGCTTTTGCTCAAACCAGATGAGACCGCACTCAAGCTGGCAACCTCGGGGTCTTGAACCTGGGTCTTCCGCATAATAGTCCGACGGTCTATCCACTGCACCACTGCCTGGTCAGGCTCATTACAATTGTGTTTTAACTTGGGACTATATCTTCAACTCATTGAAAGAATATCAATGTCTTTAAGGGGTTAATAACTTGAGCTATTATTTAAAGTATAACAATGTTAATATATTAAAATTAAAAAGAAAGCATGTAATTATAACTATGAAGACTAATATTCATGCACACATCTCTAAGAGAAATAACATCAAATATTTGCAAAAAAACAGAGAAAAAAATAAAATTTCTCTAAACAATGAAAATCATTATTAGTAAAATGACAGTATTTTAACATGGTTGGTCATGGCAAGGGGAAAAGTCAAGTTTCTACCTTGTATAGCATGAATGGTCTACTTTATAATACACATGTTTTAAATAAAATTCTCAAATATATAAAATATAAATGTTGTCTGATACTGTAGGTCTACACTAGAAGTAAAACATGTTTATACATCAAACCTTAAGAAAATTTCTTTTCAAAATACCTTTACATGAATATAATATGTAACCTTTGTTTTGGGGTCCCTACACATCATATTCATAGCTAAATTGACAGCAAATGCACATCTTGCATCAATCAACAGATTACCGAATAAATTTATATGTTTCAATAATAACAATGGTAAAGGATGTGGTGGGGTGTTCTCATTCCATTGAATCATGATAAAAATAATTTCTAAGGCCAGTACAGGCATAGTCTTAGATTAGTGGATTCCTATTTTTTTCCCCTTAGTCACATATTAAATACTTGACCTCTAAATTAACTGCAACGGTCAGGATGAAAGAAAAAAGAAAGAGTACAAGGAGTCAGTGAGTATATTAATTGGCCTCTGTGCATTATTTTTTCTTTGATGACTTAATTTAAAACCATTTTTCGTGAGAAATCTTTTGAAAGAGAACATGCAATTTTCAAAGAAAAGTTGTGAGACAAGCTGATCAAAGTGTCCACAAGCTGGAATAACATTTAACTGTGGGTGACCTGAAAATCCTCAGAATGGAGCTTAATCACATAAAATGAAAAAAAAAAAATGAATAGCAAATATGAACATGGTTGACACAGCCCTACTTTGCCAATCAAGCAGTGTCTTACTGCGTCAGAGAAAAGACAGTGGACTGCTGGTGTGATGTTCAAGTTGGTACTTGTGTTAACCTCCTTATCTCCTGCAGAGCAGCAGTTTGAGAACAAAGCGTGGCCACTGAAATAACAGTAGACAGAGTATCACCACGACTCCCTTAATGCTTACATTTATGTTGACACTCAAAGGCACACACACACAAAATAATACATTGAGTAGAACTCATATTAGAAAGTGGCAAAAGTGCACATAACTGTTTAAAATGTATAAATTTAGTTATCAATCAATTTCATTGACTTTTCTCCATCACAGTATTTCTAAGGGTTCTCGTACCATAATCATGATTGTAAGATTTTATTCCAGGTGCTTTTTTCCCCCCTTTGTTTTCATTTCTATGCAGAAACTTTCAAAAGCAAAGATATTCTTTATAGAAAATTATGTTGCTTTTTTCCTAGATAACATACTCAAGTGGAAATTCCCATCATCATGATGAAAAAAAATCCATCCACCAACTGAAACCCCTAAACTCAACAAGAAAAAAATTTCCCTAGTGTGTCCTAGTGGAAAGTGTTACATATTTTCTCTATTAGTATTTCTGTGTCTCAAGTGCAGAAAATTGATGGAGAATACATAGATAAAATACATCTGACTAACTCAACCTGCTCTACATAATGGATTATGCAGAAATTACATGAGTGCTGTCCATATGTGCTCACTTTTTTGTTTCATCATGGCACCTCTAGTCTTTTGTATAATAAATATATATGATTAAACCTTTTTATTCCTATACAAACAATATTATGTGGGCAAGTTGGTTTCTGTTTTGTTTTTGTTTTTGTCTTTTTTAAAGAAAAGAGAAGGTTGTAATGTTTTCCATAAACTGGCTACATAAGAATCAAATGACTTGCTCAGAGCCTTCTGAGCCATTAGGGGTTTCCTAGCAGTTCACTGAGTTTTGGAAAGAAGGCCACACTGCCACACATAGCACATCTGTCAGAATGTATCATCAGAGACATAGAGATTTAGTGGGTACAGATTCTGAATTTATTTTTTATTGTATAATAGAAACTTACAATAAAGTTGGAAAAAATCTATTTTTTGTAGGGCCATGGTAATTGAGTTTTCAAATTAAATTTGATATAGCAGGTTAACTAAGTTGTTAATATAGGTAAAATATTATTTCCATTTGTAATAAAATTTACTAAATAAAAAAATTGATGTGAGATAGGACTTGTTTTAAATAAAGTTTAAATAACAATTTGGGATCTCCAAGTATTTTCAAAATAGATTCACTTTTTAATATAATATTTAAACAATCTAAATAATAGGAATAATATTTAAATGTTCACTTATTACAAAGAAATTTTACTCATATTCTAAGGTAACAAGAATAAAATGACAGTAAGAAGAACTGACTTGAGGCATTCTTTGAGAGAAAAATGACCTGGTAACATTTTTGAAGTTGGTTCCCCCCCTCATGAGAACAGCTTGTTTCTTATTTTATGTTCACAGACTAGAGAAAGCATGCTGTGGTAAAGCCATAGCATTGAAAAGTAGTTTATTTCTGCATTTATGTGGGAAAAACAAATCATAACTAGACACATGTTTGGTTTCAAAAGTATGGTTTTGTTACAGAAAATTTACTTAATGTTTGAAATATTGCAGTGCTATTAGACTGGGGTTTGGATAGGAATAAAGAAAAGTTAACAGGTAATACTTTTGCCAAAGTACTCATTTACATTCCATTGAAAGCCTCTTGCTTGTTTTTTATTTTTCTATATTCATGGAATCTGAAATCGGTGCTCAGTATAAATATCAAGTTATAGTACAAATGATTAACATAAAGTACTCAAGAGTCTGAATTTCAAGAAAACCTTAATTTACTTCAGTTCCAAGGTTAAGAGACTTCTAAAATATTTCATACAAGTTCATTCTAAGATCAATTAAAATTGGCAACATCTAACTTAAAAGTTCATTCATCCCCTTTGGACCCAAATCAAAATGGTTGGATCCACATAATGTTTCAGAATTTATATTATTGGTTGTAAAGTAAAGCAAACTCCAGAACAACATCAATTACTTTCATTGACTGGCCTATGGTGACACAATGGATAGAATGTCAACCCGGAACACTGAGGTAGCTGGTTCTAAACCCCGGGATTGTCGGATCAAGGCACACACAACAAGCAATCAGTGAACAAATAAGTGAAGCCACTATGAGTTGATACTTCTCATTGCTGCGCCCCCTCTTTAAAATCAATAAATAAGATCTTTAAATAAATAAATAAAAAGCAGAGAAGGTACCATTCATAGAGAACTTTCTAGTCTGTCCTTCTGATGTTAACCTTTGTATATAGATTAGAATTAGTAAATTACTTCTCTCATTTGCTTGCATTTTTTAACCTTAAAAAAATGACTTCCTGGCTCTGGCTGGTTGGCTCAGCGGTAGAGTGTCAGCCCAGCATGTGGAAGTCGTGGGTTCAATTCCCGGCCAGGGCACACAGGAGAAGTGCCCATCTGCTTCTCTACCCCTTCCCCTCTCCTTTCTCTCTGTCTTTCTCTTCCCCTCCTGCAGCCAAGGCTCCATTGGAGCAAAGTTGGCCTGGTCGCTGAGGATGGCTCCATGGACTCCACCTCAAGTACTAGAATGGTTTCGGTTGCAACTCCCCAGATGGACAGAGCATTGCCCCTTAGTGGGCATGCCGGATGGATTCTGCTCTGGCGCATGCAGGAGTCTGTCTCTCTCTGCCTCCCTGCTTCTCAATTCAAAAAAATACCAAAAAAAAAAAAAAAAAAAGAAAGAAAAAGAAAAGACTTCCTAAACAAATTTAAAATAGCAATACTTTTTTAAATTGTTGAGATAATTGAGTATCTTGCTTTCCTTATTGGTGCAAAATTTTTATTATATCTTCTATTTTTCATGTATGAATAACATGTGAGAATTAATTCTTTCTATGCCAGTCACTAAACTGTGAAAGTGAAAAGCAGTGAATATAATATTTGTGTTATTTTGAATCAATGAGAAATGTCATAATCCCATTTTTCTCTTTGTGTGGACCATTGCCTGGTATGGCATCAGCTTGGTCTCATATGGATGAAATAAAATGTCTAATTTGGAAATGGATCTTTTTTTTGTTTGTTTATTTGTTTTTTAGTGACAGAGACAGAAAGAGGGACAGGTAGGGACAGTGAGGCAGGAAGAGAGAGAGATGAAAAGCATCAATTCTTTGTTGTGACACCTTAGTTGTTTATTGATTGCTTTCTCATATGTGCTTTGCCAGGGGTGAAGGGGAGCATGTGACCCCTTGCTCAAGCCAGCAACCTTTGGGCTCAAGCCAGTCACCATGGGGTCATGTCTATGATCTCATGCTCAAGCCAGTGACCCTGCACTCAAGCTGGTGAGCCAGTGCTCAAGGCAAATGATTCTGTGCTCAAGCTGGCTACCTCAGAGTTTCAAACCTGGGTCCTCTGCATCCCAGTCCAACGCTCTATCCACTACACCATCCTCTGGTCAGGCTAGAAATGGATCTTGTTGATCTCCCATTTATTTTGCCTTACAAATGCACTCATCCATCCGTACTGACTCCTTGTGGAATAACTATTTCCTTTTCTATGGGTTTTTATGTCAGAGTCACTAGATCAATAATTAAATGTTTCATCATCTATAGTTTGAATACTAATGTGACTCAAAACCATCCAATTTACAATTTATCTTTCACTATCATTAGGCAATATTAGTAAATTTGATTTAAAGATAATTAAAACATACTAAACTTTTATTCAACAAATCTTAAAAAAAGAAACAGTTGTTATTTTAAATAGTTTATTGAGAAACAAAAAGTTTATTAGACATAAAAATTGTGTGGAAAACTGAACCTGTGAAGAATATGGAAATTAAAGTACTTGAAAACAAATTCTTTTCATACAAAAAGGTAGTTTAGTACAAGTAAAGAAAAATTTTACCAGTTTTCCACATGCAAAAACCAAATAGCCCAAGTTACATCAAATAAAATAAAAATTGCACCAGGCTTGTGTTGATTCAAAAGAATGTTACTATTTTGAATGTTTGTTTTTTTTAAAAAATAATTGACAAGAAACATGACTGATAATTTATTGATTCTGAATGGCTAATCTAATTCAAATATACTGCTCACAAAAATTAGAGGATATTTCAAAATGAATAAAAAGAAATAGTATATATTCTAATTTTTGTGAGCAGTATATTTCATCAGCAAAAACACATCATTAATAGATTTAAATTATATTAATAAGTTAAATCCTATACTGTCCTATAAAGATCTATCACTGAGATATAAAGAATAATTTTATAATACTTAAGCATTTTTCATTCTTTAAATTTTTTTATGGAAGTATTTATAAAATGAGTAAATTATCATTAAACTGAAAAAAATTTAAAGTACTTGTTGCTGATCTTCAGCAAATGCTCAAAAAAAGTGGTATAAGGAAGTTTTATATACTTTTATATACAATTTAATGTGTTGCTGATAGAGCTGTTTCTCTTAAATTTCTTTAGAGCTATAAAATTTCACATAAAATATAATTTGTTTGAGTTGTTTTATTTTTGAACACATGATTGTAATTTTTAAAAAATGGATGCTATAGTCTGAATGTTTGTGTTACTCTCAAAATTCATATGTTGATAACTTCCCAAGAAGATGGTATTAGGAGGTAGGGCCTATGTGAGGTGATTAGGTCTTGAGTGTAGAACTCTAATGAATGAGATTAATACCTTTATAAAAGAGGCACAAAAGAGCTCCCTTGCCCTTTCTGCAGTGTCAGCATGAAGTCGGGAGCTTTCACCACTCTGGAACCCTGAACTTCAAATTCCATCCCCCAGACTGTAAGAAATAAATTTCTGTTCTTTCATTAATTACTCAGTGTGAGGTAGGTTGGCAATGGGGGAAGGTCACATGAGGAACCACCCACATAATGACGGCCAAAAGAAATGGCCCAGGAGAATTTTGAAACTGTCTGCCAGACAATGAAATTTTGCCATTACCTATCACACCACCACCCTACCAATGCTATAAATTACCCCCAGGTGGGAGAAGCTGTGTGACTTCCATGACCCCTGTCTTGCAGACCCGTGAACCTTGCCTGAGAGCACTCTAAAAAAAGCTTTTACTTGTCCACACTTGGTGGCTACATCCTTTTTTCTTCCTTGGCAGAAAATACCTTACATTTGGTGCCAAACTTGAGAGGAGCTTGAGTCCACAAGGACTGCTCCTCTCCCCTTCCCTTCCAAGGAAGACCAGGACCTCCGACCTCCTACCCACTTCAGCACATGGTGCAGTAAGTCCTTTTCCTCCAGCCTCCCCTCAGTTCTTTCTGACTCCAAAACTCCCTGTCTGTAATCACAGCTGCGTCAAGGACCTCTTACCTTTTTCAAGTGCGTATGTGCCTGTAGAGACATCTCGGACACTCCCACTATGCCTGACTGTCCGGTGGCCAGAGATTGAGTTGCAGGATGCCAATTCTCATCTCTGATCACCCCAAGGCTGAAGGCAGCCATGAAGGCACAGGAATCTAAACCTGGCTCAAAAACACCCCTAGGGTGCCTTATCCAGAATCTCTCAAACATAGATCCCCCCCTAAAGAAGAAGAAACTGATCTTCTCCACTGTGGCCTGGCCATAGTACCCATTGGATAACCAGACCAGGTGGCCTTCTGAAGGGACTTTTGACTTTAACACCCTCACTGATTTACAGAACTATTGCCAGAGAACTGGGAAATGGTTGGAGATCCCTCACATTCAGGGCTTCTGGTGTTTGCGCTCCCATCCTAATCTCTGTGCCACCTGCTCTATGGCACAGGTCCTTTTAGTCAGAGAAACCTCACCTAAATCCTCCGCTTCTGATCTTTCCTCCTTCACCAACCCCCTTGAGGAACTCTCTTCCCCTCCTGCACAACCCCCTCCGCCCTATCAGGGTCCTCCTCTCCCTTCACCAGGTCCTGTTTCTCATTTTCCTGCAAATACCAGCCCCTCTTTCTCCTCCCCTGTCAGCGCTCACACCAGATCTCACTCCGGACCACAAGAGGTAAACAACCTTCTCTGCCCTCTCCACAAGGTGGCTGGAGAGGAAGAAGTTGTTTGGGTTCATTTTCCTTTTTTCCTCTCTGATCTATCTGCAATCGAAAAGCGTTTAGGCTACTACTCTTCTCATCCTACCAAGGAATTCCAATATCTCACTCAGGCATATGACCTCACTTGGCATGATCTCTATGTTATCATGTCTTCTATCCTTACCCCTGACGAATGGGACTAAATCTGGATGGCGGCAGGGACTCATGCCAATCAGTTTCACCTCACAAACTACGAAATGCCAGTTGGCATATAGGCGGTCGCTGACACGGACCCCAACTGGGATTACCAGACAGGACAAACAGGTAGGAGGTGACAAGACCAAATGATTGCATGTCTCATAGCTGGTATGCAGAGTGCAGCCCAAAAGGTAGTTAACTGACAAATTGAGAGAAATCACTCAAGGACCTGAGGAAAACCCAGCCCTCTTTTTGAACCTCTTCACTGATGCTATGGTCCTCCATACTCATTTAGACCCTATCTCCAATGCTGGGGCCACTATCTTAGACACTAACTTTATTTCCCAATTGGCCCTGGACATTCAGAAAAAAACTTAAAAAAAGTGGAAGAGGGCCCCCAAACATCTATCTGAGACATGCATTTAAAGTTTTTAATGGTCGAGAGGAAAAGGCCGAGGCTGCTCACCAGGTCCGCATGCAGCAGAAGGTAACAATCCAAACCCAGGCTCTTGTGGCAGCCCTGAGGCCAGCAGATCAACAGAGGCAAGGTACAGGAGGTGCCTGACCCAAGTCCAGGCCGCAAAGGAAAACCCCATCAGGAACTTGCTTTAAATGTGGCAAAGAAGGTCCCGGCAGTGCCCCTGCCCAAGGCCGCCCACTAAGCCCTGCCCTGACTGCAATCAGCCCGGTCACTAGCGGAGCAATTGCCTCCTTCAGGTAACAGGCTCTTCCTCTGTGTCTCCAAGTGGAGGACAAGCCACCTGAACGGGAGGCCAAGCCAGCCAGGCGGGCCCATCACTTGAACTTCTCAGCTTCATGAACAACTGATGCGACCAGGACTTGAAGACCTCCATCACCCTCACCGAGCCCAGGGTAATACTGCAGGTAGCGGGTAAGTCCATCTCATTTCTTGTGGACACGGAACTACCTTCTCTGTTTGCCAACACTCTGGACTTCTAGTTCCCTAGGTCTCAGTCATGGGAGTTGATAGGACCCCTTCTTTTCCTCTTCACATGCCACTCCTGACATGCAGTTTGGACAGACTTCCCCTTTTTGCACTCCTTCTTAGTTATGCCATCCTGCCCTGTACCCCTCCTGGGTTGGGACATTCTACAAAGTCTTGGAGCCACTATCCAGCTGACAACATCTTCCCACTTACTCCTACCACTCTTTACTGAAGGCTCTCCCACTACTACAGATCACCCTAACCCAATCATACCCTCTATTCCACCAGACGTTGTCATCCCCCAAATTTGGGACACCTCGACCCCAGTGGTAGTGACCCACCACCCACCTGTACACATCCGCTTGAAGAATCCCTCCCAATTCCAATCTAGATCCCAATTCCCCATTTCGGCAAATTATCAACAGGGCCTTAAACCCATAATTACCTGCCTCTTAAATCAAGGTCTACTCAACCCTATGGACTCCCCCGTCATACCCCTATCCTTCCTGTTTGAAAACCCTCAGGGGCCTACTGCCTTGTACAAGACTTCCGCCTAATTAACGAGGCAGTTATCCCCCTTCATCCAGTGGTCCCTAATCCATACACATTACTTTCACACATTCCCCCTGACACCACTTACTTCACCATCTTAGACCTCAAGGATGCCTTCTTTACCATTCCTCTACACCCTGACTCTTACTTTCTGTTTGCCTTCACCTGGACGGACCTGGACACTAACACAGCCCAACAACTTACATGGACTGTCCTGCCCCAGAGATTTAGGGACAGCCCACACCTGTTTGGACAGGCACTAGCTCGGGATCTAGATGCATGCGATCTCGAGACAAATACCCTCTTGCAATATGTAGATGACCGACTCCTCTGCAGCCCCTCCCTGTCCACCTCAAGGAAACACACCGCCACCCTTCTTAACTTTCTTACCTTGAAGGGGTATTGTGTCTCTTCTACTAAGGCTCAACTTTACTCTCAGTCCATAGTCTACCTGGGCATCGCCTTAACCCCCACCACTCGTGGTCTCACTCTAGATCGAACTCAGACCCTCTGCAGTCTCCAACCACCTACCACTGCTGATCAGATTCTTTCTTTCCTCAGTCTGATGGGCTTCTTTAGACACTGGATTTCCAATTCTGCTCTCTTAGCCAAACCCCTCTACAAGGCTGCAAAAGAGACTCCCACGGGACCTCTCACATCCCCCAACACTATTAAAAGAGCTTTCTCTACCCTTTGAGATGCCCTCATCTCCTCTCCACCTCTTGCTTTACCTGACCTCGAATGCCCCTTCCATTTTTTCACTGATGAAAAGCACAGTAATGCAATTGGATTACTGACTCAACCTGTGGGACCTACATACTGCCCCACGGCATATCTCTCTAAATAATTAGACACCACCATAAAAGGTTGGCAGCTCTGCCTCCGGGCACTGGGCGTGACAGCTGAACTCACCAAGGAGGCTACTAAACTCACCCTTTCCCAACCCATCACTCCCACAGGCTCACCGACCTCCTTTCGCACAAATCTCTTTCTCTATTGGGTCCTTCCTGCCTACAAGAATTTCACCTCCTGTTCAGCAAAAACCCTTCAGTCACTCTTTTGCCCTCTCCCTGACTCAACCCAGCCACTCTACTGCCAGCTCCAGTGACACTTCCGGAACCCACCCACTCTTGTACAGAGCTAATAGATTTCCTCAACAGACCCTGACATGGATTATCAGATTCTCCTTTAAAAGATCCAGATCGAATACTCTTTGTAGATGGGAGCTCTGTACAGGGACCCAATGGACGACCACGGGCAGCCTACGTGGTAGTCACCACCTCCTCCACCCTAGAAGCTCAACAGCTTCCAGAGGGCACTACCTCCCAGAAAGCAGAGCTAATTGTCCTCCCGCGGACACTCACTCTGGCCCAGGGAAAACACATAACCATATATACTTACTCTAAATATGCCTTTCTTATCACCCATAGCCACTCTGCCCTCTGGAAGGAAAGGGGCTTCCTCACTACTAAGGGCTCCCACATAATCAATGCTACCCTCATTTCTAAACTTTTACAGGCATTACAGCTTCCTGCTGAGGTGGCCGTGGTACATTGTAGGAGCCATCAAACTTCTCAGGACCCGGTGGCCTTGGGAAATGCTCGGGCCAATGCGGCAGCTCGAAACCTCACCTGGGGAACCTCCCCCATTCCTCTCATGTTTCTTTCCACCTCCGTGGAACCTTCCTACACTCCTGAGGAGGAACAGACCCTCCTCAAAAACGGTGGAGACATGAGCAACCAGGAATGGATATTTCTAAGAGATAGAATTGCCTTACCAAAAAGACAGGCTGAAACTCTCCTTTCTGTTTCTTACACATAAGGCCAAACCTCTCTATCAGCTCTTGCAACCACTCTTTTGCTTCCCAGGCCTCCAGCAGACTATCGAAAAGGTACACGCAGCATGCACTATCTGTTCCAAAGCCTCTACACAAGGGGGACTCTGCCTCCGCTTCCCTACTCATCAGCTGAGGGGGCACTTACCGGGCCAAGATTGGCAAATCGACTGTACTCACATGCCCCCTCACAAAAAACTCTGCTATCTCCTAACTTTTGTTGATACTTTTTCAGGGTGGATAGAAGCCACCTCTCGAGAAATGGCAGACACGGTTGCCTCCATTCTCGTTGAAAGTATCATCTTGCAATTTGGACTGCCGACTACCATCCAGTCAGACAACGGCCCGGCCTTCACTGCCCAAATAGTCCAGCAGGTCGCCATCTCTCTCAACATCACCTGGAAGCTCCACATACCCTATCATCCTCAATCGTCGGGTAAGGTGGAAAGGGCCCATGGCATCCTGAAGGGTCAGCTAACTAAACTTTCCATCGAGACCAGACTCCCCTGGCCAAACCTCCTCCCCCTGGCACTCACCAGAATCAGAGCAACCCCACAAAACCCCACTGGACTCAGCCCCTTTGGGCTAGTTCACAGTAGACCATTCCTAATTAATCACAACTTACCTGTCAACCCTCCTCCTCTTGCCATGTACCTCCCCTTTCTGTCTTTACTTCACCATCTTCTTAGGGAACATGCGGACCGGACTCTCCCTCCTATAAGGGGTCCAAGTGAAGCTCATCCAGCAGTCCTCCTCCAACCAGGGGACAAAGTTCTTCTAAGGGAACTCCAACCCGGCTCCCTACAGCCCAGATGGACCGGACCCCATACAGTAATATTGACTACTCCTACCACAGCCAAGCTCCTAGGGCAAACACCATGTGTCCCGCCTCAAGCTTGCCCCCGTACAGGAACCCTGGCAATTGGAACCACTGGGCCCCACCCATCTCTGGCTCACTAAAAATTGGGCCCACATATCCTCCTGTTACTCCTGTCGCTCCCACAGAGAATTTGCCACCACCTTCCTACCTCCCTCCCCATGACGCTCCTAACCAGCAGGAAGTAGCTGGATGAATAGTGGCACCCTTATCTAACATAAAAGGTTGGAATGTGAGGTTGGCTGGCAATGGGGGAAGGTCACATGAGGAACCACCCACACCCATGACCGCCAAAGGAAATGGCCCAGGAGCATTTTGAAACTGTAAGCCAGTGAAATTTAGCCACAATTTATCATACCACCACTACCCTACTAACGCTATAAATTATCCGTGGTGGCCCTGGCCGGTTGGCTCAGTGGTAGAGCATCGGCCTGGCGTGCAGAAGTCCCGGGTTCGATTACTGGCCAGGGCACACAGGAGAAGTGCCCATCTGCTTCTCCACCCCTCCCCCTCTCCTTTCTCTCTGTCTCTCTCTTCCCCTCCCGCAGCCGAGGCTCCATTGGAGCAAAGATGGCCCGGGCGCTGGGGATGGCTCCTTGGCCTCTGCCCCAGGCGCTAGAGTGGCTCTGGTCGCGACAGAGCGACGCCCGGAGGGGCAGAGCAACGCCCCCTGGTGGGCAGAGTGTCGCCCCCTGGTGGGCGTGCCAGGTGGATCCCGGTCGGGCGCATGCGGGAGTCTGTCTGTCTCTCCTCGTTTCCAGCTTCAAAGAAATACCAAAAAATAAATAAATAAATAAAAATTACCCCTGGGCAGAAGCTCCACGACTTCCCTGGCTCCTGTCTTGTGGACCAGTGAACCTCGCCCAGGAGCACTCTAAATAAAGCGTATGCTTGTCCACACTTGGTGGCTACTTCCTTCTTTCTTCTTCGGCAGAAAATACTCTACACTCAATCTGTGCTATTTTATTAGAGCATTCCAAATAGAATAAGACATGAACTGGACATATATAATAATAAAAACATGAAATTTTATGTAATTGAAATTAACTGAAAAAATAGATTTTAACTTCATAAAACATTTACATTATGCACATCTTAAATAGTTATATAGGGTTTTTTTCAGGTGGCTTAAACCTTTTGATGTATATCTCAAATTATTACTACTTTTCCAATATTTAACAAAATATTTGATTTTAAAATGTGCATATTTGTATATTTGTAGAGTTAATCTAGTCTAAACTCATACAGGCATACTTTGTGTTGTGGTTTACTTATTGTATTATACTTTGTAGATTCTGTGTTTTGCACAAAATGAAGATTTGTGGCAACCTTGCATCAAACAAAGATATTGGTGTCAACTTTTATTTTTTATTTTTTTGTGACAGAGACAGAGAGAGGGACAGACAGGGACAGACAGACAGGAAGGGAGAGAGATGAGAAACATCAATTCTTTATTGTGGCACCTTAGTTGTTCATTGACTGCTTTCTCATATGTGACTTGACTGGGGGTCTCCAGCCAAGCTAGTGACCTCTTGCTCAAGCCAGCGACCTTGGGATCAAGCCAGAGACCTTTGGGCTCTAGCTTGTGACCATGGGTTCATGTCTATGATCCCACGTTCAAGCCAGTGACCCTGCACTCAAGCTGGTGAACCAGTGCTCAAACCTGATGAGTCTACGCTCAAGCTGGTGACTCGGGATTTTGAACTTGGGTCCTCCATGTCCCAGTCTGAGGCTCTATTGACTGCGTCACTGCCTGGTCAGACAATAAACAGTATTTTCTCACTTGGTGTCTCTGTGTCACACTTTGATGATTTTTGCAATATTTCAAATGTTTTCATTATTATTATATTTGTTATGTTCTGTGTTCAGTGTTCTTCAATTCTACCATTGTAATTTTGGGGGATGCAATAAACTGCATCCATGTTAGTCAGTGAACTTACTAAATGTTGTGTGTTTTCTGATTGCTCCACAGACCCTCTGGTTCCCTGTCTCTGCCCCTCTCAGGCTTCCCTAGGACCTCAGACACAAAAAAATTAAAATTAAGACAATCCTAAAATGGCCTCTAGGTGTTCAGGTAAGAGTTGCTCATTTCTCACTTTAAATAAAAAGCTAGAAATGATAAAGCTTAGTAAGGAAAGCATAGTGAAAGCCATGATAGGAAATTTAAAGTGCTACATCACTGAACACATAAATGACAGGCATATGAAACAACCGTATTGCTGAGATAAAGTTTTAGTGGTCAGGATTAAAAATCAAAACAGTCACAACATTCCCTTAAGCCAAAACTTAATCCAAAGTAAGGTCTTAACTCTCTTCAATTCTTTGAAGGCTGAGAGAGGTTAAGAAGTTACAGAAGAAAAGTTTGAACTTATCAGAAGTTGGTTCACAAGATTTAAGGAAAAAAGCCATCTCCATAACAGAAAAGTGTAACGTGAAGTAGCAAGTGCTGACATAGCAGCTGCAGCAAGAAATCCAGAAGACCTAGCTAACATGATCAATTAAGGTGGCTACACTAAACAACAAATTTGCAATGTAGTCAAAACAGCCTTATATTGGAAGACTATACTATCTAGAACTTTCATAGCTAGAGAGAAGTCAATGCCTGGATTCAAACTTCAAAGAACAGTCTGACTCTTCTTTAAAAAAAAAACTTTATTTATTCATTTTAGAGAGGAAAAAGAGATAGAGAGAGATAGAAAGAGAGAAGGGAGCAGCAGGAAGTATCAATTCCCATATGTGCCTTGACCAGGCAAGCCCAGGGTTTTAAACCGGCAACTTCAGCATTCCAGGTTGACACTTTATCCACTGCACCACCACATGTCAGGTCAACAGTCTGACTCTTGTTAGAGGCTAATGCTCAAAATTTTAAGCTAATGCTTATTTATCATGTCAAAAATTCCAGGGCCTTTAAGAATTAAGCTAAATCTACTCTGCCTGTGCTCCCTGAATGGAACAAAGCCTGGATGACAGCATGCCTGTGTACAATATGGTTTAACTGAACATTTTAAAGCCACTGTTAAGACCTATTACTCAGGGTGGAAAAAAAGGATTGTTTTAAAAATATTGCTACTTGTTGACAATGCAGCTGATCACCCAAGCCCACTGATGGAGATGTACAAGATTAAAGTTGTTTTTATGTTGGATAACATGATACCTATTCTGCAACCCAAGGGTAAAATGTTATTGTGAAAATCAAGTCTAATTTTAAAAATACATTTTGTAAGGCTATAGCTGCTACAGTGATTCCTCTAATGAATTTGGGCAGAGTAAATTAAAAACCTTCTGGAAAAGATTCACCATTTTCTATGTCATTAAGAACATTAGTGATTCATGGGACAAGGTCAAACTATCAATATTAACAAGAGTTTGGAAGAAGTTGATCCCAACCCTCAGGGATGACTTTGAGGGGTTCAAGACTCCAATGGAGGAAGTAACTGCAGATGTGCTGAAAGTGGCAAGACAACTAGAATTAGAAGTGGAGCCCGAAGATGATGACTGAACTGCTGCAATCTCATCATAAACTTTAATAAATAAGGAATTGCTTCTAAAGGATAAACAAATAAAATGGTTTCTTGAGAAGAAATCTACTCTTGGTAAAGTTGTTGTGAAAATTGCTAAAATGACAACAGAGAACTTAGAATATTACATGAATTTAGCTGGTAAATCAGAAGCAGGATTTGAGAGGATTAACTTCAATTTTTAGTTCTGTGGGTAAAATGCAGCCAAACAGTATTGCATGTTACAGAGACATTGTTTGGGAGAACAGTCAATCGATGTGGCAAACTTCACTGCAGCCTTATTTTAGGAAATTGCCATAGCCACTCTTACTTTCAGTCACCACCACCCTGATCAACCATAGTCATCAACATCGAGGCAGGACCCTCCGCCACCAAAAAGATATGACTCACAGGCTCAGAGGATTGCTGACATTATTTTAGCAATAAAATATGAATTAAAGTAGGTTAATTGTTTCTGAGACATAATGCTATCACACAGTTAGTAGACTACATATAGTGTAAACATAACTTTTATATGCACTAGAAAACCAAAAGCATTTATGTAACTTGCTTTATTGTAATATTCCTTTGATTTTTATGACCCGGAACCAAATCCACAATATATCTGAGGTACTGTACTTAAAGACCACCTGTTGAATATTCATGGTAGACTTGTAGGAACATCAGTTTATGATATTCAGACCATCTAGGTTCCTTTTATGGCATGGATTTATATATGCTTTATCATATTGCACAGGGCGTTGTCTGACAAAGTGCAACTACTAATCTAAAAATACTGCCCCCAATTTTCTATAGGGTACTTCTTATTATCATAAATACTTTTTTTAAACTCTCATTACTTTTTATAGGTCTACAAATATTACATTTATTTATATTTTTGAATGGGTAAATGGTAGTTTTGTTTTGTCTTTTTTTTTTTTCTTTTTTTTTTTTTGTACTTTTCTGAAGCTGGAAACGGGGAGAGACAGTCAGACAGACTCCCGCATGCGCCCGACCGGGATCCACCCGGCACACCCACCAGGGGCGAGGCTCTGCCCACCAGGGGGCGATGCTCTGCCGCGACCAGAGCCACTCTAGCGCCTGGGGCAGAGGCCAAGGAGCCATCCCCAGCGCCCGCCTGGGGTCCCCCGCACGCCGGGCCGACGCTCTACCGCTGAGCCAACCGGCCAGGGCCTTGTTTTGTCTTTAACAAGAAATAGTAAATAGGCAAAGATAGCGATAGCATATTTTTTGGATACAGAATTAAGAAACAAACTTGTATGTAAATGCTCAGGATGTTTTGCATATTACAATGATTGATACCATACATATAATTAACTTTACCTCTGGCTACAGGGCAAGCATTCAAATTTCAGTGTTTACATTTTGTTTTATTTTAAAATGTTAATACTAAATAGTGTCAGAAAATATAAAATTCAAAATACATAATAAAACATTATTATTTTAATATATTTTAAGAAGTAAAGACAATGGTAAAAATCTTTGAAAAATTACCAACATAGGAGAAAGGTTCCTCAGCAATAACCTGTTTTAATTAAAGCCATGATTGATGACTAATACCAATTTGCAATGTGATCTCTAGAAAGATTCATAGCTGTTGAATCAATTGAGAAGATGGTCTCCAATATTTTAAAAATAACGCACAAAGAAAATAAATCATATTTAGAATTATTAATTATGTGGACATTATATTAAGTATTTGAAAATCTGAAGACCATATATATATATATATATATATATATATATATAAATATATATATATCTAATGATGAAGTGAAGAGCTTTGGGGATGCCTTATTTGGAAACCATAATTTCCAGATTATTAACCTAATCATTTAAAAAGAATTTTTCACTGCATTAATCTCATTTAAATTTAAGATGGAAACATTGAATAGAGATGAAGCTCTATTAACTACACAATGTGAATCAAATGGGACAGACAGAGCTGGAGATAAAAAATGGAATGGTAAGCAGGCTTTCAAAAGACATCATTAGCCTATAAATATCCAGCTAGAAGGGCATTTGCACTAGAGAACTTCCTTACCCACTGAGTGGCTATATCTATACTCACATTTGATTAAGTCTTTGAAAGTCTTTAAAAGAAAGCAAGTGATCAAATGAAAAGTCACAAAAAAGAAAAAAAAATACAAGAAGATGCTCACTGTCATTGTCAGTGAAGACCATGGGGCAGCTGTGAAATTTTTAAAAAGGGATTTAAACATAGGTCTTCCAGAACAGCCAGCAAAACCAAGGTCAAACCTCCTCTGGAACTCTCTGATCTGAGCCCATTAATACAAAAAGGAGGGAAAAAAACTGAATACTAAGAAGAAAAATGAAAGACAACTAATGTTATTGAAAAATAAGTACTGTATTTTAAATATAAGATAAAAGCACATGGATTATATAGAGTTTGAATAAAAGCCATTTTTAGTATTCATCTTTAAGTATAGGAAATTCTGTTATTTAGACATCACTATGTGTTCTCAAGAAGCAGAGCAAAGGGCAACAAGCTTAAATAGCATTGAGTAGGATTTATGCTATAAAAAAGATGAGATTTCCTGCACTAGGGGTTGTTAAATCCAGGAATAAGGGACAGAAGGAAGCTGTACTTTTCTTTTGAAGGGGTAGAGAATTAAGGTAGCTACTCATCTGTCAGGAAAGTTTAAGGCAGAGTGAATGGATTAGGTGACCTTTCAAAATTACTTCCATCCTAGGATTTATGATGTCAATATAAACCAGCAGTCCCAAATGGAAACTTGGGCGGGAACCACTAACTCTTGCACTTGTTTTTGCTGCTCCTTGAATAGAGGCATAGTCTAGTAACTTGTTGGAATAACTTAAAGTGCAAGTTTTGGATTCAGCCTGGGTTCTAAAGACTCTGTGTTTCAGCTTCTTTAGAAATAAATAATAGGTAACTATTGTGCTTGTTTCATTGGACTGTTGAGAAGTTAAGATGATCTGCATACAGCAAATAGCATGAAGTAGACACAAGTCGGCACTCTCATTAAACTAATCTGCTACCATATCAACCATCGCGTATGAAATGATGCTGCCCTAGCGACAGCTCCACCTGTCTTCCTTGTCTATTTCCCCTTGTATTTTCTGTTCCTTGCCACCTCTACTCTCAAAAGAAAGTTCTGCATCTATCAAGAAAAACTGTTAGCTACTGAATTTCATGACTAGATACAAACAACGCAGACTCTGCTGATATATGAGCAGATGAAACAGATGACTAGACAAAATCATCAAAAGATTGGGAGAACTATACTGTAGTTTCTTTTAAATAAAATTTTATGCAGCTATTAATAAACTTTGTAAAACTATTTAATGACTTGGTAGTCTGTTGTAAACAGATAAAATTAAATAAAAAATTAAAATAATATAAAACATGTAAATCTAAATATAACACTGGGGAACAATTTTATTTTCATTTTCTGTTGCGTGAGGTTTTAGAACTTTTTCTATATATTTCTGCATCGCTGATTCAAAATCTGAAATCCATTTTTTGGTACATACTCTAGTTTTTATGCAATTTTAATTTAATTTTTGTTACAGTTAATGGCATGCATTGGTTTTTAAATTGGAGTTAAAGGGCAACGACTCTTGGATTGAACATAAGCACAAGGCAATTAATGTTTTACAAACATCACTTTTACATAATTGTAATTGTTTTTAAATGTAAAAAATTATTATCTGATAAAAACACCCTCTTATTTTGTTTTAAGATTGAATCATGGCTTCTTCAAGTAGATGTAAATGTAAGAATAGTCCTGACACCTTCTGTTATATATGTGGCTGTTACACACTTCAATGTCAAAGGCACAATATTTCATCATTTGTGACATGTCCATATATTGCCTATTTTCAAATTCCCTTTGGCGATCAAGACAAGAATTCGGCTCCTCATACTGTGTGTCATAATTGTGAGGAGATGCTTTATGACCAGACAAAAGGAAAACACAAAAGAATGCCTTTTGGTATTCCCATGGTTTGGCATGAACCTAAGGACCACAGCAGTGACTGTTTTTTCTGTATAATTCATACAAAGGGCATCAGCAAGAAAAAATGGCATATGATCACATATCTTAATATTTCTTTAGCAACATGCCCTATCCAACACTCTGAGACATTCCTGGTTTCAGTTTTTAATGGTTTTATTTCTTCTAAAGAGAAGAAAGTGAACATGGTGATCAAGTGTATTTTGATAAGATGCATGAGGAAATGGTTGTAGAATCTGAAGGGTCTTCTTCTGATGTCAGGCAGTCATTAACCCCTCAGCAGTTTAGCCAACCTGAATTGAATGACTTAGTAAGAGATTTGGGCCTATCAAAGAAAGCAGCTATTAGCCTCCAGGCTTCAAGAAAAGAATGTACTTCATCGGTCAGCTCAAGTATCCCATTTCAGGAAGTGTGAACAAATTTTTGTGCACTTTTTTCCAAAGACAAACACTTTGTTTACTGTCATGATATCAGTAGTCTTCTCAGCCAGCTAGGTGTTAACACTTACAGTCCAGCAGAATGGCAGCTCTTTCTTGACAGCTCTAAATGGAGTCTGAAATGTGTTCTCCTACACAAAGGCTATGTTTATGCAGTGGTTCCAATTGGTTATTCAACTCATCTGTGAGAAGATTATAATGACATAAAAATTGTCCTCGACTTACTGAAGTATGAGGAGCATAACTGGATCCTTTGTGTGGATTTTAAAATGGTAAATTTTCTGCTAGAGCAACAGAGAGGTTTCATGAAGTATTTTTGCTTTCTGTGTTTGTGGGACAACCAAGCTCAGGAGAAACACTGGACACAGAAGGAGTGGCTGAATCATGAAGCTCTGGAAGTAGGGATGCAAAATATTGAGAATAAACCTGTAGTTAATCGAGATAGGATCATTTTTCCCCCACTTCTCATCAAAGTTGGCTTAATGAAGCAGTTTGTTCAGGCTTTTAATAGAGAAAGTGGATGCTTTCAACATATTATTTCTGCTTTTCCTGTTTTGTCTTTTGAGAAGATAAAAGCAGGTGTATTTGATAGACCACAAATTTAAACCATCATATGTGATGAAGAATTTGCCAGGAAGGTGAATAAGGAGGAGAAAGCAGCATGGCAGTCTTTTATGGCAGTTACAAAGAACCTCCTTGACGACAAAAAAGCAGAAAACTATGAACTTCTGGTTCAAAGGATGCTGTTGGCTTTCCGTGACATTGGATATAACATGAGCATTAAGATTCACTTCCTGAACAATCACCTTAATAAGTTTCTCGAAAAGCTTGGAGCTGTTAGTGATGAGCAGACTATTGCTGGAGCATCAAACGAGATTGTCCTCAACAAGTACACAAACACAAGAGCTACAAATGCAAATAATTGCCTGAATAGAATTTAAATAAGTTTTGCATAAATTTTATGATTAAAATAAGTGTTTTAATATGTTCTATTTCAAAACTGTATACAAATTCTGATGCAATCATATCTATTAGTGTATTAGTATATTTACTGCATTATATAAATTATTGTATTTTCACAAAGATGATACCCAAGAAGACATTCTACTTCATTATGTTAAACTAAATGTTGAAAATTTTACAATAAGATGAAAACCTAAAATCCTGAATTGCAAAAAAACCTGTAGTTTACGGAGAAAAACTAATGTCAGATTTGAGATAAGCCCACTCGAATTAGGTAAGAACAAGTGTTTTGTGGATGCAACAAAAATTTTGCTCCCCAGTGTAATCGATTTGGAAAGATACAGTACTCCAGATTACTACCATATATGTTTTCTATACACTTGTTTTCTATGGTACAGATTTCAGTTTTCCCCTAAAGTTTATTTTTTCTATGTTGCAGGTTTTATTAGAAAAAGTATATTTTGTTTTGTGTATAAAATGACTTTTTATGCTTTCTCTTATTTTTATAGTTTTCTCAAAAGTTATCAGCTATTAGTTCTGATTGTTCTTTTAGAAAGGAATTGGGCTTTGCATTTTGTTTCTAATGTCATTTAAATGTCTTAAAAGTATACAGATGTAATAAAATTTTATATGCTCACAATGATAAATATGTATATATATATGCATGTATCACATGCAGATACTATGACAAGATGGTAGTGGTGAGTGACCATAAATCAGATCTTAATTCTCTTTTATCTGACTTTTACTATAACTCAGTTTTAAAACAAATTGTGCATTTTTTCTTAATTTTTCTTTAAGGTAAAATCTTATAATTCCTTTAGGATTTTGCTGATTAATGATATATTACCAAATAATTACATGGATATAAAATTATAGAAGAATTAAATAATGTTGTTTTTAAAGTATATAGATATTTTATGGCAAATAATTTAATTAAACTCACTCATTTCCTGATTACATGTACATTTCCTTCCAAGAGTCAACATTTTCTTTTATTGCTCAATATATAACCACATTAAGAACATTTTATTTTTTGTGTCCATGGACTATTTTAAAAGTGAGTCATGGCTGAGTAGGTTTGTCAGTTAGAGCATTGTCTGGACATGCCAAGGTTGCTGGTTCAATTCTCAATCAGAACACATAACAAGAAATCAACAAATGATGGCATGAATAAGTGGAACAACAAATTGATCCCTCTCTCCCTCTCTCTCTCTCTCTCTGTAATAGTCAGTCAATTAAAAAAAAATTAGTTGGATTCCAAGATGACAACAGAGTAGATAGACATTCCAACTGCCATCTTCCAGGACCAAATTGGATTACAACTTAATTCAAGAACAATCATCTTGAGAAACCAACTTTGGACTAAAGGAAGAAGAGTCTATAACCAAGGATCACAGAAGAAGTCACATGAAGACTGGTAGGAAAGGCAGAGACATGGAAACGGCTGCCCCTCTCTCAGGAATGGGCAGAGCATCCAGAGGGACTCTCAAAGAAGGGAGGTTTGCCATGAGAGGGGAAGGTCCTAAGCCCCAGGAGCAGAGCCCCAGCCTAGCATCCCAGAGCCTAGAAGAGGCACCCACATAACATTTGGCTGTGGAAAGAGTTGAGGTTTCTGTCTGCAAGAAAGAAATGGACACTCTCAAAGATGCAGGCTCCATTTTAAAGGGCTAGTGCAGAAAATCTCATTCACAGTCATTTACTAGGGCTCCAGCAGGGGAGAGCTAAGAGAACTAGAGTTGCATGAGGAGAATTTAAAGTTGGTGGCCCAGGGAGAGACACCACGGGGTATAGCCACCGGAACCCCTGTGCTGAGTCATTCTCCAATACTATAGTCACCATCTTTCTTGGGTGGAACAGTCCCCTCTGTGTGGCATCAGCCTGGGAAAAAGCAACCACCCCACCCTTGGGAGTCTCTCCTGCCCCATCCATGGACACTGAGTTGTTCTGAGAAGCCAGAAAGCAGGAGGTTTGTCATTACTCAGTTTTCTGAATTTGAGGCCAGAGCTTCTCCAGTAGGCTCCCAAGTCTGTGACTGGTGCTTCCACCTCAAGGGAGGTTCAGTAGAAACTATCCGGACTGCAGGCAGACCACATCTCTGGGTCTCAGAGGCCACACCCAATGGACTCCTGGGGCCACACCCTCTTGAGGTCTGTAAAAATGTCTAGACAGATTGACACCTGGGGCGGAAGGGTGGAGCCACACCTACCACCCTTCCTAATACCAGAATAGCACCAAGTTCTAGACCAGACATGGCCAACATATAGCCCGCAGGCTGGGTCTGATCCCCACAATGAGTTTATGTGGCCCATGATTAAATTTTTAATATTGTCCGCTACTTTAAAATCTCAGCTACTCAGAAGCAGAAGCATCTTTGATTATTGGAAATTGAGATACTTAAGAAGATAGTAATACACAGAAAAGAATTCCACATATGACTAATCTAGGGTTAACTTCCAATTATTAGTAGAATGGATTCATGATACTTCTTTATTTTTTAAAAAAATTTCATTATAAAGATTTACAACTTTTGTACTCATCTGTACTCAATATAAACTGTTTGACATTTAGCGGTGATGTGAAATCCATATCCTTTTAGGCGGAGTTAGCCAGTGCGCACCCAAGGTCAAATAATTCATTATTTTTGTGGCCAAGTGTGCTGAATCAAGTGGCACTGTAGCACATAGACAATAGCTGCAGTTGATAACTGAAAACGTGTCCAGGCTGTTTGTAAAATGAAATAATTGTTTTATTTGTGATATAACCCCTTCAAGCTTATTCTACTAATTAAATATTGTTTTGATTGATTGCAATAGTTTGGATATTTATACAGTATGTATATTTTTATTAAAATAATATTATATATTAAAATTTTTTCATTCACTTATATTTATTCATAAACAAATTACATAATAAAATTTTGTTTACTTAAATGAATTGTTTTTGTATTTAACATTTTCTAATTTTAATATTTCATCTGGCCAGTGAAAAAAATTTTCTTTCTTACCTAGCCTGGGGGCAAAAACTGTTGGCCACACCTGCTCTAGACTCTAGCAGAGGTTTTTTCAGTGACTGAGTCCAATAAGCAGCCAGTAGACAGAGGCTGCAGGAGGCAGGACTCAGGGAACCTTGGCCTGTTGTGGACCTTCTCCCAGGCCCAGTGTGGGTAAAAGCCAGCCTAGGTGTGCAGCTTGGTAGTTCCCTCTGCACTTGGGCCCAGCAGAGGCAGCCACAAACTCTGGATTGCTTGTAGCTCCAAGAAGGTTGCTGAAGGCCAGTCACTGGCACTGTGTCTCACCTGTCTGCACCAGGTTCCCCTCCAAGAAAGCCCAGGGCTGGTACAGCCAGTGGGCAGCTGTGGAGAACATCAGTTCAGGACCTAACAATCCTTGCTAGTGGGGTATCCTAAGGAAGGCTTCCTCAAATCTGGCCCAGCTGAGGTGAGTTCTGCTCTCTGTGATCAGCACTGGCACAGCGGCTCGTGTGCATTGGATTGGGTGGAGCTTCATAGTCAGCCAGCCTGGGAGCTGGATATCCTGCCCTGCTGGGCTAGGTTCCACAGGGGGAATGTTAAGAGGCTTGGGGCATGTACATTTAAAGTACAGGTCCCTGCGAGCCTATTGTTAGGTCTGGTTTAGGGGCTTAAGCCACTTTCTGGGAGGCGACAATCAGCCCGAGGAGTGGACTTTCTTAGTCTTCTTCCCTGAGACCAGTGCTGGCGCAGGTGTGGAGTAAAAGAAATCTTCATGCACTGCTGGTGGGAATGCAGACTTGTACAGACACTGTGGAAAACAGTATGGAGATTCCTCAAAAAAATTAAAAGTGGAACTGCCTTTTGACCCAGCTATCCCACTTTTAGAAATATATCCTAAGAATATCAAATCATTGATTCAAAAAAGGATATGCACCCCTATGTTTACTGCAGCTTTGTTTACAATAGCCAAGATCTGGAAACAGCTCACTTGTCTGTCAGTGGAAGAGTGGATTAAAAAACCGTGATACATATACACAATGGAATACTACATGGCCACGAAAAAGAAGGAAATCTTACCTTTCACGATGGCATGGATGGACCTGGAGATTGCTATGCTAAGTGAAATAAGCCAGGCAGAGAAAGACAAATATCATATGATCTCACTTATATGTAGAATCTAATGAAGTGAACTGAGGAACAGAACAGAAGCAGAGGCAGGTTCACAGGGAGCAGAAGGACAGCTGTCAAAGGGAAGGGGCAGGAGATGGGATCAGAGAAGGTGAAGGAACTAGTGAAATTATACACACATAACACATAAATACAGATAACAGGTCAGTAAATCCCAGAGGAAAGGGGGAGGGAGTTAAGGGGAAAGGGGCAAAGGGAGTGTAATGGAGGGCATGTGGTGGGCGGTGATAGTGTTATATGGAGTGGTACACTTGAATCCATGTTAACAAAATAAATTAAAATTAATAAAAAAATTTTAAAAATTTAAGTAAGTCATAGAATTTTTTTACTTTCATTTTCTGCTGATAATGCTTCATTCCCAGATAGTCCAGAAAATATTATAATAATCATAATGATAAAATATGAGTAATAATAAGCAACTCTCAATAACAGGGCCTATTTTTCCTTTCTTTCACCTTGAATATAATACGACTAAAGTTTATTCACTCCATCCTTTATTCCAGGCACCATGTTAAAGAAACAAAGCCAAATATAACATCTGGATTTCCATTGTACATTGTGCATTTTAGCATTTTTATATTTTATTAAAGATAATTATATTACTCCCAACTAGACTGTAAAATACTGGAGAAAAAAATCTATATTAATATTTTTATCTTTGTATTCTAGTGTCTTACAAACAGACTGCTTTTATTAGTGACTAAGTGACTGAGTTAGTGAATGGACATTGAACTAAAGGAGTCTCTTCTACAAAAATTGTTCTCTAGTCATATGTTAAAGACCAAAGCTTTGATGAGGATGTTAAATTTCACATTCCTTATAGATGTAACAGACCTCCTTTGCCTTTAGTCATTATCTCTCACCATAGAAATTTAGGTAAACATAAATGAGACGAGCCCAGTTACCGCCTATTTAATTTTTATTTATAAACTAATTGTATCTTTCTGGTATTAAGCAGCTTTGGAACAGTCATTATAAAATTTAAGTTGTTTCTGAATTATTTTGTTCTTTCTAGGTTTTTGATTGTTTATTAGTTTCTATTAAATAAACTCAAAGTAAATACTGATCCACCATGTACCCACATCACTATTGGTCATTAATTTGTGAGAACATATTCTTTAAGAAAGACAGAAACAATTCATGAAGCAATTGTTGTCATTTTTCTCATATTGCTAATAAGTTCCCCAGATAATCATATCATTACTGCTGTTTTTTACAATGATACCTGATATAGTGGAGGAAGCTGCAAGTATATACTAACTGATAATAAAAGAACTGATGAAAAAAAATTCTGTCAATGAATTTAAGAAATGTCACCCTCAGGAAAATAAAACTGAGCATGGAGTGCTTACTGCACATATCTGCTTACATCCCTTGGGCCGAAGGAAAAAAAAAGTCTTATTTATGTCTTTCATGACTCTGGCTTACTGATCTTCTCTGGACCTCTTGCCTGTTAATATTTTTGTTTGGGGGGAATACTTTTCTCTTTCCAAACTAAAAGAAAAAAAAAACTAGTTTTCTCCTTTCCTCGAGGAAATAAAAGAAAAACAACAGCAGTAAAGAAGAAACTCTTTTAAAAAGCAGCTGCCATAAAAATTTGAGCAGATACATGGCCTGGGAAGAATTCAAATGTTTGTTTATTTTATGCCTCAGAATGTTGATTGCCTTCACCAAAGTATTCTTCTTATATTTATCACAAAGATGAATTCTCTCCAATTAAAAGGGTAGAGAAAACCCAAGATCTTAATAGTTCATATTAAGTAGGACTATTTTTTATATTTATAAGAATTTGTATCTAATTTTCCTTAAAAAGGAAAAGATAATAACATTGATGAGGAATGACCTACAGACACCAGTGGATTGGCTAGGCATTTTCTTTATTCTCTCCTCTCCAATTCAAACTCATGAAGGCTATGGAATTCTAAATATGACACCATTGGCCATTGTAAATACATCACTATTCTGTGAATTAACAGATTCCATATACCAATTTACTTCTAGTTCACTCATGTACAGAAAGAAAAGTTTTCTTAATATCTTCATCCATTCTAGATTATCTTGTTTGCCAACTGATTGTATTTTTTATGTTTTTATAGATCCTATGTAATCAAAGAATTGTGCCTGTCTATTCTGCTGCCCAGATTCTAAACTAGCCACCTTGTAAATACATAATTTTTTATTATAGCTTAATTTTGTTCCAAAGATATGAAATTTAGAATAAAATTCCATAGAAATACACATGAATTTGACATGCAGAATAACAGTGCATCCATATTTCTATTGTCTGAAACTGGCACGCTCTGTTAATCAACCAGAATTCCCTTTGTTGTGCATTCATACTTTGACACCACTGGATTCAAGATGTTTTTTTTCTCCACTAGTCTCAAAATGCCATAACGATATAGAGAAGCACTGTGATGTAAAACAAAAATGTTTTCTGTGTCCCTCTTTTCCCAATCTGTCATGTTATGTATTATCTAAAATGCACAGGTGCATTTGAGTACATTTCCAATTATGTACATATATACTATGAATTAAAAACAAATCACATGGTTTAATTTGAAAACTACTAACCTAAGTAAGAATTTTAAAATCTCTATGCTTTTTTTAAAATCCCACAGTATACTTGCTAATAAAAGTTGAGTCCAAATTCTGATAAACAGCATATTCCCGTAAGTAGATGAATGGGGAGAAAAAAAGCTGTGGTGCATTTACACAATGGAATATGACTATGTGTGAAGAAAAACAAAGAATGTACAGTAGTATTTTTAGTAGATACTTTGTTTTTAATGAAGCAAACACAAATATCTTACTTTTAAATGACCATACCTATTCAAATATTAATTTTGAAATTTTAAAAATAGCAGAACTACCAAGGTTGTCCGAGATTCACCTGTTCTATTTTTCTCAGGCGCTGTGTGGCCCTCAGGGTGCTGCTGAGCCACTCCGCGGTTCTGGGCACTACTGTTTTTTTGTTTTTGTTTTGTTGTTTTTTTTTTTTGTATTTTTATGAAGTTGGAAATGGGGAGGCAGTCAGACAGACTCCCGCATGCGCCCGACCAGGATCCATCTGGCACGCCCACCAGGGGGCGATGCTCTGTCCATCTGGGGTATCGCTCTGTTGTGACCAGAGCCATTCTAGCGCCTGAGGCAGAGGCCACAGAGCCATCCTCAACGCCTGGGTCAACTTTGCTCAGGCAAAGTTGGAGCCTTGGCTGCGGGAGGGGAAGCGAGAGACAGAGAGGAAGGCGAGGGGGAAGGGTGGAGAAGCAGATGGGCACTTCTCCTGTGTGCCTTGGCCGGGAATCGAACCTGGGACTCCCACACGCCAGGCCGACGCTCCACCACTGAGCCAACCAGCCAGGGACTCTGGGAACTACTGTTTGAGCAGAGGGAGAGGTCAGGCCCTTCCAGCCCTCGCCTGAGCAGAAGCTTGAACTTGTCACTTCAGACAGGACACAGAAGAGGCAAGTACATTCTGCAGCATTGCACATAGCCACTGGAGAGAAGCAAGACTCCCTGTACATCTGCATTTAACACATTTGAGTTTGTGTTCAGGTTTCTATCAAATGTTTTAATTCTATTGAATAAAGACTTTTGAAAAGTTCAAAGAAATTTTAAAAAGAAGTTCCAATCACTGAAAAACACAGTTAAATAAAGTGAATGCTAGCTAGAGTTTTGTACTTGAAATGATTGTTAGAATTTAATGGATTAGCAATATAAATAGCTTTTGCGGTAAAATAAATAAATAAATAAACAAACAAACAAACAGACATTTGGTCAGGACTTTAACAAGCTCACCAAGATTCTTCAATATCTGAAAAAGCACATAGGACATCTGGATGTCACGATGATAATTCAAGGGCTGTTCTGAATGTTATGTAAAAAAGCCAAGAGCCTAAAAACATCTACTTAAACAGATAATTATAGGAAATATTGAAGGTGTTGATTATTCTTCCTAATTCAAAGTCAGATAATACTCATGCTTTTATTTTCTGAAAAGTATATATAGATTTTTTCCCCTGAATTCTGTATTTCAGAAGCTTTCTTACAACAGTGACAAAAATAAATTATAAAAAAAGTAAACAAAGCAACCTGACATTTCTTAGCTTCTGGTAGTTCATATTTAAATAGTCATTGAAATAATCATTTGTTTTAAAAAGTAACATGAGGCATGAAATGATGAATTAAGCCAACAAAAGTAGAAAACATATGCCATTAATGAAATTATTAACTTTTTACTGTAGAGTAGAAAATTCATTATTAGACAATTTTAAAATACATTTGGAGAAATAATCTGTATTTTGACTACTTAGTTGGAAAATTGAATAAGATAAGGAAAAATAATGTTTCCTCTTTCTATCAGCACTTTCTATCACGTTTGGCTCTCTGAATTGGCTGCTGGGTTTACATCTCATTAACCAACCCACACAGACTCATTTGGGCTGGATGGCTAACAGATGTTTCTCCATCTCACAATACCTATTAAAGCAGTAGACATATCTTTAATGTAGTATAACTTGCAATTAATTTTTTAAGGTCAGCCTGTCACATTGTCAGCAGCGGCATTGTCTTCCATCTGCTTGTGAGTATATGTGCAGGGCCAGTGCTCTGAGCCTCCCTTTAGCTTGGGAGTGACTACAGAAGACATGGCTATACTTGCCCTCGTTTATTTCAGAAAATATATTTGTAAATATTTTACAATAATAATACATAGCACTAGTATAAGTATATGATGTAATATGTTTAATAGCAAGAATTTTTATATTTGTAGCCTAGAAAATTTAATAGCAATTCAGCAATATTGATTCTGTACAGCAAGTTATTTCCTGAATTTTAAAAAATAGTAGAAAAAGTTACTACTGTATTAAATAAGTTTTTTCATAGAATGTTTGGTGTATTTTAGTTAATAAGGTATATTGATGTGTCTTCTATGAAAGTATGTAAATATAAGAGGCAAATAATGAAACTGACATCTCATATGTACACGATGGACCATTCAAGTTAACTTGAAAAATACCTTTCTTAACTGCCAATCTTTGCAAATATAGTGTCAAAATAACCGTCTAATTTCTTGAAAAATTATTATGGCAAAAGAGTATTTAGAAATCACTCAAAAGACTGCATCACATAAATATAAAATAATGAACAATATCTAAATAATGTTTTCATAAAGTTTCTGATTGTGGTCACCTATAGAAGAAAACCAAAATGTACAGGTTCTGAAATGAGTCAAAATTTTATAGTGAAGAGTGATTTACCTGTGTACTTGCAAATAACTAAAATCTTCTCACTAAAACATGTATTTTGCTAAATGGCAATACATCTGTGATAATCAACAACGGCTAAGGAATTTCTTTATACATATGTATTTATTTTTTCCTATAGCACCACTCAAATTGATTAAGAAAATTGTTTTTATACATTGGTGTTCACACATGTGAACTTATTCTTCTAGTAACAGTTGGAATTCTCCTTGTGGGAGTGTTACTTTTTATTTTCTTAGGGTTTTTATTATCTTGTTTTTAAAATATCAACTAATTCAAGGTGTATTTAGTAAATAATGTCATAACTAAAGTGATCAAAATTTTATAGAAAACTTTTTTTTGTCCTAAATAGGCAAAAATATTAGTGGTATATTATATTATCAATAAATCCATGTCTTTGCTAGCAAGCATTTGTATATCTCAGGATTGTGTCATTAGGATTTTAACAGATTGTTATAACCAGTACCAAAAGCATTGATCAAGTCTTACACTTTTAATAACATTTATGTAAAAAGAGTAATATTGTCCACATAGTCTGAGTGAATGAAGAAATTGAGGGCGTTATTGAGACAAATAGGAAACTAAATATTCCAGATGAATATATCTACTCAATGTCAAAAAAATATCCACTTTGTATTTCATAAATACAAAATAACAAATTCTTCCATTCGATGTGAGAAAATAATTCTATGTTTAAAAAGAACCCTCTCTTTTGTTAAAAATACATTACATTTTCTATGCAAAGCAATGTTTACCACAGAATGTTTCAATTTCTCTAGCTCTAAGTAAATAATGATGGAAACAAAAACATAAAAAAAAAACCCATTTGAACTTAGACTTGTGAGTATTGTGATTTGATGGTAAGTTATAAGTTTCGGCCACCCTTCACATCGGGGTGAGAGCTATATTTCTTTATATTTATTCCATGGTTTATCTGCAAAACAGGAAGTGGTATCATCAATGAACCAAATATCATAGAGAATCCCTGAAAGATAGAATTGATTATAGCAGAAAGGCTAAGTTCAAACACTTCTGACTATGGCAGCTACTGCACAGTGAGCTCGCTTGATCCAAATAACCAAAACCCACCATGTTTATGATCAGTCTACAAAATTATTTAATATATAGCAATAAAAAATCTGCATCAAATATCCTTGATGGGTAATAACAAGGAAAAATGGAGGAGAAAATGGAAGTAAGTGAAATTATGCCCTATTAGGGAAGCTCAATATCTTGGTACTAGTCAATTAAAAAGTTATACATTAAAAAATGCAATATTTAATATGTGTCAAAATATAATCAGTTTCTACTTTCTGCAAATTTGTAGTAGTGGGCTACTGGTTCAAAATAATAATTTCTTTTAAAAAGTAGAATATATTTATATTATATATATCTCTGTGTTTGTATAAATACACATGCAGGCCTGACCTGTGGTAGCGCAGTGGATAAAGCGTCAACCTGGAAACACTGAGGTCGCCAGTATGAAACCCTGGGCCTGCCTGGTCAAGGCACATATGGGAGTTGATGCTTTCTGCTCTTCCCCCTTCTCTCTCTCTCTCTCTCTCTCTCTCTCTCTCTTTCTCTCTTTCTCTATCTCTCTACCTCTCTTTCTCCTCTCTACAATAAATAAATAAAAATTTTTAAAAAAAATAAATAAATACACATGCATATGGATATATGTGTGTGCACATACCTATATGTGTATATGTGTGAAAGTAACAGACATTTTCCAAGGCAGTAAAAAATTGTGAGACAAAGATATTGAGACTAGGGATGCACACCTGTGTACCCAGGACTTGGTATTGCTTTTCCCCAGTAGATGTTTGCCTATGCTTAGCAGGCAGTTGGCTGTTTAAAAACTGAATGTAATGTTGAGCAGAATACATACCATTAAGTAGAGAGGAAGAGGTGAACAAAGCCTTACTCATTCCATACACTTTAGGGAGTTGAAGTGCTAAATCCTAGGAGTAAGATTAAAGAAGAAATAAACCATTCGTCCCAAAGATAAAAATCCAGCTTCAATTTACCTCGATCTTTTATTGTATTAAGATGATCTGCTATTTCTAGTGGTCTCAGCCATTTTCAGGGGAAGATAATTGAGAATCTCAAACGATCTTAAATTATTTTATTTAAAACTTTGGGCCCTGGCCAGTTGGCTCAATGGTAGAGTATTGGCCAAGTGTGTAGATATCCCAGATTCAATTCCCAGTCAGGGCACAAAGGAGAAATGCCTATCTACTTCTCCACCCTAGCTCCTTTTCCTTCTCTCTCTCTCTCTCTCTCTCTCTCTCGCGCGCGCGCTTCTTCTTCTGCCCTCCTACAACCATGGCTCGATTGCAGCGAGTTGGCCCTGGGCACTGAGGATGATTCAGTGGCCTAGGGAGCTTGCCAGATGGACTCCGGCTGGGGTACATGTGGAGTCTGGCTCTGCCTCTCCTCTACTAACTAAAAAAAAAATTCAACACAAAGAAATTAAACCATGTGACTGTAAATCATGGAACAAATCAGAAAACATAAAGAAATCACATGGATATAGATAGTGAAGATTTTAGCCACAGACTATAAAATATCTACACTACATATATTCAAGAAATTAAAAGATGACATCATGAATTTTAAGGTGCCTAACTTCTCCAGAAAAACCGGATAGAGTCTCTGGGCCATGTTGAGCCGGCTCTGGGCATTTTCAAGTTGAGTCTTTTCCTCTTCTTTTGTTGGCTTAGCTATGGCGGCAGTGAAGATCCTGAACCCCAAGGCTGAGGTGGCCCAAGCTCAGGTCGCATTGGCATTCAACACCAGTGCAGCTTGGTGGCTGCAGGACATACAAAGGACCAACTTGGGGCTTAGGGACACCATAAAAAATGCTTGTTTCATGTGCTGGAAACACCAAGCTTACTAAAGATGGCAGCATGCTGCTGTGCAAATTCAACACCCAACAGCTTCCTTAATGGCCAAAGAAATAACATAACTGTTGATGTTTCCCCTTCCAACGTCCTAATCACTGGAGAACTGCTGAAACAGGAGGCTTTCTGCATTTCTGAAGGCCTTTATCCCAGAATAATAACAGAAGAATTTAAAGCTGCAAAGAAAAATGTGCTTGTTTCTGGAACTAGTCAAAGTGAGCAAAAGAAGGATAGGGAAACATAAATAGATGTGACCAAAACATTTCCAGATACTAAAGTTCATGTTGAACTTGCTAATGTGTTAACAGAGGCTGAAGTTAACTCAATTTTAACCATTAAAAAAACAAAATGAGCTTACTGACTCTTCATTGTCAAGATTCTAGAGATGAAATATAAATCTGAAACCAACAGAAGCTTATTCAGAGGTCTTGTCTTGGACCATGGGGTACTGCACCCCATGCTATGAAGAAATGCAATGTGTCATTAAAATATGAAAAAAAACAAAGTAAATTCTGGCTTTTTTTTTTCATTTATAAGAATAAAACCCTGGCTGTTTGGCACAGTGGTAGTGTTGGCACAGCATGTGCATGTCCCGAGTTTGATTCCCAGTCACGGAACACAGGAGAAGTGACCATCTGCTTCTCCAAGCCCCTCCTCCCCATGTCTTTCTCTTTCTCTCTTTCCCTCTTGATGGCAAGGCTCAATTAGTTAGAGAGAATCAGACCCATGTGCTAAGGATGGCTCCCTGGAGCCTCCATCATAGGCGCTAAAAATAGCTCAGTTGCAAACATGGCCCCAGGTGGGCAGAACATCAGCCCCAAATGAGAGTTGCTGGGTGCATCCTGGTCAGGTGCATGCATTAGTCTATCTCTCTATCTCCCCTCCTCTCACTTGGAAAAAGAAGATGAAGAAAAAAAAAGAATGCAAAGGAGAAACTAGTAAAAGCTGAAAGAAATTTGTTGAAGATAGAGTTAAAAAACATAATAAAACTGAAAAAGAAAGTCTGCGGTGACTTAGATAAAGGACATCTGTGGTGACTCAGATAAAGAGTTTGTTATTAATCAAAAGAGACTTGACCATTTTCCTTAGATGATCTTGAAAAAGGTATAGGAGCTCTATACAAACTAAAAGAAGAAATATGGGAAGGCTGACTGTTGCTGATGGAGTAGCTCTAAATTCTTTTGATGACCTAAGTCTTGATTGTTTGGGACATGCAGTATTTGTTTATGAGTATACATTGTCAGAAGACAAGTTCACCTTTATAGAGAAATATATGATTACAAGCCACACTTTGTCACATTATTGGTCAAAGGACCAAATAAGCACATACACACTCAAATCAAAGAAGCAATAAGATATTGCTTGAGGGCCATTAACAATGATATGGATGATGGCTGTGTAGTTTCAGATTGCTAGTGCAATGGAAATGGCGATAGCAGAAGCCCTCATTAAATACAAGCCCAGTGTAAAGGGCAGGGACCAACTTGGAGTTTAAGCATTTGCTTGCTGATGTATTGCTTATTATTTCCAAGGTTCTTGCTAAATATTCTGGTTTTGATCTTCAGGAAACACTACAGTTCAAGTAGAGCACTCAGAATCAAGTGAACTTGTGAGGGTAAACTGGAATACAGGTAAGCCAACAGTAGCAGCAGAAGTAGGCATATGAGCCTGACCAGGTGGTGGCGCATTGGACAGAGCATCAGACTAGGCTGAGGAGAACTCAGGTTTGAAGCCCTGAGGTTGCTGGTTTGAGCAAGGGTTAACTGACTGTGCTGCTGTAACCCACCTCCCGTCCCAGGTCAAGGCATGTATGAGAAAGCAATCAACGAACAACTAAGGAGCCACAATGAAGAACTGATGCTTCTCATCTCTCTCCCTTCCTACCTGTCTTTCACTATCTGTCCCTCTCTCTGTCTCTCTCACTGTCTCTATAAAAAAAAAAAAAAGAAGAAGTAGGTTGATGGAATAACTTGTGTGAAGAAACAGTTTCTTCAGACATGGAAACAGAAGCTCAACAAAAGAAGTTACTAGAACTGATTAATGAAGTAGCAATGATGATGACAGCTGTGAAGCACAAACAGGAACATATGGAAGTTTGGGAGAGATACATAGAGCAGTCAACAAAAATACAAGCAGCATAGTGAACCTTTGGTCTTCCTTGAAGTTCTTGCTCTAATTGCCATGACATTGGGACAGAGCTACTACCTGAAGAGATTTTTTGAAGTCCGAAGGGCTTTTAAAAAGCCTTTTTCTGATGATACAAAACTCATAATTTACTATTTACAAACATCTTGGTCATAATAATGTTGTTATTTTGAACATTTTTATTTTATGAATTGTTCATTCACAGCTTACATTTCTTTATGATTAATAGATATTGGGGCCCTGGCCGGTTGGCTCAGTGGTAGAGCGTCGGCCTGGCATGCGGAAGTCCCAGGTTGAATTCCCGGCCAGGGCAAGCAGAATGCCCATCTGCTTCTCCACCTCTCCCCCTCTCCTTCCTCTCTGTCTCTCTCTTCCCCTCCCACAGCCAAGGCTCCATTGGAGCAAAGATGGCCCGGGCACTGAGGATGGCTCCATGGCCTCAGCCTCAGGCGCTAGACTGGCTCTGGTTGCAACAGAGCAACACCCTGATGGGCAAAGCATCTCTCCCTGGTGGGCGTGCCGGGTGGATCCTGGTCGGGCGCATGCAGGAGTCTGTCTGACTGCCTCCCCATTTCCAGCTTCAGAAAAATACAAAAAAAATAGATATTGGGGGATATACCTTTTTAGAAAAGTGATAGTGACATTTTGACATTTGCTTGGCACAGTTTCTTACTTGAATTCTGCCTCCATTATACAGGTCCTTTCAGAGCTTAAATGCTAAATGAAATGTAGGCATGCATTCCTTCTTATATCTTCTTTTGTTTTCATAATAAAATAAAGTTTATTCAAAATAAGAAAGAAGAAAGAAAGCAAGAAAGCTAGAAAAAGGAAGGAAGGAAGGGAGGGAGGGAGGGAGGGAGGGAGGAAGGGAGGGAAAGAGAAAGAAAGAAAGAAAGAAAGAAAGAAAGAAAGAAAGAAAGAAAGAAAGAAAGAAAGAAAGAAAGAAAGAAAGAAAGAAAGAAAGAAAAAGGCGAGCTTCCTCCCTCCTGCACTGTGGTTGCCACCAACATTCTCCTGGTCAGTGTGATCATGCAAGCTAGAATGACTTCTCTAAAATGTTGAAATGAAGCTTCCCTTGTATTAACTGAATCATAAAGACTCTACAAAGTGATTCTACAAATGCAACTATGAAATTTTTGTCTAAGCTTAAAATGATTTTTAAAGGAATTATCTCTTCCCACAAATAGAAGAGAACAGTAGCATCTATTCAAATCTTGAAGTCTAAAATAATAATTACAGTATTTTTTAATTGCACTTAGTGTATACACATAAAGCAGACTATTTTCACCCAATGAACAGAATGTTTTGCTTTAGCTTTTAGTGATATAAAAATACATGTTAGAAAAGTGTATGTTATCTACTTTATTAAATATTCCTTGAAGAACAAAAGAATAAAATAACTTCGAGTACTGCAAAATAAAAATAAAAGAAACAAATGAAAATATGACAGCTGAAAATATAGTTATAAAAATTAATAAAAGAGTCATTTATAAAAGATTAAACATGCTTTAAAGAAAATTAGAATTAAAGATAGATCAAGAAAAAATTATATCCAGAATGAAACACAGAGAGACAATAGGATAAAGCAAATACTGTAACAGAAACATAGGATATCATGAGATATCCCAGAAGATAAGAAAGAATGAAGCAAAACCATGCTTGATGAGTCAATGGCAGGGAAAATGACAAAAATTGATGGGTGACATCCATCCACATATTCAAGTTATTAAAATCACCAAAAGAAAACCATACACAGGGACTTCATAGTAAATCATA
This sequence comes from Saccopteryx leptura, assembly GCF_036850995.1. Classification (NCBI taxonomy): domain Eukaryota; kingdom Metazoa; phylum Chordata; class Mammalia; order Chiroptera; family Emballonuridae; genus Saccopteryx; species Saccopteryx leptura. The sequence continues at coordinate 161,421,143 of NC_089506.1, read as the reverse complement.
AGACAAAAAATATCATAAACTAGATAGAGAAAAATAATAATCTATGTCAAAAGAACAACAATAAGACTGAAAGTAGAATTCTTAACAGAAATAGAAGAATGATACTGTATATTCAATGTGCTAAAAGAAAATACACAGTATTGTGATTACCAGAGGGAAACAGGATTGCAGTTGTTAGTAGAGGGTAAAGGAGGGGTAAATGGTGACAGAAGGAGACTTGACTATGGATGGTGAACAAACAATATAATGTACAGATGATGTATAATGAGTTGTACACTTGAAACCTATATAATTTTATTAAACAATATCACTCCCTCCAATAAATTCAATAAAAAATGAAAAAAAGAATATAATTTCCAATATGTAATTTTATATCTGCCAAATTGCAAATTCAAAACTGTGGATACACAAAAAATATCATTCAAAAAAGAAGCTGAAAAAAATTGAAAATAACAAAAAAACTGACATGGCATGGCAGCACTAAATATAATATTAAAGATTTGTTTTTAAAGTAGACTATGAATGATCTCAAATAGAAACTTCAAATGAAAACTTGTAGATATAGGGCGACATTGTGAGCAAAATAAGAAGAGCATATATAAAGATAGCTATAAACAAACATTAACTGATATAAAAACAATATTGTTAAATTGAGTTGAAAGAAGATTAAAAAGTATATGCTATTAATATATTACAACAAAATAAAAAGGGGTTTCACTATATGAATATTAATGGAAAAATAAATAGTGGGGCCAATTTCATGGTTAAAGAGAAAAAAGGATAAATTAATGAGAAATGTTTGAATCAAAAGAAAGAGAATTTAAAGCAGATAGACAATACTATATCAATGTAGAAAATGTTAGCACGGTTTTTTTTTGTTGTTGTTCTTTTTTAGTAAAAAGACAACCAGACCAAAGGAAATAAAATGAACATTCATTTTAACTGCATACAATATTGCCACAATTACCAAATTCTGAAACATAAAGCATACCTTTCAAAATTCCAAGGATTCGAATCATAAAATATTAAAGAAAAATTAAATATAAATCAGTAAAAAAATGATTATTAGTAAATATTTTTATGGTTGGAAATTAGGAAATTATTGCTTCATTATTCATGGCTCAAGTAAATCCAAATGGAAATGGAAAATAATTAACTAAATAGTAATTAATATGATACATCAAAACTTATGAGATGCAACTGGAGCTGTCATAAGACAGAAATTTGATTCTATATGCTTTTAATTAGAAAAAAGTTCCTAACTATGTAATTAATCATTTATGTCTATGAAATGAAAAAATGAAAATAAATATAACTCAAAGAAATAAGAAGACCTGACATCTATAAACATGCAAAAATTTTCAAAAGAGAGTATCAACAAAATTAGTTTTTGTCTCTGTATCTTTGTAAAGGTAAAAAAAATTGCTAAAACTTTGACAAGGCTAATTTTTAAAATAAGAATGGTGATAGATGGAGACTTGAGGTGGTGAACACACAGTACAGTGTACAGATGGTGTGTTGTGGGATTGTGCACCTGACACCTGTTTAACTTTGTTGACCACTGTTACCCCAATAAAATCAATTTTTAAAATCAAAATAAATAAAAGAAGAATTTATGATATAAATTTCAAAAGAAAACAGTAAAATGGGTCATCATTATAAAATGTATGGATATTTAAAAAATCTAAAATGTCCTGGCCTGTGGTGGCACAATGGGTAAAACATCAACCTGGTTGCTGGTTCTAAACCCCAGGCCTGCTGAGTCAAGGCACATATGAGAAGCAACAACTACAGCTGATGCTTCCCACTCCTCCCTTACACCTCTCCTCCTCCTCCTCCTCCTCCTCCTCCTCCTCCTCCTCCTCCTCCTCCTTCTCCTCCTCCTCCTCCTCCTCCTCCTCCTCCTTCTCCTCCTCCTCCTCCTTCCGTACTTGTTCTCATTGTTCCTAAGAGATGTGCAAAAATATTCAAAATTCTTACCACCACATTCTTCTCAAAAAATATATATTTTTAAAAATAATTAGATCTACATTGTCCTAAAACGTAGTCTCTAGTCACATGTGGCTATTTAGGTTTAAATTTAAATCAAATTAAATTAGACCAACAATTTCCCAGTCAGATAATGCCATGTATTAAGTGTTTAACAGCCACATGGAGGTAGTAGTCACCAAAAACATAAAAGATGTAGAATATTTCCATCATCGCAGAAAGTTCTACAGGACAGGAATGAATTAAAAACAAACAAACAAACAAACATATTTTCTTTATTTTATTTTTTTAATTGAATTTATTTGGGTGACGCTGAATAACAAATGATACAGGTTTTATTATCACAATGATATAGTACACCATCTGTAAACTGCACTGTTGTTCACCTCCTAAATTAAGTCTGTATCCACTTCCATTTATCTCTCCTGATATACTCCTTCACACCCCCCCCTCACAATCACCACACTATTTTTTCTATGTATATCATGGGTCTCACTCTAGATATACAGTCTGTATTATTTTTCCCATTTATAATAACTAACAAATTTTATAAACATGATACTTTATAGGAAGAGTTTAACACATACCCTCCTCACAGAATGCTTTGAGGGTGAGATTATCAATTGCTGTTGTTGCTATTATTTTACAAATAAAGATACTTTAGATAAATTCACAGAACCAGTGACAGATCTTGGCTTGCCTAGCCAGTAAGTTGAATATTTGAAGTAACATGGTCTTTTCATTCTAATCTGTGGCGTATCATGCAATAAAGCAAAAAAAAAATTCAGCTATCAAAACTTGATGCTTACTTTTCAAAATAAAGATCAACTCTATTCTGCTAATTCTGTTGTTTAATAGACAATATGCTGATGCGTCTTTTGGAAAGGACTATTCTATGGAGATATTTGATGGCTTTATTTAGAACAAATATTGCTTTCACTTCCCTCTTTATCCCAACCCCCACTACCAGCTTATAATTTATAACTTTGTTTGTTAATATAAATTTCTCTGTAGCAAGTTATCCTAGAATTTGATAGTCTTAGGTTAATAAGAAAAAAAGTTTAGAATCATGCAAATCTAAAGACTATATCATGAATGTTTGCAACTCACTTAAAATGCATCAAGTCCCTAAGGCCATTCTTGAAAGAACTGATGATGTGTTCAGGGTCAGTATGACCAAGTTTAAGGTCACATTTTTGTAAGGTATTCATCTAAATATTCCAAGGTGTTCTTTTTAAAGTTCATTTAAGAGATCTTTTTAAAATGGTGAAATATTGGACTTATTTTTGTCTGCTACAACTGAGAGGTTTCAAGTAAAACCACCTTTTTATATTTAATTATGTGGATTCTATAAGTTCATTTTGAGTATGAACCTAGAATATATGCATGTAATCCTTAGGCCTATGAGTATGGTGGTAGAAACTTGTAGCACTATAGATGAAATATATGTGCATTAACATGTCAGAAATAAACCAATCTCCCGTGGGATAATTAATAAGCTAGCTCATTTTTAATGCAAAATTGTTTTTCAAAATATTCTTGAGCAGAATATTAATATTTAAGATAGTGTTTATCAGGGAAAAAGCAAACTTTGATTAGGATTTTAAAAATGATAAAAGTCAATTGATCTTTGTTTTCTTTCCTTTTAAAGTATTATAGAAGTAAAGATTTAAACCATTTTAATTGCAGGAACATTTATAGCAAAATGTGCTTTTGAAAATTTTTCCAGGCATTATTATAGGGAAAAATATCTATTTGCTTTTGCTATGAAAATCTCAGCTTAAATATAGTAAAACCAAAATCATTTTAGAATTTAACTGGTCATTGCAATTGACAAATTTCACTGAATATATTAACAAAACAAAATATAAGAACTGGAACAATATCTCTGGTCTCCAAGGAAAAGGCTGGTCCTCGGGCACATAACAAATACTTATTGAATGAATAAATAATTGAAGCTGTCATTTTGATTAAAAAAATTCTGTTAAAGTTCTATATTGAGAATATATGAAAAAGTTATTGAATTGGTTTATTATTACTACTTTCTAACTTAGAAATAAAGTTGGCATAAAATAATAAAAATGATAAAAAGCATTTGTTTTAGGCCCTGGCCGGTTGGCTCAGCGGTAGAGCGTCAGCCTAGCGTGCGGAGGACCCGGGTTCGATTCCTGGCCAGGGCACACAGGAGAAGCGCCTATTTGCTTCTCCACCCCTCCGCCGCACTTTCCTTTCTGTCTCTCTCTTCCCCTCCCGCAGCCAAGGCTCCATTGGAGCAAAGATGGCCCGGGCGCTGGGGATGGCTCTGTGGCCTCTGCCCCAGGCGCTAGAGTGGCTCTGGTCGCAACATGGCGACGCCCAGGATGGGCAGAGCATCGCCCCCTGGTGGGCAGAGCGTCGCCCCTGGTGGGCGTGCCGGGTGGATCCCGGTCGGGCGCATGCGGGAGTCTGTCTGACTGTCTCTCCCTGTTTCCAGCTTCAGAAAAATGAAAAAAAAAAAAAAAAAAAAAAAGCATTTGTTTTATATTAGAAGTGCAAGAAAGCATTTGACAGTATAGAGAAGTTACATATTTTTAATGTTTGATTGCAACTTACACTAAAAAATTTCAATGAAGTGTGATAATTATTTAAAAAGTAATAAAGTAATTAATTTTCATAAGGGCACCCTGTCTTCAGATAGTTATTTCTCAGTCATTGGGGGAGTATTCATATAATTTTCATGGAATGAGCAGAAATCCTTTCATGTTTAGCTTTTGGATCTTTTCCTTTTTAAAGACAAAAGAATAGAATGTGAAATACGTTTAAAATAAGACAGTGCATGGTAACTTTTAGTTCTGCTATTCAAAGTGTACAAATGTGGACTGAAAATATTTTTTCTTTTTTCCATCTCCATATATTGTTTTACTTAATTTAGGAACTTTAAAAAATCTTTAAATAGAGAAAATACAAATAGCAAATTATAAATACACAGAATGATTAAATGATCATAAGAAAGTTAATTTCACTTTCTCTGACATTGAACAATTAGCTTTGCATTATTTACAACACATTAGTAGTTTTTAAAATATTTAATCAATTCTTATTGTATAATTTATTAAAAGTTTGGCCATCAGTACTACTGTTAAAAATTGAATAATGAAAGTTAAAAGAATGTATAATCTTTGTACCATACACAAATCTGTTTAATACAGTTTCAAGTCATCTACAAATATCAAACAAAAAAAATGAATTGTTTTTCCCTGAGAATAACAAAAAGACATTCTAGATATTTAAAGATAGCAGGGTCAAAGAACAGAGTACTCTTCCACTTCCCTATCAAACCTGTCCCCTGACTTCTGAGGTGGAATAGGGCCGGAAGCATTCTGTGGCTACCCCTGAGTTAGTCCACTGTGCTTTTCTTCTTTGATTTTTCCCAACCTAACTGAACTGATGTTTACTTATAAGCTGTTTTTTTCCTAATATATCTGACTTTTGACTGACAGCAAGTTTATTCAGTACGTGAACTTGAATGGCATTGAACGCTTCAGATCCTCGTTTCTCTTGCCAGGTCTCTTCTCTGACGGAGACAAGAATCTCTGACTGTTGATTGTGAGAGAAGTGATTTCTATGCACATGTGATTTTTACTCATTGAAATGCATGACAAATGTTGAATAAATAATATCTACAGATACAATGTATGCATTTGTTAAATGTATACAACACTGAAACCTCTAATATAGTTATGGTTCTTGAGCATGTTTATGTACAAATGAAGCATACTCAGTCAATCTCGGAAAACTGTTTATTTAACCTCAAAAGCTTGACTGCAACCAGTAAAAGCAAAATAATTCACTATAAATAGAGAATCTCCATTCTGACACTTCTATTCATTCTATGGTGTTGAATTTTTCATTTTATTTTTTAAAGCTGAGTTACAGAATGGTTTGCATATTTAAAATTCCCCATAGACAAAAGCCAAAATACAATAAACATCAATTCATAGTTGCAGCACCTTAGATGTTGCTTTCTTGTATGTGGCTTAACAGAGGGGCTACAGTCAAACCAGTGACCCCTTGTTTAAGCCAGAGACCTTGTGCTCAAGCCAGCAACCTTTGGCTTTAAGCCAGTGACCTTTGGGTTCAAGCCATAGGGTCATGTTCATGGTCCCATACTTGAGCCAGCAATCTCAGTGTTTTGAACCTGAGTTCTCTGTGTCCAGGCCAATGCTCTATCCACTCTGTCACTGCCTGGTCAAAAACCACAATACAATAAAAAGAAAGTTTAAGCATACATACTTCTTCAAAGCAGGGAAGTCAGCAAGTAAAAAATTAACATTTAATATGACAGATGTATACCTGTTGATTGTGATTTACAGCAATGGTACTTTAAGTTCAGAATTTTTTCAGTACACTTTATGTAGAAATATCTCTGAGATTCACCTAATTCAAGAAGTGAAAACAGTAACCTTGGTTAATATAAACTTTCTGTGAACTGTGCATTTCTTAGAGCACACAGCATTGTGAATCTTCAGAAAGAGCAATTTTGTATGCATCATTTGGCAAACTTTTTTTGAAGAAAGAATACCTTTTTAAAGGATAATCAGTGAAAATTATTATTTATCTGAACACACTTTGTGAAATGGTGAACTAGGAATAATATAAAAGGATTTCACATTAGTCTTTATATATTTTTAATTGAATTAATTGGTGTCACTCTTTCTGGACATTACTTCCCCTTCTTGACTAGTGTGGACAAGTCCTGCTGGGGGTGAGGATGATGGAGACACAAAGACTCGACTCTGGGGACCAGGTTCAGTGATGCAGATCCAGGGATTGAGACCAGAGAGAATCTCCCAGTAGATACAAAGATCCTTTTCACAAACTTTAACTCACCTACTCTGCAATAGGTGTGCAGGGCTCAAGCCCGCGGGGCTCGAGAGTGGGGGAGAAGGTTTCCCATTGCAGAGGGTCACTCACCCGTCCCTTGGATGCTGGTTAGGTCCCTGCCCCACGTTGGGCACCAGTTGTGGACAAGTCCTGCCGGGGGTGAGGACAACGGAGATGCAAAGACCCGACTCCGGGTCCAGGTTCAGTGACGCAGATCCACTTCATTCAGGAAGTAAGCTAGCTTATATATATGGGTTCAGCCAATAGGATGTTACAGCATATCCTTAAAAGCCAATGGCTGAAAAGATCAGGGAGCTGCATGGTTAGCGCTAAGTCACTTCCTTATAGCGGGTGAGCTCCCTTCCTGGGTATGCCCAGGAGGCTTCTGAGAGCTGGAGTATTCTCACAGCATTGCATCAGCCACAGCTATTGGGAATGCACTCTGCGCAATACCCACAGACTAGGATCATGGATGCTCTATGAGTAAATGGGTCTCTGAGATGTCATGCTTTTACAGGATGGGGCAAAAATAAACTTACAGCTGTGTGTATTGTAAATAGAACAGTAATTAATAAATAATAGCACAAGAATAGACTGTGTTTCATGTACTCCCAACTGTAAACCTAAATTTGCTCCACCTTGTATTTTTATTTTGTGCCTTTTAAAATGTCTCTCATATTTCTGAATGAATGATTAAAAAGTATACATCCTTTTTTTAGACTAAATTGTGTCCCCCAAAATTTATATATTGAAGCCCTAATTCCCAAAGTGGCTATGCTTGCAGATAAAGCCATTGAGAAGATAATTAAGGTCAAATAAAGGTATTTGAGCTGTAATCCTACAGGTCCTCATAAGAAGTGAAAGAGACACCAGAAGTGGACTCACACAGTCAAAAGGCTAAATGAGTAACCACCAAAAAGGGATGATCTGCAAACAAAGAAGAGAGGTCTCACCAGAATCTATTCTTCCAGCTCCTTAATCTTGGACATCCAGCATCCAAAACTATCAGAAAATAAATTTCTGTTGCTTAAAGTGACAGAGTTTGTGGTGCTTTGCTATGACTTTCCTAGCAGGGAAAGTCTCAAATTAAAAGCAATGTACGTAGAACCACTTTTGTTTCTCTGAATTTGATTTTAATAACATTTTCTCAATATTATTGTGAAATAACATTTATCCAATGAGATTAAATGATAGAAACCCGAGTTCAAGCAAAACACAGAAATTACAATGTACTTTTGAATGGGAAACGGGGAGATAAAAATTTTACTTCACTGGGGTATTTTAATTTGCATAATAATACCCATCCCAAAAAATTCTGGGGTGGTAACATTGCTTTTTTCTTACTTTTATACATAACTACTAATGCATTTTAAAAATATCTTTAAAAGAAAATAAAAATCCTTTATTCAATAGCTTTTCCATTTCAGTAACATCTTTAACCTAAATCCATTCTAATAAATTTTAAATAATTACTCCGTGTAGTTCTTGGTAAAGATAGTAAGCAATGGTTCACTAAATTGCATTAAGTTAATCAGCTCTACAAATGAACCCTTTCCACAAATGCAAAGCACCATAATTCTTCCTATACACTTCTGTTGCATTTGTTAATGGCTAAGGACTTGGAGGGTGGGAAAGAGACTCCAATTCAATTTGAATTATTTTCAAAGCAGATGTGGTAGTCTTTTTATTGATAATTAAGAACTTGCTATATATAAAGTTTATTTGATAGTATGTCAAATAGTTATTATTTCCCTATGTTTTATATTTTAGCTATCTATAATTAGTATATACTCATTGAATTTCCAATGCACACAGTTTCTGGGTTTATATTAGTGAATAAAGATTATATAATCCCTGCCATTTTAATATAGTGAGGAAGACAGACAATAATGAAAAGAATATAAATATATGATGCATAAATCAAGGAAACATATTTCAATGTCAGGATGAGAGATGGGGTAAAGTTGTGGACTCCCAGATATTTAAAATGATATCCAATAGAAGAAGGAGCCAGACACCAGAGCAAATGAGAAAACTGAGAAAAATGTGTGAAAACCCTAACCTGGGGGACAGCTGGCCTTGTCTAAGGAACAGGAAGTGATAAGTAAAGCCAGGCAGTAATGAACAAAGGGGAGTGCTGAAGAAAAACAAAAAGTAATGAGAAAGACCTCACTATGTGAATCAAAGGCCCAAGAAGAACTTGGATATTAATACAAGTACAGTAAGAGGCAAATTGTAAGCGATACATCACTGTTGAGGGATAAGGAGTGGAGATTTTTTTTTTCTCAGAATGTCAATTTTAAAAACGCTAATAAAGAATTTCTGTAACTTTTAGATTCTCTAATATTTTTATTAACACTTGATAGGCAATTAGACTTACTTGTCCATTTCAGTTGTCCATATGATAAAAGTAAATGGAGGAGGAGGAGGAACAAAAGCAGGAAGAGAAAAAAGAGAAAGACTGAGACAAGAAAATCAATAAAGCATTATACTGTTTCTTAAGGTAACCATGACAGAGCACTAAAGCCAGAGATGATAGATACCATACTGTTCATGGTTTCCATGCTAGTAAAAACAGCTTCTTGCTCTCAGCTTCCACAGTGAAGAGGATGTCTCTAAAATAAATAGCAATTTTCCTGGGAGAAAAAAAAAAGTCCTAATGCATGTGTACTGTAGCTTAACATAAAGCACACCATCTGGTACTTGCTTTTTATTTGGCAATGATCTATAATGACATATTATAAGAGATTTTATCTGTTAATTACTAAGAAGCAACAGTGATTTTGATCTCAAATTCAACAGAACAAAATAAAACAGTTACAGTAATGGGAAAAGTATTCCTTAAGAATTGAAAAATTATTTCAGAATTCAAAAATCTGTTTTGTACAATATTACTATTACTCACTGGTATACGAACTTATAGCAGAGGTTTAGAACATTTCTTTCTGCCTGCATTTCTATTTTTTAACTTGTAGATGATTTCATGGTAGTGAAATCCTTTTTATGCCTTAAGAATGAAACATTAAATATCTAGAAAAAAGAACTAAAAATTACTTTATTTTTTAATTTATATAAATTCAATTGCTTAATTGGAGTGTATCTCTATGGTTAGAACATAGGGAAAAACTGAAAATATATTTGAAATGTGTATTTTTTCTTCTGACGTACCAAAATGTGAAAGAATGGGAAGAGTCAAATCAAAACGGTTAAGAGGTGATATGAAGACTGATAATCTAGTGGGCTCTCTCAGGAATATCTTTAAAGAACTGTTTTTGATCAACTAAACTTCCCAGAGCCCTGGAGGTTTGCTGTTTTATCAGAAGTAATTTTACAGGTTGGAAATACATTTTCTTCACATTAAGCTGGATGGCTTGAGTAACATTCATGGGAACACAGGTCAACATTTTCACTTTTTAAAAAGACATCAGTGACACTGATGGGTGCCCTGTCTGCTAGAAGTTGTCACTTGCAGGTTCAAGGCAAGTAATTTTGTCCCCTTAAACCTTTAAATTTAAGAAATTGAAGGAGAAATCATGAAGTTATACAGACAAGTAAAGAGGTTTTAAAAGATTACATGTCTATTCAAGCTTAATTAGATGCTTGAATTACATTGTATTACAATGGTGCACTATGGAACACAATTTAAAAATACTATAAATATTTTTACATTATTGCTGAAAGAGATAAGCTGTTGCACTAGATGATCAATCAAAAAAGCAAGCTGGGTATAAGGTTTTGCTGCTTGTTCTAAGATTACATAGATATACATTCAATCTAATTAACTATAGGCTACCAGATGGTACTTCTTTTTTATTATTTGAGTTTATTAACCATCTTCTTGGTTATTGAATTTACAATGCTCAGCTTGGTACAAAAATGCTTATAATGAAAATAACATTGACTATTCTCCTTTAAAGCTAGGTGTAGTCATGACACTATGTTGCAGCAACAATGAACTACTCAGAGACCAGATGAAATGGTCTGAGGGGCTGAGGAGAAGCAACAGGCCCGGTCAGCAGACTGAAGGACTAAGGTCCCATCTCCAGCCTTACTCAGATATTTATTAGCCAATACAAATAACTCAAAGAAGCAGAAAGCAGAAGTTTTCAGGGGGTGAAGTAAAGGACAAGGAACATGCTGACTTCTAATTTCTGTTCTGAGAGCCTAAACATTTCTTGTTGCTGAATCTTATCTTGCTGTTTTACTGTTTCTGGCATGCACCACATTTCCAGTATGGGTCAGAGAGGCCCCTGGACTCTCGTTCGCTCAGGGCTTTTGCCCTAGGGTGCTTCACAGTCTCTAGTTTTCATCCTAACTCTGCATATTTTCATTGCATATTCCTACAACACCAAATGCTATCAATGCAAAGTTAGCAGGTAACAGAATAACACATCATTTTATTCACATTCAGAATATCAGTTTCATGGTAACAAACTAATGTAACACTGTGAATAATTTTATTTTCTAGCAAACACAGGAGAAATATATGTCTGGAATTGCTATATTAGTTTATTTTCATTTCACAATAAGTTGTCAGTCATCAAATATTCTAATCACAGGAAAATAGATATTCTACACTGTGGTAAAGTTATCTGACAGATACCCCAGAATTAATTCTCCATTTTTTCCTTTTAAAAACACAACTTGCAGGGAGGTGTGACCATAAGACTAGGCTCTGAGATATAAGTAGATTAAAAATAATGGGTCAGTTTTTATTACATTTTCCTCCATGTCCACCTGCCTGAAAAATGGTAACATTCCTGCTACCTGAAAAATGGTAAAAACAGAGCAACCACCTTGGAGCCATATAGGAACCCACATATCTGACAGAACGACTTCACCAACCTTGACCACTCAGCCAGAGACCAGGGGTATCAAGTATTTCTCCAAGCCACTGCATTGGCTATACCAGCTTGTCTTTATTCTTAAAAACAAACCAACAAAACCTAAATAATAAAGAAATAACAATTTGAAAAGTTAAATATCTTATCCTTATAATTTTGTAATTTCATATTTATAAAAAAATATGGAGAAATACATTCAGGTTGATTTTAGAATTAATATCCAGGACTTCTCAAAACTCCCCTAGTCAGTGTTTTATACCTGTTCTCCATTCAAAAAACTTTAAGACAATCAAATAAGTGAGTATTTTCTTTAAGAGTAAGTAATAAATTTCAATCAGTATTTAAATTATAGAGTAATATATTAATTAATCTTTTTTGAAGGGTATATCTTGACTAATTATATTTGCTATTTAATAAAATCTACTTGGAGAAAAAATATTGCATATTGGATTATTCTAGATTTTCACTACATTTTAACTTTATATCACAGATGAAAACAAAACAGAACATAACTAATTTGAAAGCCATACCTTCTCAGGCATAAACATGTATATGTAAATATAGCAAGGACAGGTAAACAATCAGTATAGACACTACTATATTATTAGTAGTTATTACTAACAACCAGTATTAATTATTCCTAATACTAGTATTAAAAATAAGTTTAAATATCAACTTATATTTACTATTTGAATATCTGTCTTAGGTGTAAGTCATCATAGCCAGAATATAAATAAATAGCTATTTTAATAATGTGCCCCTTAAGAGAAAACAATTTAAGTATTGAATAACATATATCATTTTAACATTTTCAATAGTTACTGACACTATCAGACTCTTCTGATATTTTTTCTTTTTCAATAGTTACTTCTTATTACAATTTATTTTGTGTATTTGTTCCTTCTTTCATGTTGACCTTTATTAAATTACCATTTAGCTTATTTCTTTAACGTTTTTTAAAGTAAATATTGATATGTAAATTTCTTAAAGAAATTATTTTGTATCTAATTTCTAATTATTTTATTCCCTGCTTATACTTTATTTCTTAATATTGTTATTTTTCATTTAATTTTTGATTATTTGTTTAACATTTAAGCTGGAAATACAATTTATATATTTTAAATGTTTATTTTTATTGATTAAAGATTTTAGTAGTATTATTTTTTCTATCATCACAGCTTTAAATGTACTGCACAAATTCTGATAAGTGGTGTTTTCATTATTATTTTTTTATCTTATTTTTATTAATTTTAATGAAGTGACATTGATAAATCAGGGTACATATGTTCCGAGAAAACATCTCCAGATTATTTTGACATTTGATTATGCTGCATACCCCTCACCCAAAGTCAAATTGTCTTCCGTCACCTTCTATTTGGTTTTCTTTGTGCCCCTCCCCTCCCCCCATGCCCTCTCTCTCCTTCCTCACCCCCTCTCCACTGCCCCCCCATCACATTCTTGTCCAAGTCTCTGAGTCTCATTTTTATGTCCTATCTATGCATGGGTTCATATAGTTCTTAGTTTTTTCTGATTTACTTATTTCATTCCGTATAATGTTATCAAGGTCCATCCATGTTATTATAAATGATCTGATGTCATCATTTCTTATGGCTGAGTAGTATTCCATAGTATATATGTACCAAAGCTTTCTAATCCACTCATCCTATTGTGAACAATGCTGCCAGAAACATGGGGGTGCATTTCTCCTTCTGGAACAGTTCTATTGTGTTCTTGGGGTATATTCCTAAAAGTGGGATAGCTGGGTCAAAAGGCAGTTCGATTTTCAATTTTTTGAGGAATCTCCATACTGTTTTCCACAGTGGCTGCACCAGTCTGCATTCCCACCAGCAGTGCAGGAGGGTTTCCTTTTCTCCACATCCTCGCCAGCACTTATTTTGTGTTGTTTTGTTGATGAGCGCCATTCTGACCGGTGTGAGGTGACATCTCATTGTGGTTTTAATTTGCATTTATCTAATGATTAGTGATGTTGAACTTTTTTTTTTTTTTTTCTGAAGCTGGAAACGGGGAGAGACAGTCAGACAGACTCCCACATGCGCCCGACCAGGATCCACCCGGCACGCCAACCAGGGGCAGAGCATCTGCCCACCAGGGGGCAGATGCTCTGCCCCTCCAGGGCATCGCTCTGCCGCGACCAGAGCCACTCTAGCGCCTGGGGCAGAGGCCAAGGAGCCATCCCCAGCGCCTGGGCCATTTTTGCTCCAATGGAGCCTTGGCTGCGGGAGGGGAAGAGAGAGACAGAAAGGAAGGAGGGGTGGGGTGGAGAAGCAAATGGGCACTTCTCCTATGTGCCCTGGCCGGGAATCGAACCCGGGTCCCCCGCACGCCAGGCCGACGCTCTACCGCTGAGCCAACAGGGCAGGGCCATGTTGAACATTTTTTTATCTGCCTATTGGCCATCTGTATGTCCTCTTTGGAGAATTGTCTATTCATTTCTTTTGCCAATTTTTTGATTGGATCGTTTGTCTTTCTGGTGTTGAGATTTACAAGTTCTTTATAAATTTTGGTTATTAACCCCTTATCAGATGTGCTGTCAAATATATTCTCTCATTGTGTAGTTTGTCTTTTTATTCTGTTCTTATTTTCTTTGGCTGTGCAAAAGCTTTTTAGTTTGATACAGTCCCATTTGTTTATCCTGTCTTTTATTTCTCTTGCCCATGGAGATAAATCAGCAAATATATCGCTGCGAGCAATGTCGGAGAGCTTACTGCCTATGTTTTCTTCTAAGAGGCTTATGGTTTCACGGTTTACATTTAAGTCTTTTATCCATTTTGAGTTTATTTTTATGAATGGTGTAAGTTGGTGGTCTAGTTTCATTTTTTTGCAGGTAGCTGTCCAATTTTCCCAACACCATTTATTAAAGAGAGAGACTGTCTTTACTTCATTGTATGTTCCTACCTCCTTTGTCAAATATCAGTTGTCCATAGAGCTGTGGGTTTATTTCTGGGTTTTCCGTTCTGTTCCATTGATCTATATGCCTGTTCTTATGCCAGTACCAGGCTGTTTTGAGTACAATGGCCTTGTAGTATAACTTGATATCAGGAAGTGTGATACCTCCCCCTTTATTCTTCTTTTTTAAGATTGCTGAGGCTATTCGTGTTCTCTTTTGGTTCCATATAAATTTTTGAAATATGTGATCTATATCTTTAAAGTATGTCATCAGTATTTTAATTGGTATTGCACTGAATTTATAAATTGCTTTGGGTAATATAGACATTTTAATGATGTTTATTCTTCCTAATCCTGAGCATGGTATATGCTTCCACTTGTTTGTATCTTCCTTGATTTCTTTTATCAATATTTTGTAATTTTCCGAATACAAGTCTTTAGTCTCCTTGGTTAAATGTACTCCGAGGTACTTTATTTTTTTCATTGTAATAGTAAAGGGGATTGTTTCCTTAATTTCTCTGTCTGACAGTTCATTGTTGGTGTATAAAAATGCCTCTGGGGCCCTGGCCGGTTGGCTAAGTGGTAGAGCGTTGGCCTGGCGTGCAGAAGTCCCAGGTTCAATTCCCGGCCAGGGCACACAGGAGAGGCAACCATCTGCTTCTCCACCCCTCCCCCTCCCCTTCCTCTCTCTCTCTCTTCCCCTCCTGCAGCTAAGGCTCCATTGGAGCAAAGATGGCCCGGGTGCTGGGGATGGCTCTGTGGCCTCTGCCTCAGGCGCTAGAGTGGCTCTGGTTGCAACATAGCGACGCCCTGGAGGGGCAGAGCATTGCCCCCTGGTGGGCAGAGCGTCCGCCCCTGGTGGGCGTGCCCGGTGGATCCTGGTCGGGTGCATGCGGGAGTCTGTCTGACTGTCTCTCCCTGTTTCCAGCTTCAGAAAAATACAAAAAAAAAAAAATGCCTCTGGACCTGATAAATGAATTCAGCAAAGTGGCAGGATATAAAATTAATACTCAGAAATCATTCTTATTATTATTATTTAGAAATTTTTCACTTTGGTCTTGTACTTTTCCTTTCACCCAAGAGTTGTTTAAAAGGAAGGACTTAATTTATGGGTGCAACTTTCTTTGATTGTTCTTATACTGTTAAAAATTCTTACTTCTTTATTGCTTTGATCCAAGAATGTTGTTTGAAATATATCTACTCTGTGGTGCCAAATAATATTTTTTGTACCTTACTATGCAATAATTTTTGTGTGACTGTTCCATGGGTACTTGTGAAACAATTGCATTTATATTATATGAATATGAGGTAAATATAAATAATTATACACATATGTGTACATATACATGTATTACTAAAAATTAAATCTCTTATTTTGTTTTCCTTATTTATAAAATTCTTCTTAAACTTATTATTTTTTTCTTTTCTTGTCCTCCATTCTAAAAAATTTATCTGGATTTTTATTCATTTCTTCTATTTCACTACTGTTTGTTTGTCACAGGGGAATTTGCCTGCTGAACTGTATAGCATCACATTTCCATTTTAATCTGGTGATAGTTTCCAAAGAAGTGGAGTGTTTTATTCTGTTTGATTCTCTGAATCTGTGTGTTTAGGGCTGGTCATATGTTATGTTTTATAAGAACCTTGGCTCAAAGCACCCATTTCTAGCTTTGTGTGGCTCTTTACTACACGTTTCTTAAGGGAGAGTGAAGAACGGTGACATGGGTTGTGTTTTAAATTTTCTAAAAATTCTTTTCCTTTAGAATATCTTGAATTATCCTTTTTATTCTTTTTCCTTTCATTGTGCCTCTTCAAATGATGCTTTTCTCCCTCGGTGCACTTTCCCAACTGCTATCCACCCCCAGGCATCAACCTTGCATCTCATGTGTCCTAATAAATATTACCCCAGTAATTTTTATCTTTATATAATAAATGATCTTTCATTTGTGATGATGGTTTGGGATTAAGTTTTGATGCTCTGCTAATGGCCCTCTCTCTTCCACGCAGGCTCCCCCCCTCCAAAACCCTTTCCATTCCCAAAGTCTCACATCAGTATGTTTGTTTGCTTTTTTTTTTTTTGCTCCATTTTTTTCAACCCACAGGTAATTTGAAATTTGGATTATCATCTAGAGATATTATGAGGGTGTTGATTTTATGTAATTGTATTTGCTCTTTTTATATTATTATATTTTAATGACAAATTGAAATTACTGGAGTTAATAGCCATCATTGCATCAGCTCCTGGAACTGTCAATTTGCAAGATGCTTCAACTGTGATGGAAGAAAACTGGCAGCTGCACTTGAAAGTCTGGAAGAGCAGAGATAGGTTCAAGTTCTTTGTTTTACTTTTCTTCTCAAATAGTGTATGTTTTCTAAGTTCAAGCCCTTAGAGCTAAGGAGGTAGACTTTTCTCAGATTGACAGCAAATTAGCTGTAATTCTGCTTGCAGATAGGGATTTTGTAGTATAAAAACTGGAAGGGTAGAAATCAAAATGAAACAGAAATACCTTAATTGCTATGAAGTTACAAAAATTGAGTTTCTAAAAGATATACAGCTGAACCTTGAACAGCACAGGTTTGAACTGCGTGGATCAACTTATACTTGAAGTTTTTTCGATAAATACCTGTACTATTTTCAGTTGGTGTTTGGGAGTCAGCAATGTGAAGGACCAACCACATTGATCTACATCATTTCATATAAAGGACTTGCACATCTACAAATGTTTGTATCTCCGGGAGTTCTGAAACCAATCTCCTTGTGACTATTGAGGGACAACTAGGTTTTGGGAGAGTAAATATTTACACAGAGCATTCTTAGCCCCTGCATTGTTAAAGGATCTATTATATAAGTATATATGTGTATAATAAATATATATGTATGTGTACATGTACATATATGTATATAATGTATATATAAAATATTAATATAGTTCTCTAGGTACGCTCTAAAATTAATTAAGTTTTCTGAACATTTATGAAGAATATAAGCAATAATCTTCATAATTCATTTCTTAGGTTAAGTATTATATTAGCTTATAGAATGATTGCAAGTAACCTACTAGGTGTTTCAAATGTATTCACAACTTCTTTTAGAAGCACATGTCCATTGTCCTCACTCTCTATAAATTAGGTCCCAGGCAAGATACATGTGTGCACTGAAACTAGGTACTCTAAGGAATATTTATTCACAGGAGGGTTTAGAAGAGCTACAAAAAATAATGTGTTACTCCAGGGGACAGTGACAACAAAAAACCTTCATTATATCTACACAAATAAGATAGCTTTATGGGGTGGCTTGCCTGACAAAATTATGGCTGCTAGAGGGGAACAGTAAAAAAAAAAGCTAAAGAAACAAAACAAAGCAAAAACAAACAACAAAAACAAAACAATCAAATTTGATCTATCAGAAAGAGAAACAGGAAAACAATGACCTCAGATAGAATCGTATCCCACCTCTACATCCCCCATTTCCAACTGGTACCTCTGATTAGTAAAACCAAACAAGAAGCTAGAAGGCTTCTACTTCCAACAATCTACATCCTGAGGGGGAAGTAGATCAGGGGACAAAAGGAAGGGATCCAGTATATTCACAAAAGTTTATACTATTATAGAAACACTGTAGATACCATAACACCACACAGGGGAAAGCTCTAACATGTCTTTGGAAGAAAACTGCAATAAAACAAGCATTATATTTTTCCATGTTGCACTAATGAAAATAGTCATAAGATTTATTTTACATCTTTATTCTTTTCTATTTTGTTCGACTTCTATCTAATATTCCTTTAAATTTATGAATGAAGACAGCATACTCATTGGTAAACTAATAGGGATAGTGATAGACTATAAATGGTTAGGACAGGAAAATGAAATTCTTTGCAATAACAGTATACTAAAACCAGTTCAAAATTTCCCATTTTACTTTGGAGACACTAACTTCAAAGGTATAAATATGCTTTGAATTTTATTTTGCTAGTAATTGAGTACAACTATTAAGCTCTCCAAAAATTAAGCTCCCTGCAAGAATGCTTTAGAGTAAAAAAAAAAAATTTCTACTTTCTAATTTATTTTTAAATTGAAAATAAAGATAAGAACAAAGCATTTTATGCATGTAGTACACAAACAAATTCTATGTGTTTGTATCATATGATTTCCAATTATTTAGAATCACTTTCAATCCACCAATGATTAAGAGTAACATACAGGAAAATTACATTAAGGATTGGTAAGTGAATGATAAAAAAATGGCTGTTATAACCTAGATTTGGAAGATTATACTTTTCTAATGCATTTTCAGTCCTAACAATGAATGCATTTACTATCTAATATTGTTATACCCTGTTCTATTATTCTTTACATTTGTTTTATTTTAATCTCTTTAATATTTGCATATGTAAAAATAACTTGGGTCATACAAGTGTGGACAATTTGGGTTTTGGTAACAACTCTGAGTTTATAGGTAAATGTTTGATATAGCAAAATAATTCTACTAACTGTGATGAAAATGTCCTAATGAACGAGTGAGAAATAAAAAGAGAGATGATGCTCCCTATAAACATGGACTATAGAAGATTTATAACAATGCCTACTTAAAGAAGTCCAGACATATAAGAGGCCCATAAAAAGTAGTATTGTCCTGTTTCCAAACTGCACTGAGAAGACAGAAACATGTCCCTCCATTACTGTGTCTCTGTAAACAATAGAGGCTGGTCAGAGAGTAATCTTAATGTGAGGTTAGCTGCTCCTCTTCTCAGATGTTACTCTACCTTGCATTTCATTCAATAAAGATTTTTGTGCTTCTGATATATTCCTAAGTACATTTTTTATCTGAAGGATGAATATAAACGTCATAGATAATAATGAAGAAGCAGAAGTGTAGGCTGTTCCATTATTTATCTAGTAAACTCATTTCAGTTACATTATGTCTTGAATTAATTGCTATATTATATCAAATAATTGATAAAAGAATTATCTAAGGATAAAATACTTAGCTGTCACTTTTAGTATTTCAAATACACAAATGTTCAAGGACATTTTTTGTTAACAGCATCATATATTCCATGTTGACTTTTTGTGTGTATGTCTGAAGTACACTACTCATAAGGATTTATGAACACTTCAATTTTCTTTGAAGATTTTAAGATGCAAATAAAAAGGCAATTTACCTTTTTACCTTTTGTATTTCATTGCAGATTCTAATATACTTATTGGCTACATAGAAAAGCATCTTGACATAAAAAAAGTTTTCCTAACATTTTCTCATGCAATTTGGCAACATAACCAGGCAGTAGAAAATACATTCCCTACATAAAGAAAATTTTAAAATAGTATATTTTGAAACACACACAGAAAGACTAAGTTAATTCATTTTCACCAGTAAGAGGAGAATAAACTAGACTTTGTAACCAAACGCTAAAACCACCCACAGTGACATGATGGATTTCTAAAGCATGCACTGGTCCAACTTCATTTACATTACAAAGTGGACATTGGGTCCAGGTGGCAACCCTGGCTTGACAGTAGTGGTGCATGGGGTAGTGGGGATAGGAATATCCCTTCCTGATGGCTACTATTAGATTCCTGATATACAGTTCACTTTGGTGTCTAAATTTCATATACTAGGTGAAATCTTTGCTGGGACAAAGCGTTGCTTACCTCAACCAAGCAGGATGAAGAAAAGCTGATTCAGTCGTCCAGCCCAACATTGGACAGAGTGGTGCCTGTTGATGGTCTCACATCAAGAATGAATTTGAAAAAAGAAAGAGAACGGAAGATAGAATAAATGATTTTGGAAAACAAAACTGGTTTGGTTTTTGTCCTATAAGGTAAAATTTGAGCTTATTAAAAATGTTTGAGGTTGGCCTATTAATAAAATGCTATTGAGGAACCCTAAATGCAGGGGAAAGAAAGTAAATTCTCTGAGAGATATATCAATTTTAGTTCTTTTGTAGATGGCAAAGAAATGCCAAGCATGGGAATAAAAAGACAAAAGCGCTGAAAACCTGTGGCCACTGTAGTAGCTGTACTGAGAGGTAAGGGAATGTGCTCACATTTTGAAAGGAGAGATGGGTGAATCTCACAGGCCAGCAGACTCCCTTCCTCTCTGGAGGAAGGTACTTGAACTCTTTCTTTTGATCCTCTTGTATGCTATTCTGTTCGATGTGCAATGTGAGACATCTAAACTTCAACAAGCGTCTTCAGAGTTTGGCTCAAGGAGCAGTGTGAATGGAGGAGAAAAGGACTACCTCCTGACTTCTCACTGGACACAAGCCACTTGATGTCCCAGGAGTTTTTTGAGGTGCCCTGAAGATTCATTGTCAGGTAATATTAATTCAGAATTTAAAGAACTGGACATAGTCAGTTCAAGGATGCTAATAATATTCAGGAGTCTTTATCCTCAAGACCTTTGGCAGGGTCTTCAAACTATTAGATTAACATGGTGAATAGTACCAGAGGTTATGAGCTTAATAAAGGCCTGGAATTCTCCTAACTTTATGAGTTTCTTTCTAAGTTTCCAATCCTTCTGAGCCTCATTACATGGCAGTTGGTTTTCCCCAGGCAATCAATCCAAATGAGAGTGAGACCTCAAGGGAGAACTCAAGGCCAAAGCCATAATATTTTTAATTTAATTTTGGAAATGGCATCTTGTCAATTTTTGCATATATTGTTTCTTTGAATTAATTCAATAAGTCCAGGCTATACTCAAGGGGAAAGGGTCACAAAAGGACATTAATTTCAGGGGGGAACTCACTGAAAAACTTCTTAGACTTATATCCATAGCCTCTCAAGTATTACATTTTATTTCTAATTTTATAAAAACAACCTAAAATTATTTCTGTAACAAGGAAGGATATACTTATACAATCCAGTAGACAAGGTATTTCCTTACTTTTCTTGGCAGAAATTTCCAAATAGGATGCTTCAATCAATTGGAATATAGAACATATAGTATTCCAATAGTATGTTCAGAGGCAAAGAGGTGTGAACAAGAACAGGGGCCCTAGCGGGTAATGGAAACTGCAGTGTTTATTCAGAGCACAGTATGTGTTCTAATAAGCAGCAAACACAGGGCTGAAATATTAAGTCAAAATATTAAAAGGGGCTTCTAGTGTCAGCCTAATGATTTTGGTTCTTATACCAGTACCAAAATCTACTGCTACTGGTGTGGTACTAGTATAGATAAAAGGGCCAAGAAATGTGTGTATGTTGCAGGGGTAGAACTTTCAACAGATGATTAACCAAATAAAATTTGAATTTGAGGAAGATCACTGTCAGAATAATAAAGAATGGATAATAGGGAAAGAGGAGGAATGGTAGTGAAAATAGTAGGTTGTCAAGTTCCAAAAGGAACCTAACAGCTTTAATCAATGTAATTTAGTTACTTATTAACTATAGGGAATAAATGATAGAAACTAAAAATTTTTTAGAGGTTTTCAGTTTGTGGAAGTTATAATAAATATAAATGTCATTAATAGAGAGGGGAAACTATTTAGAAAGAACATGTGGGGGTAAAGGTAATGATTTTAATTTTGTACATGTTGAGTTTGTTGTACCTTGGAATATCAAGGGGAAAATTTCCAGTAGAAATTTGTGGCATAAAAGATAAAAATATGAATCCTTATCATGTAGGAAATTTAGTTAGAAAACAAAAAAAGAAATGTCCCAGTAAAAAATTCGGAGGCTGAAAGAGCTAAAACAAAGAAATGCAAGAAATACTAAGGTAAAAGATGGAAGGGATGTGCCTCTGGCCAGAAAGCTGGGTTGGTTAGAGCGTCCTGAAGGGCAGAGGTTACTGGTTCGATCCCTGGTCAGGGTGCACATAGAAACATCTTGATGTTCCTGTCTCTCTTTCCCTCTCTCTTTCCCTTTCTCTCTGTCTAAAGTCAATAAAATAAACATTAAAAAAAGATGGAAGAGTTACAACTTTGATGTCAATATTTTAAGTCTTAAATTGTTCATTTAAAATACTTTTTCTTTCTCATTATGAGCATATATATGGATTCAAATTGCTGTAATGTTCACACATGTTGAATGTGTATATGTGCAAAAGAAGAGAAAAGCGGGAAGACATCAGCAATGTAGCAGAATAGGATGACCCAGACACTTCTTCCTCCCTCATGGATACACTAAAAACAACAGAAGAATTTTTTAAAAAGCTGGGGGAATAGTACAGTTTAAGGACCTACTCCTTCTATGAGAAATCCAGATATCAATTATTAGACACTTATTCCCCAAACAAGAATGAAACCGGCTGCATTGAAGTAGGCAGGATAATGTGGTGTATATATAATGAAATATTACTCAGCCATAAAAAGAAGAAAATCCTGTTACATGATACAGCATGTGTTGGGGTCTGAAAAGCCAACAGGGTATTTTTCAGTTTGGATTTTGGGGACAGAGCTACTGGGAACTGGCTGCTGCCCAACCCCCCACCTCACTTGTTCTGTGAAGGTGTAAAAAGGCTAAGCCCTTCCCCACACCTCCATGAATTGGCTCATCCTTCCCTCCACGTTCCCTGGAGAGAAAAAAAAAAACTGGCTTCTTTGTGTATGTTGAATATGGTGCAAGTTTTCTACACTTGATGGAGTTCTTGGGTTGCCTTGAAAACTGTATGCTAATTTCCACTTTGCCCTATAAATAAAGAAGGATGCAGTTTCTGGGGGCGGCCATGTTTTGCAGTCTGCTAGGGTGGTGATTTTACTGCTAGCAGGGACTGTGAAGCCCTCCCAACCCATCTTATATGTATTTAATTCTTTTTGTCTATTTTCTTCAATTCCGTACTGTTCCCACTGGGGACCTGAATATACTCATTGTGACTGGCCCATGGCAAACATGGATAAATCTGAAGGACATTATGCTAAGTGATAAACACAGTCATGGAAATAAATATTTCATGGTTCAACTAATATGAGATATGTAATGTAGTCAAACTCATCAAAGAAAGCAGAAAGTCCAACAGTGGTTGCCAAGGGCTGATTGGATGGCGAAGTGGCAAGTTGATGTTAATGGTTATAATTTTCAGGCATGAAAAATGAAAACTTTCAAGAGATCTACTTCATAATGTGTACTAACAGTTAATAATATTGTAGTGTACACTTAAAAATTCATTAAGAGAGTCTTATATGAGGTGTTTTTACCACAGTAAAAAACTGTAAATGTTAGGATGGTGGGAGAGATGATAATTACTGAGTAAACTCTATGAGTTCTGAGATTTCTAAGGGTAAGGAATATTTATTTTGCAACAAACAATGGAAATAAATGTATTTCATAGGCAATATTTGAGTCACTAAATTGCTCTTTAAATTTGTTCTTTTTTTCTCTCTCTCTCCCTGTGAAACTCTTAAGTTTTTATTTAAATGGTACATTTGGCATTTTATTTTCTATTATCATGTAAAAAATAAAAGGATTCTTAAATTACAAGGTAATGTACCCTAGTCTAAAGAATTAATTTCTAATTATGTTAGAAAATACTGGAGAAGCAGATGAATTAAAGAAATAATGTAAAACAAAACAAAAACATAAAGAATACAACAGTTAAGTGAATATTTTTAGAATCTTAGAATATAAAATTAATTTTAATAAATCCAATTCTAGATTGAATAGTGCCCTGCAAAAATTCATGTTCGATTCAGAACCCATTAACATAATCTTGTTTGAAAATAGTGTCTTTGCCAATGTAATCAAGTTAAGATAAGGCCATAATGACTTAGAATGGCCCTGACTCTAATATAGTTGGTGTCCTTATAAGAAGAGGAGAATCTGGGAACAGATACACTCATATACAGGGGAGACGGTCATGTGAAGAAGGGGGCAGAAGTTGGAGTGACACCAAGGAATCTACAACTAAGGAATGCCAAGGATTGCTGGCAAACAAGAAACTAGGGAAGAAGCAAGAAAACATATTCTCACTCAGAGGCTTCAGAAGGAACCAACCTGTCAACACTTTGTTTTGGAGTTCTAGACACCATAACTGTGAGTGATCACATTTCTATCATTTTAGGCAATTTGCTCTGAGGTAATTTATTAAAGCAGCCACAGGAAACTAATACACTCCCTAAAATAAAAAAAAGAGAGAAATACAAGCAAAAAGATTGGTTATTTGACTTAAGATTTAAACATGTGTTTATATAAAAAGACAAAAAACTGAAGAAAATATTTGAAATATGTAGGACAGATACAGGGTTAAAAACCTTAAAAAGTGGGGAGGAAAGATGGCAATGGAGTAGGCGTACATTCCGACTGTCACCTCCTAGGACCAAATTGAATTACAACTTAATTTAAGAACAATCATCTTAAAAATCCAATTTTGGACTAAACAAAGAGGAATCTATAACTAAGGATCACAGAAAAAGCCACACCAAGACTGGTAGAAAAGGTGGAGACACAGAAAGGGCTGCCTGCTCCCAGAAGTGAGCAGCAGCCTGGAGGGACCCTCAGGCCAGAGTGGGCCACCCTGAGAAGTGTGGGTCCTCAGGACTGAAGCCCCAGCCTAGAGCCCCAGCGCCTAGAAGGGGCACTCAGGCAGCATTTAGTTGTGAAAAGATCCAGGTTTCTGGCTGCTAGAAAGAGACACAACTCTTGGACACAGATTCCGTTTTAAAGGGCCCGTGCAAAAAACCTCATTTACAGCCACTTACCCAGGACTCTGGCAGGGGAGAGCTGAGAGGACTGGAGTTGCAGGAGGAGAGTGTAAAGTTGGAGGCCCAGGGGGAGGCACTGTGGGGAATGGCCACAAGAGCTCCTGTGCTGAATCATTCTCCAGTACTGCAGTCGCCACATTTCTTGGGTGGAGAAATCCCCTCTAAGTGGCATCAGCCTGGGGTAAAGCATCTGCTCTGCCCTTGGGAGTCTCTCATACCCCAGACATGGCGATGGGTTGTTCTGAGAGGCCAGGAAGCAGGTGGTGTGTCAGTGACTCAGTTTTCTGATGTTGAGACCAAAGCTCCTCCTCACACTCTCCTGAGTCTCAGACTGATGCTTCCACCTCACCAGAGACTCAGTTGAATCTGTCCAGAGAGCAGAAAGCACACCTTTGACCCTCAGAGGCCACACCCATCAGACTCCTGGGGCCACACCTTACTGAAGTCTGTGAAAAAAATCTTGACAGACTGACACCTGGGGCTGAGGGAAGGAGCCACATCCACCACCCTTCCTAATCCCTGAACTTCCCCAGGCTCTTGACTCTAGCGAGGCTTTTTCAGCAGCTGAGCCTAACAAGCAGTCAGCAGACAGAGGCTGCAAGAGGTGGGACTCAGGGAAACTTGGCCGTTTGAGCAGACTTTCCCCAGGACCAGAGTAGATAAAAGTCAGCCTAAGAGTACAGCTAGGTATTTCCATGTACACCTGGGCCCAGCAGAGGCAGCCACAAACTCTGAATTGCTTGTAGCTCTAAGAAGGTTACTGAGGGCCAGTCATGGGCAGTGTCTCCCACTGGTTTGCACTGGGCTCCTGCTAGGAAAGCCCAGGGCTATCACATTCAGGGACCAGCTGCAGAAAGCATTAGTTCAGGACCTAACAACACTTGCTAGAGTGGTGTCCTAAGAAAAAGCACCTCACACCTGGCCCAGCTGAGGCAAGTTCCACTCTCTGTGGTCAGCACCGGCACAGTGGTTCATGTGCATTGGATAGTGTGGGGCTTCACAGTCAGCCGGCCTGGGCACTGGATATTCTGTCAGGCTAGGCTATATTCCACAGCAGAAGGGAGAGAGGCTTAGAGCAACACCATTTAAAGTGTGGGTCCCTGTGAGTCTATTGTTGGATCTGGTCCAGGAGCTTAGCCACCTTTGGGAGGGTTACAGTCAGCCCTAGGAGAGGACTCTCTCAGTCTTCCTTCCTGAGACCGAGGTCTCAACAGCTGAAAGAACTTCTGCAGAGGGGACTGTTGGCCACACTCAGCCTGAACTTACTGCTCAACTTGTTGGGGAAAAATAAAATGTGAGTATCTAGTAGTGGCTGAGGGATCAAGCTCTAGAGTAGGGGCCACATTCCCTGTACAAAGCTCCTGAAGTAGGAGGTTCCACAAACATTGTTTTCACAACCTCAGCTGCCCTAACCCACCAAGTGTTTAACCTCTAGAGGGGTGGTTGGGTGAGGCCAATCTGAGCCCACACTACAGTCTTACTACATAAGAATCTGTGGGAGGACCAGGCAGTTGCAAGAGGAAGAGGAGAAGCTAAAAAGTGGAGAAAAATCTTATAGGGCTTGGGGCTTTTATGGAGTTGTTGTCATCTCTAACAGGGGGAAGCTGATCCTTATACAAATGTTGGTTCCTCTCACAGTATTCAGACAAAGAAAACACAGATACAAAACAGTGAAAAGTGCAGTAGCTGCAGACAGGTAGCCTGCAGTGGATTGCAAAAAAAAAAAACAAAAAAACTGGCACCAACCCAAGAAGAACTGGAGCCACACTACTGGTAGTGGGTGGCAGACAGCACCAACCCTAGAATCAACTACTTACAAAAGCAGCACACCCAAAGGCAGAGTCTAGCAGGCATCAGACACTGTGGAGAATAAATATTCCCAATAGGAAAAACATTGCACCATGTGTAATACACATGAACAAGTTGACCCTAAGAGCCAGCCAGCCTGCCTGAAGGGATAAATGAATCCATTAAAAGATCAACTGCATCTAATACTAACATACAAGAGGAAAAATAGTACCCTCAAGAAGCATTCCTACAAGAAGGAAAACAAGTGGCATAGAGGTCAGAATCAATGATCCCATCTTCTTCATAAAGACCACAACAAAAATTTCAAAGTCAGACAGTGTTACCTAATACACAGACAAAATGGGCAGACAGAGAAATGTGACCCAAATGAATCAACAAGAGATAACTCCAGAAAAAGAACTGAATGAGATGGAAGTAACCAAAATACCAGATTCAGAGTTTCAAACAATGATTTTTAGGATGCTCAAGGATCTTAGAGCAAGAATGGATGGACATAATAAACACCTAAAAAAAAAGAGACAGTAAGCATCAAAGAGGACATTGAAATCATACAGAAGAACCAGTCAAAAATGAAAAGTACAATATCAGAAATGAACACTGCACTAGAAGAAATTAATAGCAGGCTGGATGAAGCAGAGGATCAAATCAGTGATTTAGAGGACAAGATAAAAAAAGCACAGAAGCAGAGCAAAAAAGAGAAAAGACGTTCAAAAAGTCTGAGGATACACTAAGAGAGCTCTGTGACAACATGAAGAAAAACAACATCCACATCATAGGGGTTACTGAAAGAGAAGAGAATGAACAAGGAATAGGGAACTTGTTAGAAGAAATTATAGCTGAAAATTTTCCTAAAATGAGGATGAAAAAGTCACACAAATTGAAGAAACACAGGGTTCTATTAAACAGTAATCCAAGGAGGCCTATGGCAAGACACATCATAATTAAAACATCAAAGTTAAGAGACAAAGAAAGAATACTAAGAGCTGCAAGAGAAAATCAGTTAATTACCTACAGAGGAGCTGCCATAAGAATGACATCTGACTTCTCAACAGAAACACTTGAGGCCAGAAGGGATTGGCAAGAAATAGTCAAAGTGATGCAAAGCAAGAATCTACAACCAAGACTTCTTTATCCAGAAAGGCTATCATTTAAAATTGAAGGAGAAATAGAAAGCTTCCCAGACAAAAAAAAAAATACAAAAAAAAATTCATTACACCCAAACCAGTACTGAAAGAAATGTTAGGGGGCCTGCTGTAAAAAGAGCAAAGAAAAAAAATTGAGAAAAAGAGGATTGTAGATTTAAAGAATAAAATGCAATAAACAACCATATATCAATAATAACCTAAAATGTAAATGGATTAAATGCTCCAATAAAAGACATTGAGTAGCTGCATGGATAAGAAAACAGGACCCATACATATGCTGTCTACAAGAGACTAACCTCAGAACAAAAGATACACATAGACTAAAAGTGAAGGGATGAAAAAAGTATTTCACACAAATGGAAATGAAAAAGAAGCCAGAGAAGAAATACTTATATCTGACAAAATCGACTTTAAAAAAAAAGGCGCCTGACCTGTGGTGGCGCAGTGGATAAAGCGTCAACCTGGAAATGCTGAGGTCGCTGGTTCGAAACCCTGGGCTTGCCTGGTCAAGGCACATATGGGAGTTGATGCTTCCAGCTCTTGCCCACCTTCTCTCTCTGTCTCTCTCTCCTCTCTCCCTCATCCTTTCTCTCTCCTCTCTAAAATGAATAAATAAAATAAAATTTTTTTAAAAATTCAAAAAAAAAAGGCTATAGTAAGGGACAAAGAACGTCACTACATAATGATAAAGGGAGCAATCCAACAGCAGGGTATAACCATTGTAAATATCTAAGCGCCTAATATAGGAGCACTTAAATATATAAAGCTGGTTTTGATTCACATAAAAGGTGAGATCAACAGCAATACTATAATAGCAGGGGATTTTAATACCCCACTAACATCAAGGGACACATCCTCCAGACAGAAAATTAACAAAGAAACAGTGGCCTTAAATGACACACTAGATCAACTGGATTTAATAGATATCTTCAGAACTTTTCACCCAAAGCATCAGAATATACATTTTTTTCAAATGCTCATGGTACATTCTCTAGGATACACCACATGTTAGGACACAAAACAAGTCTCAATAAATTTAAGAAGACTGAAATAATATTAAGAATCTTCTCTGATCACATGGCATGAAACTAGAAAACAACTGCAATAGGAAAGCTGAAAAACATTCAAACACCTGGAGTCTAAATAGCATGTTATTAAATAATAAATGAGTTAACAATGAGATCAAAGAAGAAATCAAAATTCTCTTGAAAGAAATGAAAATGAACATACAACAACTCTAAATTTATGGGACACAGCAAAAGCAGTCCTGAGAGGGAAGTTTGTAGCACTACAGGCATACCTTAAGAAGCAAGAAAAATCTCAAATAAACAATTTAGCCCTGCATCAAAAAAAAACTAAGAAAAAAAACAACAAATAATGCCCAGAGGAAGTAGAAAGAAAAAATAATAAATATCAGAGGGGAAATAAATGACATAGAGACTAAAAAAAAAAAAAAAAGATACAAAAGATCAGTGAACCAACAGCTGGTTCTTTGAAAACGTAAACAAGATTGACAAATCTTTAACCAGAGTCATCAAGAAAAAAAGAGAGAAGACTCACATAAATAAAATTAGAAATAAAAATGGAGAAGTAACAACTGACACTGCAGAAATACAAAGGATTGTAAGAAAATACTTGAAGATCTGTATGCCAAAAAATTGGACAATCTAGGTGAAATGGATAAATTCCTAGAAACATATAATCTTCCAAAACTCAATCGGGAAGAATCAAAAAACCTAAAAAGACTGATACAACAAATGAAATTTAAACAGTTATCAAAAAACTCCCAGCAAACAAAAGCCCTGGACCAATAGTTTCACAGGCCAATTTTACAAAATAATCAAAGAGGAACTAATCTATCTTTCTCAAGCTATTTCAAAAAATTCAAGAGGAGCAATGACTTCCAAGCTTCTTTTAGGAAACAAGAATAATCTTCATTCCAAAACCAGGTAAAGACACTACAAAGAAAGAAAACCATAGACCAATATCCCTGATGAACTTAGATTATAAAATTCTCAACAGAATATTAGCAAACTGGATACAGCAATACATGAAAAAAATTATACATCATAATCAAGTGGGATTTATTCTGGAGAGGCAAGGCTGGTACAATATTTGCAAATCAATAACTGTGATTCATCACATAAACAAAATGAAGGATAAAAATCACAGATGATATCAATAGATGCAGAAAAAGCATTCGATATAATTCAGTACCCATTTATGATCAAAACTCTCAGCAAACTGAGGATACAGGGAACATAATTCAACATGATAGAGGCCATCTATGACCAACCCATGGCCAACATCATACTCAATAGGCAAAAATTAAAAGCAATCCCCTTAAGATCAGGAACAAGGCAGGGATATCCCCTTTTACCACTCTTATTCAACATAGTTCTGGAAGTCCTAGCCATAGCAATCGGACAAGAAGAAGAAATAAAAGGCACCCAAATAGGAAAAGAAGTAAAACTATCATTATTTGCTGATGACATGATACTGTACTAGAAAACCCTAAAGTCTCAGTCAAAAAACTACAAGACCTGATAAATGAATTTAGCAAGGTGGCAGGATATAAAATTAATATTCAGGAATCAGTGGCATTTTTATATACCAAAAACAAACTGTCCAAAAGAGAAATGAAGGAAACAATTTCATTCACTATTGCAACAAAAACAATAAAGTACCTAGGAGTAAATTAACCAAGGAGGTAAAGGAATTTTACTCAGAAAATTATAAAACATTGATAAAATAAATCAAGGAAGATAAAAACAAGTGGAAGCATATACCATGCTCATGGATAGGAAGAATAAACATCATTAAAATGTCTATATTACCCAAAGCAATCTATAAATTAAATGCAATTTCTATTAAAATACCAATGGCATACTTCAAAGCTATAGAACAAATATTCTAAAATTTTATATGAAGCCCCCCCCAAAAAAAACATGAATAGCTTCAGCATTCTTGAAAGTGAAGAATAAAGTGGGATGTATCACATTTTCTGATATCAAGTTATATTACAAGGCCATTGTACTCAGAATAGCTTGGTACTGGCATAAGAACAGGCATATAGGTCAATGGAACAGAACAGAGAACCCAGAAATAAATCCAAGCCTGTATGGTCAATTGATATTTGACAAAGGAGGTAAGAGCATAAAATGGAGTCAATACAATCTCTTTATCAAATGCTGTTGGGTAAATTGGACAGCTACAACTTGCAAAAAAAAATGAAACTATACCACCAACTTACACCATTCACAAAAATAAACTCAAAATGGATAAAAGACTTAAATGTAAGTCATAAAACTATAAACATCTTGGAAGAAAACATAGGCAGAAAACTGTTTGATATCTCTCGTAGCAATATTTTTGCTTATTTATCTCCACAGGTAAGTGAAATAAAGGACAGGATGAACAAATGGGACTATATCAAACTAAAATGTTTTTGCACAGCAAAAGACACCATGAACAAAATAAAAAGACAACCCACAAATGGGAGAACATATTCGTCAATACATCTGATAAGGGGTTAATAACCAAAATTTATAAAAAATACTTCTAAAACTCAACACCAGGAAGGTAAACAATCCAATTAAAAATGGGCAAAAGAACTGAATAGACACTTCTCCAAAGAGGACATACAAATGGCCAATAGGCAGATGAATAAATGTTCAAGGTCAGTAATCATCAGAGAAATACATATTAAAATCACAATGACATACCGCCTCATACCTGTCAGAATGGCGCTCATTAACAAAACAACACATAACAAGTGTTGGTGAGGGTGTGGAGAAAAGGGAACCCTCCTGCACTGCTGTTGGGAATGCAGACTGGTGCAGCCACTGTGGACAACTTTATGAGTTTTCCTCAAAAAATTAAAAATAGAACTGCCTTTTGACCCAGGTATCCCACTTTTAGGAATATATCCTAACAATACCAAATAACTGATTAAAAAGAAGATATGCACCCCCATGTTTATTGCAGCATTGTTTAAAATAGCCAAGATCTGGAAACAGCCAGTGTCCTTCAGTGGATGAGGTGATTAAAAAGCTGTGGTACATATATACACAATGGAATATTACATGGCTGTGAAAAAGAAGGAAATCTTACCATTTGTGACAGCATGAATGGACCTGGAAATTATTGTGCTAAGTGAAATAAGCCAGGCAAGAAAAAAAAATATCATATGATCTCACATATATGTGGAATGTAATGAACAAAGTGAACTGAGGAACAGAATAGAGGCTGTGGCAGGTCACAGGTACCAGAGGGACAACAGTCAGAGGGAAGGGGAATGAGGGAATAGGATCAAAAAAAGTAAAGGGATTAGTGAAACTATATATACAACATAACACAGAGATATAAATAATAGGACAGCAAATCCTAGAGGGAAGGGGGGAGGTAGTAAGGGGGAGGAGGTCCGTCAAATGCACCTGCTTTTATCTTCTCAAAAGACAAGGCAGGAAAAGCAGAAATAATATGTTGAAAGCATTCACTTTCTCTATTAAAAGCCTGAACAAACTGCTTCATTAAGCCAAGTTTGATGTGAAGTGGGGGGGGAAATGATCCTGTCTCAATTAACTACAGGTTCATTCACAATATTTTGCATCCCTACTTCCAGAGCTTCATGATTCAGCCACTCCTTCTGTGTCCAGTGTTTCTCCTGAGCTCGGCTGTCCAACAAACACAGAAAGCAAGGGTACTTCGTGAAACCTCTCTGTTGTTCTAACAGGAAATTTACCATTTTAAGATCCACACAAAGGATCCAGTTATGCTCCTCATACTTCAGAAAGTTGAGGACAATCTTTATGTCATTATAATCTTCTCGCAGATGAGTTGAATAACTAATTGGAACCGCTGCATAAACATTACCGTTGTGTAGGAGAACACATTTCAGACTCCATATAGAGCTGTCAAGAAATAGCTGCCATTCTGTTGGACTGTAAGTGGTAACACCTAGCTGGCTGAGAAGACTACTGATATCATGACAGTAAACAAAGTATTTGTCTTCAGAAAGAAAGTCCACAAAAATTTGTTCACACTTCCTGAAATGGGATACTTTAGCAGACCGGTGAAATACATTCTTTTCTTGAAGCCTGGAGGCTAATAGCTGCTTTCTTTGATAGGCCTAAATCTCTTACTAAGTCATGCAATTCAGGTTGGCTAAACTGCTGAGGGGTTAGTGACTGCTTGGCATCAGAAGAAGACCCTTCAGATTCTACAACCATTTCCTCATGCATCTTATCAAAACACACTTGATTACCATGTTCACTTTCTTTATCCTTAGAAGGAATAAAATCATTAAAAACCGGAACCGGGAGTGTCTCAGAGTGTGGGATAGGTCGTATTGCTGAAGGATTATTAGGATATGTGATATTATGCCATTTTTTCTTGTCGATGCCCTTTGTATGGATCAGACAGAAATAACAGTCACTGCTGTGGTCCTTAGGTTCACGCCAAACTATGGAATAACAAAAGGCATTCCTTTGCATTTTCCTTTTGTCCAGTCACGAAGCATTTTCTCACAATTATGACACACAATATGAGGAGCTCAATTCTTGTCTTGATTGCCAAAGGAAACTTGAAAATAGGCAATATATGCACGTGTTACAAATGATGAAATATTGTGCCTTTGATGTTGAAGTGGGTAACAGCCACATATATAACAGAAGGTGTCAGGACTATTCTTACATTTATGGCTACTCGAAGAAGCCATGATTCAATCTTAAAACAAAATAAGAGAGTATTTTTATCAGATAATTTTTTTACATTTAAAAACAACTACAATTATGTAAAAGTGATGTTTGTAAAACATTAATTGCCTTGTGGTTATGTTCAATCCAGGAATCGTTGCCCTTTAACTCCAATTTAAAAACCAATGCATGCCATTAACTGTAAGAAAAAGAAATTAAAATTGCATAAAACTAGAGCATGCACCAAAAAATGGATTTCAGATTTGGAATCAGCAATGCAGAAATATATAGAAGCAGTTCTAAAACCTCATGCAAAAGAAAATGAAAAATAAAATTCTTAACCAGTGTAAAGAAATAATATGAGAAACTATTTTCACTCAAAAATTACAAATAACAACAGTAAAAATGTACTAGGAATTACTGTCCAGATAGCTCAGTTGGCTAGAGCATCCTCCCGAAGCTCAGAGGTTGCTGGTTTGATCCCTAGTCAGGGCACATGCAAGAACGGATTGATGTTCCTCTCACTCTCTCTCTCTTCTCATTAATATCAATAAATAAACATTAAAAATGTGCATAGAATTGCTCTAAATAATTTACACGTTACTTACTCATTTAATGCAACAACCGTATGCTGTGATATGATTATTGTAAGGTAATACTATCTTCATTTTGCAAATGAGAAACCTGGGACACAAGACTTGGCAAGAGTGTACTGCAACAGCCATATACCATACCCCCAGATTGGAAGGCAAATTGGCAAAGTTTTCAAGAGTTTCGAAGCAAAATTTCTCTTGATGCAAAATTTTCACTGTCAGGAATTTATATGTTAAAATATGAAATTAAAAGTTAAAAACAAAGAAAAGAGAATGAATAATTTCAACTCAAGCTGCAAAAAATAGGGTGAAAAGCTAACAAAACCAGGTACTAGTGATTGTCCAGGCAAAAAAAGAATTGTAAGTATATACTCACAAAATGGTAAAAATAATAGCCACTGCTTTAAAAGGAAAAAAAATTACATTAATAACACACACATTCACACACACACTCACATAGAAAATTGATAATAAATTAGGCTTTGATCTTGTTTGGGGGGATATCTAATTCAAATATAAAAAGTTCCAGCCTACTTGTCTAATATATCCCACAGATGTGTTTTGTTTGGCAAACATAAAGCTGGAAATATTTGGGGACTTTAATATAATTAGACTGAGTGTGCAATCTCAAGTTACCCATATGCCCTAACATTTTAATTTGTCTTAGAACATACCCAGTTCAAACCCTTGTGTCACTAGGTCCCCGCAGATAGTTAATATAGTAATATCTAATAAAATAAATTACATTTCAAAAAAATTGTTCTTAAAAACAAATAAGCATTAAATGATTAGCATAATAACAAATTAGAAGAATCTCTTATTAATGAAATAAATGTATTATTGCTATTTTACTTATGATAAGTAATATAAAGACAAATATGTGAAATCTAAAGAGCAAAATAAAATAGAAACACATACAAAGAACAGAATGATAGTATACAGATGGGTTTGGGTGGCTGGGTGAAAAAAGGTAAAGGGATTAAGAAGTACAAAATAATAGTTACAGAATAGTCATGGAGATGTAAGGTAAAGAATAAAGAATATTCTTGAGTTCTAGACACCATAACTGTGAGTAAACACATTTCTATTATTTTAGGCCACCTTCTTTGAGCTAATTTATTAAAGCAGCCACAGAAATAATACAAATAACATTGTCATAACTATATATGGGGTCTGGCGGGTACTTGAAATATCAGGAGGACTATTCCATAAAATATATGACTGTCTTACATGATGCCGTACATCAGAAACTAATACAGAATAATACTGATTGCAAAGTGTAATTGAAAAATAAAACAGTAAAAAATATATTAAGAATTGGGTAACTAAAAAGCAAGAAAAGTTAAAAATTTTCATAAAGTATCAGCTTACATTTTTTTTCATTTGAAAACAGGCAATACTAATAGCAGGTGAAAAGTAACAGAAAATGAATGACTTCTACTGACTAAAAAACAAACAACTCTACCAACAAATTCTATTATGAGTATATCACCTTTCAATGGTAGAACAAGGAATAGGATTCAATGAATCTAACTATTGGGAATGGTATACCTTGCCTTCAAACAATGCTCCCATGCCAGTTCTAGTTTAATCCAATTCACTGCAATAGCTAAATGTCGATGGCACCTGACAGCTTTTCCAGAATTGATATGACATGAGTTGGCTGACTCACTATACCAGCTCCTCATTGACAGGTGTCTACCTCATGAAAACCTTATCCAAAATGCCATGCCAATATCACTTAGACATAGTAGATTTCCTTCCACTAACCAAATAATAGTGTGTGCTTAAATTAAATCTATCAGAATCGTTTGATTTAGGGTTTTGTACAGCCTTTACAAATGAGGCGGGAAAGCCAACAAAATAATGCTTTGAATAAATGACAAATAAACCAAAAATAAAATTTTAATTTTGTTCAGAGCCTTTAGCTTATCTCTCTTCTACAGATCTTTTATCCCCTAGTACTAACTCAGATTATCTAAGCACAGGTCAAATGTGACTGTTGTTAACGATATGATCTGATTGGATGTTGAATGTTGGAGCTCAAGACTGCCAAGAATATAAGAAATGTGTCAGTATGTTATTAACCAGTCCCATTGAAAAATAAAATCAGGAAAATATTACATATTGGTCAAGAAATTTAGCTCAAAAAGAGGTTTTCTAAGTAGAATTTATTTGTAACGATGGCAGATTGGTGTGTAATGGTGCAACAATGTCAAGAAATAAGTTGTTTTGCATGACCTGATTAAAATGTACTCCCTCTAAATGTGATCCATATGTACTTTATTGTGCTAGTTTTTTGTTTTGATAATTTTCTCCAGTGAGGTCACTTATTTATTTAACCTGCTTTTAGGGTAAATATGACTACTGATTCTTTTTCCTTCTTCTATCTAGAGAGTATAACTACATAAAGAAATCTACCTGCAGTTTATTGATATCATGTTACTTGTAGAAGAAACAAATCACACTGCTATGCATTCTAATACTACTGTGAATGTGAACTTGAACTTATGAATGCAGAAGGAGAATTTGAAATTTAGTGATCTCCTAACCCAGCTGCTCGTAGGTACCAGTTATATTCAAGGAAGAATTCAGAATGTAAATTATGTTGAAGCTATTCTTCCCTGTGTCAGTGGCAGTGAGATATAATAAAAAAAACTGCATGCATACTACCTTCAAGCAAATGCCAGAGTGTTGAATCCAATCTGAGTATATATTTGCCCTGCAGAGACACTGTTCAAACAATATATTCACCTGCTACAACTCATCACTGCAATGCAGACCTTCAAACCCTCTCCAAGGCTATGTAATCATTTTTGAAATTATACCTTCCCATCTATTTTTATCTCACATTCCTCAGATACCCTGTAATCATAGATTAATAATCTAATGAATGAATTTCCTAAAACCAACCCTTTAACTCTGGCTCTGCCGAGGGGCTACAAATTAGGTAAAATCTAGAAAACCCAAAGGTTCAAGAATTTCAGCATGCAAAAATTTTAGTCACAACATGTTTATTTAGTTGATTTAGATATTGTAAAATAAAAATCTGAAGTATTTTTTAAAAAGGAAACAAACACATATACAAACACACTCACTATAAACCTAGGAAAGGAAAACCAATTTTCACCTCAACATTATGCAATAAAAAAAGGAATCCCAAACAACCCAGAAAAGCAGTGAAATTCAGTCTGGTAGTGACTGGTATTGTTTTCTGCAGTATGTTAGCAAGGAATTCATGTGATTTATAATTCACAGTCTTGGAGACTGGTAAAAAGCCTTCAGGGTGGAGTGAAAAGTAGGCTTACAGTTGTTTGAATGAAAAATAATATAATAATTAATAAATAATAATACAAAAATAAACTGTTCCATATACTTACAACTGTAAACCTGCTCTTGCCCCACCCTGTATAAGATTTTAATTAATGGGTTTGCATAAACTTAGCTATTTTATTGAATATTTCAA
Source organism: Saccopteryx leptura (assembly GCF_036850995.1). NCBI lineage: Eukaryota > Metazoa > Chordata > Mammalia > Chiroptera > Emballonuridae > Saccopteryx > Saccopteryx leptura. Next base: position 161,383,191 of record NC_089506.1, on the reverse strand, counting down.
AGAATTAACACTTGTATATACAATACAAGAGAAATTTTAATATTCTAATAGAATTATATATATATTTAGAAGGTATTATAATGCTTAACAAGAGAACTGTATATTCCTCATAAAATAAACTTTCATAAGTATTTTCAAATACAATTTGGACCAAAAATTACCATCAGGGGTGTACATTTTGGAAAATTGTGAAAAGATCAACTCAGAAATATAGTGTTCTAGAAAGTGTAGTTGAAGATTTAGTTTTCCTGTTTGTGCTGAAACTTGTTTTATATTATTATTATTATTATTAATATTAATATTATTATTTTTATTAGAGAAGTGAAGGCTTTGAAATTATTTTTAAAAAAGGCTTTGAATTATTTTTAGAGACATTTGACTCTAACTAAGTAGAAATCTTCATTGTGTTTCTCTATTCTTATTCAGAATCATACCAATCAAAGAATTCCTACCAGATGTAGTAATATAAAATTCAACTTTATTCTTCAACTATCTAAAGATATATGTTGCTTATCCCAATTGCTTGTAAATGAATAAGTTGGCTTCAATGATTAAAAAAATTAAGCAGCCAGTTTAATGGTCTTGAACACCGTAAACATAACCTGGACTCTGACAAAAAAAACAAGCATAAAAGAGTCCTATGAATTACCTTTTTACTATTCTTTATCCGACTGGTTTGTCTTCACTCAAGACCTGCAAATATACTGCTGGATTCAGTTTATCAGAAATATTTTTCTTACAAGGTTTTCTCTCCTTCTAGTGTCATTATCTGGATTTGGAATTAGAATAATCCTGGCTTTGTTAAATAAGTTTGGCAGTCTTCCCTCCTCTTGAACTTTCTAGAATAGTTTGAGATGGATAGGTGTTATTTCTTTAAATGTTTGGTAAAATTTTCCTGTGAAGCCATCTAGTCCAGGACTTTTGTTTGTTGGGAGTTTTTTGATTACTGCTTCAATTTCAAAAGCTATAATCTGTCTAGTCAAATTCTCTGCTTCTTCTTGATTCAGTTGCGGAAGATGTATGTTTCTAGAAATTTATTCATTTCATCCAGATTGTCCAATTTGTTGGCACATAATTGTTCTTAATATTTTCTTACAATCCTTAATATTTCTTTGGTGCACTATGGGTTTGGATGAAGATTGGTGCAGTCACTGTGGAAAGCAATATAAAGTTACCTCAAAAAATTAAAAATGGACCTTTGCCGGTTGGCTCAGTGAATAAAGCATCAGCCTAGCCTGCAGACTTCCCAGGTTCAATCCCTGGTAAGAGCACACATGAGAAGCAACCATCTTCTTCTTTTCTCCTCCCTCTTCACCTTCTCTCTCTCTTCCCCTCACATAGCTAGTGGCTCCATTGGTTTGAGCAATGGCCCCAGGCACTGAGGATAGCTTGGTTGATTCAAGCACTGGCCCAAACAAGAGCTTCCAGTTGGATCCTGGTAAAGGCATCTGTGGAAGTCTGTCTTTCTATCTTCCCTCCTTTCACTTAAAAAAAAAAAAGAATAATTAAACTGACTCAGTGATTCCACTTCTGAGAATATAACCAAAGAAACCTGTAATAATAATTCAAAAGACTATAGGCATCCTTATGATCACCACAGAATTATTTATAAGAGTGAAGGTTTGGAAGCTTGAATACAGTGTGTCCGTAAAGTCATGGTGCACTTTTGACTGGTCACAGGAAAGCAATAAAAGACCATAGAAATGTGAAATCTATACCAAATAAAAGAAAAACTCTCCCAGTTTCATACCTATTCAGGGCAGTTCAATGTGGGCTCACACACAGATTTTTAGGGCTCCTTAGGTAGCTATCCTGTATAGCCTCTCCAGACTCGTCACTGACTGATGGCCTACCAAAACGGGGTTTCTCCACCAAACTGCCGGTTTCCTTCAACTGCTTATCCCACCAAGTAATGTTATTCCTATATGGTGGTGCTTTGTTATAAATGCTCCAACATTCACGTTGCACTTTGGTCATGGATTCAAATTTAGCAAGCCACAGAACACACTGAACTTTCCTCTGTACTGTCCACATCTCAACTGGCATAGCCCTGGGCTGCTTCGCTGTATACACGGTGTTACGTCATCATCTGTGCATGCGTACATGTGCTACATCATCCTACAGAAACTGGGAAGGTTTTCCTTTTATTTGGTGCAGATTTCACATTTCTATCATCTTTTGTTGCTTTCCTGTGACCGGTCAAAAGTGCACCATGACTTGATGGACACACTGTACTACTCAGCTATAAAAAAGAAGAAAATCTTACCTTTTGAAATAGCATGGATAGACCTGCAGAACATTATGCTAAGTGAAATAAGCCAGTCAAAGAAAGTCAAGTCACTTATAGTGAAAAATAGTGAAAAAAATAAACTAACAAAAACAAAACAGACTCATAGATATGGAAAGCAGACTGAGAGCTTATCAGAGAAGATGGGTGTTGGGGGGTCTGGGTGAAAAAGGTAAAGAGATTAAGCGAAGAAAAAACTCATAGATACAAACAAAGTATGGGATTACAAAAGGGAAAGGGGGTAGGGAGAGGTAGAAGGGGGTAAAAGGAGGATAAAAGATGATGGAAAGAGATTTGACTTGGGGTGGTGAACACACAATACAGTGTACAGATGATGTATTATGAAATGGTAAACCTGAAACCTATGCAATTTTATTAATCAACATCACCCTAAAAAATTCAATTTAAAGAAGTAAAAAAAAAAAATTTCTTTCAAAAAAGATCTGCAAATAAGTGTGAAACCTGCTTTACTCTGAATGGCAGGAAATGGGTAATTAAGAGAAAACAGAGTAAAACATATTGCCATTTTCTAGTAGTATGACCATATAATGTTACTTAACTTTTCTTTAATATCCACTCCTTACAAATGAGGTGATTAGTATTATTATTAATGGCCCTAGCCGGTTGGCTTAGTGGTAGAGCGTCGGCCTGGCGTGCAGAAGTCCCAGGTTCGATTCCCGGCCAGGGCACACAGGAGAGGCACCCATCTGCTTCTCCACCCCTTCCTCTCTCCTTCCTCTCTGTCTCTCTCTTCCCCTCCCGCAGCCGAGGCTCCATTGGAGCAAAAGATGGCCCAGGCACTGGGGACGGCTCCTTGGCCTCTGCCCCAGGCGCTAGAGTGGCTCTGGTCACGACAGAGCGACACCCTGGATGGGCAGAGCATCGCCCCCTGGTGGGCGTGCCACGTGGATCCCGGTCGGGCGCAAACGGGAGTCTGTCTGACTGCCTCCTGGTTTCTAGCTTTGGAAAAATACAAAAAAAAAAAAAATTATCATTAATATTATCATCTTATTAATTCCTATTATATAGTGAGTAATCAATAAATATTGCTCATTGTCTTTATTACTGTTAGTATTATATTATTGCTATTGGTATTAATATTATCATCAGCATTAGGAAAACTCACTTTTATAAATTTAGGTTTAGCCCTGGCCTGTTGACTCATTGGTATACATCAGCCCAGTGTATAGATGTCCTGGTTTCAATTCCCAATCAGGGCACACAGAAGTGCCCATCTGCTTCTCCACACCTCCCTCTCTTGCTTCTCTCTCTCTCTCTTTGTCTCTCTCTCTCTCTCTTCTCCTCCTACAACCATGGCTCTATTGGAATGCGTTGGCCCCAGGCTGGTTCTATAACCTCACCTCAGGTTCCAAGAGCTTGGTTGCTGAGCAATGGGGCAACACCCTAGGTGGGCAAAGCCTCACCCCCTAGTGAGCTTGCTGGGTGAATCCCTGTCCAGGCGCATATGGGAGTCTGTCTCTGCCTCCCTTACTCTCACTGAATAATTAATTAATTAATTAATTACTTTAGATTTACTGTTTAGTTAATGAAGGTTTACTCAAAAGGTTGTCAATCCCAGTTTTTGTTATGAATTATTATGAATGGTAGTTTATTAGTTTGGCTGTTATTTTAGTGCTTAGTCAGAATTCTTTAAAATAGCAACTAGTTAATATAAAGTTTTCTGTCTCCAAATTTTGAATATTTCTTTAAACTCACTACCAGTTATTTAAACAAATCCCTCAGTGTCTTCACCTACAAATATAAAAATGATGTTTATCCTCTAGTTCGATTGTCTAGAAATCTCATTTTAACTTCAGGAACCGTAATATTCTTTTCATACATGTCTTACAATACCATGACAGCATCGTTCTTAGACTCAGCTGTGCAATACTGAGCCTGGCACAGGGTGATTTTTACCTTTCTCAAACCTTCTCCTAGATAAGCAGTGGAAAATTATCTAACTATGTTTTCAGTTTCAACTTTTCCCTCTAGTTTACAAAGTAGTTTTTCTATCAACTGCCATCATTTATATTTTTACATTTACTTAATTCTTAGATTATTGTTGTAACATCCTGTCTGGTCTCACTGCTTCTGACACCACTTTATGCAAAGCACTTTTTCTACTGTTACCCCTGTACTTTTCTATAACAATCTAAATCATGACTCCCTATATCTAAAGAGACAACAATACCTAACAGGTACAGCTAAGCTAATTTTTGTAGATGCCTTAATACATGGTTTCCAGGTTTCACAGTAATCCAAAAATTATTATTGCAATTCTATGAATGAGCAAATATATATATATAGGTAGATATATATATATATACAAATATATATAGATAATTTATACAGCAAGTGAGCAACAAATCCAAGATGAAATCAAATTCTAACTTCAAAGGCAGTACCTTTTTTTTGTCATCAGCTCCCATTAAAGTCCCTGATACTGAAAGCCCTATATATTTTGGCTCCAACAGTTTCATTGTTCTAACTTTAATTTTATTCCTGAATTTCATATATTTTATATTCAAATTGAAATTTATGCTAACTCTTGAGCATAGTTTCTGATTCCTTTCTGTATTATTTTATTATCATTACTTAATTCAACTTTTATTGTCCCTGTTCATAATCGTAACTTTTGGAATACTTTGACCAAGAGGAATTTCACAATACTGCTTCTTTCATGAAGGACTGACTGCTTTCCTTCTAAGAAGCAATTTGAAATTATCAGTTTCTACTGTTCCTTAGTGTGGACAAGGCCCACCAGGGGTGAGGACAATGGACACGCAGAGACCTGACTCTGCAGAAATGTTCAATGACACAGATCCACAGGTTCAGCCTATAGGGTGTTACAGCGTGTCCTTCACAGCCAATGACTGAAAAGGTCAGGGAGCTGCCTGGTTGGTGCTGAGTTACTTCCTTACAGCCTGGGTATGCCTAGGAGGGTTTCAGGTGCTAGAGTGTTCTCACAGCATTGCATCAGCCACAGCTGCTAGGAATGTGCTCTGTGCTCTACCTACAACTTAGTACACTGTTTTTAGTAGCTTGTGTTAGATTTATTTATATATATGTACATTTCTTTCCTGAAACAACTTATACATTGCTCTAGAGAGATAATTTAATTGTCCATGTATCTAACTTTGGTGATTATCACAAGGACTTACACAGATGGGTGAGCTCAACAGGTTAAGTTTATTTGAAGTATCCAAAGTAAAATATCACATTAGCATTCACTGGAAATAAAATTCAGGTCTTCCCATGCCAGAGTGTTTTCCCTTATATGTGCAATACCTTGAAAAATACTATTAAATTTTTATATAAGGTCAATGTGATTAACTGTAAAGATAATTTTAAAAAATGATAAAAGTTATGAAATAAATATATCCTGTAAAATGTACTTTATAGCTCTATTACTTAACACATATACTGTTTATCTCTTTTCAAAAGAGTGACAGTGAACCTTTGATTATTCAAGAACTAATTATATAGTTTGTAAATTATCCAGGCCACTGAGTCCTGCTCCCTTCTGCTGAGTGATTTTTGCTCATTTTCGCCTTTATTAGTACAGTGAAATTCTGAGAAACATCCAATTCAAGGCATTCAATTTTACCTTTTTCAGTGGAATAAATAGTAAAGGATGGATTTTAATGATTTGTCCAAATAATGCTTAGAATTTTTAGGTTCCATCTTTGTCATTAATATAGTTAATTGACAACTGAGTATATCTGGTATTAAAAAATAAATCAGCATTTTCTATTGCTCTTTCAGCAGGAATACTGTTCATTTTAGTGGTGGCCATTTGCAAAAGTAATCAGTGTGCATATGTCAAAACTCCATAAATTACATGAGATTTTTAACTAAATAAAAACCATAAATATAAAAGTTGTGTCCAACCACAATTCCCATTTTCAGTTACAGGGTTTTTATCTTAATAGCTGAAGAGGCTGCCTTCACAGGCACATTTTATGGTTAAATAAATATTACTTAAGGCAAAATCTCATTGTGTATGCAAGTTTCCTTATAGTATGTGGTATGAGTTATACCTTAAATGTCCCAAAGAGTATGGAGGAGCAGTAGAGTATGAAAAAGTTGATTAGAAACAATCCGAGAGCATCTTAGGTAAGTCTTTTAATGTTCAGTCTAAATATTTCCAGTAACACCTAATGTTAATCAACTACTCACTAAAGGAAGGAAAAAGAGAGACACTAGGGATCTGATGCCTAATGCATATGGAGACAATGAAATTAAACATTATCAGTGGCACAAAAGCAGGTCAGTTGTGTAACAGAAAGAATCGAATGATGGATATCTGTCCCAATTACCTGCAGGAAACTTTTTATTTTAATAAAAGTAGTTCTTCCACAATATAATGACATTCCTAAACAATGTTACTACATACATCATCATTTTACTGAAATGTGAGTACCTAATCAATATTCAAAGACCTAAATAAAATGTGGAGAAATGAGTCATTTCTCAAGATATAAATACAGAAATATGCAGAAAGAGCATATCAAAGAATGTCATTAAATTTAATTCAAACCATCTACAAAATTATTGTAAAAGTTGAATAGAGGAAGGCCAGAAAAATTTAACCAATAAATAAGTTTGGGATAAGATTTAGAACGTTCATACTCCAGAATAGAGGAGAATGTTTTTGCCTCTATTTCTGCTAACTCTGTCATATTCTTACAAGCATCCAGCCTTCCTTCTGGCAGGGCTGTCAATTAGGCTCTTACTCTTCTGCTACAGAGTAGTCATCGGACCCATTCTAGTAGTCAGAGTACTTGATTTATGTGATTTAACAGAACCAATGAAAATCCTTTACCTGGGATTAAAACTGCATTCATTTTTCTCCAGGTGTGAGATATAACTGACATATAACATTGTATAAGTTTAAGGTGTACAACATGTTCATGAGATACACATATATTGCAAAATGATTATCACCTTAGCTTTAGGTAATACCTCCCTCACATCACATAATCATTTCTTTTTGGGGGGTGAGCATATTTAAGACCTACTCTCTTATCATCTTTCAAGTGTATAATGCAGTAGTATTAACTATAATTACTATGTTGATCATTATTCATCTGATAACTGGAAGTTTGCACCTTTGACCAATATCTCCTCATTTCCCTCATCATCATTATTAACCCCTCCACACACACCCAGTTCTTGGTAATCACCATTCCATTCTCTGTTTCTACTACTTTGACTTTTTTACAGTCCACATATTAAGTGATATTACAAAGTATTTGTCTTTCTCTGTCTGACTCATTTCATATATCATAATGTCCTTAAGATCTATGCATGCTGTTGAAAATGGCAGTATTTCTTTCTTTCTCATCACTATACAATTAATATTCCATTATGTATGTATATATACCACATATTCTTTGTGGGAACATGCTGTATAAACTTGCAGAGTTAGAATAACAATCATAGACAGCAAGGCACCCTAGGGTGAAAGCCCGGAGTAGGTGAGAGTCCAGGGGCCTCTCTGACCCCATACTGGAAACTGCCTGCTGGAAACAGCAAAACAGCAGGATAATATTTAGCAACAAAAAATGTTTAGGCTATCAGAACAGAGATTAAGAATTAACATGTTCCTTATCCTTTACTTCACCCCCGTAAACTTCTTTCTAATTCTTTGAGTTATTTGTACTTGCTAATAAATATCTGAGTGCCTGACCAGGTGGTGGCACAGTGGATAGAGTGTTGAACTGGAATACAGAGGAACCAGGTTCAAAATCCTGAGGTCGCTGGCTTGACCGTGGGCTCATCCAGCTTGAGCACGGGCTCACCAGCTTGAGTACAGGGACTCTGGCTTCAGTGTGGGACCACAGATATGACCCCATGGTTGCTGGCTTGATCCCAAAGGTCGCTGGCTTGAGCAAGGGGTCACTTGCTCTACTGGAGTTACCCACCCTGGGTAAGGCACATATGAGAAAGCAATCAATAAACAACTAAGGAACCACAACAAAGAATTGATGTTTCTCATCTCTCTCCCTTCCTGCCTCTCTGTCCCTGTCTGTTCCCCTCGCTGTCTTTCTCTCTTTCTGTCAGTAAAAAAAAAAAAAGAATCTGAGTAAGGTTGGGGATAGGGCTTCAGCTCTTCGATTTGCTGATCAGGACTGTTGCCTCCCCTCGCACCCTTGATTCATTTCATCTAGTCTCTGAGTAGTTTTTGTCATCGTAACAAATGATTCCTCCCCATGTGGGGAACAGGAACCAAATGACAGGGATGCTACTCCAGGTAGTTCACTGATGTTGCAACAAGTGGTGCCCTGGGTGAGGAACCTGAAAAAACAACCTCCCAAAGCCTGGCAAAGGAAAAGGACGTCCACTCATCACATTTGGTAAGAAACACAAGCAGCAGGGGAAAAGACCTTGAATACTTGTGGCAAGGTTACTCTTAGGAATCAGACCAGGGGATCCCCCTTTCCCTTCATCTCTCCTTCATCTTGGGGAATTCCCTTTCCCCTGAACAATGGAGTCATCAGTTACAGCTACAGGGACTCCTCCAAGCTGCAGTGTGTCAGGTAATGGATTGGAATTCAACTGCCCTCTTGCTCAGGATCCGACAACAATGCCCTTGGTATCTGAAGGAAGAAAGTTTAGACCCAGAAGACTGGGAAAGAGTTGGACGGTGGCTTCGTAGTTCCATTGGCTCTGTCATAGTTCAACATCTCAGGGATTGGAATTCCTGTTGCCTAGCTCTCTGCCTCATTCAGGCATGGGATAAGCCAACTCCCAATCCTGATGAGCAGGCTTAAACTACAACTTCTAAGACCCCACTCTTCAGTGAGACCCTCCCAGCTCCTCCTTCATATAAAAGTAAGATTGAGAAATGTGTCCAGGAAGGATTAGAAAAAGGTGGGAAATTTGTACAAGCTTTTCCAGCAACCAGGTCACCTGGACAGCCTGTGTGTCATGAGCCTTTGCCGTTCAAGGTTTTTAAGAAATTTAGAAGAAGTATCAGGGAAAATAGGTTACAAAGCACTTTTACTGAGGGGATGGTTGAAGTAATCGAGATGGGATATAAAATGACCCCTTGGGATTGAAAAGGCTTGTAAAAACTGTTCTCCCCACTGCCCAATTTAGTGTTTGGCTCCAAGAATATCAAGATGCTACCCAGGAATTAGCTATGAAAAATTTAGGAGCCATATACCCATGAGCATTGCTCTGCTAACTGGTGCTGATGCATATAAAACCCCTCAAGCTCAGGTTCAGATGAATATGGCTGCATTTCCTCAAGTTTACTAAGCAGCCTATAAGACATGGACATTAGTACCTATTACCCATGCCCCTGCTTGTTCCTTTGCTACCATTTTTCAAGGAGCCACTGAGTCATACGTAGAGTTCTTTCAACTGTTTACAGAATGCCATCTTCAGGCAGCAGGTGTTCTTATCCTACAACTAGCCATTGAGAACACTAACTCTGATTGCCAGAAAGTACTGCTCCCCTGTAAGAAACAGAATCCTAATACAGAACAAATGATTGCAGCATGCCAAAATATCGGCACTGAGAGTCATTGAGCACAAGTTCTAGCCACTGCACTCTGGCCACAAACCTGTTACAACTGTAGGAAGAAAGGACATTTTCAGAATGATTACAGTCAGAGCTTAATAGCAACTGGGTAGTTTGGCTTTTGTCTGTGCCCTGAGGGGCTAATTAAAACTCAATCTAAAAATTCCTTATAAAGTTCTAGCAAAGTAGATTTAAAATGCCAATATGATTAATTACTATTCTTGTTGTGTTTATGCAAATTACCAGGTTAAGTTAAAACTAGACTTAATACTATAACTAGGATAATCTTAATTTGGCTCTTTGAAAAAAACAAAACTAACTAAGGGTAATTTTAGGGAAAAAAATTAATTTCAGTAAAATCCATTAACACTCATTTATAAATATCAGAAACTAGACTGGATCCTGAATTTTCTGGGTTTTCTTTAATGTTTTAGACAAAAAGTTCCTGCTATCTCTGTTATATCTTTTGAAAATATGTTTGTTTGCCAATAAAAGAACTTGTTTCTAAAGGTAATAAAATAGGTTCATAAAAAATAACAATTAAAAACTACTAACAACTAACAGTCCTCACTGAAAGTTAATGTTTTTAGAAGAATTCTAATTAAGCCCTGGCCCGTTGGCTCCATGGTAGAGCATCGGCCTGACATGTGGAAGTCTCGGGTTTGAGTCCCAGCCAGGGCACAGAGGAGAAGCACCCATCTACTTCTCCCCCCTCCCCACTTGCTTCTCGTGCTCTCTCTCTCTCTCTTTTCTCCATGCATCCTGCAGCCATGACTCAATTGGAGCAAGTTTGCACCAAGTACTAAGAGTAGCTCCATGGCTTCCAACTCAGGCACAAAAGAATAGCTCCAGTTGCAACAGAGCAAGGACCCCAGATGGGCAGAGCATCACCCTCTAGTGGGTTTTCCAGGTGGATCCCCATCCAGGCACATGTGGAACTCTGTCTCTGCCTCACTCCTCTCACTAAAAAATTAAAAAAAAATTAATTCTGATTAATTAGAAAAAAATTGCATAGTTTTTTTAATTATTTTTATTTCTTTATTCATTTTAGAGAAGAGAAACAGACAGAGAGAGAGAGAGAGAAGAGGGGAGGAGCAGGAAGCATCAACTCCCATATGTGCCTTAACCAGGCAAGCCCAAGGTTTTGAACCGGCAACCTCAGCATTGCAGGTCGACACTTGATCCACTGCGCACCACAGGTCAGGACAGAAATTGTATAGTTTTAATAATAAATGTTATGGGGACCTAAAGATGGCAGTGGAGTAGGCAGATGCACAGACTCCCAGCTCACACCACCAAACTGGATGTAAAGCTAGTAGCCCAGGTCACCATCACAGGCACTCTGCCCGTGCAGGTTTGCATTAGATTTGGACAGTTGGTAATGAAATAACAGAGTCACAAACTGGTGGGACATTATATTTAATCCTAGCTTGCACCCAGCAGGCAAGTAAAAACACACACTGGGCTCCAAAATCCACTCATTCAGTGCTCACAAAGCTGCTGACTTATCCAAGTTTCCTAGAATCAAAGGTTTCTAGCTCACCAGACTTATTCACCTCTGTTCCCCATCTCCTTCTCTCTGCACAAACCCTGCATAAACTGGCTTCTCCCTCAGCACTCCACCATCTTGGCTGCTTCTCTTGGCTTCCTCCATGTGGCCTTTCTCTGCTATCCTCTCTAATGCTAATCTCAGGAACCGAGAGAGCACTAGCTCCCAGTCTTCCCCACTTTATAGTATAGAAATCAAAACCTTTAATCCAATATACAAACAAGGCAGTCTCTGATACAAAGTCACTTATCTGAGGAATGATGGGATTCCTTATGAGAGTGCACCATCCCACATCATGTAACAGCCAAGGGTGTGAGGAAAAGCTTAGTTGTAAAACTAAGCCTTAGGCTATAACAACCAGACCTGCTTACAGCCTGTCCCTCACACCCAATACAAACTATAAGCAAACAAACATATATATTATATTTACAAATTTATTTGACCAACACTGGATTACAAATTAACTTAGGAACAATTAGTGTGAAAAACCAACTCTGGACTACAAGAACAGCTCTCAAAAACCAAGGAGCAAAGAAGAAGCCATACAGAGCCTGGTAGGGAGCACTGAGGAGTGGTGGATCTCCCCTGCTTACAGGAACAAAGGGGGAGTGAGGCTGAGAGCCCAGAAGGGCTCTCATTCCAAGGAAAAGAGCAGAAAATATCACTAACAGCCACTTGCCTGGGGACCTGGGAACGAGATGTGTTGAAAGGGCTGACTTATCTTCCAAAAGGAAAGGGGGGAGAGAAAGACAGATGTTAACAGGCAGAGGAATGCATGAAATGACCTGAGAAACTGACTCATCCAGTGCTGGAGGCAGCCATGGCTGGGGAAGGGGTTGATCCTTTCATATAACACAAGAATAAAGTGGTTCCGGGTCACTCATTTCAAGATATCTCTCCAGCTCCAATCAGCACAACAAGATACAGCTAAAAAGAAGAAGTGGGGAGGAGTGGCAGTGTAAAGCCAGTATCCACAACCACCATCACAGGTGCCTGGCCCATGCAGGCTCGCATTGGATTCAGACATATGGTAATGAAACAATGGAGCTAAAAGCTGATGGGCCATCATCTTTAATCCTAGCTTGCACCTGGCAGGCAAGTAAAACACATTGGGCACCAAAACCCACTTATTCAGTGCTGTAAAGCCAGCAGCCAAGGCCAGGGCCACCATCACAGCAGCCACCTGGCCCATGCAGGTTCGCATTGGATTCGGACAGTCAGTAAAGAAACAACGGAGCCACAAACTGGTGGGCCATAGTCTTTAATCCTAGCTTGCACCCGGCAGGCAAGTAAAAATATACACTGGGCTTCAAAACCCACTCACATTCAGTGCTCACAAAGCTACTGACTTATCTGAGTTTCCTAGAATCAAAGGTTTCTAGCTCACCAGCCTTATTCTCCTCAATTCCCCATCTCCTTCCTTATCCCAGATACAAACTCTACACAAACTGGCATCTCACTCAGTACTCTGCCATCTTGGCTGCTTCTCCTGGCCTCCTCCACGTGGCCTCCTTCTGCTCTCTGCTCTGCTCTCTCCTCTAATGATAATCTCAGGAACCAAGAGCACAAGCTCCCGCTCCGTCCCCATTTTATAGTGTAGAAATCCAAACCCTTAATCCAATATACAAAATAGGGAAGTCTCTAATACAAAGTCACTTCTCTGAGGCATGATTGGATTGTACCACCCCACATCAAAAAGGGTGGGAAAGGCTTAATCCCAAAACCAAGCCCCAGGCTACAAGGATTCTCAACACACATTAATATCACCTGGGCGATGGCCTTACGTGGGCAGCGCTATTTTTAACAAAGTGAGCATAATATATTTTATCCGCCCAACAAGTGCTCACAAAGCTACTGACTTATCCGAGTTTCCTAGAATCAAAGGTTTCTAGCTCACCGGACTTATTCATCTATGTTCCCCATCTCCTTCCTTCTCCCTGCACAAACTGGCTTCTCACTCAGCACTCCACCATCTTGGCTGCTTCTCCTGGTCTCCTCCACATGGCCTTTCTCTGCTCTCCTCTCTAATGCTAATCCCAGGAACCAACAGCAAGCTCCTGGTCTGCCCCACTTTATAGTGTAGAAATCAAAACCTTTAATCCAATATACAAATAAAGAAGTCTCTGATACAAAGTCACGTATCTGAGGCATGATGAGATTGTACCACCCCACATTGAAAATGGTGGGAAAGGCTTAGTCCTAAAACCAAGCCCCAGGCTACAAGGATCCTACCTGCCCACAGCCTGCCCCCAACACACATTAATATCATCTAGGTGACAGACTTCCATGTGGGCAGCACCATCTTTAACAAAGTGAGCATAATATATTTTATCTGCCCAACAGGCAGTAACTCAGGTCTCCATGAGATCTGAGATACACCTCCCCTATTAAAGTGAAGAAAGCACCCCACCTCCAGAGAGAGTAACTGGCAGATCTGGCCTTCAGAATCTCAGGTTACACCCACCACATTTCTGGACACAGTTTCAAATAAGCCCCTGCTGAGATCAGTAAAAAAGACTACCACTGAGATAAGATAACTGAGAACAAACAAATCAAGACTCCAAAGAGGCTCTATTAGAAAAGCCAAATCTGACAGTGGATTATAAACAACAGATGATGCCAACCCAAGAAGACCTAGAAATAACACAATAGAAAACTGGAGGCAGACAACACCAAGTCTAGACTCAACTAGCCCTACAAACAACACACCTAAACACACAGACATAATGAGGAGACAGAGAAGTGTAATCCAAATGAAACCACAAGAGAAACCTCCAGAAATGGAACTGAGTGATATGGAAATAACCAAACTGCCAGATGCAGAGATTAAAATAATGATTGTTAGGATCCTTAGGTATCTTAGAACAACAATGGATGGTCATTATGAACATCTAAATGAAGAGATAGCAAGTATAAAAAAGGATATTGAAATATTAAAAAAGAATTAGTTGGAGATGATAAATACAATATCAAAAATGAAGACCACAATGGAAGGAATTAAAAGCAGGATGGATGAAGCTGAGGACTGAATCATCGAGTTGGAGGACAGGATGAACAAAGGCATTGAAGCAGAACAGAAAAAAGAAAAAAGACTCAAAAAGTCTAAGGAAACTCTAAGAGAGCTCTATGACAACATGAAGAGTAATAACATCCACATCATAGGGGTTCCTGAAGAAGAAGAGAAAGAAAAAGGGATAGAAATTTTATTCAGTCAAATCATAGATGAAAACTTCCTTAAATTGATGCAAGAAAGGATCTCACAAGTTCAAGAAGCACAGAGAACTCCATTAAAGAGAAATTCAAAGAAACCTACACCAAGACACATCATAATTAAAATAACAAAGCTAAGCATTAAAGAGAAAATATTAAAAGCTGCTAGAGAAAAAATGGCTATCACCTACAAAGGAGCCCCCATAAGGATGGCATCCGACTTCTAAACAGAAACACTTGAGGCCAAAAGGGAATGGCAAGAAATATTCAAAGTAATGCAGAAAAAGAGCCTACAACCAAGACTACTTTATCCGGCAAAGCTATCATTTAAAATTGAAGGAGAAATCAAAAGCTTCCCAAACAAACAAAAAAAAACTCAAGGAATTCATTACACCCAAACCAATGCTGCTAAAATGTTAAGGGGCTGGTTGTAAACAGATCATAGTGGGAAAAGAATATAGCAAAAGAGGAATACAGCTTTAAAAAATAAAATGGCAATAAACAACTACATATCAATAATAACCTTAACTGAAAATGGATTAAATGATCCAATCAAAAGACATAGAATGACGTCAGAGTAATGGCGGGGTAGGAAGCAATACCGATAAATCTCCCCCAAAACTCAACAAGATCTTCAACCAGAAACAGAAAAACCTATACTTGGAGCTTCCAGATGCTTCGCAATACACCCAAAGGTATGATTGAGTGAAAAATTGGCTAAATATATAACCAAACCCCGAAGGAATTAGGGAGTAAGAAATGCTCCGCCTTCCTCACTAACCTAAACAGGGCGGCTTTCTCTGGTAACTGTGAATATAGAAACTGAGGCGGGCAAAGGGGGTGAATACAAACGGCCGAACCAGGCTGTGGCACGGAGATCCAAGCCGAGGAAAATCTGATCCTGTGGCAACCCGGGCAATACAAGCTAACACTCGCGCCAAACCCAAACAAAGAAAGACAAGCGGCGCGGCCATTTTACCCGGTCTCCTGGTTGGTGCGCAGTAAGTGGGCGAGAGATTTCTTCCTAGGCCCCGGGAGTCAGTGCCCGTGTTGCCTCACGGAGAGGCAGGGTCAGAGGCCTTTCTGTGGGCCGAGGGCAGAGTCTCTGGGCAGCCCCAGCGCCCTGGGAAAGCCACGCACGGGAGGGAGTGAGAACTAATTCCAACGGTGGAGATTTTCCGTGCCGGAGGGTATTTCACTCAGAGGGAAAGCGGCCGGCCTCATATCCTGGTTTGCGCCCGCAGATAAGGAGTGAGCGATTCCTCCGAGTGCCTCGGCAGTGCGCACCCGTGTTATCGCACAGAGGGGCAGAGTCAGGGGCCTTTGTGTGGGCCAAAGCGGAATCTCGGGCCGCCCCAGCGCCTTGCAGGGGCCGCGCACGGGGACGGAGCGAGACTCAATTCCAACGCTGCAACTTTTCCCTGCGGTTGGGGGTTTCACTCAGAGCGTGAGACTGCTGGCCGGATATCCTGGTCTGCGCGCGCAGCCAGTGAGTGAGAGTTTCCTCCAAGCGCCCCGGAAGTGGGCACCCGCTTGTGTTACCGGACAGAGTGGCAGAGCCAGAGGTCTTTGAATGGCCGGAAAGCCCACCTGATTATGCTAGCAGCTCTGACTGACTGAGCCTTACCCAGAGCCCTGTGCTGAGTGGAAATAGAGTGGGGAGTTGCCAGCTCTTTGAGCCTCTTACTATCCAGGCAGAGGCAGCAGCAACCCCATAGCTGGATTATCAGGCTGCTAATTGAGGAAGGAAAGACTAGGAGAAAGGCTCTAGGAACACGGACTCTCTCACTGTCGGAGCCTATAAATGCTAATAGCCTAGACTGCCAACGAGACTAAAGCACAATACATGACATTGCCATAGAGACTTATCAACTGCAAACCTCCACCTGAGCGTGGCAAAGGGGCAAAACCCGGGGTACAGAGTCACCGACCAGGAAGAGGGAGAGAAAAGAAAAAGCAAGAAGATAACCTCTCAAAATCAAGAATAATCTGCAGACTTTATAACCTATCCCATTTTATTATATTTGTTCGTTTGTTTCTCTTATCTTCATTCTTGATACTTTTTTTTTCCTCCTCCAATTTGGCCGATTAACTCTCTACCGGTCTTACTCTCTCCTCTCCTTGAACTACACTACCCATAAGTGTTACATCTCCCATTATCTTTTCTCTTCTCTTCCTTTCTCTCTATGAGGGTTGCACTCCAAAACCCTTAACTCTCTCTCTCTCTCTCCTTTCTTTTTTCTTCTTTTAGTGGTTCCCTCTTTTTTTCTCTCTCTCTCTCTTTCTTTTCTCCCTCTATATTAGTTTCTTCCTTTCTCCTTTATATCTCCTCTCACTCAAACCTCAATAACAAACAAATTATCTTATCTGGGACTCAAACTTATGTTTGTGGCATTCTGGGGGGTTTTTACTTCACCTTTTTAACTCACTAGCAGTGCTCCCATCCCTGGCTCTCCATATTATCTAGTTCTTGTTCCACTAAATACAATAGTAATTTTTTAATTTGTCCCCCCGTTTTTCCGTTTTCCTCTTAATCCTCTCATCATAACTCTTAGACAACCAACACCTAAAAGCAAATCATTTTATTCTTGACCCAAATTTTTTCCTTATTTGCTTTTTGTGGGTCCATACGCTCTTTTTTTTTTTTTTTTTTTTTTTTTTTTTTTCTTCTTCTTTTTTCTTTTTTTTTTTTTTTTTTTTGCCCCTTTATTACTTTTCCCCAATTCAGGCCCTCCATCACAGGCATTGTTTGTTATAATTCACAGTCCACCACAAGATTTTATCAAGAAAGAGGGGAGAGGAGAGGAGAGGAAAAAAGGAGGGGGGGAATAATTTCCTTTTTTTTTTTTTTTTTTTTTTTTTTTTTTTTTTTAAATTTTTATTTTATTTTATTTTTCTTTATTACATTATTAATTTTTTTTAAAAAAAAACAACTTTTTTCGATTTTTTTATTATTTTTTTAAACTTTTTATTCTTTATTAAATCTCATTAATACTATCAACAAAACCACCTTCAGATGCCATTAAGGAAGAGAAAATCGAATATCATGGATACAAAAGAAAGAGAGGTAACACAGCTAGATGAGGAAAAATCTATGGAGAAAAAATTTAATATATTGGAAACCTTGGAGCTAAATGACAGAGAATTCAAGATAGAAATCCTAAAAATCCTCCGAGATATACAAGAAAACACAGAAAGGCAATTTAGGGAGCTCAGAAAACAACTCAATGAACACAAAGAATATATGTCCAAGGAAATTGAAACTATAAAAACAAATCAAACAGAGATGAAAAACTCAATTCACGAGCTGAAAAACGAAGTAACAAGCTTAGCTAATAGAACAGGTCAGATAGAAGAGAGGATTAGTGAAATAGAAGACAAGCAACTTGAGGCACAACAGAGAGAAGAAGAAAGAGACTCAAAAATTAAAAAAAATGAGATAGCCCTACAAGAATTATCTGACTCCATCAAAAAGAATAACATAAGAATAATAGGTATATCAGAGGGAGAAGAGAGAGAAAATGGAATGGAGAACATACTCAAACAAATAATAGATGAGAACTTCCCAAGCCTGTGGAAAGAACTAAAGCCTCAAGTTCAAGAAGCAAACAGAACTCCAAGTTTTCTTAACCCCAACAAACCTACTCCAAGGCATATCATAATGAAATTGACACAAACCAACAGCAAAGAAAAAATTCTCAAGGCAGCCAGGGAAAAGAAGAATACAACATATAAAGGAAGGCCCATTAGATTATCATCAGATTTCTCAGCAGAAACTCTACAAGCTAGAAGAGAGTGGACCCCAATATTTAAAGTCCTGAAAGAGAGGAACTTTCAGCCACGAATACTATACCCATCAAAGCTATCCTTCAAATATGAAGGAGAAATAAAAACATTCACAGATACAGAAAAGATGAGGGAATTTATCATCAGAAAACCCCCACTCCAGGAATTACTAAAGGGGGTTCTCCAATCAGATACAAAGAACAAAAAAAAACAGAGCCACAAGTAAAAGCTCCAAGAAGAACACAATAAAACCAAATTTAAACTGTGACAACAACAAAAAGAAAGAGGGGGAGAAGATGGAGATTAACAGTAGCAAAGGACGATGGAGTGCAAAAGTACTCACAAAATAGTTCGCTACAATGAACAGGGTAGGGACCCTTTTCATTATTCAAAGGTAACCACCATTGAAAAAACCACCACAGAAGCACATGAGATAAAAAAGATAGCAACAGTGGAAAGATGTATGGAATACAACCAAATAAAAACAAAAGATAGAAAAACAAAAGAGAAGGATCAAACAAGACACAAAACTAACAGAAAGCAAGATATAAAATGGCAATAGGGAACCCACAAGTATCAATAATTACACTAAATGTAAACGGATTAAACTCACCAATAAAAAGGCACAGAGTAGCAGAATGGATTAAAAAAGAAAATCCAACTGTATGCTGCCTACAGGAAACTCATCTAAGTAACAAGGATAAAAACAAATTCAAAGTGAAAGGCTGGAAAACAATACTCCAAGCAAATAACATCCAAAAAAAAGCAGGTGTAGCAATACTCATATCGGATAATGCTGACTACAAGACAGGAAAAGTACTCAGAGACAAAAATGGCCATTTCATAATGGCTAAGGGGACACTGAATCAAGAAGACATAACAATTCTTAATATATATGCACCAAACCAAGGAGCACCAAAATATATAAGACAGCTACTTATTGATCTTAAAACAAAAACTGACAAAAACACAATCATACTTGGAGACCTCAATACACCGCTGACGGCTCTAGATCGGTCATCCAAACAGAGAATCAACAAAGACATAGTGGCCTTAAACAAAACACTAGAGCACCTGGATATGATAGACATCTACAGGACATTTCATCCCAAAGTGACTGAGTATACATTTTTCTCCAGTGTACATGGATCATTCTCAAGAATTGACCATATGTTGGGCCACAAAAACAACATCAGCAAATTCAGAAAAATTGAAGTTGTACCAAGCATATTTTCTGATCATAAAGCCTTGAAACTAGAATTCAACTGCAAAAAAGAGGAAAAAAATCCCACAAAAATGTGGAAACTAAACAACATACTTTTAAAAAATGAATGGGTCAAAGAAGAAATAAGTGCAGAGATCAAAAGATATATACAGACTAATGAAAATGACAATACGACATATCAGAATCTATGGGATGCAGCAAAAGCAGTGATAAGAGGGAAGTTCATATCACTTCAGGCATATATGAACAAACAAGAGAGAGCCCAAGTGAACCACTTAACTTCCCACCTTAAGGAACTAGAAAAAGAAGAACAAAGACAACCCAAAACCAGCCGAAGAAAGGAGATAATAAAAATCAGAGCAGAAATAAATGAATTAGAGAACAGAAAAACTATAGAAAAAATTAATAGAACAAGGAGCTGGTTCTTTGAAAAGATCAACAAAATTGACAAACCCTTGGCAAGACTTACCAAGGAAAAAAGAGAAAGAACTCATATAAACAAAATCCAAAATGAAAGAGGAGAAATCACCACGGACACTGTAGATATACAAAGAATTATTGTAGAATACTATGAAAAACTTTATGCTACTAAATTCAACAACCTAGAAGAAATGGATAAATTCCTAGAAAAATACAACCTTCCTAGACTGAGTCAAGAAGAAGCAGAAAGCCTAAACAGACCTATCAGTAGAGAAGAAATAGAAAAAACCATTAAAAACCTCCCCAAAAATAAAAGTCCAGGCCCTGACGGCTATACCAGCGAATTTTATCAAACATTCAAAGAAGACTTGGTTCCTATTCTACTCAAAGTCTTCCAAAAAATTGAAGAAGAAGCAATACTTCCAAACACATTTTACGAAGCCAACATAACCCTCATACCAAAACCAGGCAAGGATGGCACAAAAAAAGAAAACTACAGACCAATATCTCTAATGAATACAGATGCTAAAATACTAAACAAAATACTAGCAAATCGAATACAACAACATATTAAAAAAATAATACATCATGATCAAGTGGGATTCATCCCAGAATCTCAAGGATGGTTCAACATACGTAAAACGGTTAATGTAATACACCATATCAACAAAACAAAGAACAAAAACCACATGATCTTATCAATAGACGCAGAAAAGGCTTTCGATAAAATACAACACAATTTTATGTTTAAGACTCTCAACAAAATGGGTATAGAAGGAAAATATCTTAACATGATAAAGGCCATATATGATAAACCATCAGCTAACATCATATTAAATGGCACTAAACTGAAGGCTTTCCCCCTTAAATCAGGAACAAGACAGGGTTGTCCACTCTCTCCACTGTTATTTAATGTGGTACTAGAGGTTCTAGCCAGAGCAATCAGACAAGACAAAGAAATAAAAGGCATCCATATCGGAAAAGAAGAAGTAAAGGTATCACTTTTTGCAGATGATATGATACTATACATCGAAAACCCCAAAGAATCCACAAAAAGACTACTAGAAACAATAAGCCAATACAGTAAGGTCGCAGGATACAAAATTAACATACAGAAGTCAATAGCCTTTCTATATGCCAACAATGAAACAACTGAGAAGGAACTCAAAAGAACAATCCCCTTCACGATTGCAACAAAAAAAATAAAATACTTAGGAATAAACATAACAAAGAATGTAAAGGACTTATATAATGAAAACTATAAACCATTGTTAAGGGAAATCGAAAAAGATATAATGAGATGGAAGAATATACCTTGTTCTTGGCTAGGAAGAATAAATATAATCAAGATGGCTATATTACCCAAAGCAATATACAAATTTAATGCAACTCCCATCAAACTTCCAATGACATTTTTTAAAGAAATAGAGCAAAAAATCATCAGATTTATATGGAACTATAAAAAACCCCAAATAGCCAAAGCAATCCTAAAGAAAAAGAATGAAGCTGGGGGCATTTCAATACCTGACTTCAAACTCTATTATAGGGCCACGACAATCAAAACAGCATGGTATTGGCAGAAAAATAGACACTCAGACCAATGGAACAGAATAGAAAGTCCAGAAATAAAACCACATATATATAGTCAAATAATTTTTGATAAAGGGGCCAACAACACACAATGGAGAAAAGAAAGCCTCTTCAATAAATGGTGCTGGGAAAACTGGAAAGCCACATGCAAAAGAATGAAACTGGACTACAGTCTCTCCCCCTGTACAAAAATTAACTCAAAATGGATCAAAGATCTAAACATAAGACCTGAAACAATTAAGTACATAGAAGAAGACATAGGTACTCAACTCAGGGACCTGGGTTTTAAAGAGCATTTTATGAATTTGACTCCAATGGCAAGAGAAGTGAAGGCAAAAATTAATGAATGGGACTACATCAGACTAAGAAGTTTTTGCTCAGCAAGAGAAACTGATAACAAAATAAACAGAAAGCCAACTAAATGGGAAATGATTTTTTCAAACGACAGCTCAGATAAGGGCCTAATATCCAAAATATACAAAGAACTCATAAAACTCAACAACAACCAAACAAACAATCCAATAAAAAAATGGGAAGAGGATATGAATAGACACTTCTCCCAGGAAGAAATACAAATGGCCAACAGATATATGAAAAGATGCTCATCTTCTTTAGCTATTAGAGAAATGCAAATCAAAACGGCAATGAGATACCACCTCACACCTGTTCGATTAGCTGTTATTAGCAAGTCAGGTAACAGCAAATGTTGGAGAGGCTGTGGAGAAAAAGGAACCCTCATACACTGTTGGTGGGAATGTAAAGTAGTACAACCATTATGGAAGAAAGTATGGTGGTTCCTCAAAAAACTGAAAATAGAACTACCTTATGACCCAGCAATCCCTCTACTGGGTATATATCCCAAAAACTCAGAAACATTGATACGTAAAGACACATGCAGCCCCATGTTTATTGCAGCATTGTTCACAGTGGCCAGGACATGGAAACAACCAAAAAGCCCATCAATAGATGACTGGATAAAGAAGATGTGGCACATATACACTATGGAATACTACTCAGCCATAAGAAATGATGACATCGGAACATTTACAGCAAAATGGTGGGATCTTGATAACATGATACGAAGCGAAATAAGTAAATCAGAAAAAACCAGGAACTGTATTATTCCATACGTAGGTGGGACATAATAGTGAAACTAAGAGACATTTATAAGAGTGTGGTGGTTACGGGGGGGGAGGGGGGAATGGGAGAGGGATAGGGGGAGGGGAGGGGCACAAAGAAAACAAGATAGAAGGTGACAGAGGACAATCTGACTTTGGGTGGTGGGTATGCAACATAATTGAACGACAAGATAACCTGGACTTGTTATCTTTGAATATATGTATCCTGATTTATTGATGTCACCCCAATAAAAAAATAAAACTAAAAAAAAAAAAAAAAAAAAAAAAAAAAAAAAAAAAAAAAAAAAAAAAAAAAAAAAAAAAAAAAAAAAAACATAGATTAGCTGCTTGGATAAGAAAATAGGACCAGTACATATGCTGTCTGCAAGAGACACACCTTAAATCAAAAGATGCACATAGACTAAAGGTAAAAGAATGGAAAAATATATTTTATGCAAATGGAAATGAAAAAAAAGCTGAGGTAGCAATACTTATATCAGAAAAAATAGACTTTAAAACCAAAGCTATACTAAGAGTTAAAGAAGGTCACTACATAATGATAAAGGGAGCAATCCAACAGGAAGATATAACCATCATAAATATCTACACACCTAATATAGGAACACCTAAATATATAAAGCAAACTTTAATGGATATAAAGGGCGAGATCAACAGCAATACTATAATAGTAGGAGATTTCAATACCCCACTAATATCACTAGCTAGATTCTCAAGAAAGAATATTAAAAAGAAACAGCAGACTTAAAGGACACACTAGATCAACTTGATTTAAAGATATCTTTAGAACCTTTCACCCTAAGGCAGCAGAATATACATTCATTTCAGTGCGCATGTTACATTCTCTAGAATAGACCACATGTTAGGACACAAAAGCAATCTCAACAAATTTAAGACATTGAAATCATATCAAGCATTTTCTCTGATCACAACAGCATGAAACAAGAAATCAACCACAATAGAAAAACTGAAAAATACTCAAACACATGGAAACCAAATAGCATGTTATTAAATCATGAATGAGTTAACAATAAAATCAAAGAAGAAGTAAAAAAAAAAACCTAGAAACAAATGATAATGAACATACAACAACTCAAAATTTAAGGGACACAGCAAAAGCAGTCTTAAGAGGGAAGTTCATAGCACTACAGGAATTCTTTAAGAAGCTTGAAAAAGCTAAAATAAACAATCTAACCTTTCATCTAAAAGATCTAGAAAAGAACATTAAGTAAGGCCCAGAAGTAGTAGAAGGAAGGAAATAATAAAGATCAGAGTGGAAATAAATGATATAGAGGCTAAAGAAACAATAAAGAGGATCAATGAAACCAAGAGCTGGTTCTTTGAAAAGGTAAAGAAGATTGAGAAACCTTTAAGGAGACTCACTAAGAAAAGAAGAGAGAGGACTCAAATAAATAAAATTAGAAATGTGAGTGGAGAAATAACAACTGACATAATAGAAATACAAAATATTGTAAGAAAATACTATGAAGAACTGTATGCCAAAAATTTAAAAAATCTAGCTGAAATGGACAAATTTCATGAATATATAATCTTCCAAAAAATCAATCTGGAAGAACCAGAAAACCTAAACAGACCGATTACAACAAAAGAGATCAAAACAGTTATCAAAAAGCTCCCCCAAAAAACAAAAACTCCTGGGCCCGATGGCTTCACTGGTGAATTCTACCAAATATTCAAAGAAGAAGTAACTTCTATCCTTCTGAAGTTATTTCAAAACATTTAAGAGGAAGGAACACTCCCAAGTTCCTTTTATGAGGCAAGCATACTTTTGATTCCAAAACCAGTCAAGACAACACAAAGAAAGAAAATATCCCTGATGAATTTAGATACTAAAATCCTCAACAAAATATTAGCAAATCAGATCATGAGAAAAATCATACATCATGATCAAGTGGGATTTATTCTTGGGAGGAAAGAATGGTACAACATTTGTAAATCCATTAATATGATTCACTACATAAACAAAAAGGAGAAAAACCACATGATAATTTCAATAGATGCAGAAAAGGCATTTGATAAAATCCAGCACCCATTTATGATCAAAGTCTTAGTAAAGTGGGAATACAGGGAACATATCTCAACATGATATAGGACATCTATGATAAACCCACAGCCAACATCATAATTAATGGACAAAAATTAAAAGCAATTTCCCTAAAATCAGGAACAAGTCAGGGGTGCCCCCTTTCACCACTCTTATTCAACATAGTACTGGAAGTCCTAGCTACAGCAATCAGACAAGAATAAGAAATAAAAGGCATCCAAATTGGAAAAGAAGAAGTAAAACTATCATTATTTGCAGATGATATGATACTGTATATAGAACACCCTAAAGTCTCTGTAAAAAAACTATGGGACCTAATAAACGAATTCAGCAAGGTGGCAGGATATAAAATTAATACACAGAAATCAGAGGCATTTTAATATATGAACAATGAACTGTCAGAAAGAGAAATTAAGGAAACAATCCCCTTCACTATTGCAACAAAAAATATAAAGTACCTACGAGTACATTTAACCAAGGAGGTTAAAGACTTGTACTCAGAAAATTATAAAACATTGATAAAGAAATCAAGAAAGACACAAACAAGTGGAAGCCTATACCATGCTCATAGTTAGGAAGAATAAACATCATTAAAATGTCTATATTCTCCAAAGCAATTTATAAATTCAATGCAATATCAATTAAAATGCCAATGACATACTTCAAAGATATAGACACATATTCCAAAAATTTATATGGAACCAAAAGAGA
Source organism: Saccopteryx leptura (assembly GCF_036850995.1). Classification (NCBI taxonomy): domain Eukaryota; kingdom Metazoa; phylum Chordata; class Mammalia; order Chiroptera; family Emballonuridae; genus Saccopteryx; species Saccopteryx leptura. Next base: position 161,357,681 of record NC_089506.1, on the reverse strand, counting down.
ACACAAATAGCCTCAGCAATCTTGAAAAAGAAGAATAAAGTGGGAGGTATAACACTTTCAGATATCAAGTTACACTATAAGGCCATTGTACTCAAATCAGGTTGGTACTGACATAAGAACAGGTATACAGATCAATGGAACAGAACAGAGAACCCAGAAATAAATGCACATCTTTATGACAATTGATATTTGACAAAGGAGGTAAGAGCATACAATGGAGTAAAGATTGACTCTTTAACAAATGGTGTTGGGAAAACTGGACAGCTACCTGCAAAAGAATGAAACTAGACCACCAACTTATACCATGCACAGAATAAACTCAAAATGGATAAAGGACTTAAATTTAAGTCATGAAACCATAAGCATCCTAGAAGAAAACACAGGCAGTAAGCTCACCGATATCTATCGCAGCAATATTTTTGCTGAATTATCTCCACAGGCAAAGGAAATAAAAGACAGGATAAACAAATGGGACTATAGCAAACTAAAAAGCTTTTGCACAGCTAAAGAGATATGAACAGAATAAAAAACAAACCACACAATGGGAGAACATATTCGACAATACATCTGATAAGGGGTTAATAACCAAAATTTATAAAAAACTTGTAAAATTCAACACCAGATCGACAAACAATCCAATCAAAAAAATGGGCACAAGAAATGAATAGACTCTTCTCCAAAAAGTACATACAGATGGCCAACAGACAGATGAAAAAAGTTCAACCTCACTAATCATTAGATAAATGCAAATTAAAACCACAATGAGATACCACCTCACACCAGTCAGAATGGCGTTCATTAAGAAAACAACACATGATAAGTGCTGGTGAGGATGTGGAGAAAGGAGAACCCTCCTGCACTGCTGATGGGAATACAGACTGGTGTACCCACTGTGGAAAACAGTATGGAGATTCCTCAAAAAATTAAAATGGAACTGCCCTTTGACCCAGCCATCCCACTTATAGCAATATATCTCAAGGACACCATATCACCGACTGAAAAAAAGAAATGCACCCCCATGTTTATGGCAGCATTGTTCACAATAGCAAAGATCTGGAAACAGCCCAAGTGTCCATCAGTGGATGAGTGGATTAAAATGCCATGGTACATATATACAATGGAATACTATGGGACTGTGAAAAAAAAGGAAATATTACCTTTTGCAACAATATAGAGGGACCTGGAAACTATTATATTGAGTGAAATAAGCCAAGCAGAGAAAGAAAAATATCATATGACCTCACTCATTTGAGGAATCCAAGGAATAATGAGAACTGAGGAATGTAATTGAGACAGAGAAGAGATCAAAGGGACCAGAGGAAAAGAGGACAGAGGGAAAGGGGACGATAGGATGGAATAAACCTGAAGGGAAGGGGGGAGTGCACTATAGGGAGGAGGGCAAGGGAGATGTTGAGGGGAATAGGGGGGAGAGGGGATGCATTTGGGGTGACCCTACAATCTATATAAACAATTAATTAAAATAATAATAAAAAGTATAAGGTATAGAGGTACTTTTGAAAGGTAAAGAAAGAAAGTAAATAAGTTCTGAAAGTTTGTTTTTTTCTGAATAAAGTTTATGAAAGTTTCAGAAGGTTTGTACAGGTTGTAGAAGTTTTAGACAGAGAAAAAAAACAAAAAGAGAAAGAACTGAGAAAGTAGACAAAGGTAAAAAAAAAGGAGAGGAAGGAAGGACTTGAAAAAAAAGAAAAGAAAAATAAAAAAGGAATATTAGAACATTCTTTTGGGTCTCAGAAGCTTGAGAAATTCACCCAAACTTACAGGTATTAGAGAAAGAGCCAATAGCCTTCTTAAGCCCAAATTACACAAACAAAAAAGGGTGAGTCAGGAGGAGAGACTCACCCCACAAGAACAATTGTACAAGGCTCTTTTTACTCTTAATTTTTTTTTAACATTTTCTTATCAGGACTTAATACAGTCAAGAGGAATTTTATACTAGCTGCGCAATGGCCTAGGCCAGGGGTTGGGAACTTTTTTGGCTGAGAGAGCCATGAACGCCACATATTTTAAAATGTAATTTTGTGAGAGCCATACAATGACCCGTGTACATTACACATTATCCAATAAAAATTTGGTGTTGTCCCGGGGGACAGCTGTGATTGGCTTCTGCCACCGTGCAACCATGAACATGAGCAGTAGGAAATGAATGGATTGTAGTACATGAGAATGTTTTATATTTTTAACATTATTTTCTTTTATTAAAGATTTGTCAGCAAGCCAGATGCAGCCATCAAAAGAGCCACATCTGGCTCGTGAGCTATAGGTTCCCAACCCCTGGCCTAGGCCTTTTGTGTTGTACCAGGATATATTAGCTGGCCCTGAATGGCAGAATCCAATTGAACTGCTAACCTGGGAGCGAGGGTACATTGCAATTTTGTCATCAACAGGTCCTCTTTGGATACCAGCGAGAAATGTGGAGCCTTATTATAAGTTGCATCAACCCCTAAAAAGCAACTTGGTTTCAGAAATCCAGAAGCTGATAGTGAATCTACCTCTGGAAATGAACAACAAAAAAAAGACACCTAGCTCTCTTCCAAGTACTTAGGGAGTGCCTGACATCACCTGGGATACTTTAAAACATATAACCAGGCATGCTAAAAAAGTTTTGCAAAATAAAGTCATGCCTGTGACCCCTTAGAACCTGTTTCTCTCTATGCTTTCCCTTCATCTTCCACTGCAACCACCACCACCCATTAACAAGCCAGTCATCACTGAACCACCTAACCATCTTACTCTTTGTAAATCTTTACTCAAACAAAAAAGGGGAATATGCGGGTACATGCTGTAAAAACATTCAAAGTTAGGATAACAATTAGAGACAGTATGGCAACCTAGGACAAAAGCCCTGAGTGGATGAACATCCAGGGGCCTCTCTGACCCTAGAGTGAAGGCAGTGCATGCTGGAAAAAGCAAAATAGCAGGGTAAGATTTAGCAACAAAAAATATTTAGGCTCTCAGAACAGAGATTAGGTATCAGCATGTTCCTTGTCTTTTACTTCACCCCCTGAAAACATTTTCTTTCTACTTTTTTGAGTTATTTGTACTTGCTAATAAACATCTGAGTAAGGCTGGAGATGGAGCTTCAGTCCTTCGATCTGCTGACTAGGATAGTTGCTTTTCCTCAGATACTTAGTGCATTTCATCTGGTCACTGAGTAGTGTTTGTTGTCATGACAAGTAGTGCTCTGTGTGAGGAACAGGAACCTAACAACAGTTTTGCTACCCCATGTAGTCACTGTCATCGAAACAATGCTTTATCCAGTTACCCATTGATAGAAACTGAGATTGTTTCCATATCTCATACTGTAGCTATTCTGACTGCTTCAATAAACATGAATATGATATTAATTGTGAGCTTTTATATTGACCTTTATTATGTTGAGATCTGTTCCTTCTATACTCAATGTGTTGAGGTGTTGTTGATTTTTTATTGTGAATAGATTTATATATTTTGTCAAGTACTTTTCTGCATCTGTTGAGATTGTACAATTTTTTATCTTTTACTAATATAATGTTTCACATTTATTGATTTGCATATGTTGAACCATTCTTGCATCCCAGGAACAAATTATGTTTAGTAGTGGTGCATGCTACTTAAAATGTGCTATTGAATTTATTTTGTTAATATTTTGTTCAAACGTTTTGCATCTAATTTTATCAGGAATATTGGTCTGTAATTTTCTTTCTGTGTATTATCCATAGCTGGCTTTGGTATCCAGAGAATTCTGGCCTCATTTAAAGGAGATTGGAACTGTTCCCTCAATTAAATTTCTTGAGAAGAGTGTGAGAAGGATTGGCATTAGCTCCTTTTTAAATGTTTGGTAGAATTTACCAGTGAAATTATCTGGTGCTGGGCTTTCTGTTGTTGCTGGCAGGTTTTTCATTACTGCTTCTATCTCCTTATTTGTTACTGGTCTGTTCATCTTTTCTATTTCTTTATGATTCAACTTCGGTAGGTTATATGATTTTAGCAACTCATCCTCTTTTAGTTTATCAAATTGGTTGGCATATGATTACTCATAGTAGTTTCACATTATTCTTTGTATTTCTCTGGTATCAGTTATAATGTTTGCATTTTTATTTCTGATCTTATTTCTTTGAGTCTTTTTCATCTAATCTAGTTAAAGGTTTGCCAATTTTTTTAAATGATCTTTTAAAATTATTTTTCAAAGAAAAACACTGCTCTTAGTTTCATTAATCATTTCTAATTTTTTTCTATTCTCCATTCTATTTTTTTTCTGAAAATGTACACAATTATAATAAAACCTCTTTTTTGGATTTTCAAGCATTAAGTTCCATGGAAGCCTGAACTCTTAGTGCTCGTCCTTGCTGCAAATTGAAGGTACATGCTTGGAAATAAATAGGCAGAATTTATCATTATGAATGTAATCCTAGTTCAAAGGGTACCATGCCCACCCTTGAATTTAACAGTTATATGATTAACCTACTGTGAAGAAGAGTTTGCCCTTCTGTGACCAAAATACAATTGTACATATGCATGCATGTATGAACAGGAATGGCAAAGCTAGCTAAAGTTGGTAGAATATTTTTCTTTTCCTTTTTTATTTTTTATTTTTGTGGCAGAGACAGAGAGAGTCAGAGGGAGGGACAGATAAATACAGACAGGAACAGAGAGAGATGAGAACCATTAATTCTTTATTGTGGTTCCTTAGTTATTCATTAATTAATTTCTCATATGTGCCTTGACCGGGGGGCTATAGGAGACCAAGTGACACCTTGCTCAAGCCAGTGACCTTGGGCTCAAGCTGGTGAGCCTTGCTCCAACCAGATGAGCCCGTGCTCAAGCTGGGAACTTCAGAGTCTCGAACCTGGGTCTTCCACATCCCAGTCCGACACTCTATCCACTGCGCCACCACCTGGTGAGGCTTGGTAGAATTTTTTATACACATTAATGAATGAAAAGTGCACAAGTCATGACCACAGGATCTAAGTACAAAATGTTGAAAAATGAATAATAAAGTTTCAAAAAATTATGTAAATGTTGGTAAATAAGTAAAGTATAATAGGCTCATAGCAATATAGACATCTTTATAGATCTATACAAAAACATGTATATAAACACTTAAAAATAAAATAAAATAAAATCACCTATAATTTTCTTACCTAATGAAACCACTGTTGTCATTCATTAATATATATACATCAATACAATTAACCACATTCTTATTTCAGGAGATTTAGAAAGTTTTTAGTTTTTCACTATTAAAAGTAAAACATTATAACAGCTGTATTTTATTCCTGTTAATTGACCTGAAGGTCAATTGACCTTAAAAGTGAAATTGTTAAATCAAGAGTAAAAATTCTTTCAATTGACAGTTTAAGTACAACTTTATTTATTTATTTATTTATTTATTTATTTATTTATTTATTTATTTATTTTGTATTTTTCTGAAGTTGGAAACAGTGAGGCAGTCAGACAGACTCCGCATGTGCCCAACCAGGATCCACCTGGCATGCCCACCAGGGGGAAATGCTCTGCCCATCTGGGGCGTTGCTCTGTTGTGACCAGAGCCATTCTAGTGCCTGAGGCAGAGGCCATGGAGCCATCCTCAGTGCCCGGGCCAACTTTGCTCCAATGGAGCGTTGGCTGCGGGAGGGGAAGAGAGAGACAGAGTGGAAGAAGAGGGGGAAGAGTGGAGAAGCAGATGGGCGCTTCTCCTGTGTGCCCTGGCCAGGAATCAAACCCAGGACTCCTGCATGCCAGGCCAATGCTCTACCACTGAGCAAACTGGCCAGGGCCTATCAATTGACAGTTTAAAAGATGAAAATGGTATAGTGTTATTATAGTTTTGTTTTTTTTTAATTATTATAAATTTATTTTACATTTTTACTGGCTAATTGTATTCTTTATTATCAAACAAATTTTTTTCTTTTAGATTGTATTTTTTAATTGTGTGAAGAAACTTAATATATTAGGGGTATTAACTTTTGGATTATTATATCATATATGTTACATAATTTTATGTCAGGTTTCCTTTGCCTTTTTGTTTATAATTAGTTTTTATAGAGAAGAAATTTTAATTTTAACTTGTCATATTAGAGTGCATGAGCAAAACTCATGGCAATTGAGATAAAAAATGAAAAATTGGACCTGAAAAACTAGAGAGGGGAAATGGAAGATCCTGTGATGCTTAAAAAAGACAAAGAAAAAACCTGAAATAACACTAAGTCAGCTTGGGATATTGGGTCATTGGGTAGTGCCACAGGCAGTAGAGAGTGATTGAAGAGAAAAAAAAAAAGATAAGATAGTAGATAGTGACTATTCTGAAGTGAATGTGACTTTATTTTTTTAAATTGGAGAGACAATAAATAAGAGAATATAAATGAATTACTCTTGCAAAAAGAAATTTTCTTTGTTTCCTGTTCCCTCTTCCTTGCCTCCAACCTTCCTTCATTCCCCCACTTTCATTCCCCTGATTCTCTCATCCCTCTCCCCTCCCTCTTCTCCTTTTACTTCTTCTCCTCTTACCCCTAAAGACTCTTGCATTGTGTATTTTGTACTGACATGGCTCTATGAATAGGCACTATATGATTTTATGAACATGTTTGCTTTATAATCTTTCAATGATGTATCATAGATCTGAACTCTTTCTCTAACTTCTGAAATGGATGAGAAGGATAACTAAAAAATGCTGGGTTTTCTTATGCAGGTACTTATAGATCCTTGAAACTTTTACTCTTAATCATTGCTCTTATTAAAAACTTGGTTGTTTTTTTACACAAATATTGTCAGTGTAATCTGTCTAATACTCATTCTCATTTTCTAATTGTCCCTAATATAAATTTTAGCACAAACCACGTTAGTAGAAAATTTTAACTACACACACACACACACACACACACACACACACACACACAAAAGCTCATTCTTCTAAAGCCTTTCCTATAAAGAAAAAAAACAATTAAAGAAAATATATCTAATTTGATTGTATCTGACATGATTTAAAATGTGCACAGGAGGTGAAAGCTTTGGTACCATTCCAAAGTAAATGTATTAAATCTCTCCTAGAAAATTTACATTTCCCTGCTTTGCACATTTCAATTTATGTCATTTAAAGTTGCTCTATATATTTTATTATGGATGTTAATTGGTCCCAGCACATTATTTATAGAAAACACCTTTAGCCTACAAATTTCCATTGTAATCACCTATTAAGATGTTACTTGCATTGTTCATAGCATCTTAACTGGTGCAAACTAAAACAGAAATCTAATCTATTCTTTCCTAAATTTTTTTGAGGCTCATTTTATTCTTAATTCCTACAAGAAAATTTTACTCTTAAAGGGCAGAGGTAAATCCCTGTATATTATATATAGATAATATTCATTTTTTGATTTTGTAAATGTTGGATTGATCGTATTTCTGTCACTACCACTTAAAATTTTTCAGAGTTAAATTGATTTTACAGTCAAAAATGTTTTCATGATGATTGACATAAATATCTCATAGTCAAAAGAATGACATACTCTTTGAAAAATCAGAATGATTTGCTTCTAACCATAGTTGATTCATGATGAGATTGTAGAAATTACTTAGTTCTCTGTTTTCATGCCAATTAAAGTAAAAGTGGTAAAGAACAAGATGATATTCATTAAAAAATCAGTATTAATCCTAAGAATCACAGGACTGAAATTAAGCTTGCATACAATTCTACAATTTAATGGTTATGTGATTTTCACAAATTCATTTTATGATCTAAACTTAAGTTTTATCTTTTATAAAATAGTTATAGTGCCCTACATTTCTTAATAGGACATGTTGAATGCTAAGTTAATAATATTCATAAAGAACAGCATAATATCTGGCATATGATAATTAAGATATAGGTATCATTACTGGTTTTATCCTAGATCATTTCACCTATAAATTAAAATAAAAAAATATGACAGCATTATATCATTGACTACCCTTTTCTGTGGCCCTTTAAACAAGCTACTAACACACCTTCAAGAGCTGTTTAATGCGACTATAAAAACTGTGTAAAACTAGATCATGTTCTAGCATCCTTCTTTTTGAGTTCTCTGCTACAAACCTAATAAACATTTAGCTGATTCGATTTTTTGCATTTCATAGAAAATAAAATCATAAATTTTTTCATACACATGTGATGTTATTATCTTGACACAGAGGTAGAATTGAGCAGCAGATAAGATTTTCTGATTTATAAGAAAAGCTTAGTAATACTCTCCAGCATTTAAAAATATCAAGTCATGTTCTACAGGTAAATTCATTCAAACACAATAATTAATGGGCAATTTTAATGTTCCTTCATTTTGGTGGGAACTTAAGGTTGAAACATTTTTTAAATAAATTTTTATTACTTTTAATGGGGTGACATCAATAAATCAGGGTACATATATTCAAAGAAAACATGTCCAAGTTATCTTGTTGATCAATTATATTGCATACCCATCACCCAAAGTCAGATTGTCCTCTGTCACCTTTTATCTAGTTTTCTTTGTGCCCCTTCCCCTCCCCTTTCCCCTCTCCCTCCTTCCCTCCCTCCCCCCGTAACCACCACACTCTTGTCCATGTCTCTTAGTCTTGTTTTTATGTCCCACCAATGTATGGAATCATGCAGTTCTTGTTTTTTTCTGATTAACTTATTTCACTCTGTATAACATTACCAAGATACCACCATTTTGTTGTAAATGATTTGATGTTATCATTTCTTATGATTGAGTAGTATTCCATAGTGTATATGTGCCACATTTTCTTTATCCAGTCTTCTATTGAAGGGCTTTTTGGTTGTTTCCATGTCTTGGCCACTGTGAAAAATGCTGCAATGAACATGAGGCTACATGTGTCTTTACATATCAATAGTTCTGAGTCTTGGGGGGTATATACCCAGTAGAGGGATTGCTGGGTCATAAGGTAGTTATATTTTCAGTTTTTTGAGGAACCACCATACTTTCTTCCATAATGGTTGTACTACTTTACATTCCCACCAACAGTGAACGAGGGTTCCTTTTTCTCCACAGCCTCTCCAACATATGCTATTACCTATCTTGTTGATAATAGCTAATCTAACAGGTGTGAGGTGGTATCTCATTGTAGTTTTGATTTGCATTTCTCTAATAGCTAATGAAGATGAGCATCTTTTCATATATCTGTTGGCCATTTATATTTCTTCCTGGGAGAAGTGTCTGTTCATGTCCTCTTCCCATTATTTTATTGGATTGTTTGTTTGTTTGTTTGTTGTTGAATTTTATGAGTTCTTTGTATATTTTGGATATTAGGCCCTTATCTGAGCTGTTGTTTGAAAATATCATTTCCCATTTAGTTGGCTGTCTGTTTATTTTGTTACCAGTTTCTCTTGCTGAGCAAAAACTTCTTAGCCTGATGAGTCCCATTCATTTATCTTTGCCTTCACTTCTCTTGCCTTTGGAGTCAAATTCATAAAATGTTCTTTGAAACCCAGGTCCATGATTTTAGTACCTATGTCTTCTTCTATGCACTTTATTGTATCAGGTCTTATATTTAAGTCTTTGATTCATTTTGAATTAATTTTAGTACAAAGGGACAAGCTGTAGTCGAGTTTCATTCTTTTGCAGGTGGCTTTCCAGTTTTCCCAGCACCATTTGTTGAAGAGGCTTTCTTTTCTCCATTGTGTGTTGTTGGCCCCTGTATAAAAATTTATTTTACCATATATATGTGGTTTTATTTCTGGACTTTCTATTCTGTTCCATTGGTCTGTGTCTATTTTTCTGCCAATACCGTGCTGTTTTGATTGTCGTGGCCCTATAATATAGTTTGAAGTCAGGTATTGTAATGCTCCCAGCTTCATTCTTTTTCCTTAGGATTGCTTTGGCTATTTGGGGTTTTTTATAGTTCCATATAAATCTGATGATTTTTTGTTCTATTTCTTTAAAAAATGTCATAGGAATTTTGATGGGAATTACATGAAATTTATAAATTGCTCTGGATAATATGGTCATTTTGATTATATTTATTTTTCCTATCTAAGAACAGGGAATATTTTTCCATCTCATTGTATCTTTTTTGATTTCCCTTAACAATGATTTATAGTTTTCATTATATAAATCCTTTACATTCTTTGTTATGTTTATTCCTAAGTATTTTATTTTTTTGTTGTTGCAATCGTGAAGGGGATTATTCTTTTCAGTTTGTTCTCAATTGTTTCATTGTTGGCATATAGAAAGGCTATTGACTTCTGTATGTTAATTTTGTATCCTGCGACCTTAGTGTATTGGCTTATTGTTTCTAGTAGTCTTTTTGTAGAGTCTTTGGGGTTTGCGATGTATAGGATCATATCATCTGCAAAAAGTGATACCTTTTCTTCTTCTTTTCTGATATGGATGCCTTTTATTTCTTTCTCTTGTCTGATTGCTCTGGCCAGAAAAAGAAACACATCTAAGCAACAAGGATAAAAACAAATTCAAAATGAAAGGCTGGAAAACAATATTCCAAGCAAATAACATCCAAAAAAAAGCAGGTGTAGCAATACTCATGTCTAATAATGCTGACTACAAGACAGCAAAAGTACTCAGAGACAAAAATGATCATTTTACAATCATTAAGGGGACACTGAATCAAGAAGACATAACAATTCTTAATATATATGCACCAAACCAAGGAGCACCAAAATATATAAAACAGCTACTTACTGACCTAAAAACAAAAACTGACAAAAATACAATCATACTTGGAGACCTCAATACACCGCTGACAGCTCTAGATTGGTCATCCAAACAAAGAATCAACAAAGATATATTGGCCTTAAACAAAACAGTAGAGCACCTGGATATGATAGACATCTACAGGACACTTCATTCCAAAACTACAGAGTATACATTCTTCTCTAGTGTACATGGAACATTCTCAAGAATTGACCATATGTTGGGCCACAAAAATAACATCAGCAAATTCAGAAAAATCTAAATTTTACCAAGCATATTTTCTGATCATAAAGCCTTGAAACTAGAATTCAACTGCAAAAAAGAGGAAAAAACCCCACAAAAATGTGGAAACTAAACAACATACTTTTAAAAAATTAATGGGTCAAAGAAGAAATAAGTGCAGATATCAAAAGATATATACAGAAAAATGAAAATGACAAATCTGAAACATTTTTTGAAATCAGATATTTCCCAGATTAGTATTAAATTTCTCTAAAACCTGGGTTGGCTGCCTGTCAGTGCTCATCTTTTTAAATCAAATAGTCTCCTTTGTACTTAACAGTGCAACTTGGTGAGGGTCTCACCTTTGTAAGCTCACAAGCTATTATAAAATCACTACTGGGAAAAAAATATCAAACCTATTTTTCAATAATCATAAGGTTATCTCTCCATTAAGAAAAAAGAGTATTTGTCATGGAGGAAAATACATACTGAATTTCTACATTTTCACTGCAAATATCAAGTAAGACTTGAGTGCACATACAATCTGCTTGATCAACAACATATTGACTAATATCAGTATGTTGTCCCCATTAATTGAACACAGTTTCACAATTACGAGCTACCTGCTTGAAACATTAGGCTAAGAGACACAAATATGTTAACTATTTTTTTTCTACTAAGCTCTCTTCCTCTGTATGTAAGTATTAGAAGTAACATACTTAAAAATACATAATAAAACGCTTTTATTTTATAGAGTGGCATTATAAAAAATGAGGCACAAAAAAGGTAGAAAAGTGTTTTAGTATCCTATATTAGCTTTTTCTCTGTTGGACACTACTATAAACTAAGGCCTGTGTCTCCCTCAACTCATATATTCAAACATAATCCCAAATACCATGTGATAATACTTGGAGGTGGGGCCTTTGGAAGATGATTAGGTCATGAGAATGGAACACTCATGAATCAGATTAGTGCTCTCATAAACAGGACCCTGGAGAGCTCTTACTTCCCTTAAATTATGTGAGGACACAGTGAAAAGACCGCCATCCATGACCCAAGAAGAGGGCTATTGTTAGACAGTGAATTTGCTGGTGACTTGATCTCAGAATTCCCCCAGGTCCAGGACTGTGAGAAATGAATTTCCATTGTTTATATACCACCTAGTTTGTGGTATTTTGTTCTGGTAGGCTGAAAAACTATTACAAGCCATTTTTGCCCATCCTATCACTTTTTTATTCTATTTTATCTTTTATTGAATTTATTGGAGTGACACTGATTAATACAATTATATCGGTTTTAGCTGTACAATTCTATAATTCACCATCTGTATATGGTATTATGTGTTCACCACCCCAAGTCAAGTTTCCTTCCATCACCATTTATTCCTCCTTTCCCTCTTTCACCTCCCCTCCTGCCTCTTCCCTCTTCTAATCCCATATTGTTGTCTGTGTCTGAGGTTTTTCTTTGCTTAATCTTTTTACCTTTTTCATTCTGCCCCCTATCCCCCATCCCCACTGAAAGCTGTCAGTCTCTTCTCCATATCTATGATCCTGTTTCGATTTTGTTTGTTTATTTTGTTCATTGGGTTCCACATATAAGTAAAATCATATGGTACTTGTTTTTCTATAACTGGCTTATTTCACTTAGCATAAAGCTCTCCAGGTCCATTCATACTGTCATAAAAGATAAGATTTTCTTCTTTTTTTATATTCAAGTAGTATTCCATAGTGGTACATTTACACAGGCATCTTCTACATAATCTCTCCCTTAACATGACAGTCCTTTGAGGTAGGCATCACTATATATTCATGTTATCACTAAAATCACTGAGACATAAATTAATAACTAGTTCAGGTTAAAGTTCTAAGAACTCATTCTTTCTTACCCTTAATCTTGTAATTTCTATAATCTATAATACTTTACAAGTCCTTCATAAAGGCTTTTATCAATATCAGTTAGGTAGACTGTTATGAGTATAATGTAGGAGATTAACTTTTGTCAAAGATTTTTTATACATCCATATATATGAAACTTTATAGTTTTGCATTTCTCATAGATTAATTCTATATTTTTCAAGTATTCCAGAGATTATTTGTAAGAATATTGTGTGCGCCTTTAACACATTAACTTTCATATGTATATGAACGTTTCAAACATATTTTGACCATAGTTTAATACAAATAAGACCTACTGTATTGACTCTAATCCCTAGTAATTTAGACTGAATTGTTCAGTAACCAACTTTTTTTTTTGTTTCTAAGGAGCTTTTGTTTCCCAGCACCATAATTCTCTGTTCTCTGTTTTCTCCTGGATTCTTGCCATTCATAGTGATTTCTTCACAGTTTGCTTAGACTCTAAGGAATGAAACATATCCCTTGGCCACTGTTTACTTTCTCTAGGTGACTCATTATAGACTGCACTCCTTGACCATTCATCTGTCTTGGTCTCATAATAGCAGCTCCTAATCAAGCACAATGAAATCAGAATATACTCTCCCGAGTATACTATGCCTCTTTACAAAGCTCCTAAAATAATGGAAGAAAATCCAAAGGATTTATTACTTGACAACTATTTCAAAAGCAATTATTTTCTATTTAAATAAACACATTTAAAAACAGCTTGAATTATAAGCTGTTGTGAATTTGAAAATGACTGAGTGTCTCCAATTCATCTGTGTAGAGGTCTCATTCTTAACTTATATATCATCTTATTCTAGCAAGAATCTCCTGTCATATACAGGTAAAAGACATTTTCTAAAAGTTGCTACATTTTCTTGCTATAAGTTAACAAAAGAGCAAGAGCACTGTAATTACTTTTACAAGGAAGGGGGCTTTTTTCACCATGCAGATGTACATTAGTAATATGTTTATAGAACCTTTACTTTACAGCCTTTCTTATTTTGAATAAGAAAGATCTTTTACTTCATACAACAGCCAGGAATAGAATGTGAAAAGCATGCCCTTTTAATCTATTAGAAAAATACCTTTTCCAAAAATGAACTAGTTAGAAACACTGTGCTATTCAAGGGACTTTATGGGTAATCAATCCTAAATCACAGCCTTTTCTTTGGAAGTTATCCTATCTCATGAAATAGAGAAAGGTGCACTACAATATAATTTATTATATAGATATCTGAACTGAAAATTCTATATAGTTTAGGAAAATAGCACTTAAAATCTTACAGAGTTTTAAATGACAGACTTCAGTTAAACAATTTGTTATCAGGTATGAGGTAATAGGGTACTGTTAAAGTTAAGAAGCACAACCAAAATGGGGCAGGACGACTGGACAATCGCCTAATGACTTTCTTGTCTCCCTGCCCCCAACAATTCCACATAGATCAGGTTAAATCAAGTTATAGTTTCACTAAGAAGGGAGGGAATATCATAAAAATAAGCTGCACTTGTGTAGAGTTAGATATATCTCCTTTTGTAATATCCTTGTTATCATTAATTATTTCTTCTTTTAACAAATTTACATTGAGGGCTTATTGTGTGAAAATAACTATATTAAGTGTTCTCCATATGACGGTGAATTAAAAATATAGGGCTGTTACAATCAAGGACATTAGAGGATACTAAAAAATTATTACTTAAATAATTGCAATTCACAATAAGTATAATAAAGAGAGAAAATGAGGCCAACAATAAAGAATGGGAAAGAGATGTTAATATCAGGTATTCTGAGATGGCTTCTTAAGGAGGGCACATTTCAGACATGTCTGAATGAATAAGAAGGAATTAGCTAAATCTTTACTACTGAGATCCTTCACTATGACATGTTCTTAAGAATAGTGTGAACAGTGTGAGGCTCCCCAAGCCTCGAGCCCTACTTTTCTTCTGTTTCAAGCAGTCAGGCTTGAATTAACTATTGACTCAATTCTTTCTCCATTGGGTTCCTCTCTCTTTGATTCTATTTCATAAAAAGTTGTGTCCCAAGAACTTAATCAACACTTTTTGACAAAGAACAGGGAAAATCTAGTTTCTCAACAGTGAGGAGACTTATAATGACAATTAACATTCAGGTTTCTAGGATATACGATTGAGTTATTGAAGGTGCTAGAGAGTCCTGTCATGAGTCTTCCTGTCTTTAGTATTGTAAGATTATTTTAACTATACTTTAAAGCAACACATTCTCCCCCATTCCATCTTTCTTTGCTCTTCCTCTTTACTTATTTTTTACATATACACAGAGGACAAGAAAGCAGCCTCCACAATCTGTTTTTATTCACCCAGGCTTCTTTCTGTCCCTGTTCATGATGATGATGATAGCAGTTCATATTTATTGAATGTTGATTATGTCTCAGGCAGAGCTGATTATCAGTAAGCATTACCTTAGTCTTTTCTCATAAATTTTATAAAGTTGGTCTTATTATTATACCTATTTAACAGATGAGGAAGCATATGGGCATTTATTCAAAGTATCAGAGTTATTAAGCAAATGGAGTAGAAATATGACCTGTCCATCTCATTCCACAAAAAAAAAAAAAAAAGACATTTACCCAGGCAGCATTTTCTATTGCTGATTTTGAGTAAGACTGAGTGTTACTCATATCTTCCTTGAGATTTTTTTATATTACAGAGAAAAATAATATGATAGATATTGGTAATCTAATAAATACTACAACAGCATCCTTCTATGAAAGGAAAACAATATAAAACACACACTTAAAACTTATTAAGCCTCTCTTTTTTCTATAAATGTTATTAGGAATAACACACACACATATCCCTTACCAAAATAATAATTACAGAAACTTTTTCACATAGAGGAATAACCAGTACAACTTTTTAAAAAACATGACCATAGGGCTGCCTTCTTGGAATAGAAAGAGAAGGCTTGGGCTTCTCAGGGAGTCAGTACTTGATGAAGCAAAAAGCTCTGAAACCCCTGCCAAGTTTGGTACTGAATTCCACCTTGACAACCATAGAACAGAGGACTTGCAAGTTCTCTACCATTGCAACATTTTGCCAATGTCAAAAGAGTTCATTATGCAAGCCTGCCAATCTTCTGCTAAGCTCTCCATTGAGTTTAAGAGAACATAGATGGTAATCAAATGTCTTTGATTCAAACAGCATTACAGCTGGTATATGAAAAGATTCCAAAGAAAGAAAAAAAAAAACTGATTTTACAACTCCCATAGCCTTACCAAGACTCATTACTCCATTGAATGAGCAGTTTTTATGGCCTTGACAACCAGAATTTGAAATAATCACTAAACATTTTTCACAGCCTTTTAAAATACAAATCCTCTTGCACGCAATTTTAAAGTGTTAATGTAACTTAAATTTTTCAGTTCTAATTAATAAAAGCAAAAGTTCATTATAATAAAATCCCTCAGTGGACATGAGAAGTCATCCAGAGAGATTGTATAGGATGATGGTTAAAGGAATGGATCCTGAAGTCAAAATGAGATTTAAGTCCTAGCCCTACAGCCTAACATGAAACCTTTATCAATGTACTGAGCATCTCTGACTCTATTTCATAACTTTCTCTCATATATTTGTTTTAAAAATTAAATGTTTACGGTAGGTAAAATTTTTGGAACAGTACTTGGAATATGTTAAACACTAAAAAATTATTAAATATCTTTATTTACAACACATATATTTTTACCAATAACAAACTCAAGGATGTGACAAAGCTAGGAACAGAAAATGGCCTTTAAGAAGTCAGTGTGTTACCGTGATCCTCAAAGTGTGGCCAAAGGATTGGTGGCCATCTGTGACCAGCAAATGATGAAATTGGTATATAAATTGGGACTAAGCATTTACAAAATTTTATAGTAAATTAAAAATGTCTGTAAAATCTGCCTGACTAGATGGTTGCGCAGTGGATAGAGCATTGGACTGGGACTCGAAGGACCCAGGTTCAAAACCCAAGGTCACCAGCTTGAGCATGGGCTTGAGCGTGGGCTCATCTGGTTTGAGCAACATTCACCAGCTTGAGCCAAAGGTTGCTGGCTTGAGCAAGGGATCACTCTGTCTGCTATAGCCCCCCCCCCAGTCAAGGCATATATGAGAAAGCAATCAATAAACAACTAAGGTGCTCAATGAAGAATTTATGCTTCTCATTTCTCTCCCTTCCTGTCTATATGTCCCTATCTGTCTCTCTCTGTCTGTCTCTGTCTCACACACATGCACACACACAAATCTCTGTGAAATCTAATAATAAGAAATTAGAGATTGAGTTCTGTATGTCATTGATCTTTAAATTTATTTTCCTATTTCATTTTCATTGTATTTTATATAGTTAGATTAGAATTTAAAAAAAACAAAACATACTTCAGCAGAGATAGTCTCTGAGGTATATTTTTAGAGCAGATTCAGATGCATTCCATCAGAGTAATAGTGTATAACTTACAGGCTAAAAGCTGGTCCAATCCTTATTTCTCACACTAATTCAAAATTAGAGTTCTTAGATAAAGCTATGGTATATTTTTTAACTCAATCTTCCATATTTAAAAGTGACTTCCAGGACTGACTCGTGGTGGCGCAATGGATAAAGCGTTGATCTGGAATGCTGAGGTCGCTGGTTTGAAATCCTGCACTTGCCTGGTCAAGGCACATATGGGAGATGATGCTTCCTGCTCCTCCCCCCTTTCCTTCTCTCTCTCTCTCTCTCTCTCTCTCTCTCTCTCTCTCTCTCCTCTCACTCTCTCTTCTCTAAAATGAATAAATAAATAAATTTTTAATAAATAAATAAAAGTGATTTCTAATATTCCATACTTTAAATGTTTTGAATAGAACTTTTTTCACTTGACAAAGAAAGAATGAACTTCCAAGTGAATACATTTAATATTTACTGTATTTAAGGTAGACAAATCACTAAGACATACATCAAGTAGTCTAATACATACCTACAATGTATTGTGCTTGATGTTGAAGATTTCAAAACAAATTATAGACAGTCTCTGCTTTCAAGAAGTTTAGAATCCCAGTGAAATACGAGACATTTTTGAAATTTTTGACCTCAAATAAGAATAAATTAAAAGAATAAATATGACTAGCTTCTTGGTAGAAACTAGAGCTGTACAACAAAAAGTATCTCATCAAATATAGGAAATGTTTGCAGCAAGTTATAGCAAAGAATACTGTCATCCAGCTCAGACAGCCTCCAAGGAAGGGAGGAAGGGAGGGACAGAGGGAGGGAGGAAGGGAAGAGGGAGGAAGGGAGGAAGGGAGGAAGGAAGGAAGGAAGGAAGGAAGGAAGGAAGGAAGGAAGGAAGGAAGGAAGGGAAGGGAGGGGAGGGGAGGGGAGGGGAGGGGAGGGGAGGGGAGGGGAGGGAAGGGAAGGGAAGGGAAGGGAAGGGAAGGGAAGGGAAGGGAAGGGAAGGGAAGGGAAGGGAAGGGAAGGGAAGGGAAGGGAAGGGAAGGGAAGGGAAGGAGGGAGGAAGGAAGGTAGGAAGGAAGGAAGGAAAGAGAAAGAAAGAAAGACTGGTTAGGTCTTAATCTAATTTTTATATATACTCCACATTTTTCTCTAATGACACCAGGCTCTTGTCACATAACCCAATGAAAAGTGTTTCATTTTATAACCATATTGTTTCTATTTTTTTCTCTGAATCTCTCATATTAATTAATAAAAAGATAAAGTGGATTCTCAGACAAAAAGTATAATTTAGAGAGATACAATATGATTTAGAAAATTAAAATTTGATGACAATGTGGATACATAAAAATAACAAAATACAAGCTATTATGAGGATACATATCATTTCTACCTTTCTCTCCTGCCTTATCTCTAGATGTTTTTCAATATATAGATTAATTTTATGTACAGAAAAAGTTGAACTTACTATTCATTAGCCAAACATATTCTTTGAAAACATAACTTTCAACAGTCTACATGATTATGTGTTATAGAATTATTCATTTTTTATATAATAGACCATCTGTGATAAAACTTTAATAATTTCCAAAATATCTATAATTGAGTTATTACTTAAATATTTATCTTTTATGTGAAGCCATCACATTTGTTAAAGAAAGATATTTGACCTAACATTATCTGAGTAATCCCATTTTAGCTATACTAATTTAAAATAAGGCCTTCATTTATATCAGCAGAGGGAGAATTGTGTTGAGAATCTGAAGTTATTGATCTATGTGAAAATTACACTGTGAAGGACTCCTTAACTGTATGTCACAATCTAGTTGGCTACAGAGGATATTTATTATCAGTTTCCACTATGAGATCTTGTTTTATTGCCAATAGTAACTTCAAGCTAAATACAAAAATATACACCTGTCTCCAAAATAGACCAATCATATATAGCACATACTAATTTATAGTTAAATAAATATAAATTAAAAATATATTTTAACCCAGTGTTTATTTTTAAGGCACTCAGAAACAATTATAATATATCAGAATTGTCACAAAATAATGCAATTTACTATGTTAACTACAATAATATTTAAGAAGTCAATATCCCTTTTATTGCAATAAACTTTATGCTGAACCTAGGGACTTTGTAGTACTTCTTTAAATAAATTCTAACTCATTATTAAATTACAAAAACAATTTAAATATAAATTTATTTAACATATATTATGATATACAGTTTAATTGTAGCTGAATTGAGAAAGATCTCTATATAGGAGTTTAGGAGTTTTTTAATCATTATTACTCTTAATGTTCTTATTATTTATTATTGCCTCCTAGTAGGCCAAGCTTTATATTACTGTGAAAACACACTGAGGTGTTAGCATGCCACCACTAAATCATAATATGTGTTATCTCACTCCATCTGGCACAACAGTAAGGGTGTTTTAAAAAATGGGATTCAGATGAAGCTGTATTCCTAAGCAATATTTTTCTTTAAAAATCATGAACTATTGAATAAGGATTTGAAAAGAGGCATGTACAACTGTGTATGCTTTCAAATGATCTTATTTGTAACAGGTGTATTGTTTTATGCATCTCAAAATAATGGGTAGGCAGGCACTGGCCGGTTGGCTCAGTGGTGGAGCATCAGCCCAGTGTGTGCATGTCCTGGGTTTTGTTCCCAGTCAAGGTACACAGGAGAAGTGACCATCTGTATCGTATCCCCACCCCTCCTCTTCCCCTTCCTCTCTCTCTGTCTTTCCCCTCTTTTTTCAACAGCCATGGCTCGTTAGAGCAAGTTGGCCCCAGGCACTGAGGACAGCACTATGGTCTCGCCACAGGTGTTAGAATAGCTCGATTGCTAAGCAACAGAGCAGCAGCCACAGATGGGCACAGTATCGCCCCTAAGGGGGCTTGCTGGATGGATCCAGGTCAGGATGCATGCAAGAATCTGTCTCTCTGCCTCTCTACTTCATTTTAAAATAAAAATAATTGGTATGCAATAGATTATATTTTTAAAATGGCAAATTAGGAATAATCTCTGCTATGTGTAATTCCTAAAGTACAGATGACTTGAAGTCTTAAATACATTGTTCAGGGTATCTATTCAGCTATCTAGTTGTTGGCTGCAGATTTGAAAAAAGAAAAAACAAAAAAGGAGACTTGTTATTAAAATATCACAGAAATATTTTAATGTGTCAGAGGACATGGCAGCAGTATGATACCAAAACACCTGTATTCAGACAAGTTTTAATGCAGTTACTCCTCAAGCTAATATATTTTTGTAGTTTTACCATGTATTGGGTATGATTCAGATACATTCTTAAAATGTAAGACATGTATCTCTGAGTGCTTCCTTTTATTACAATGAAATATAATTTGACCAATATTTTTATTTTATATATAGATCATAAATCCAATTAATTTTACAGTCATTTACATTTCAATTGAATTGTCATTACCTATTTGTATATTAATCACAATACCCTTTCTGGTTTCCTAAAGCACACTATAATTGACGTTTGAACCAAAATTCAATTGGAGGCAAAAATTAATTCTGTCACTGATTCAGTCAATAATTTTAAATGACCAAAAAGCCTTATTATTATGTGACTTTTTTTTTGACAGAGACAAAGAGACAATTAGGTATAGACAGATAGGAAGGGAAAGAGATGAGAAGCATCAATTCTTAGTTATTTACTGATTGCTTTCTCATATGTGCCTTGACTAGAGGGCCACAGCAGAGCAAGTGACCCCTGCTCAAGACAACAACTTTGGGCTCAAGCCAGCAACCTTTGGGTTCAAGCTAGCAACCATGGGTTCATGTCTATGATCCCACGCTTAAGTCAGTGACCCCACATCAAGCTGGTGAGCCTGTGCTCAAGATGGTGACCTTTAGGTTTTTTTGAACCTGGGTCCTCCGCATCCTGGTCCAGCACTCTATCCACTGAGCCACCACCTGATCAGGCTTCATGTGACATTTTGAATCTTCAATTATCTTTAGGATGGCATTTTTTTACATTATTAATATATACTTTTATCAATACAGACTTTTATTTGGGTATTGTAGGATTAGAAGTAATAAAATATGGTATAATTTTAAATATAATCATATGGTGACAAATATGTGAAAGCATGCTAACTGGCTTCCCAATGAGCAGCATCTGACTCTTATTAGCCTCTTTCACTTTCTCACAAAATAACTAACAAGATATAAATCAGATTAAAAACATAAATAATATGAAATCTTGGGGGAACAGAAATAAAGACTGATGATGTTTGATTGAAGGGGAAAAATACAAACATCTTGCCCCTTGTGAAATTATATATGACTGTATGACTTTCTTTATCCAAGAAAATTTAAATAAATTGCATGTTATTTCCTAGATGGAGTTCTAAAAATCATAGCACAATTTACCACAGCTCTTTGTACATCTGTGGTGATTATAGAAGACTGTATAGGAATAAAACCTTTATTAGTCTGGATCTCTTTGTAAATATAGGAAACCAACTTTCAGATATTCTGTGTCAGGATATCATAAGCTAATGTGTCAAGTCAATAAGATTATTGAAATATTTATTAACACAGTGTAACCTAGCCTATTCTGAAATATGTAGGCATCCTTGATATCTGGAAAATAAGTTGAAGAGTGTGATTCCACTTTCTTAGGTGTGAAGGTAATATTGTAGTTTCAATAACAAGTTTGTACTCTGTAATTAAACATATCTGAGCTTTAATTCTATCTCAGTCATACTCTCTAATTTCCAGAAATTGGCTCAAGCTCTCCAAAACCTATTTGTTCTTTTACAAAAGTGATATAACAATACAAACCTCATGTAGTTATTTTAAAGAGTAAGAGAGAGAGCTTTGAAACTGTAGGACCATGAATAATATGTAAACACAGTATGTGCCCTATGACTTTTACTTCTCTCTAATTCTTATTAAAGTTTACTATATACTCTAAAAAATTAAGACTAAATTGAGTTAAGGGATAAAATGCCATGTGTATATAAGATGTTTGGAAACTTCAGAATTTAATGGTTGAGCTATATAAAGAGAATTAGAACCTAAAATTAATATAATTGAATGGATTTTATTTACCATAACTGAAGCAATTTTGACAGACTGTGACAGGACAAGATTGATACTAACACATTAGGATGTCTTTCATTGACTCATTTACAATGAACTCTGAGAGAGTACAAAAGTCAACTTGTATGTACCTCTGGTTCATAAAAGATTTATTTCTGCTAATTTTAAATCCTTATAAAATGCATAACTTTCATTTGGCTCCTGAATATAATAAGCTTTTAAATATTAACTTGATCCCGTAAAAAATGCAAGTTTTAATTTATTATATTTAATGTCTTTGTTGACTATTACCCAACCTATTTTACTGCTCTGTAGTGTTTTTTAATGAAGGTCTAATTTTTTATTAGAAACAATTATCAAAGAATAAACTGCTGAGTTCAATGTCATTTAACTGTTGTACCAAAAAAAGGAAGAAAAAAACAGAGTGAAACTTAATGATATGTAATGTATAAAATATTATAGGAGGTAATAACCCCCAACTTTACAGCATATTCCTGCCAGTCATATAAAAGTTTGTTTTCAAACTTTTTACTTGGCAACCATTCTTTCGGTAATATTGCATAATTCTTGCCAACTAGTTAATGAAAACCATTTAATGTTCATGTACATTCCAAATGGTTATGTTATAGTATAAACAATAAATTATTTACTTTATTTAATTTATAATTAATTTTTAAAAAGTCACATAGAATAAGAAAGTATAGCCAAATTTAAAATAATTATTAAGTTCTCCATTCAGAGGTCATTTAGGTAACTTGTCCCTAACATTACTTTAATTACATTCTTTCTTGGGTACACAATGCAGATCATTCTGAAGGCAAAGTAGTCCTTTATTTTAATTTAATTTTATTAGCTTCACCTTCCTTTTTTCCCCTAATTTCATATTATTTTCCTTTAAAGCTTTCTGCCAAGATGAGGTATTATAAAATGTTTACCAAAACAAAAAGAAAGAGTCATCATTGAGTCAGCCTCAACTGTGAAAATATGTTCTTAGGATAAAAATGTTTAGCTAAATTTGGAAGTAAAAAAACGTGTCCATACTTACCATACAAAACGGATAGGTCTAGCTGTGTTTGTGTGTTTTCACGGTTATAGTCTTTTTGTCAAAATATTTTGAACTACTCAAAATTTCACACAGATAACTTTCTGCCCTCATATTTAAACCTATTTATCTAAAGAATAAAAATAGATGTATTACTGATTCATTACCTCTCAATATATATTCCTAACCAGTGAAAGGATTGTATGAATAGATATTATATAACCCCCTAGTGAAAAGATGTGTTGCCTGAGTCTTATTACGAGAGTTTTCTTAAACATGTTTAAAGATTTCTTCTAGGAATAAACATGATTCTCAGAACTGATAGAAAAATAAACTAGTGTATGAATATAAATTCCAAGGTGCTGAACTTTTAAGATGTAAACATTGCTTAATTTCATAAAAAATTAGGGTTTGTGTTTCTGCTTATGTCTTAAAAGATATGTCACATATATGATATGTTGCATCTATTTTATATAAGATCTTATATATAATATACCACATATATGGTAAAATATGTATCATATAATATATAGATATGTCACGCACATACACACATATGTGCAAACACATAGACAATATCAGTGGGTTAAAAATTATGAAAGATACTTAATACAGATTATGCTTCCTATTTTTCTGTGCTTTTTTCCGCTGTACAACAGGAACACTCTTACAAAATATTTATGGACTGACAAAGCATCAGGCCTATGAAATAAAGTCCAATTTGAAGAAGCTTTGGTGTTTCATAGAAGTCTTTGAAAATACTCTATTTATAAATAGCTTTAACCACATATATTTTATCTTTTTTTCTGCATATAGATTATATGGGTATTTATATCAAGATAAATAATGTGATTTTTAAGTTTAAGCATATGAAGTATTTTGGACAAGAGATTCTCATCGTGCTCACAGCAATATCAATATCCAGCTCAACATTTCAGTGTTGTAACCCCATGCTGAGCAGCACACATAGCAATGCTAGATGAAAACTAGATGGAAAAGATACCCTACATGAGCCATGGAGTCACTTTGTAGACAAAGAATGGAGAAATATGGATTTCTTCTGCATATATGGCAAAGAGATCATTTTCCCTGTTTCTCTTTTAAGAGAGCCTTTTTGGAGATTGGATGGAAGGATCTTACTATGGGCGGATAAATACTGGCCTTTCCAAAATATGTCCATGCCCTAAACCTGGAGCCCGGGAATGTTAATTTATATATATAGTAAAAAGTGACTTTGCAGGTATAATTAAGTTAAGAATATTTAGATTGGGGGGGGAGATTATATGGATTATCTGGGTGGGCCCTAAATGCAATCACAAGAGTCCCTATAAGTGCGAAGCAGAAGATTTAACACAGAGAAAGTCATGGGACAGGAGCAAAAGGAAACAGAGTTAGAGCAGATGCTATTATACCACTGGATCTGAAGATGAAGGAAGAGAGTACAATCCAAGGAGTTTCTCTAGAAGATGCAAAAGATAAACACATTGCTCTCTAGAGCCTGTGGAGGAAGCATAGCACTGAAGAAATCTTGATTTTGGTCCAGTGAAAGTGATTTGGACTTCTGGAATTCAGGAACTGCAAGAAAGTAAATTTGCATTGTCATTTGCAACAAAGCATGGAGGCTGTGAAGCCAAGGGGCACACTCAAACACATTGGAGTTGTAGTGAAAAGCAATTCAAAGGTGATTTCAAGGTATAAGCTAAATAGTAGGTCAAGTAGCTTGAAGGAGAAAGCTGGGCAATAAATCTGCTAAGAACAATCCACCAGGATCAAAACAAACATCAAATACTGACCTATGACACTATTCCTTCAAGAGATCCACAATTTTCTTAGAACAGTTTATGCCCCAGAACATTGTTGAAATCAATTGAGCAACAGGTAGCAATTTGACTAGCCATATCGTGTTGGTAGGAAAAAATAAAGCGAGCTTTCCATGAACCCCTGTAATTCTAGTAAACAAGCCTGAACCTCCTTATGGTGTGAAATTATCAGCCAGTCACTAAACAATGAAAAATGAAAAAGCAAATAATAATAACAAGCACTTTTGTGCTAATAACAAGCACTTTTGTGCTATAATGAACACCATAAAGAAACTGTAAAAATAACCCAGAGATTGGAAAGATATATTTTTAAATCATGATCCTGATAAAGGACTTGTATTCAGAATGTATAAAATCTCTTACAACTCAATAAAAAAAAGTCAACTAATCAATTAAAAATGGGCAAAAGAGATGAATGGACATTTATTCAAAGAAATATAGATGATCAGTAAACACAAGAAAAGATACTCAACATCATTAGTTATCAGGAAAATGCAAATCAAATCCACAATAAGACACCACTTCACATCCACTATACTGGCTAGAATAAAAAGTCAAAGTCAGAGAATATCAAGGGTCTATGAGTTTTACAGAGAAATATTCACAGCTACATGGATACAGTGTCAGCCCGATGTGCAGAGGTTGCAAGTTTGATCCCGACCAGGGTACATATGAGAAACAAACAATGAGTGCATTGCTAAATGGAACAACTAATTGAAACAAGATGATGATGTTTCTCTCTTTTTCTCCCTTCCTCTCTCTCTCTCTTTCTCAAGTCAATGGAAATATTAACAACAATACCAAAAAACAAAAAATCTCTACCCTCTTACATACACTAGTTTTGGAAATGTTTAATGGTATAGCCACTTAAGACAGTCTGGCAATTTCTCAAATGAATAAACATGGAGCTACCATTTGATAGAGTAATTCCATTCCTAGATATACACCCACACAGAAACTGGTTCATGTATATTTATATCAGCATTATTCATTTAGCCAAAGTTAGAAATAACGTAAGTGGTTATCTAGGGCTGGGGCAGTGGAATGAGAAGTGCCTATTAACTAGAATGGAGTTTCCGTTTGGAGTGATGACAACGTTCTAAAAGTGACTATGGTGATGGTTGAAAATATCTGCAAATGTATTAAAAATGATTGACTTGTTGACTTTAAATGGATGAATTGCATGTTATGTGTAGTATAATTCAATATGACTATTTATACATTTATTAAAAGATTACAAGGAATTTAAATAATTTTTAAAAAATCATGTGCCCACCATCAAGGTTAGAAATATTCTTAATTATTCTAAAGGTTTCTCTGTGTCTTTGTCATCACTCATTCTTCTCCTGCTCACATCAATTATTTTTTTATACTTTACTCTCATGTCTTATATACATATATATTTTTGCAAGTATCATCGATAGATATAAAGATGTACAGATAGAGCCTGACCAGGCAGTGGCACAGTGAATAGAGTTGGACTAAGACATGGAGGGTCCAGGTTTGAAACCCTGAGGTCGCCGACTTGAGCATGGGATCATAGACATGAACCCATGGTCGCTGGCTTGAGCCCAAGGTCACTGGCTTGAGCAAGCGGTCACTCACTCTGCTGGAGCTTCCTGGTCAAGGCACATATGAGAAAGCAATCAATGAACAACTAAGGAGCTGCAACAAAGAATTGATGTTTCTCATCTATCTCCCTTCCTGTTGGTCTGTCTCTATCTGTCCCTCTCTCTGACTCTCACTCTGTCTCTGTTAAAAAAACAAAGGAGAAAAAAAAAAGATGTACAGATAGATATGAAGATATAGTAAACATCAAGTAATTCAAAATTTTAAAAAGGTAAATATACAAATTATATTTAATTAATTCCATTCTTACCAATATTTCCATTGTGGTTTCCATTGTATCAGTAACCACTTTTAATGTGGTACATGCCTAATTTTGGTTTAAAATTATAGTTGATATTTTACCAATACAAATTTGACATTGCTTTCTAATGCAAGCAATGTTTTTTCTAACTGAAAATAAAATTATTACTGATATTAAATAATGTTTAGTTATTTAAATAGTACATTAGGCATATTATAATTGAAATTTAGCCAAAAACAATATTATGTCTTAAAATGGTGCTCGTAAAAGTTTACATCAACTATGCAAAATTCTAAATGAAAAAATTTTTTAAAAGCAATTACTTCTCAAGGTTTATGGGCTTTTCTATGGAACTTCTCAGAATCAAAGAAATGTGCTAAATTGTAAATTAAATCTTCCTATTTATATTTATTAGCTTGATGTATGCAAATATTTCTGTGTAATATATTTAATAAGAAATTATTTAATATTCCTTCCCTTTGCCTTAGAAGTAGTATAAATATAGATGGAAAAATTAATGTAAAAAATCAAATCTCTGATTCCACAATGTGAGTCTCTCTGCATATTCTAACATGGTTAATGATTCACTTTGTAAAATGATGTGAGAATGGGACACAGGTGCATTTATACAACTCTTTTAGTTCCATCAAATGCACCTTTCAGCAAGCAAAACATGTCTGTTTTCACTTGGGGAGAGTGAGTAAGTAGATTTGTTAACTAACCAGCACCCATGGGTAGTGTAATGTAGCATGGTTCACATTGTCTGAAATTGCTCACGCCCTGGTTCATCCAGCTGGTAATGAAGCAGTCAGCATCCCATCTCTGGAGTGGAATAGGCAATTATTCTGGCTTGAAAGTCTGCCCTCACAAATTGAGTGTGGCAAAAATTCACATTGGCTGTCATTATAGAGTTCCTCAAAACAGGCTACCTATCCTTATCAGTTAAGAAAGAAAAATCAGAGAGGCCTAAAGAATTTACTTTACTTCGAATAGATTATTCTACACTGAAAATAAAATTTTCATTGATGATATGGATACTTAAACTGCTTTCTGGAAGAATAATTTGTACAGTTTAGTTCTTCATCTTAATCCAAATTGCTCCAAATAAGCATAAAATTATAGTCACACAGAATATTTGTGAAGATTCTTGTTAACCAATCTCCAATCTTGAAAACGAAAACAGTTCTCATTCTCCTTCTAGTTATATTTTGATGCTGTTACAAGCAATCAAGAAAAGAGAACACTCCCTTGGGAATCTGACTCTTGGATATACCAGAAATAACACTTTATACCTGTAGCTCTCAAACCTGACCTATGTCTGTACCTCCTGGGAGCCTTTAAAACAATACTTGTGCCCTGGCCTACCCCATAGTGATTAAATCAGAATTTATGAGGTTGGGACTTACATATAATTGTTTTGAAAAGTACCTCAGATGATTCTAGCATGTTCAATGTAAGCACTACAAGCATACAAATCACCTGGGGATGTATTTAAACTGTAGATTCTAATTCAGGTGCTCTGCAGTGGGAACTAAAAATCTGAATTTATATCATGTTTCTAGATAATATGTATGCTGCTGGTTTATGGACTGCATTGTTAAGTAGCCAGAATTGACATCAGAACTTCCCTAGCTTAATATTTGCATTTCTTAGGGGACTTTCAAGAATCCCTATGACCATGACACACACTCCAGACTCACTACATCAAAATCTCATTGGGTCCAATTTAGTCATCACTAGTTTTTAAAGTAGCTCAGGTTATTAAAAATGTAGAAAATGTTGAGAACCCCACTAATCTGTTTTTTCCCATCAGCTATTTCTTTTCCATTCTCCCTTTCCTTTTCTCCTTGACGTAATAACATCAAAATTCTCCAGTTAAGCAAGTCTTAAAAACTTTGATTTCGCTCTCTGCAGCATCCTCATATCAGTTTCCATGTTTTATCTATTCAATTGGTTGAATCTTATACTATCTCTTTTGCAATAGTCAGCAAATACCTAAAGCTGTCATTATCCTTTGCCTACAAAGGTCTACAACATTTGTCTCCAATAATCTCTACCTAACACAAACTATTTAAAACTCATTTAATATATTTTATCCAATGTTGCCAAATTAATCTCTAACTCTTTATATAAATAGCATTTACTCTTTGGTTTAGATTCTTCATGTTGTCTTTTAGTCTATAAAATTGAAGCAAATCCCTCAATATAACATTCAAAATTCTTTATATTCAGATTTTCATTTAAGTTTTCCATCTACTCTCTCTTTATTTATAGAGATTTCCTGGGGATCTTATTTGTGGTTTTCTCACTTATAATCTGTTCCTTAAACATGACCTATACATGAGTTCTCTTGTGTATGGCAACCTCTGCTCTTTCTTCAACCCAAAATACTTAATCACATATTTACATCTTAAACATCTATTCAATTTTAAAAGCTACTTTTAAATCTCCTCATAAAACTCCAAACAAAATAAGAAGGCCCCTATTTGGCACCCCCATATTTTATTTGGCTTATAGAAAACTTATGTTATAATTATCCTTAATATTTTCTTAATCTCTTTCTCATATTTCTTTAGACCATAAAATTCTAAAACACAGAACAAAGTCTTGAGAATCCCCCAGAAAGCCCTGTCCAAAATAAATGATCCATAAATATTTACTAAATCGAAATGTATAAATATTTTCTTTTTGAGTAACTATTATGTATATATTAAGACATGATTTCCTTCTTTAAATTTCTAGTATACAGCATTTAACATATGTAAAGCAAATACCATGTAAGGAAAGACCAAGGAAAAACAATAAATTTCATAATGAGACCAAATACTCTGAACTGCAGTAACTGTAATTGGCACACAGTATCTGACACGTAATAGGCTCCCAAAATATAGATTCCCAGAATTCAATTCTTTTGTATAAATAAGCATTTGAGAGGAAATCTTAGGATTTGCACTGCCTGTGAGAAAAAATACAAAAGATATATTGAAGGAGAAACAAAGTAATTATAAAGGCTGGGGCAGGAAATGCAAATGGCAGGTTGCATGGAGAATGAAGAGACTGCTTTGGCTATGTCAGTATGAGTGGCGATTACTGAATGTTTTGAAATTGGTAATGTCTAATGAAAAGAATATTTAGAAAGTTTTTTATTAGTTTCATGTTGGAGAAGATACAACCAATTAAAAATATTTCAAATACCATCTATCAAATACCAGCAATAAGAAGAGGGTTGAAAAATAAATACATTTTTACCACTTAAGTCGAATAATTCAGGCCTTGTCTAAAGTAAAATATATTTTGTTTACTGGTTGCAGGAATTTCTGTATTGCTATTTTAGAGTGAAACAATAGAGAAAACTCTGGTTGGACAATAAAGTCTTTAATTATACTGATTTTGAATTAGTGTATATATAATAATAATGATTATTATTATTAAAAATAATAAAGATTGGCCCTGGCCGGTTGGCTCAGCGGTAGAGCGTCGGCCTGGCGTGCTGGGGACCTGGGTTCGATTCCTGGCCAGGGCACATAGGAGAAGCGCCCATTTGCTTCTCCACTCCCGCCCCCTCCTTCCTCTCTGTCTCTCTCTTCCTCTCCCGCAGCCAAGGCTCCGTTGGAGCAAAGATGGCCCGGGCGCTGGGGATGGCTCCTTGGCCTCTGCCCCAGGCGCTAGAGTGGCTCTGGTCGCGGCAGAGCGACGCCCGGAGGGGCAGAGCATCGCCCTCTGGTGGGCAGAGCGTCATCCCTGGTGGGCATGCCGGGTGGATCCCGGTCGGGCGCATGCGGGAGTCTGTCTGACTGTCTCTCCCAGTTTCCAGCTTCAGAAAAATACAAAAAAATAATAATAATAAATAAAAAAAAAATAATAAAGATTATGTTATAAACATAACTTACTGCTATTATTTTAACACAAATGCAGTGGTGGTATACAGATCTCTTAACGGTTACCAAAATATATTAGTCTAGTTTTAAAGCTATAAAGTTTTATAAAATTTTCCAATTCTTTGAGTCATACTTTGCCATTAGTTTAATATTCTTCAATTTCTGCATCCTCTTCTGGAATTAATAAGTATCACATTTTTCTGGTATCTCTCTACTAAGTATTTTATGAATGTTTATTATACATTAAGTTTTTTGGGTTTTTACATTTTTCTCTCTTGTGGCACTTCACTTAATACTGTTATTTGAAGATGTTTGCTCTATATTACCCTACAGTACGAATACCCAGAAGACTCAGATATTGCCATAAAATGCCAAGAGTAGTTTAAATAATGTGAGTTATCATGCCTTATTTTTAAATTTCATGTAAAATTTAACACATATACTACAGCAGAATAATTTTTAATATATAATTCTACTACAAATTATTTATTTTTAAGTAAAATGTGCACTTCAATAAAAATAAACTGATGTATACTACCACATATCTCTGTAGAGAAAGCCTTTATCTGTCTCTGAAAGAACAAATTAAATCCCATCACACCTAACTAACCTAACTATGTGCATGAATCATCCTTTTGTTTTTAAATAAATATGCCACAAAGTTAGTACCCTTTAATCCACTGCCTTTTAAACGGTGTGCACATCAATAGATACTTCTGTCTTCAAGAAATATAAAATTTAAGATAAGATGTAAGATACAAATGATAGAAAGCAACAGTCTATAAGTACTTTACACATCAAATAGTATAGCATTTAAAGTTGGATAATATCAAACTTTAAAAAGAATAATCAGGAAGATCTTCATGAAAAGATAGCATTTAAGGTGTCCATTACCTTAAATAATGGATAAAGTTTGGGCACATAGCTTGGAAGCAAGAGAGAGTAGGAAGAAGAATATATCTGAGCAAAGAGAGAAAACAGAAAAATATGAAGTCCTTTTCAGGAATAAAATAATAAATCGATTCTACTTTTCATAGAGAATACATATAGTAGATAGAACTAAGACAGAAAAAGTAGACTAAGGTTACACTATGGAATATTATGGATATTAATACTAAGGAGGTTATATATTCTACACAGTGAGATGGTTTTGAGTGCTTTTAAATTGGGAGTGACAAGATAAAAATTGGTTTTTTAGAAAATTATTTTGATTTTTGATCATGAAATGTGAGATATTAGCAAAGCCCACTCAAATTTTTAGCTCTATTTTATATATTATGTTTTTGTTCATATAGTATGGCTTGAAATTGTTTAAGAGAACAGAGAGGATGCATTGTTTTTTAAATCTCTTCAGGTTCCTTTTTAACTATAAAATCAGTTTTATCAACATTTCCCTCAAGGATGCATCAAAACACACAAATTCAAAATAGGGAAGTGTAAAGAAAAGTCAGCATTTCTGCTTGGGTAATTACTAGGTAATTCAGACTGACCATTCAATTGAGAACAACTTAAAAAGCTAAAAGATATTTTTTTAAATTGTTAAATATATTGAATAGTTAACAACATTGACAAGTGTTATAAAATATGTATCTGGGGGGCACAGT
Organism: Saccopteryx leptura; assembly: GCF_036850995.1. Lineage (NCBI taxonomy): Eukaryota > Metazoa > Chordata > Mammalia > Chiroptera > Emballonuridae > Saccopteryx > Saccopteryx leptura. Next base: position 161,325,144 of record NC_089506.1, on the reverse strand, counting down.
AAAATGAGCTCTGGTACAGAAGTATTTTTTTTTAACAATGAAAAGTGTCTGTGAATTCATGGTAGAGATGACTAAGGGTCTTATAAACTGAGCAGAGCTTTCTGAAGACTTATAGGAGTAGGAAGAAAAAAATGTAGTTTAAGTGTCAAGAATTGAGACTCTAGCAAACTTGCAATTATTTGTAGAGTCTTATGTTCTAGGGTTAAGAAAAAAGTGACACTAGCTTTTGAAAGGACTGTGATCCAGCTTTGAATCATCTCTGTTCCTAATTGCATAAGATGACCTGTATATCTGTGTATCCTTGATCTTATAAGACATACATGTTATCTTTTTTGAAAGAAGATAGTATGATTTCAGGTCTCAACCTACTTCTATAATTTTTCATGCTGCAAATTGTTTAGAATTCATGAAATCACATCTGTAATTTGATCAAAAAAATAATCAGGCCCTGGCCGGTTGGCTCAGTGGTAGAGCGTCGGCCTGGCGTGTGGGGACCCGGGTTCGATTCCCGGCCAGGGCACACAGGAGAAGCGCCCATCTGCTTCTCCACCCCTCCCCCTCTCCTTCCTCTCTGTCTCTCTCTTCCCCTCCCGCAGCCAAGGCTCCATTGGAGCAAAGATGGCCCGGGTGCTGGGGATGGCTCCTTGGCCACTGCCCCAGGCGCTAGAGTGGCTCTGGTCGAGGCAGAGCGACGCCCCGGAGGGGCAGAGCATTGCCCCCTGGTGGGAAGAGCGTCGCCCCTGGTGGGCGTGCTGGGTGGATCCCGGTCGGGCGCATGCGGGAGTCTGTCTGACTGTCTCTCCCCGTTTCCAGCTTCAGAAAAACAAACAAACAAACAAAAAAATCAGGAATATGTGGTAACAAGAGCATGTGATTCAAAATCATGAAAAATAAAAATGATAATATAAACAGCTAATGGGGCATCTAGATAAAGATATGTCATAGATATTTACTATTACTCTGCCCATATATTCTAGAAAGTAAAATGAATGTAAAAGTTTCAAAAGAAAACTAGAAATAATAAAAATATTAAAATTAAAATTTTCTAATATATAGTACAAAAATGAAAAAACACAATAGATAGTTTTAATAGCAGATTAGATCCATCTGAAAAAAGAATTACTGACTTGGAAAATAGATGAGAAGATTCAGAATGAAGCACAGAAAGAAAGAAAGTATGAGAAATTTGCAATTAACTCTACAAATATAAAGGACAAATGTCTAATATGCATGTAATTTTAGTTTCAGAAATAGAAAAGGGGAAGAATATATATTTACAGAGTAAATGAGTTTTTTTTTCCCTAAAACAAATGAAAGACATGAAGCTGCAGATTCAAAAAGCGCAACAAATCCCAAACCAGAAATACACTCATACTGGTTTTACTAAAACTGTTCAAAACCAAAAGACAAAAAATCTTAAATGAGAGAAAAAGGTGTCATAATAATACTGATGGCTCAAATCAGAAATTATTGGAATTATATTTGAATAGTGAGGAAAAAATATATCTGCTGCCCTATAACTCTCTATCTCTGAAAATATTTTTCAAAAATAAAAGAGTATCTTATTTTAAACAAACAATAATAATACAAGTAAGTGAATAAATGAATAGAATAAAAAAATATAACCAGAAACCCTTTAAAACTAAAAGGCTATTTTAAAATATTAAGCAATTATTATTAATTATCTTAAATATCATACATACCGCTCACTAAAATCAGAGGATATTTTATTGTTTCATATTCATTTTAAAATATACCCTAATTTTTGTGAGCATTATAGATAGTGGTTATACATTTTAAAAGCATCAGTTTTTGTTTTTTTTTAATTAAGGGAGAGGCAAGGAGGCAGTGAGACATACTCCCGCATGTGCCTGACTGGGATCTACCCAGCAAGCCCCTACCTGGTGATGCTCTGCCCATCTGGGACTGCTGCTGCATTGCTTGGCAACCAAGCTATTTTAGCACCTGAGGTAAGGTCATGGAACCGTCTTCACCAACCAAGGCCACCTCGCTTGAACCATTAGTGGCATGGCAGTGGAAGAGAAAGTGAGAGAGAGAGGGAAAGACGGCGGGGGGGGGGGGGGAAGTGGTGGAGAAGCAGATGGTTGCTTCTCTTATGTGCCCTGACTGGGAATCAAACCTGGGACTTACACACGCCAAACCAACAGTCTACCACTGCCAGGGCCAAAGCATTCTTAAATATACAAAAATACATATCGAATCTTTTTGCTAACTTCTAAATTGATTTAATTTTCTCCCTCATGAAATCAATTAATATAGTGTACTGGATGAAAAATTATTACAACGTCTTTCCTCTCCTTTTTCCTAGGGGGTTGTTTATTTACCTAATTATTTAGCAATAATTACTCATATGCTTGATATTTACCAGAAACTATGTGGGAGCTAGAGGTTAAAAATAAATACAATAATTCTCTTCTTCCTAGAAATTACATTTTATTTGGGAAAACAGAAAGGTAAGCAAAGCATTTTGTCAAATTATAAAAAGTATGAAACACATTTACTAGTTTTATTTATTGAATAAATAATTATGATAAACATATATACAAAAGTTATGGGAATAATGGTAAGAATTATTTAATCAGAAAAGAAACTGATAAGAGGAAAGCACAGACTAACAATCCTATGAATCTGCATGATTTCAAAAAACATTTGGGTCATATCACAGATATTAGTGCTAAAAGGGACCCAAGAAGATCCTCTAGGCATTTCTATTCATCTTCCTTTTTGAATCTTGCCAAATTAGCATGTAAACTGAGGAGAAAATTTCACACTCAGTAAAACTAGAAAATAAGAAAAACTGCAAGTCAAAACTATGAAAAATAGCTGTCAAATATAATTAGTGTTGGATAAAATTAAACAGAAGATGCACAAAACATTTGCAAGCCCATAGATTTTCTGATGTGAACACAACTGACTATGAACAATATGAATTTAAACTGTATAAATCCACTTATATGTAGGTTTTTTTACAGTAAATACTGTAAATGAATTTTCCTTATAATTTATTAATAACATTTTCTTTAGTTGACTTTGTTGTAAGAATATAGTATACAATACATATATATATGTTGATCAATTCTTTATGTTATCAGTAAGTCTTCTGGTTAACAGTAGGCTACTAATGATTGAGTTTTGAAGGAGTCAAAAGTTATACTTGGATTTTTGACCATGTGAGGGGGGTCAGTGCCCCTGTATTGCTCAAGGGTCAAGTATATATGTATGTGTAATGAGTACAGTCTCAGAGGTCCTAATAAGTGGTCCCATGCCTGGAATAGGGCTACAGAAGCATAGGTCGGCCTGTGCCACATGATATCATGGCAAGGTAGGTAGCCTGAATAAGGAAACTTGAGGACATCCTTTCTGTACTAGATATTGGATGTTGGCACAGTAGTTTGGAGGAAAGTTGGCAGATGACAATAAAGTTTGCAACTGGTAAAATGACTGTGATAACAAAATATCCTAATCCTAAATCATTAAATACAAAAAAAAACTTGTAAAATATTGAGTTCACTATTAGTCAATAAAGCATTCTTATTAACAATAAAGAGAGAAAGAAGTATCACTAAATGTTCTAATTGATGATTAATATCTAGGACAGAAAATACAATAGAGTGTAAGTAAAAGTTACTGATAGTTGGCCCTGCATTAATATCATGGGTATTTTCAACCAGAACTGTGTCTAGGGCCTCAAATAATCATATCAGGATATTATTTCTTTCTCTATCCAGCGCCTTTCCCTTCTTCTATAGTGTCTTTGATCTTGCGCAAAATCTTCCCCATGGTGAAAGATGACTACAGATACTTCTATTCAAAATCTCTGGAAAGCATCTTGTTCCCCATGATTTTAGTAATCATTAAAAGACTGGGTATCTTTCTACCTTGCTTCATGTCCCTTATTAAATCAATTATTGTGGCTAATAAGATGGCATCATCAGTTGGGTCAAAGTGGATTAAAACTAGAGTTACAGGTTAGACCTAATCCATAAGGACTAAGAATAGGACAGGTTGATTTTGAAAAGGAGGCAAATCCAGTAGCTGTCAGAAAATAAAAATTAAGGCATACGAGGCAAGTAAAAAATAACAATTTCCCTTCAGATTCCTTCTTAGAAAAACTTTAGTTGACTAAATCAATTTAATTAGAAAAGAAATAAAGTCTTATAAAACTCAACACACAATAAAAGCAAACAATCTACCTTGGCCAGATGGCTCATTTGGTTTGCATTGTCCTGATGCACAGAGGCTGCCATTTTGATTCCCGGTCAGGGCACATACAGGAACGGATCTATGTTCCTCTCTCTCTCTCTCGTTCTCTCACTCTCTTTCTCTCAAATCAATAAATACAAAATTTATAAAAGAAGTCCAATTAAAAAATAGGCAAAGGACCTGAATAGAAACTTGTCTAAAGAGGACATATAGAGATGGCCAATAGACACATAAAAAGATGCTCAATGTCACTAATTATTGCTTAATTTGATGCAAAAACAATTTAGAAATAAAAAGTAAATAAATGGACTGGTAATCTCTGCAGAGGAAAGCAAGAAAATATTTAACAAAATTTTAATTTTACCTATTCTTATATTTTCACCTCTATGATTTTATCATGGAAATAATACTATTATCATTTATTATCAAAAGATATACATAGAGAAAGGCATACTGAAACACTATATGTAACAGATAAAAGTCAGAATCAACATAAACATTCATCTCTAGGACTAGGTATGTTAAATTATTATATATTCATGCAAAAGAATTCTGGTAGTTAATTATATTTATATGTATTGAGATGAACAGATTTCTTATTATAGATCTAAATAAAAAAGTTCAACTGAAAAATATTTTAAGGAAGATATAATCACATTTGTCATATATCATATTATACTATACTTTATACCTACTATATATGTAAAGATTTTTACTCCATAGCCCTACAATAATTATAACCATATAGGCATATTTATATATGGAAACTTTCTGGAAAAAAAATATTAGTGGTCATTATGTCAGTAGACAGGGACAGGGTGTTTACTGAGTATAAAATTTCACTTTTCACTGCATCTCTTTCTGTAACATTTAATTTATATAATATGTTTTATTTATATAACAATAAAGAAAAAAGAGCTATATTTTCTCCTTGAGATATCATTTAATATGAAGCAACTGAGAATCATTTGTCATCTTTTTTTCAGATAAACATCTTCTCAGAAGTTAAAAATTAATAAAATACTGTGAGAGTTTCATAAATTTTTAAGATAATATTTTATTAAATCTGGTTTTAAATGTAATACCATAAACCAGCTTTTTAAAACCTAGTTCATTATGTATGTTAAGTTTTGTGCTATACATAAAAAGAGAAGCACTTTAAGGTGCTTGTTCTAAGGTAGATTTAGAATACAGAATAATGTTTTAAAAACAAACAATTGTTTGTTTTAAAAGGTAACTGTACATGCTAACTGAATAATAGAGACATTCCTGAAATATTATTATACCCATTTAATTTAATTTTAAAATCTAACACTTCAGATTCTTCTGATTTCTGCTTCTCCCACTCACCCACCCACCAAACGTTTAATATTACTATTAAGTCTATTTTCTTTTTACTAATTGCTTTAAATATCAATTTATTTGCATCAAAATATGAAATAAATTGTTTTTCCTCATTCTGACAAAAGAAACAACCCACATGACCTCATGGGGAATCCAAGAAACAGGAATTATTATTTAGAATTTTTACATACATGAAATTATCCTCTTTTGTTATAAAACTGAAGAATTATTTTAGCCAAACCTGTGAATATTTAACTCAAAGATGAAATGTAAATGTTAACAAATAACTAGCAATCCTGAAATACCCAGAATGAGAAAAATTTAAAATAAGCAGACGTGTTTATTTCTAAAAAGTTCAAAACTTGTTCATGGAACTATCTAACCACAAAACTGAGTATTATTGCTGAGTGTTTGGGGCTTAAGATTTTGTGGGAAAGACAAGAGATGGTAATTTTCATCACATGCCTAAGAAAGCTGCATAACTGAATTCTAAAGCCTGGGAAAAAGCCTGGAATAAAGTAACAAACCCTGCAATACAATGAGAGACATCTTTCATGATAGCCTTTAGTGTCCTATAGTTTTTAGAGATAATTAGAAGCCATTTCAAATATACATTTTTCATCTTTGTCTTAAAAATGAGAACAGAGTCAGCTTTTTGAGCTTCAGCCAGATGCTGACTGTATAACCTTCGCTATGTAGGCTAACTGTGAACAGCTCAGGATCTGAGACTTTCAAAGTTATTTTTAGGACATACCAGTTAATGAGCAGGTAGAAACTTAAACATAAATGAGCAGCAGGGCAGAGGCAGCCAAATGTCAGGGAGAGTCTCAGATGGTAGGACAAACTGTAATTATTCAATCCAGTTATGGATAGTGGTGAATAAAAATGAACCACTGCCAACTGCTATCCAGTCAAAGGTTTAATTTTTATGCATATAAATAGAAAATGCACAGAAAACACACACACACACAATGCATGTCAAAGTAAGTTACACCTGCTGTCTTTCATGCAAACAGAAAACAGTTTCCTTTTCTGGAGCTTCCCTCATGCTATCATATTAACTATAATACTTGCATTATAGCTCTAATGAATATTACATCTTTGTTTTGTATTAGCTTATTTGTAATGACAAGGCTTCATGTAATGCTTTAACATGCTGTAGAAGGTTCCAAGAAATCAGTACAGTCATAATTCAATCTCCATGACTATAACACCACCAACCTTGGGGCCTGGCCTCCACCAAGGATTAATAGTCAGTGTCAGGGAAAGGTACAAATAAATCAGTTCATTTGCAATGAGGGAATTATTTCAGGTTATGAGCATCTAGAGAATGACTAAATCTGGGGATAGAAAAGACTACTTTGCCAAAGACATGACATTGTAGTATATGAAACTTTTAACTGGTACTCATCTAGTTATTAGAATGTAAAAACCAAGAAGGGCCCAAATCAAGAGGATTGGATAAGCTAATTTTATTAATTTTTAAGCATACACTTTTGTACCTTCTTGCTTATAGATTATTGACCTAGAAAAAGGGATTCTGACCCAAAACACTTTAAATTGTTCTTATCATTTTAAAAATATAATATTTAATTAAAATTATATTCCTCAAATACTCCACATTTAAGTAACAGAAGCAGAATGGTTATATGCATTTAGTTTTGTTTTGGTTTTTTTGTTTTGTTTTTTTTTGGTTACCAAGCAATCACTATCACTGTTACTAATGACACTGTATTGTCAACAAAAGAAGAGTCCACATACTAACCCTGACCAACTCAGGGCAAGCCTGTGTGGCAGGCTCTACAAAATCAGAGACCAAAAGTAATCCCATATGATAAACTGAACAAAAAAATTTCTAACTAAAAATGAGTGATGGCCTGACCAGTGGTGGCACAGTGGACTGAGTGTTGACCTGGGATGCTGAGGTCCCAGGTTCGAAACCCTGAGGTCACTGGCTTGAGCATGGTCTCATCTGGCTTGAGTCCGGGGTCACCAGCTTGAACATGGGGTCACTGGTTTGAGCATTAGATTATCAAAGTAATCCATGGTTGCTGGCTTGAGCCCAAAGGTCACTGTTTGAAGCCCAAAGTAGCTGGCTTGAGCCCAAGATCACTAGCTTGAATAAGGAATTGCTCTCTTGGCTAGAGCCCCCAGTCAAGGCAGGTATGAAAAGCAGTCAATGAACAACTAAAGTGACACAACTATGAGTTGATGCCTCTCATCTCTCTCCCTTCATGTCTGCCTGTCTGTCTGTCTATCTCTCTCACTTTCTCTCTCACTAAAACAAAACAAACAAAAATGTGAGTCATGGTAAATAATCTCATGCTAGGCCCATAGCTTCCTTGACAAGGGTCAATCTTTACCTTAAATAAGTCAGTCTATTGTAAGTTGCATCTCAGATAACATCACCCTATAATGTCAGAGTAACCTCCTTTTTCCAGATCCCTCAAGATAGAGCCAAAGCACCAGAGTATGAGACCACAGAGCCCCTCATTGTTACCTTATTCTTTCCAAATAGTATCTGGGGATGCTGTAAATGTTATTTGATAACTATCCTGTATCCACCAATGTAAAAAAAAGTATTTGTCTCTCCATTTTACTCTTTATCCAATCTCAGAGATTTTTTCACTTTGTTTTCTCCCACCTCTACCTAATCTACCACTGGTGAATTTCATATAACCCTCTTATATCTCCTCCTTTGATTCTAATGTATAAAATAAGCTACAAAACTCATTCTCCAGAGCATGCAATCAATCCACTAAAATGTTTATTTCTGGTAACTGTCAGTTTGGCTCAAATAAAATTGTAAATATTCCCGCAGCTTTGGACATTTATTCTTAGGTTGACACTGTATTTTGGGAAGGAGAAATATTTCTCTCCTATTCTGAACAATCTGGGTGAGTAGTAAAACATGGTACTATGATCTGCCATCAGGAAAGAAAATACATACATACATACATACATACATACATACATACATACATACCCTGGATGTATCTTCCAACACTAGATTAAAAAAAAACTAGACCATTTTTGTCTTTTCACTTCTCATATACAATAAGAATGGGTAAGTAAGCAAACTAAGCTTAGCCAATCAAATCTCTCAAGATCTGAATCATTAGGGGAACGACAAAGCAAAAAAATAATAATAATGATTTGTTCATCCATTCTAACAATGCAGAAATTACATAGCAATTCATGTCCCTGAGACTTTAAAACTTACTTTTCCTGTTTTGAGCCTACTCCTCTCTTAAACTCCTGAGCTACCTCATGTTTACTCAGTAAATTTATTTTAGTTTAATTTAACCAGGGTCACCTGGTATGCCTGCAACAAAATTTCTAAGATAATGTTTGGAGGAATAGTTGTAAAAATAAATTATTTTATGATACTTTTAATCAAAGAGATTGGCTAAAATTTTGCTATACAAAGAATGATTCTGTAGGAAATGTTATCTTATTATTTATGATTTATATTATTTTCCAGTTTTATAGAGAAATAATTGATATACTTCACTGTATAAGTTTTAGGAGTACAGCATGCTGGTTTGATTTATATATCTAGTGAAATGATTATCATAATAGATTCAGCCAACAACCATCATCTCATACAGATATAATAAAAATTAAAAAATGCAGAAAAGAAAAAATATTGTCTCCTTGTGATGAGAATGTTTAGAACTTACTCTCTTAACCACTTTTCTATATATCATACATTAACTATAGTCATCGGGTTGTACATTATTATATCCCTAGTACTTATTTATCTTATACCTGAAGTTTGTACCTTTTAACCACCTTTCTGTAATTACCCTTTCTGTCAACTTTCCACCTCTGGTAATCAGAAGTCTGATCTCTTTTTCTGAGTTTATTATTTTTGTTTGTTTTGTTTTAGATTCCACATATAAATAAGATCAAATGGTATTTGTCTTTTAATGTCTGACATATTTTACTTAGCCTAATACCTTCAAGGTTCATCCATGTTGTAGCAAATGGTAGGACTTCCTCTGTTTATATGGCTGAATAATATTACATTGCATATGTATACCACAAATTATTAATCTATTCACCCATTGATGGGAAATCTGCTATTATAAAAAACGCTGCTATGAACATGAAGGTGCAGATATGTTTTTGTAAGTGTTTTTGTTTCTCTTAGATATAGTCCCAGAAATGAAATTGCTGGATCATATGGCAGTTTTATTTTTAATTTTTGAGGATCCTTTATACTGTTCTTCATTTTGGTTCTACCAATTTATAATCCCACCAACAGGGCACAAGAGTTCCCTTTTCTCTAGATCAGGGGTCACTAAACTTTTTACACAGGGGGTCAGTTCACTGTCCCTCAGACCGTTAGAGGGCTGGACTATAAAAAAAACTATGAACAAATCTTTATACACACTGCACATATCTTATTTTAAAGTAAAAAAACAAAACAGGAACAAATACAATATTTAAAATAAAGAACAAGTAAATTTAAATCAACAAACTGACCAATATATCAATGGGAACTATGGGCCAGCTTTTGGCTAATGAGATGGTCAATGTGCTCCTCTCACTGACCACCAATGAAAGAGGTGCTCCTTCCGGAAGTGCGGCAGGGGCTGGATAAATGGCCTCAGGGGGCCGCATGAGGCCTGGGGGCCATAGTTTGGGGACCCCTGCTCTAGATCTAAACCAGTATTTGGTATTGCTTGCCTTTTTGATGATGGCCATTTCAATAAATGTGAAATAGTATCTCATGTGATTTTAATTCTCCTAATGACTAGTGATGTTGAGAATATTTTTATGTACCTGCTGGTCTTTCACATTTCTTCTTCAGAAAAATTTCTATTCAGATCCTTTACCTATTTTTTTATTTTGGGGGTTATTTTATTTTTGCTATTGATTTCCATGAGTTCTTTATATATTTTAGATATTAACCCCTTATCAGACACATGATTTGAAAATATTTTTCCCACTTATAGGTTGTCTTTTCATTTTGTTGATGTCTTCTTTGAACCGGTGCTTTTTAGTTTGGGATATTTCCACTTGCTTCTTTTCTAATATGTTGCTGGGCTTTAGGTGTCATGTCCAAAGTATCATCACAAAGAACCATGTCAAAGAGCTCTATTCTCTTGTTTTCTCCCAGGAGTTTCATGATTTCCTGTCTTACATTTAAGTGATTAGTCCATTTCAAGTTAATTTTTGTGAATGCTGCAAGATAGGAGTCCAGTTTCATTCTTTTACATGTGAATACCAATATTCCCAGCATCATTTATTAAAGAGACTGTCTTTTCTTCATTGAGTGTTCTTGGCTCTCAAATTGATTCTACTGGTCTATTTGTCCTCCCTCTCACCCCCATATCATACTGTTTTGAATAATATAGCTTTGTAGTAGAGCTTATAATCAGGAAGGGTAACGCCTCCTGCTTTGTTCATCTTTCTCAGGATTTCTTTGGCGATTCAGGGTCTTTTGTGTTTCCACATATATTTTAGGATTGTTTTTCCTACTTCTATAGAAAATGCCATCAGAATCATGATAGAACTCACTTTAAATCTATACATGGCTTTAGGTAGTACTGACATTTTAACAATACTAACTGATCCAATCCATGAACATGAGATACTTTTGTATTATTCTGTGTCTTCTTTGATACCATTCATCAATATCTTATAGTTTACCAAGTAAAGATCTTATACCTCCTAGGCTAAATTTATTCATAAGCATTTTGTTATTTTTGAGGCTATTATAGATGGGATTATTTTTTCCAGAAAAGTGGTGTTAGCATATAGAAATGGTACATTTTTATATGTTAAATAGTAATTTTTATATGTTAATTCCTTATTTTACAATTCAACTGAATTCACTGATTAAATCTACACATTTTTTAAATTACATCATTAGAATTTTCTACATATAAAATCATGTCATCTGAAAATAGTGTCTATAGGTTATTAACTGATAATAGGTAGGAAAGATTAACTATATATACATACCAATCCCAAACTTTCATACACATAGTGCAGGGGATAAAGATGGTGGAGAAGCCATGGCAATGGCAACTAATATGTCAAATATATATAACTATTGGAATCAAAATACAAATTTTCTTATCTCCCATTATCATTTTAAAATTTCTCCAGTGGAACCACTGAATGAAAATTCTAGACTTTCTTCCATTAGATAATAGTCTTATGTGACCTAGAGTCATAAAACATAATTCACAACTGATACTTAGGATGACCAATATACTGCAGCAACAAAAACTCTGATTATGACTTATAATTAAACCTTCTTTTCTCCACCAGCCAAGACCAATTTCAAGCAGGCTACTTGTTGCTTGGAAGTTTGGCATCGTAACATCTTTTTTCCCCAAGTCTTCTAGTAATCTTTTCACCTCAGCTATTAATGCTGTTTTACAATATTTCTAGCTTTTCACCTAAATGCACATGACAGAACTACATTGCTTGGCCCCTTTGTTACTAAGTAGGACTGTATCTATAATTCTGGCCAATAAAATACGAGTGGATTTACACATTATAATATTTAATGGTTGATGCAAAGCCCTCCAAAACCATTCCTTTGGATATGATAAATGCTATATTCAAAGAATGATGGTCTTTTCTGACCAGACATTTCTTTTCCAAATCTCAGCCCAACAAGTAATAAGGAAATGTAATGGGAGCAAGAAATAAGCTCTTCTTCTAAACCACTGGACTTTGAAGTCGTTATACCAGAATAACCTAACCTCTCTGACTGGAAATGAAATGGTGCAATAATGAAACACACACACATATATACACACATCTAAAATACATGGCACTAGTTTAAGGATGGGGTGGCAAACAATGGAGAGACTGATATCAGACCCTGGTAAATAGCAATTGAGTTAATGGTAACTAGAAAAATATTTACTTAACAAATTTATAACTTGAAGAGAAGAGGCTGAAAAACAGAACATTATCAGTAAAAGTTTTAGTTGCTTATGGCTTGATTTGGTGAGTCACTATAAGGAAGATGCTTGTCTGAAAAGAATTAGCTGCTTTTTCAATAGGACTAAAATATGTATTAACTAAGAGTCCTAAAACTTGAGAACTTCCAAGGTTGAAAGATGCAACTAAATTATCACCTACTAGAAAAAATTAACTCAAAAGTATTTGATTAACAATTATCGATTTTTATTTAGCCTTGTACCAAGGATCAAATCAAGGAACATGGTCCATACACACATTGTTAAAACCTTCAGATAAACTGGAATAGTGGTAGAGCAAATATCCAGGTAAAACGGTAGTGTCAAATTACTTTGAATTGGACAACATGGCTCAGGGATAAGAGGCCAAGGATGTGACTTCCCCACAGACATACAAAAAGCTCAAAATACCTGCAATTAATTCTAAAGAAAGAAAGAAACAACAGAAATATAGCACATCTAACAGGTATATCTGAAATAGAATGGAGAGCATTCCTGTTGCCACACGGAGATGATTTAAATCAAATGGATTTGATTCTCATCAACAAATTTCCCAAGTCATTTAAAGAGTGGTATTGCTAAGAGAACCATATGCCTGGTCTAACAGGAACTGTAAATGTTTAACACTTAAAAAAGACATGTCTTTCTCCCATCATGTCAGTAAGAAGCATGTTAAGAAATCTGCTTACCCAAAGAACATATTTTTAATGTCCATTTCAGATACTGTCAAAAGTTACTGGAAAAGGAAAAGGAGAGAGGACCTCGGGTCCACAGAAAAAATAAAAGTATTTGGTTGGGGGAAGGAAGAAAATTAGGGCCAATTCATTCCCCATTATCAGGACAGGGAGCTTTTAAAATATGTTTTAAGTTTTCCATAGACTATAACTTTTCCAAATGAGATTGTTTATTGTGGTTATTCTATCCCTGTTTCACTGCTGTATTTTGATTGTGTGGAGAACAGATAATATATCTTTTCAGTTCATTGGCCTCTGATTCAAGAGAATACACATCAGGACTGATGTAGAGACTACTAGTCATCACCCAGAAATCCTACACTTGGAGTTATATGTGAATAAATAAGATTTGGGGGTTGAATCTGTTGAGAAGGAGGTGGTATATTTTGACTGTGAAAGAGTATACAAATTTTTACTTCAGCTAGAAGGGCAGATAATGGAAGTTTTTAGTAATGTTGATCAAGTTTTCCTCCACCCAATCTTCAATATATGTGGTAGAATTGCTCTTCTTGCATTTTGTGATCATGTTGGCCACCCAATTTAATTCTGAACAAGTTATGAGTAGAATTGTTGATGTGAGATCCTTCTGAGTCTCCCCTTGCTATAATCTGAAAGTTGTGAAGGTGCAGCTCCATCATTCTGTGTCCCCAAATAACTAACATAAACAGTGACTTCCCATCAACTTGCAAAGGGCATGTGCAACATAATTGAAATTAAATTTTGTGTGTTAAGCCAATGAGATTTATTACTTGTTTGTTATTGTACTATCATACTACCTATTCTGATACATATAGTTTCTGATTTTTTGGAACTACAACAGAAAAAGAAAGAGGGCAAGAAATATGTCAAATTCCTGCTTGACTAGAATCATAACAGGATTCTATACCCTTTGGGAATGGTTAGTATATAAGTCTGAATTTTTTTTTCTTGGAAACACTTTATCAGATACTTAGGAAGTTTCCCTGATATACTGCTTTTACTCTGACCCTTCTGCTTTGGGTAGCTGCTTTCACATCTATGTCAGCTTCAGGTTTCCTCTGGGTCCACACTTCATAGACTCTCCCTTGTGGGAGCCTACACACTCTGGCAGAAGCCAATTTGGATGTATCCCTTCCAATATGTACCTACATTCCTACTGGGTTTTACACAATTGATCTCTGTAGATACTGCACTTTTCTTCATTCTTTTAAAATGCATTTTTAGTTAAGTATAGTTGGTATACAATCATATATCAGTTATATTAGTTTCAGGTGTACA